>NC_134492.1:37065115-37665115 GCF_040206685.1 Ascaphus truei | reverse complement strand
GAGAGTGAGGAGGCAGGGGAGAGGGAGACAGGATGGAGGGGAGAGGGAGGAGAGAGGATGGAGGGGAGAGGGAGGAGAGGATGGAGGGGAGAGAGAGGATGAAGGGAAAAGAGAGGATAAATGGGAGGGAGAGGACAGAGGGGAGAGGGAGGAGAGAGAGGATGGAGGAGGGAGAGGATGGAGGGGAGTGAGAGGATGAAGGGAAAAGAGAGGATAAATGGGAGGGAGAGGACAGAGGGGAGAGGGAGGAGAGAGGATGGAGGAGGGAGAGGATGGAGGGGAGTGAGAGGATGAAGGGGAGAGAGAGGATGGAGGGGAGTGAGAGGATGGAGGGGAGTGAGAGGATGGAGGGGAGTGGGAGGATGGAGGGGAGTGAGAGGATGGAGGGGAGTGAGAGGATGGAGGGGAGTGAGAGGATGGAGGGGAGAGAAAAAATGAAGGGGAGAGAGAGGATGAAGGGGAGGAGAAGATGGGGGGGAGAGGGAGGAGAGAGAGGATGGATGGGAAAGATAGGAGGGAGGAGAGAGAGAGGATGGAGAAGAGAGGATGGAAGGGAGTGAGAAGATGGAGGGGAGTGAGAGGATGGAGGGGAGAGCTAGGAAGGAGGGGAGGGAGAGGATGGAGAGGAGGGAGAGGATGGGAGGGGAGAGAGAGGATGGAGGAGAGAGAGGAGGGAAAAGAGGGAGGAGAGAGAGGATGGCAGAGAGAGACGATGGTGGAGGAGAGAATGGGGGAGAGAGAGGATGAGAGTAGAGAGGATGGAGGGGATAGGGAGGAGGGGGAGGATGGAGGGGAGAGGGAGGGGAGAGAGGATGGGGGAGAGGGAGGAGACAGAGGCTGCTTCCACTGCAGCAAGGGTTTCGTGGAAATGGCATGCATATGAGCACACTTCGTCACCTTTTGCCTGAAAACCATTTTTACATGGAACCCTTATAAGATAATGCTCGCTGTTAACACAGCTTTTAAGCACAGCATAGGAGATATATATATATATATATATATATACACACACACACACACACATACATACATACACACACGTTAAGATAATAGATCAGGGAGGGGAAGAGCAGTAGATTTCACGAAGGCATTTGACATTGTCCTACAGAGAGGACTGATACACAGGTTACAATGCTTGGGATTGAACTCTATAATGATTCAATGAATAAAGCATTGGCTGAAAGATAGGCAGCAGAGTGTTTCAGGAACTGTAGCACATTCAGAGGAGGGGAAGGTGACCAATGGGGTACCTCTGGGATAGCTATTGGGATATGCATATAAGCAGCAGAATTGACACGCCAGGGAGAGGGGGAGAGGAGGGGATAAACAAAATGATTAATGATTTGGGTAGATTAGAGAAATGGCCATACGTGTGGCAGCTACACATTACTGCCAAAAAGTGCAATGCACTTGGATCAGAAAAATCAAAAGGCAGAATACAGGATTAAAGGCACTATAATGTCAACTACTATAGAGAGAAGGGCCGTGGGAGCTATTATTTCAGCACACTTAAAAGTAGACAAGGAGATTTGAAACTTTCAGATACATAAAGGGTTTCAGCAAAGTACAAGAGGGAACCATGAATCGGAGAAAGAGAAGTGTTTTTAGAGAGGTCATCCTCTGAAGCTGGGGGTGGCAGTACTTCTTACACAGGAAGGGTGGTGACGTCCTGGAATAGTCTCCCGGTAAAGGTGGTAGGGGTTAATACAGTAGGGGAATTAAACACATGTAAAAGAAAGCCAAGAATCCAATAGGATCTGAGGTTTTGCGGCAGATGGGAAGCTGGGCAGATTGGGTGGGCCCACCAGCGGGTTCCTATCTGCCATCAGTTTCTGTGGACTCTCGGCCACATCGATCTGAGCGATGAGAGGGGCTTGAATGTTGTCCCCTAAACTTGTCCAGCCCTGATTTCGACTACTCCCTTGGCTTTATTCTCCGCTCGCTGTTTTTAGCTCAGTGTTTTGTAATTATTTATAACGTTTGGGAGCCCGACCTGATATACTGCAATTTCTTTTTATTGATTTATTTTGTCTGTAGCTGACCACATATATTTCCTTTTTTTTTTTTTTTTTGGAGAGACAATCCCACGCCACTTTGCTGAATGAAAATAACCAGTTCTTACTATAAATTGGTCAAGTGAATGAATTTTAACTGTAAATGTGAACAGACAACGTTATCTGTTTACTGGAGTCCTACACGGAGGTTAAAAATACAGCTCCTTGCCTGCCTGAGGAACCGGCGAGGCATTGTTTGGCCTCATTGGCAGCAAACAGGTTAAGAGTGCGGACGTCATTCTTAGGTCACGGCTGCCCGTGCGCCGGAGCGTCGGGCGGTGCGTGCACCCGTTTCAGCCGCGACCTGTGGTCTACGGTTATGCTTGCAGTGGAGAGCAGGAGATCCAACCAGAGGGGTTGGGGGTGGGCGTGACTGGAGAGCCCAACAGAGGTGGTAGGGGCCAATACAGCAAGGGAATTCAAACATGCTTGGGATAGACGTAGCTATATGAAAGGAAGTAAAGGATCCAATTGGGTCTGGAGTTTTGCAGCAGTTAGGAGATTTGGGCAGACGTGGTGGGCCTGGTGGTTCGGATCTGCCGTCAAATTCTACTGTATACTACTATGTTTCTATGGCAGCAAATGGAAAAGAATCTCTCCCAATTAGGAGCTATTACACATTGACCAGTATAATTACCTTAAAATTGGGATGTTTTAAGATGCAGAGAAGGAGAAGAGAAAAACGACA
Organism: Ascaphus truei; assembly: GCF_040206685.1. Lineage (NCBI taxonomy): Eukaryota > Metazoa > Chordata > Amphibia > Anura > Ascaphidae > Ascaphus > Ascaphus truei. Next base: position 37,662,373 of record NC_134492.1, on the reverse strand, counting down.
TAATGGAGGCAGCTGTCTTAAACCCAAAGGAAACGCTTATTGTTTTTTTTGTTTTTTTAATTTTCTCGGTAAGTACTTTTCCATAGAACTACAGCGACTTAACGGGCAAAATACAAAGACTGATATTTTTCATACAGTTGGAAAATGTATTTACGTACCAGCAGCCTAAGCAAATGCACCTCTCAAATTGAATGTGTGTTTCTCTTGTATGTGCAAAAGAATCCTTGAAACGTAATCTCTGCAGTTATTTTTTTCTTTCTCTCGGTCAATTAGGCTGATTGTAATAACCACTGAGAAAAAAAACCCAAAACATTTCATAGATGTCCTTGGAAAGCAGAATTTGGCCTGCCAATCACAGATATTCTCTCCACCTCTGCAGCTCTCTGTGTAGGAGTTAATACAGTAGTGGTAGACTGGGAATAAACTACTCTCTTATAATGATATCTATACATTGTAGGTACACAATGATCTCCAGATAATTGAGTTTTTACATCAATATTTCCTATATCTGGTATTACAGAAAAGATTATGATTTAATGCTACTGTATTTTTTTTTTTTTTTTTGCAGCTCAATCGCTGTTGAAACACGAATTGCTGCTTTGAATATTTATTATATGAAACATTACCTCTTGGGTGCTTTATTACAGTAAAGATCAGGGATTGCAGAACAATTGGTTTCAAACTCAGCTACTTTAACTGGAAATAAGAGACTTAATAGATTTGTAAATCCAGGCAGCTGCAGCCCTAAAACCCCCAATGCTCTAATCCTGTATAAGATATCGTTTGTCAAGCAACGATGCTGGCTCTGCAGCCACACAAGGGTTAAACCCCAGAACTCTTAGCTCATCCAATAAACGGCCGCCCCTGGGGGAGATTCAGCCAATCCGTGCGCGGCATGGGCGTGTCTTTGGATCCTATTGGCTGCCGCAGAACAGGCATGGACTGGTTAGTGGGAAGAGAGAGTTTTGTCTCTGACTTGGTTCTGAGCTGATGTGTGATCCTGCAGGTAGCACACTCAGGAGCCAAGAGAGGGAAACACACACACACACACACACACACACACTGAGAACAAGACACACAGGGGAGATACTGATACACAGGGAGACAGCGCAGAGATACACAGAGAGACAGCACAGAGATACAGAAGAGAGAAATCCCACTACACAAAGATCTTCTTCATTATTAATTATTCTTCATAGGGATACAATGAGAAACACACAGACATTGAAACACAAAGAAGACTGTGACAAAACCAAGAAGCACTTACTGACCAATAGAATAATTGCCAACAGTGCCATGTAGATGGCACACAATTATTGATACACACACACACACACACACACACACCAATAGGCAAGTACACAGCTGATTGCCTTGTTGGAGGTGTTGTTCTATTCTGTCCCCATATGACTCTGACCTGGACGTTCCCCAAAAATTGTTGGTGCCAGGATTGCTGAGGTTTCTTGTCTTGGATTCTCAGAAATAAGACTGATGTTAACCTACAGTTCCTGAACTTTGAATGGGGCACCCGAGAAACTAAAAAGGACCAGGCAGCAGCACAAATCAATCTGCTGCTGGGTCTTCCTTACTGGAGATCAGCTGGAGGAGACTTTTCTGGTCAGACCTGAAACTATGGGCATTTGATTGGCAGTGCCCAGGTGGTTTGGGGCCCCTTCAGTATTACCCCTGGGGTAAGTTCTTACTATTATTTTTGCATACAGAAGTATACACTGAATGCCACCTTGCTTTAAATCCCTTCTATCAGGGAGCATCACAGAGTTAAGATCTGGCAAACCTTGCATTTGTGGTGAGATAAATAGGAAAGCATGATGCATATCAAACCTACGAGATTTAATTTCTGGTGAGATAAATGGGGAAATATCATTTCCTGAGCCTAATGACTAGTTATGGGAACAGCCTATAGATTGACATGGTCACAGGCATATTTATTGTATATGTGCATTAGTGCATGAATATTATTTTTAGCATGCTGAAGTGATATACTGAATTGAGCAGAACCACTAGGCATCTCTTTTCATTAACCTTTTTAGTATTGTAGGGGTTGCAAACACATTGTAGAGCACTGAATGAGTTAAACGTGTTTCCCTGCAATATTGCTGTGGGGCACCACTCCATTGACCTGTTCCTTGCTAAAGAGACCCACAAGGCATTGCTCCATTAATCATTTTATCGCTGAATTTTATGTCCTCGATGCACTGCAGAAAATCTAATAAACCTTTAGGGGAGATGTTATGGTGACCCCTTCACAGCCAGAGGGGTCAGCAACGCACTGCATTATCAGATGGTTACCTAACTCCTGCACTGCCCCTTTTTGCCTTTACAGACAACACATGACTGTACAAAGACTGATAAAAGCAAGGGATCAGAAACCATGTAAAAATAAAAAGCAAACCTGTATATAATACCTCTAAAGTGGCTCCTTGTGTTCTTCTCGTGAACTTGGTTGGAGAGATAAACCCAAGAGATCAAAGAACAGGAGATAGTCTTTATTTTAAACAAATCTACTTAGAAATTGCGTGTTGGAAATGTCAACAGTAGGAGGCAAAATCATTAGCCCCCTTATCGCAGCCACCCACAACACCAAGAGAGGTGCTATTATGTGTATTCTTTTTAAGTGGAGTATCTCGGATTGCACCTTGAATTCTTTCCTCTTCAAGGTCCCTCAGGGCATTGCAGGCCATTGTGAAAAAAAAAGAAATGAATGAGAGTAGGGATGAGTTAATGCTGGCCATGAATGGCAGACTGTAAGCTATCACAGCTGTGCTGTCACACTCCTATAGGCAGAATAGACTTCCCTTCATGCCCTCTGGCCTCATAACAGGTTGTTTATGGAAAATTATAAAAGCACAAGGGCCCATTTAAACACTGTAGCCTTGTCATGCAGCCGCGCGCTGTGTGACAAAGCTATAGGAGATATAAAAACCCATTACTGTTATAAATACTGTATGTCAGCATCACAAATGTCCTCTCTTTATTCTGTAGTGTCCCTTGCTTTACATTGCTGGAATTTTCCATTAGTCTAAAGCAACACACAATAGCAGATTCAGCATCATCCGACTATTCCTTCCGGGAGCACACAAAACATTTTTCTGAGTTTGGGCAGGCTGCTTCTTGACACTCTTTGCAATAGGCAACAGTACCGCCAGCCTATCCCTATACACAGTCCTTCTAAGCAAGTTTTTTGAACCAGGTTTTCTAGGAACCCTTGGCTTTAGCGGGCGTCCCTAAAGAGTCCCTGCAATTTTCAGGTCATTTGAAAATTGTATCAAATACAGAAGAATTTACAATGCATCTGATCGCAGATGTGCTATTAGAGAGGTTTGGGGTTCCTTACAATGCATCTGATCTCTGACGCGCTATTAGAAAGGGTTGGGGTCCGCAGAAGTTTCCAATATAATTATAGGGTTCCTTAATAAAAAATTTTTTAAAAAAAGGTTGAAAACCACTGTTCTAAGCTCTTCATATAGACACATAGGAAGTGCAGTGTAGGCAAAAGCAGTGCTTGCTTTCCTCTCATGGTGTATTGATTCCATTAAAACAATGATGCCCCTGCCATTTAAAACCTCCATTTATACAAAGCACAAGAGCAGTGCAAGGATCAGCAGGAGTAACTCGCCACTTACACCGCTCTGCCAAGCAGTGACGTCATATACAGAATAGACCTAGCATAGGCAAAGACCTAGCACGCATCCAATACACCTGCGCCTATTTATTATGGACAATACTATTGACACACCCTGACACTTGGTTTAAAAATGTACTCATTGCCTTCTTTCTCTTTGATAATAATTCCTTCAACACAAGGAGATAAAGCTTGCTCTCATTTCACACTCAATTCGCCCCTACGGCACCTTTCACTTGTTGGCATGTATGACTCTACCCTTTGTTATTACTACATTGAATACGTTCTTACGCCTTAGGAAAATCAGCGGCCTCGTGATAATTGTACTGGGCAGAGTGTTGATTAAATCCCATTGCCCTCTCCTTTGACCTTGGTCATGTGACTTTGTCACTCTGTGTCACAGCCACCCACTAACATCATTGCGGCGAATGGGTTTGGTATCCAATAAACCACTAGCCAGGTGGTGAGATTGCCACTTCTTTTGAGCAGGGACTTGTGTTCTTCACCTTTTCGCTGCCAGACAGGCCAGCGGCAATGCTTTGAGGGGTTCCTCTGGCAGCGAAAGGGTTATTAAATGTGTACAGTGCTGGCTACCCTGCAGTATAAGTAAGACACTACGGGATCTATGTAATAAGATTATATTTGAATTATTTTTTTTGTGCTAAAAAGTAATACAAACCTTCACAACTACTTAGTACATATGATGTGACTGTAATCGCTGTTTGCAAAAGAGTTGACACATCCCTTATGTTGAATAACTAATTGATACAATTTAAAACAGTGCATTTTTTTATTTTATAACTAGTAAATATCAATTATCTGTGCAATATTATTTACAGTAACCATACTGTGAAAATAATACATTTTGTTAACCTTATATAATGAACTATCTGTGCGATGTCAAATAAGTTTTTGGTTGATAGATACTGTAGCAATTTAATTCTGCCCTAACAATATAAATACACTTTTTAGGGTTTACGCTAAACTGAAATTGGGGGACGTTTTTGAAACATTTTCTACTTTTCTGTTGACACACAGATTTTTTTTTAGTATATGCCATTAAGATCTGTACGCCTCGTGCAGTCCATTTCTGTGCAGCCTCGCCCCAAAAATGTACTAATTCTAGGCTCACACTGAGGGTTCGAATAAGATTTCCGCGCACCAACTTTGAGCCACAAATCCGCTTGCGACGCATATCTCACAGGCCTTAGTGTTTGCTCCTGCCCTCTGCCTAACCTGATGTTTCATAGTCTGCAAACCTCTCTACCACAGCAGGCTTGCAGTATTGGCAGAGGCTCCATTTAGACACCGGGACATCTTCCCATTACCATAAAACAGAAGTTAATTCTTTATGCATGAGAGTTACCACCTGGCTCCAGATCACCTCAACAGATTAGCTTTGGAGATTTCAAACTGAACTGGCTCGAGGTTTTTACTATGAAGGATGGTTCCAAGGAGAGCTTCCGTCAGCCTAAGCCACGGGCGGCCAACTCAAGTCCTCAGGTGCCACCAACAGGTCAGATTTTCATGGTATCCCTGCTTCAGCACAGGTGGCTCAGGGGATGACTGAGCTACTGATTGAACCACCTGTGCTGAAACAGGGATATCCTGAAAACCTGTCTTGTTGGTGGCCCTTGGGGACTGGAGCTGACCCCCCCCCCTGGCCTAAACTCTTACACCTGCCATCCCATTGTAAAAACCTAGGACGGCTGAGTTTGTTTGTCTGGCTGCTTTACTCAACATCAACGTATGTTACCTAAAGCAAAACTCTAGATATAGTTGTATATAAAGACTGCAGAAGAATTTACAATTTCCATTACATTAACTCTTCCACTGCCAGAAGGGCCTGCCATGCATTCTAGTAACAAAAGGGTTAAGAAAGGTAACTCAATTCACGCAATTAAATACATTTTCTTTCTTATATGCAGCAGGTAACTCCTTCCATATGTACTCCATAAAACCCCACACCCTGTGATTTTATGGCATACTAGCTGAGAGACCCGGCGTTGCCCGGGATGTAAATGCGTAATAGGTAGTATTATTTATAAATCGTGGAACAATAGGTGACTGTTTGTTGTAAAGGTTGGATAATAATATTGAAAAGAAAGATGGAAGAAAATGTAATACGATGTTGTATAAAAATGGTTTATTGTAACCACACCACAGTACAATGTATATTTTGGTGGCATAAGTGATGTAAAAATCTGAGTCGTGTGTCCTGCTAGGGTGTGAGGCGGCGGGTGGCGCGTGGGTTGTGAGTGCTGTCTGCGAGTGGGGGTCCTGCTAGGGTGTGAGGCGGCGGGTGGCGCGTGGGTTGTGAGTGCTGTGTGCGAGTGGGGGTCCTGCTAGGGTGTGAGGCGGCGGGTGGTGCGTGGGTTGTGAGTGCTGTCTGTGAGTGGGGGTCCTGCAAGGGTGTGAGGCGGCGGCTGGCGCGTGGGTTGTGAGTGCTGTCTGTGAGTGGGGGTCCTGCTAGGGTGTGAGGCGGTGGGTCAGTGATGTCGGTGCGTAGGGGCGGGAGGCAGCAGGTGTGTGTGGCGGCAGGTATGTGTCGAGTGTGGCGGGTGTCTGTTGAGTGCGTGCAGCGGCTGTGAGGCAGTGGGTGAAAGGCAGAGGCGGCCGGAGTAAGGGCGGGTGAAAGGCAGAGGCGGGGGTGGGGAGGCGGTAAGGCGGGCATGAAGGCGAAGGGCGGCGGGAAGGGGAGGAGGGGGTGGAGGAGGGGGGCAAGGGGTGGAGGAGGGGGGCAAGGGGTGGAGGAGGGGGGAAGGGTTAGAGGAGGGGGGAAGGGTTAGAGGAGGGGGGGGAAGGGGGGGGGGCGGAGGGAGGCGGTGGGAAGGGGGGGGCGGTGGGAGGCGGTGGGAAGGGGGGGTGGGAGGCGGTGGGAAGGGGGGGTGGGAGGCGGTGGGAAGGGGGGGTGGGAGGCGGTGGGAAGGGGGGGTGGGAGGCGGTGGGAAGGGGGGGGAGGCGGTGGGAAGGGGTGGGGGGAGGCGGTGGGAAGGGGGGCTGGGAGGCGGTGGGAAGGGGGGGGGAGGCGGTGGGAAGGGGGGGAAGGGGGGAGGCGGTGGGGAGGCGGTGGGAAGGTGGAGGGAAGGGGGGGGGAGGCGGTGGGAAGGGGGGGGAGGCGGTGGGAAGGGGGGGGAGGCGGTGGGAAGGGGGGGGTGGAGGGGAGGTGAAGGGGGGGGTGGAGGGGAGGTGAAGGTGGGGAGGTGGAGGGGAGGTGGAGGGGGGGTGGAGGGGAGGTGAAGGGGGGGGAGTGGAAGGGAGGTGAAGGGGGGGTGGAAGGGGGGGGTGGAGGGGAGGTGAAGGGGGGGGTGGAGGGGAGGTGAATGGGGGGTGGAGGGGAGGTGGAGGGGGGGAGGTAAATGGGGAGGTGAAGGGGGGTGGAAGGGAGAAGTGGAGTGAGGGGAGGTGAAAGGGGGTGAGGGGAGCTGATGGGGGGTGAGGGGTGGGTGAGGGGAGGTGAAGGCCGCTCACTCACCCGTCCGGCAGGTCCCACGTGGATCTGAGGCGGGAGGCAGCGTGTTGTGGCCGCTCTCCCGCTGTGTCCCGGGCGCTCGCTCGCTCCCCCGCTGACTGTTGCGGCGCCGGGGGGGGGGGGATCGGGGAGACACTGACACTGGAGGGGAGGGGGTGGAGGGGAGGTGAAGGGGGGGTAGAGGGGAGGTGAAGGCCGCTCACTCACCCATCCGGCAGGTCCCACGTGGATCTGAGGCGGGAGGCAGCGTGTTGTGGCCGCTCCCCCGCTGTGTCCCGTGCGCCGCCATCTTGGGCACTCGGCGCCGCGAGGCAGCCTGCCTGGCCACTGGCTGTTCCCCCGCCGGGGAGGGGTGAGTTGTAGCGCCGGGGAGGGGGGGGGCATGTATATGTGTGGGGGGGGGGAGAGGTGGGAGATATAGAGGGGGGGTCTCGCACGGCCGCTGACACTGGGTGGGTGGGGGGGGGGGCGCTGAAGGGGTAATAATAGTGTGTGTGTCCCGCTGACTGTAGCGGCGCCGGGGGAGGGGGGGGTCGGGGTGAAAGCGCGGGAGACACGGGGAGAGGAGGAGGTGCGCGCGGGTGCTGCTAACACTGTGAGCCCCGCTAATGTATGTAACAGTGTGTGTGTGTGTGTGTGTCACTGTGTGTGTGTGTGTCACTGTGTGTGTGTGTGTCACTGTGTGTGTGTCTGTCACTGTGTGTGTGTCTGTCACTGTGTGTGTGTGTGTGTGTGTGTGTGTGTGTGTGTGTGTGTGTGTGTGTGTGTGTGTGTGTGTGTGTGTGTGTGTGTGTGTGTGTGTGTGTGCGTGTGTGTGTGTCTGTCACTGTGTGTGTGTGTGTGTGTCTGTGTGTGTGTGTCCCCCCCTGTGTGTGTGTGTCCCTGTGTTCCCTGTGTGTGTGTGTGTCCCTGTGTTCCCTGTGTGTGTGTGTGTGTGTCCCTTGGCCCGTCACTCCGCCTCAGGCCAATGAGAGGTGTGCGGGGGCGGGCGGGCCAAGGGACCAATGAGATTTCCCCTAGGGACACCGGACATCCAGGCAGGCATGCATGCATGCAGGCAGGCAGGCAGGCAAACATACAGTGCTTTCACTAATATAGTATAAGATTCAGGGCCATATTTGCTAAGAGGTGCTTTTCTCTAAGGCACCTTCTGGCGACCAAATGGGTCTTAAGGAATAGAACACTTCATTTAATTTTTTAGCTCTATGGGTCATATTTACTAACAGTGGCTCTCATGATCCCTGGACCAACGGTGGACCCTGTAAACGTAGAAACGTCAGCACCCACTGCAGTCAATTGCATTTCTATGACTGGCAGCATGCGTTTTGAAGGTTGTTTTTTAGGCCTAGGTATATGTGATAAACATTTGTTCACCTATATAAAAATATACTTACAAGCAGATCTAAGTAAGTTTCAAAGTCCACCAAATATTTATTAACATTGAAGTGACCACAGTAAGGGGAAGGTTGAGAACCCCCGGTTAGTACGTTGATTTATATTGACACATTGACTCTGAAGTTTATACAAAAAAAACTCATGTTGCCCCAATAAAGCAGCCTTGCCACTTCTTGGGAGATTTTATTTGTCCTAGTAGACCAGGGCATCCCCTGGAGCAAGACTACGAAGACCCAGAACCACGAGCTCTATGAACTCAGGTCTCATAATGTATTGTTATCAAAATCAGTATCGGACGCTACAGTATGTTCCCTGAGGTTAATGCCAAGCCACAAAGCCAATTATATGTAAAAACAGCCGTTAGTGATCTCATTCACGTAGGCTTAAAGGCATGTAAGGTTAACACTGTCACGTTTAAGGCCAGGTCCCCGCTGGCTACTGCAGCGCCCGCTGTGGCACAAGGGACAAGAGCTGCCCCACAATGGGGCCGGGCCCGCCGCGCTGCGCCGACAGAAACTCCTGCTCTCAAAAAAATTGAGAGCAGGAGTCATGACGGAGAGCTAGGCCACGCCCCCAGCGGTTCAGCCAATGAGGGCGAATCTGCCGGGTGATGTCATGGCCGCGCCCCCGTCACGCCCCCCCCTGTCTTTCGACCTGCAGCTGACTGCAGACTGGGGAACTCAGCAGCACGCGACGCCTGCCTCGCAGACACGCGTGCAGCGCAGGCAGTGGGGCCGCAGCCTTAGCTGCAAATAACATGACTCGCGTTTAGTCTCTTACCTAAAGGTAAGCTTTGCTCGCTATCGCGCTCTCAAACCCCATAATGGAATATCTGGAGGGAGCTATCACCACCTTTAGGTGTGACCTAACTAGCGCATAGTTACATCCCTGCGTTCATTATAACGGCGCTCTGGGGATATGCGTTCTTAGAGGGAACACCTCCTTTCATATCATTAGCACTGACGTCCATTAGGCTAAGGCCCCGCTCCCAGAGTCAGCGCGCCCGCACTGCAGACAGGCGGGGCGCTGACATACACAGACCGCGATATGCGGTCTGTAGGGAGCGGGAGGTGGGCGGGAGTGGGAGATTTGAGCGGGAGGGGGGTGTGGCTTGAGCGGAGGGACCCGCTACTCTCCCCCCCCTCCCTCCACGGCTCGGGTAAGTAAAGCAACACACAGACACAGACAGAGGCAGGCACTCACGCACTCAGGCACACACATACATACATACACACACACACACATACACACATACACACAGACAGAGGCAGGCACTCACGCACTCAGGCACACACATACATACATACACACACACACACACAGACAGAGGCAGGCACTCGCACTCAGGCACACACGTACACACACACACACAGACAGGCACGCACGCACTCAGACACACACACAGACAGGCACTCACGCTGCTGTCACTCCACACTCCTCCCCGCTCCCCGAAGCCTCTCCTCCTCCCGAAGCCTCCCCTCTCCATTGGCTCACAGCCACACCACGTGACGCGTCAACGCTAGGGAACACCATTCTCTTGTATCCCATAGTGGCTGACGCGCCACAGTGTGTAGTAAGCTGTGCAGCCAGGGGGGACCGGAACCGCAGGATTCCCCTGCTGGTGGGGAACTCGCGTGTGGCCGCCCGCGCCAAGGAGTGCAGCAGGACCGAGGCCTAATAGTTACAGTACGCAAGGCCTTGTTACTTAAGACGGCATTAGTGAGCCTTGAAGATCCTGTATTTAAAGAGGCATTCATTTAAGTTAACGCCGTGTTAAGTCAATAACAGAGCTCTCTGGCTTTAGGGCTAAATTGTTAAAGTTCAGGTGAGCTTAAAAAAAATACATATGCTTCATTGTGGGTATTACCGGTGTCCAGGGACGATAAGCCTAGGGACCTCCTCGCCAACCTGCTCCTGCCATTGGCTAAGATACAGTAGTCTATTATCAGACTAGGAAGCAGTGTTTGGAAGGGAGGTCCCAATGAACATGGTGGCAATGGTCCAGTTGATGGGGCGCTCCTGTATCTGAGCAGAGTACACCCACGCCAAGTCCACTGAGGTGGTTTCACAGTTCACCTACCAACGGACCTCAGACAGGGTCCTCTGCTTGTTATCCCCTCGTATTGGTTAATTTATTCCCATTTTCCTATTTTAGTACATGTTTATTTACTTTGCAGTGCACTAGTAACCGGTTTTGTTTATAATTTAGTTTTTTCGGGGTTTCCTTTATCCACTAGGTCTTTAACCGGACGAATGGGATTCCAGTTGTAATGATTGGCCGGATGGCCGGATTTGCCGGATAATCATTTTTAAACCTGATAATAGGCTACTTTAACCTTTAGAGTACCTGTATGCCGTACCTGGTATGGGCATAGGGAGTTGCTCATTTTCTAGGGGCAGGTCGGGCTGACCACCCACACCTGGAGCCTACTTGCCGTCATGTCATCACTCCTGGAACGATCCCATTCCCGGAAGTGCCGAATGTCCAACGGCTAACCTGTGGTACTGTAAAAGAGAAGTCCCTTCTAGGACCAAAGTGACCTAATGGCAGTGGCATGTTTTATGGGATAATTATAGGTTGATGGACACAGCAAAAGAAAATCAGAGCGGTATAATGAAATCATTTTTTCAACTTTTAATATCGACATTGTAACTGCAGAAGAAACAAAACTTCACTCTTATTTTAGAATGAACGGGCTCTTACCCATAATCCCATTCTATATAACCAAATACTTTGTAGATTTTTTACAATCTTTACCTAATATCTGTCTTAAAAAAAGGCTCTTTGAAAACCACTGTGTATGCAGGTTAATTGTTGAGTTGTTTTCTTTTCCATTTGCCGTTTTGTTGAACCTAATTATGCTGCTATCATTAGAACTTTGAATTACCCAAATGAGACTAGAAATAAATGGGCCCAAAGAAAATAGAAACCTATTCATTTTCTTTTTACAAAGTAAGCAGATAAGTGAACATTATATTTGAAAGGGGATTGAACATTTCTATGGGTGCTAATTAAATTGATAAGTTGCTTCAGAAAATGTAAAAAAAAAAAATTTAATTCTTAATTTTGTTTAGCTAAGCTTTCTCTCCCCGGTTTATTATTTCACTGCCATGAGCAGTTACCGTGGCGACCTCAGTTTTAATGAGTGTGAACGGCGGCCGCCATTTTAACATCCCAGGGACGTATATTTTCACCAAATGATATCTCCTGATTTCAGCTACAGAATTAAAAAAGTGCGAGACTGCTCAAAACTGCACTAAAAAGAGTTTGCAAATGTGAAAAGAAAGGAGACGGGTGTTGTTGATGGTGAGTAAAGCGGATTGATGCTTTAACTTCTCTTCATTCATTTCCCCTTCTTTGTTCCCTGACAGGGAGAGAGGGCGTGAGGGGGAGAATGAAGCATCTCGCTGCGTTAGAGAAGCATGAGGTGGCACCGGTACACCCGCTCTGATTGGGCATGGCTGGTGCTGGCATGGCTGTCTGTAATGCTGAGTTTGGCATCGGCCACGGCAACGGTTTCTAGGCAACATGGGCCGGCACATTCGCCAGGTCAGGCGTCACTGGACTGGTTGCTCAGTAACAGGGGGCCCTTCCACGGTGCTCAGCAATATGTGGACTTCACAGAGCGCTACCAACAGGGGTACACCACCAGGTATAGAGTTCACAGGTGAGTTCAAAGCAGTACATGCAGGGAGTGGCAGAGCAGTGCACGCAGGGAGACGCAGAGCAGTGCACGCAGGGAGACGCAGAGCAGTGCACGCAGGGAGACGCAGGGAGTCGCATATTAGTGCATTCAGGGAGTCGCAGAGCAGTGTACCCAGGGAGTCTCACTTTAGTGCATTCAGGGAGTCTCACTTTAGTGCATTCAGGGAGTCGCAGAGCAGTGTACGCTGGGTGTCGTAGAGCAGTGTATGCTGGGAGTCGTAAAGCAGTGAACGCTGGGAGATGCAGGGAGTCGCATATTAGTGCATTCAGGGAGTCGCAGAGCAGTGTACCCAGGGAGTCTCACTTTAGTGCATTCAGGGAGTCGCAGAGCAGTGTACGCTGGGAGTCATAGAGCAGTGTATGCTGGGTGTCGTAGAGCAGTGTACGCTGGGAGTCACAAAGCAGTGAATGCTGGGAGATGCAGGGAGTCGCAGGAGAGCAGGCACTCACTGAGCAGTGCACACAGGGAAAACGCAGGGAGTCAAAACACTGCACGTAGGTGAGCAGGGAGTCGCACAACTCTGCACATAGGGGATTAGGGGGTCACTGACCAGTGCACACAGGTGAGCAGGGAGTCACACACCACTGCACACAGGTAAGCAGGGAGTCACTGAGCAATGCACACAGGTGAGCAGAGAGGCACATTGTATGGGAATTGGTGAGCTGTAAGTGGATGGAGGAGAGAAAAATTGAGTAGTGGGCAAAGAAAGATCTGTAATCAAAGCAATATCCACAAGGGCAGGAGTTGGGAGTTACAGGACAGAGCATGCAGGACATTCAGAGTGACAGCTCAATGCACACAGAGGAATAGGAAATATGGGAGTCAAGAGTTAAAGCACACATGGAGCTGGTAGACACAGATCACTGCACTCAGGGAGCTGATAGACACAGATCAGTGCACACAGGGAGCTGATAAATACAGATCAGTGCACACAGGGAGCTAAGTGTTATGAATTAGTGCACACAAGGTGCTGATAGATACAGATCAGTGCACACAGGGAGAAGAGTGTCAGGGACAAGTACACACAAGGAGCTGGGTGTTACAGCGTAGTACACACAGTCACAGAGCAGTTCACATATGGAGCTGGAAGCGACGTGGCGGCACCCAGATGGATCTGGGCGTCACAGAATAATACACACAGGGAGGTAGGTGTCACAGAACAGTGCACACAGGGTTCCGACAGCCAAGTCTCAAACCACACAGAACTAGGTCTCCTGAAGCATTGCACACAGGGGCTGGCAGTCAAAAAGCAGTGCGGACTACGAATCTGAGATCTATTATAACCACAGCAATAATCAGACAGGCAATGTGCTGCTTTTCTGCTCCAGAAGCTTTATGGCAGGTACCATTTTGCTGGAGCATCCAGGAAAACTAATACGGGCCCAGCTGAGCACTGGGCAAATTGAGCATCTGGTGCCATCGATCCTACCACACCTGTTGCCACAGCAGCTGGTGCCATGGAGCGAGGGAGGGCGGAGATGGTTGATGTTATATTTTTTCCACCTTTGTGCCAGGGGAGCCCGTGTTTGTCCCCTCAGGGAGCATAGTGACGGAGGAGGGACAGGAAAGGGGAAGCCTTGGGGAAAAGCTGTTACTTCCACTCATACAGCAGGCAAGAAGAAGTCACAGAGAGGTCTTTGGAGAGAGAGAGAGAGAGAGAGAGAGAGAGAGAGAGAGAGAGAGAGAGAGAGAGAGAGAGAGAGGAGACGAGGTAACAGAAAAGAAGCGAGGAGGTGAAAGCGTAAAAATGAGGTCAAAGGGAGAAAAATCTAAAGGAGAAAAATAAGATGATGGTAGATGAAACAGATCAGGCAAAATAAAGGAGAAAGGCATTAGAGAATATGAACTATAAAGGGAATGCAAGGTTATAGTTATAGAGTAGATGAGGTTGAAAAAAAGACATGCTTCCATCAAGTTCAGCCTATGCTAAATAAATGTAGACGTCAGATACTTTATCCTATATTTGTACTTGCAGTATATTGATCCAGAGGAAGGCAAACACAAAACCTCAGTGACATATCATCTAAGTATATCTCATAAGGTCAAAAATAAATTCCTTCCTGAGTCCAAATATTGCCACCAGGTTACTCTAGTGAGACGGTTAAAGCAGATTCCCCCTCCCCTTTTTTCTTATTTTTATATGTAAAGCATGTGACAATGTATAATTCAACAGCTGGCAATCGTTTGGTGCTTCTCTTATACATCTGTCAAAATCCTGATTGTGTGTCTAACTAAATGGCCGCCTTCTAACTTTGTGCTGCAGTCTGTGAAATGCTGCAGCTGATATGTAACATTGTATTACTAAGTGTAACACATTATTGTTATAGCTTTCAGAGTAATAAACAGGCTGCTGTTTGGAACACAGCAACAGATCTGTTTGTGATACTTTGTTGCCAAAGGGCAGAGCTCAAAAAGATGTATCAGAGCCTGTTTAAAAACAACAAGTGGATATGACTTTCTAAATGGTTGCTGTAGCAACCAAAGGATGATCAGTACATTTAAAAAAATCATGAAAAATGCAGACAGTATTATCTAATACTAGGAAACTGATTTATTTTTTTAAAAAAACATAGGATTTTTCATGTTATGCTGGTTTTTAAGTGGGGAAAAAGAATGCAAAAGCGTGCAAGAGAAAGAGAATAAAACCAACTTAATATCATTTACAGTTCTGCACTTACAGGTACATTTTACCCATCCTCAATACATCATTAAATTCACACTCAGTGAGTTCTTTCTAAGCCATGGTTCTTCATTACCGGTATTAAGAACATAAATATCTCCTGACCGATGCATTAGCGTTTTCTGTCTTTCGTGTGCTTTAAACATTAGTCCCCGCACAAATATGGAAGCAGGTAAATTGAATGAAAAACTCGTTTCGTTTGCATTACAGGACTCTCTGCCAGTGAAGAGCTAAATACAAAAAAATATTTAGTTTTTTCTTCTGGCTTTTTCCATTCCCTATCATGTTAGAGGTTTCCATGGTGACATTAGCTATAGTGATTTGATGCCTATAGGCTTTAAACTTTTATCAAAATAGCAACAACAAAAAACAACCCAGAAGGATTGTTATTGTAGCATCTGTGCCTCTGAAATGAACTCTTTTTTTTTTTTTTAAATTGCAGAGCGGTAGCTCACTAATTCTAAGCTACAAATATTACTCTGTCCCCTTTTTTCGTCCTCACCTACACATCCACTCTACAGCCAGCTGTCTTTCCTCTTCCCTATTCAATATGTTGTAATATGTGATCACCCCCTATTCAATACGCAGTCTCTCTCCCTATTCAATATGCAATCTCTCCCCCTATTCAATACGCAGTCTCTCCCCCTATTCAATACGCAGTCTCTCTCCCTATTCAATATGCAATCTCTCCCCCTATTCAATACGCAATCTCTCCCCCTATTCAATATGTTGTAATATGTGATCACCCCCTATTCAATACGCAGTCTCTCTCCCTATTCAATATGCAATCTCTCCCCCTATTCAATACGCAGTCTCTCTCCCTATTCAATACGCTGTCTCTCCCCCTATTCAATATGCAATCTCTCCCCCTATTCAATACGCAGTCTCTCTCCCTATTCAATACGCAGTCTCTCCCCCTATTCAATATGCAGTCTCTCTCCCTATTCAATACGCAGTCTCTCTCCCCTATTCAATACGCAGTCTCTCCCCCTATTCAATACGCAGTCTCTCTCCCTATTCAATACGCAGTCTCTCTCCTTATTCAATACGCAGTCTCTCCCCCTATTCAATACGCAGTCTCTCTCCCTATTCAATATACAGTCTCTCCCCCTATTCAATACGCAGTCTCTCCCCCTATTCAATACGCAGTCTCTCTCCCTATTCAATACGCAGTCTCTCTCCTTATTCAATACGCAGTCTCTCCCCCTATTCAATACGCAGTCTCTCTCCCTATTCAATACGCAGTCTCTCTCCTTATTCAATACGCAGTCTCTCTCCCTATTCAATACGCAGTCTCTCTCCTTATTCAATACGCAGTCTCTCCCCCTATTCAATACGCAGTCTCTCTCCCTATTCAATACGCAGTCTCTCTCCCTATTCAATATGCAGTCTCTCCCCCTATTCAATACGCAATCTCCCCCTATTCAATACGCAGTCTCTCCCCCTATTCAATACGCAGTCTCTCTCCCTATTCAATACGCAGTCTCTCTCCTTATTCAATACGCAGTCTCTCCCCCTATTCAATACGCAGTCTCTCTCCCTATTCAATACGCAGTCTCTCCCCCTATTCAATACGCAGTCTCTCTCCTTATTCAATACGCAGTCTCTCTCCCTATTCAATATGCAGTCTCTCCCCCTATTCAATACGCAGTCTCTCCCCCTATTCAATACGCAGTCTCTCCCCCTATTCAATACGCAGTCTCTCCCCCTATTCAATACGCAGTCTCTCCCCCTATTCAATACGCAGTCTCTCCCCCTATTCAATATGCAGTCTCTCCCCCTATTCAATACGCAGTCTCTCTCCCTATTCAATACGCAGTCTCTCTCCCTATTCAATATGCAGTCTCTCTCCCTATTCAATATGCAGTCTCTCTCCCTATTCAATACGCAGTCTCTCTCCCTATTCAATACGCAGTCTCTCTCCCTATTCAATGTGCAGTCTCTCCCCCTATTCAATACGCAGTCTCTCCCCCTATTCAATACGCAGTCTCTCCCCCTATTCAATACGCAGTCTCTCCCCCTATTCAATATGCAGTCTCTCCCCCTATTCAATACGCAGTCTCTCCCCCTATTCAATACGCAGTCTCTCCCCCTATTCAATACGCAGTCTCTCCCCCTATTCAATATGCAGTCTCTCCCCCTATTCAATACGCAGTCTCTCTCCCTATTCAATACGCAGTCTCTCTCCCTATTCAATATGCAGTCTCTCTCCCTATTCAATATGCAGTCTCTCTCCCTATTCAATATGCAGTCTCTCCCCCTATTCAATATGCAGTCTCTCTCCCTATTCAATACGCAGTCTCTCCCCCTATTCAATACGCAGTCTCTCCCCCTATTCAATACGCAGTCTCTCCCCCTATTCAATATGCAGTCTCTCCCCCTATTCAATACGCAGTCTCTCTCCCTATTCAATACGCAGTCTCTCTCCCTATTCAATACGCAGACTCTCCCTATTCAATACGCAGTCTCTCTCCCTATTCAATACGCAGTCTCTCTCCCTATTCAATACGCAGTCTCTCTCCCTATTCAATACGCAGTCTCTCTCCCTATTCAATACGCAGTCCGTCTCCCTATTCAATACGCAGTCTCTCTCCCTATTCAATACGCAGACTCTCCCTATTCAATACGCAGTCTCTCTCCCTATTCAATACGCAGTCTCTCTCCCTATTCAATACGCAGTCTCTCTCCCTATTCAATACGCAGACTCTCCCTATTCAATACGCAGTCTCTCTCCCTATTCAATACGCAGTCTCTCTCCCTATTCAATACGCAGTCTCTCCCCCTATTCAATATGCAGTCTCTCTCCCTATTCAATACGCAGTCTCTCTCCCTATTCAATACGCAGTCTCTCCCCTATTCAATGTGCAGTCTCTCTCCCTATTCAATACGCAGTCCGTCTCCCTATTCAATACGCAGTCTCTCTCCCTATTCAATACGCAGTCTCTCTCCCTATTCAATACGCAGTCTCTCCCCCTATTCAATACGCAGTCTCTCTCCCTATTCAATGTGCAGTCTCTCTCCCTATTCAATACGCAGTCTCTCTCCCCTATTCAATACTTTGTCTCTCTCCCTATTCAATACGCAGTCTCTCTCCCTATTCAATATGCACTCTCTCCCCCTATTCAATATACAGTCTCTCCCCCTATTCAATATGCAGTCTCTCTCCCTATTCAATGTGCAGTCTCTCCCCCTATTCAATACGCAGTCTCTCCCCCTATTCAATACGCAGTCTCTCCCCCTATTCAATATGCAGTCTCTCCCCCTATTCAATATGCAGTCTCTCTCCCTATTCAATGTGCAGTCTCCCTCCCTATTCAATATGCAGTCTCTCTCCCTATTCAATGTGCAGTCTCTCTCCCTATTCAATGTGCAGTCTCTCTCCCTATTCAATGTGCAGTCTCTCCCCCTATTCAATGTGCAGTCTCTCTCCCTATTCAATGTGCAGTCTCTCTCCCTATTCAATGTGCAGTCTCTCTCCCTATTCAATGTGCAGTCTCTCTCCCTATTCAATGTGCAGTCTCTCTCCCTATTCAATGTGCAGTCTCTCTCCCTATTCAATGTGCAGTCTCTCCCCCTATTCAATATGCAGTCTCTCTCCCTATTCAATGTGCAGTCTCTCTCCCTATGCAATGTGCAGTCTCTCTCCCTATTCAATGTGCAGTCTCTCTCCCTATTCAATACGCAGTCTATCCCCCTATTCAATACGCAGTCTCCCCCCTATTCAATACGCAGTCTCTCCCCCTATTCAATACGCAATCTCCCCCTATTCAATACGCAGTCTCCCCCCTATTCAATACGCAGTCTCTCTCCCTATTCAATACGCAGTCTCTCTCCCTATTCAATACGCAATCTCCCCCTATTCAATACGCAGTCTCCCCCCTATTCAATACGCAGTCTCTCTCCCTATTCAATACGCAGTCTCTCTCCCTATTCAATACGCAGTCTCTCCCCCTATTCAATACGCAGTCTCTCCCTATTCAATACGCAGTCTCTCTCCCTATTCAATACGCAGTCTCTCTCCCTATTCAATATGCAGTCTCTCTCCCTATTCAATACGCAGTCTCTCTCCCTATTCAATACGCAGTCTCTCCCCTATTCAATGTGCAGTCTCTCTCCCTATTCAATACGCAGTCTCTCTCCCTATTCAATACGCAGTCTCTCTCCCTATTCAATACGCAGTCCGTCTCCCTATTCAATACGCAGTCTCTCTCCCTATTCAATACGCAGTCTCTCTCCCTATTCAATACGCAGTCTCTCCCCCTATTCAATACGCAGTCTCTCCCCCTATTCAATACGCAGTCTCTCCCTATTCAATACGCAGTCTCTCTCCCTATTCAATACGCAGTCTCTCTCCCTATTCAATACGCAGTCTCTCTCCCTATTCAATACGCAGTCCGTCTCCCTATTCAATACGCAGTCTCTCTCCCTATTCAATACGCAGTCTCTCTCCCTATTCAATACGCAGTCTCTCTCCCTATTCAATACGCAGTCTCTCCCCCTATTCAATATGCAGTCTCTCTCCCCTATTCAATACTTTGTCTCTCTCCCTATTCAATATGCAGTCTCTCTCCCTATTCAATATACAGTCTCTCCCCTTATTCAATATGCAGTCTCTCTCCCTATTCAATGTGCAGTCTCTCCCCCTATTCAATACGCAGTCTCTCCCCCTATTCAATACGCAGTCTCTCCCCCTATTCAATGTGCAGTCTCTCTCCCTATTCAATGTGCAGTCTCCCTCCCTATTCAATATGCAGTCTCTCTCCCTATTCAATGTGCAGTCTCTCTCCCTATTCAATGTGCAGTCTCTCTCCCTATTCAATGTGCAGTCTCTCCCCCTATTCAATGTGCAGTCTCTCTCCCTATTCAATGTGCAGTCTCTCTCCCTATTCAATGTGCAGTCTCTCTCCCTATTCAATGTGCAGTCTCTCTCCCTATTCAATGTGCAGTCTCCCTCCCTATTCAATGTGCAGTCTCTCTCCCTATTCAATGTGCAGTCTCTCTCCCTATTCAATGTGCAGTCTCTCCCCCTATTCAATATGCAGTCTCTCTCCCTATTCAATGTGCAGTCTCTCTCCCTATGCAATGTGCAGTCTCTCTCCCTATTCAATACGCAGTCTATCCCCCTATTCAATACGCAGTCTCCCCCCTATTCAATACGCAGTCTCTCCCCCTATTCAATACGCAATCTCCCCCTATTCAATACGCAGTCTCCCCCCTATTCAATACGCAGTCTCTCTCCCTATTCAATACGCAGTCTCTCTCCCTATTCAATACGCAGTCTCTCTCCCTATTCAATACGCAGTCTCTCCCCCTATTCAATACGCAGTCGCTCTCCCTATTCAATACGCAGTCTCTCTCCCTATTCAATACGCAGTCTCTCTCCCTATTCAATACGCAGTCTCTCTCCCTATTCAATACGCAGTCCGTCTCCCTATTCAATACGCAGTCTCTCTCCCTATTCAATACGCAGTCTCTCCCCTATTCAATGTGCAGTCTCTCTCCCTATTCAATATGCAGTCTCTCCCCCTATTCAATACGCAATCTCCCCCTATTCAATACGCAGTCTCTCCCCTATTCAATGTGCAGTCTCTCTCCCTATTCAATATGCAATCTCTCCCCCTATTCAATACGCAGTCTCTCTCCCTATTCAATACGCAGTCTCTCTCCCTATTCAATACGCAGTCTCTCCCCCTATTCAATACGCAGTCTCTCCCCCTATTCAATACGCAGTCTCTCTCCCTATTCAATACGCAGTCTCTCCCCCTATTCAATACGCAGTCGCTCTCCCTATTCAATACGCAGTCTCTCTCCCTATTCAATACGCAGTCTCTCTCCCTATTCAATACGCAGTACGTCTCCCTATTCAATACGCAGTCTCTCTCCCTATTCAATACGCAGTCTCTCCCCTATTCAATGTGCAGTCTCTCTCCCTATTCAATACGCAGTCTCTCCCCCTATTCAATACGCAGTCTCTCCCCCTATTCAATACGCAGTCTCTCTCCCTATTCAATACGCAGTCTCTCTCCCTATTCAATACGCAGTCTCTCTCCCTATTCAATACGCTGTCTCTCTCCCTATTCAATACGCAGTCTCTCTCCCTATTCAATACGCAGTCTCTCTCCCTATTCAATACGCAGTCTCTCTCCCTATTCAATACGCAGTCTCTCTCCCTATTCAATACGCAGTCTCTCCCCCTATTCAATACGCAGTCTCTCTCCCTATTCAATACGCAGTCTCTCTCCCTATTCAATACGCAGTCTCTCTCCCTATTCAATGTGCAGTCTCTCTCCCTATTCAATGTGCAGTCTCTCTCCCTATTCAATGTGCAGTCTCTCTCCCTATTCAATGTGCAGTCTCTCTCCCTATTCAATGTGCAGTCTCTCTCCCTATTCAATGTGCAGTCTCCCTCCCTATTCAATATGCAGTCTCTCTCCCTATTCAATGTGCAGTCTCTCTCCCTATTCAATGTGCAGTCTCTCTCCCTATTCAATGTGCAGTCTCTCCCCCTATTCAATGTGCAGTCTCTCTCCCTATTCAATGTGCAGTCTCTCTCCCTATTCAATGTGCAGTCTCTCTCCCTATTCAATGTGCAGTCTCTCCCCCTATTCAATGTGCAGTCTCTCTCCCTATTCAATGTGCAGTCTCTCTCCCTATTCAATGTGCAGTCTCTCTCCCTATTCAATGTGCAGTCTCTCTCCCTATTCAATGTGCAGTCTCTCTCCCTATTCAATGTGCAGTCTCTCTCCCTATTCAATGTGCAGTCTCTCCCCCTATTCAATGTGCAGTCTCTCTCCCTATTCAATGTGCAGTCTCTCTCCCTATTCAATGTGCAGTCTCCCTCCCTATTCAATATGCAGTCTCTCTCCCTATTCAATGTGCAGTCTCTCTCCCTATTCAATGTGCAGTCTCTCTCCCTATTCAATGTGCAGTCTCTCCCCCTATTCAATGTGCAGTCTCTCTCCCTATTCAATGTGCAGTCTCCCTCCCTATTCAATATGCAGTCTCTCTCCCTATTCAATGTGCAGTCTCTCTCCCTATTCAATGTGCAGTCTCTCTCCCTATTCAATGTGCAGTCTCTCCCCCTATTCAATGTGCAGTCTCTCCCCCTATTCAATGTGCAGTCTCTCTCCCTATTCAATGTGCAGTCTCTCTCCCTATTCAATGTGCAGTCTCTCTCCCTATTCAATGTGCAGTCTCTCTCCCTATTCAATGTGCAGTCTCTCCCCCTATTCAATACGCAGTCTCTCTCCCTATTCAATACGCAGTCTCTCTCCCTATTCAATACGCAGTCCGTCTCCCTATTCAATACGCAGTCTCTCTCCCTATTCAATACGCAGTCTCTCCCCTATTCAATGTGCAGTCTCTCTCCCTATTCAATGTGCAGTCTCCCTCCCTATTCAATATGCAGTCTCTCTCCCTATTCAATACGCAGTCTCTCTCCCTATTCAATACGCAGTCTCTCTCCCTATTCAATACGCAGTCTCTCCCCCTATTCAATACGCAGTCTCTCTCCCTATTCAATGTGCAGTCTCTCTCCCTATTCAATATGCAGTCTCTCTCCCCTATTCAATACTTTGTCTCTCTCCCTATTCAATATGCAGTCTCTCTCCCTATTCAATATACAGTCTCTCCCCTTATTCAATATGCAGTCTCTCTCCCTATTCAATGTGCAGTCTCTCCCCCTATTCAATACGCAGTCTCTCCCCCTATTCAATACGCAGTCTCTCCCCCTATTCAATGTGCAGTCTCTCTCCCTATTCAATGTGCAGTCTCCCTCCCTATTCAATATGCAGTCTCTCTCCCTATTCAATGTGCAGTCTCTCTCCCTATTCAATGTGCAGTCTCTCTCCCTATTCAATGTGCAGTCTCTCCCCCTATTCAATGTGCAGTCTCTCTCCCTATTCAATGTGCAGTCTCTCTCCCTATTCAATATGCAGTCTCTCTCCCTATTCAATATGCAGTCTCTCTCCCTATTCAATGTGCAGTCTCTCTCCCTATTCAATATGCAGTCTCTCTCCCTATTCAATACGCAGTCTCTCTCCCTATTCAATGTGCAGTCTCTCTCCCTATTCAATATGCAGTCTCTCTCCCTATTCAATGTGCAGTCTCTCTCCCTATTCAATGTGCAGTCTCTCTCCCTATTCAATGTGCAGTCTCTCTCCCTATTCAATGTGCAGTCTCTCTCCCTATTCACTGTGCAGTCTCTCTCCCTATTCAATGTGCAGTCTCTCCCCCTATTCAATATGCAGTCTCTCTCCCTATTCAATGTGCAGTCTCTCTCCCTATGCAATGTGCAGTCTCTCTCCCTATTCAATACGCAGTCTATCCCCCTATTCAATACGCAGTCTCCCCCCTATTCAATACGCAGTCTCTCCCCCTATTCAATACGCAATCTCCCCCTATTCAATACGCAGTCTCCCCCCTATTCAATACGCAGTCTCTCTCCCTATTCAATACGCAGTCTCTCTCCCTATTCAATACGCAGTCTCTCTCCCTATTCAATACGCAGTCTCTCTCCCTATTCAATATGCAGTCTCTCCCCTTATTCAATACGCAGTCTCTCTCCCTATTCAATATACAATCTCTCCCCCTATTCAATATGCAGTCGCTCTCCCTATTCAATACGCAGTCTCTCTCCCTATTCAATACGCAGTCTCTCTCCCTATTCAATACGCAGTCTCTCTCCCTATTCAATACGCAGTCTCTCCCCTATTCAATGTGCAGTCTCTCTCCCTATTCAATACGCAGTCTCTCCCCCTATTCAATACGCAGTCTCTCTCCCTATTCAATACGCAGTCTCTCTCCCTATTCAATACGCAGTCTCTCTCCCTATTCAATACGCAGTCTCTCTCCCTATTCAATACGCAGTCTCTCCCCCTATTCAATACGCAGTCGCTCTCCCTATTCAATACGCAGTCTCTCTCCCTATTCAATGTGCAGTCTCTCTCCCTATTCAATATGCAGTCTCTCTCCCTATTCAATGTGCAGTCTCTCTCCCTATTCAATGTGCAGTCTCTCTCCCTATTCAATGTGCAGTCTCTCTCCCTATTCAATGTGCAGTCTCTCTCCCTATTCAATGTGCAGTCTCTCTCCCTATTCAATGTGCAGTCTCTCCCCCTATTCAATATGCAGTCTCTCTCCCTATTCAATGTGCAGTCTCTCTCCCTATGCAATGTGCAGTCTCTCTCCCTATTCAATACGCAGTCTATCCCCCTATTCAATACGCAGTCTCCCCCCTATTCAATACGCAGTCTCTCCCCCTATTCAATACGCAATCTCCCCCTATTCAATACGCAGTCTCCCCCCTATTCAATACGCAGTCTCTCTCCCTATTCAATACGCAGTCTCTCTCCCTATTCAATACGCAGTCTCTCTCCCTATTCAATACGCAGTCTCTCTCCCTATTCAATATACAGTCTCTCCCCTTATTCAATACGCAGTCTCTCTCCCTATTCAATATACAATCTCTCCCCCTATTCAATATGCAGTCGCTCTCCCTATTCAATACGCAGTCTCTCTCCCTATTCAATACGCAGTCTCTCTCCCTATTCAATACGCAGTCTCTCTCCCTATTCAATACGCAGTCTCTCTCCCTATTCAATACGCAGTCTCTCCCCTATTCAATGTGCAGTCTCTCTCCCTATTCAATACGCAGTCTCTCCCCCTATTCAATACGCAGTCTCTCTCCCTATTCAATACGCAGTCTCTCTCCCTATTCAATACGCAGTCTCTCTCCCTATTCAATACGCAGTCTCTCTCCCTATTCAATACGCAGTCTCTCTCCCTATTCAATACGCAGTCTCTCTCCCTATTCAATACGCAGTCTCTCTCCCTTTTCAATACGCAGTCTCTCTCCCTATTCAATACGCAGTCTCTCTCCCTATTCAATACGCAGTCTCTCCCCCTATTCAATACGCAGTCTCTCTCCCTATTCAATACGCAGTCTCTCTCCCTATTCAATACGCAGTCTCTCTCCCTATTCAATACGCAGTCTCTCTCCCTATTCAATACGCAGTCTCTCTCCCTATTCAATGTGCAGTCTCTCTCCCTATTCAATGTGCAGTCTCTCTCCCTATTCAATGTGCAGTCTCTCTCCCTATTCAATGTGCAGTCTCTCTCCCTATTCAATGTGCAGTCTCTCTCCCTATTCAATGTGCAGTCTCCCTCCCTATTCAATATGCAGTCTCTCTCCCTATTCAATGTGCAGTCTCTCTCCCTATTCAATGTGCAGTCTCTCTCCCTATTCAATGTGCAGTCTCTCCCCCTATTCAATGTGCAGTCTCTCTCCCTATTCAATGTGCAGTCTCTCTCCCTATTCAATGTGCAGTCTCTCTCCCTATTCAATGTGCAGTCTCTCCCCCTATTCAATATGCAGTCTCTCTCCCTATTCAATACGCAGTCTCTCTCCCTATTCAATACGCAGTCTCTCTCCCTATTCAATACGCAGTCCGTCTCCCTATTCAATACGCAGTCTCTCTCCCTATTCAATACGCAGTCTCTCCCCTATTCAATGTGCAGTCTCTCTCCCTATTCAATATGCAGTCTCTCTCCCTATTCAATACGCAGTCTCTCTCCCTATTCAATACGCAGTCTCTCTCCCTATTCAATACGCAGTCTCTCTCCCTATTCAATACGCAGTCTCTCTCCCTATTCAATACGCAGTCTCTCTACCTATTCAATACGCAGTCTCTCCCCCTATTCAATACGCAGTCTCTCTCCCTATTCAATGTGCAGTCTCTCCCCCTATTCAATATGCAGTCTCTCTCCCTATTCAATACGCAGTCTCTCTCCCTATTCAATATGCAGTCTCTCCCCCTATTCAATACGCAGTCTTTCCCCCTATTCAATATGCAGTCTCTCCCCCTATTCAATATGCAGTCTCTCTCCCTATTCAATATGCAGTCTCTCCCCCTATTCAATATGCAGTCTCTCTCCCTATTCAATGTGCAGTCTCTCTCCCTATTCAATGTGCAGTCTCTCTCCCTATTCAATGTGCAGTCTCTCTCCCTATTCAATGTGCAGTCTCTCTCCCTATTCAATGTGCAGTCTCTCTCCCTATTCAATGTGCAGTCTCTCTCCCTATTCAATGTGCAGTCTCTCTCCCTATTCAATATGCAATCTCTCTCCCTTTTCAATACGCAGTCTTTCCCCCTATTCAATATGCAGTCTCTCCCCCTATTCAATGTGCAGTCTCTCTCCCTATTCAATGTGCAGTCTCTCTCCCTATTCAATGTGCAGTCTCTCTCCCTATTCAATGTGCAGTCTCTCTCCCTATTCAATGTGCAGTCTCTCTCCCTATTCAATATGCAGTCTCTCCCCCTATTCAATGTGCAGTCTCTCTCCCTATTCAATGTGCAGTCTCTCTCCCTATTCAATGTGCAGTCTCTCTCCCTATTCAATGTGCAGTCTCTCTCCCTATTCAATATGCAATCTCTCTCCCTATTCAATACGCAGTCTTTCCCCCTATTCAATATGCAGTCTCTCCCCCTATTCAATGTGCAGTCTCTCTCCCTATTCAATATGCAGTCTCTCTCCCTATTCAATGTGCAGTCTCTCTCCCTATTCAATGTGCAGTCTCTCTCCCTATTCAATGTGCAGTCTCTCTCCCTATTCAATACGCAGTCTCTCTCCCTATTCAATACGCTGTCTCTCCCCCTATTCAATATGTACAGTAATCTCTCCCCTATTTAATACGCAGTCTCTCTCCCTATTCAATACGCAGTCTCTCTCCCTATTCAATACGCAGTCTCTCTCCCTATTCAATATGCAGTCTCTCCCCCTATTCAATATGCAGTCTCTCTCCCTATTCAATATGCAGTCTCTCCCCCTATTCAATATGCAGTCTCTCTCCCTATTCAATGTGCAGTCTCTCTCCCTATTCAATATGCAGTCTCTCTCCCTATTCAATACGCAGTCTCTCTCCCTATTCAATATGCAGTCTCTCCCCCTATTCAATATGCAGTCTCTCTCCCTATTCAATATGCAGTCTCTCCCCCTATTCAATATGCAGTCTCTCTCCCTATTCAATGTGCAGTCTCTCTCCCTATTCAATATGCAGTCTCTCCCCCTATTCAATACGCAGTCTCTCTCCCTATTCAATACGCAGTCTCTCCCCCTATTCAATGTGCAGTCTCTCTCCCTATTCAATGTGCAGTCTCTCTCCCTATTCAATGTGCAGTCTCTCTCCCTATTCAATGTGCAGTCTCTCTCCCTATTCAATATGCAATCTCTCTCCCTATTCAATACGCAGTCTTTCCCCCTATTCAATATGCAGTCTCTCCCCCTATTCAATATGCAGTCTCTCTCCCTATTCAATGTGCAGTCTCTCTCCCTATTCAATATGCAGTCTCTCTCCCTATTCAATACGCAGTCTCTCTCCCTATTCAATGTGCAGTCTCTCTCCCTATTCAATATGCAGTCTCTCCCCCTATTCAATATGTACAGTAATCTCTCCCCTATTCAATATGCAGTCTCTCTCCCTATTCAATATGCAGTCTCTCTCCCTATTCAATATGCAGTCTCTCTCCCTATTCAATATGCAGTCTCTCCCCCTATTCAATATGTACAGTAATCTCTCCCCTATTCAATATGCAGTCTCTCTCCCTATTCAATATGCAGTCTCTCTCCCTATTCAATATGCAGTCTCTCTCCCTATTCAATGTGCAGTCTCTCCCCCTATTCAATATGCAGTCTCTCTCCCTATTCAATATGCAGTCTCTCCCCCTATTCAATATGTACAGTAATCTCTCCCCTATTCAATATGCAGTCTCTCTCCCTATTCAATATGCAGTCTCTCTCCCTATTCAATATGCAGTCTCTCTCCCTATTCAATATGCAGTCTCTCTCCCTATTCAATACGCAGTCTCTCTCCCTATTCAATGTGCAGTCTCTCTCCCTATTCAATATGCAGTCTCTCCCCCTATTCAATATGTACAGTAATCTCTCCCCTATTCAATATGCAGTCTCTCTCCCTATTCAATATGCAGTCTCTCTCCCTATTCAATATGCAGTCTCTCTCCCTATTCAATATGCAGTCTCTCCCCCTATTCAATATGTACAGTAATCTCTCCCCTATTCAATATGCAGTCTCTCTCCCTATTCAATATGCAGTCTCTCTCCCTATTCAATATGCAGTCTCTCTCCCTATTCAATGTGCAGTCTCTCCCCCTATTCAATATGCAGTCTCTCTCCCTATTCAATATGCAGTCTCTCCCCCTATTCAATATGTACAGTAATCTCTCCCCTATTCAACGTGCAATAAAGTCGTCTTCCCTGTTCTAGTGTTCAGCTCAGATGAATAGAACCAACATCTCCAGTACGGCGAAGCTTCACAGGATATGGAAAAGGCTTTTCCTTCTAGTCTCTGAACACTTAGAAAAGCATTTCATGCAGGTGCACGTTATATCTATTTGTCACCAAAAACATTTATTAGACTGTAAGATGCTTTAGTCAAGCACTTCCCTCTCAGGTAGTTACCATAGCACTAGCACATCTATCTTAGCACTCGTATTGACCTTCTATTTCATTTTTTTAACCAACATGTGGATTGCATTTTGTACAGATCTATCTAAGAATGCGGCATAATAATAATAGTCATCACTATTGCAGGGCTACAGTGCAGCAATGAGATGTCTGGTATTAATACAGTAGGAAATAAAGTAATGAATGGCCAGTCCCACATAGGTACACATTGGAATAGAGCTCTATTTATAACCTCTTCCCTTAGGATGCACTCAATTAAATACATTTCTCTTGCTGAGCAGGGAGTTTGGTCGCTGGAAGGTAAAAAACTTGGCATTGGAAAGGAAGGAATTCCCAAGCCTGCTGCTGGCTCCTGAATTTGTCCGGAATATCCGTCAATTGGGAAGGAGACCCTCCCTGTCTCAGATCACAGAAACCCTGATTAAAAAGTATGGTACTCACCTTCTTCTTTCGGCTGTCCTAGGAGGTGAGTGTTATTTTTCCAAACCTAGGGAGCAATATACATGATGGCCCATGTTTACAAAGGGCACCATTCCATAAGATGTCTACTACCGCCGGAAGACACCTTGCAGGCCATTGAACCGAATGGAACGTAAGGTGACTTGCAGAGCTACTATAGAAGGTTTCATGTGGCACCCCCCCACTTATATGTGGGCCTATATATCTTCACAGTGTGGCCACACTGGAACAGCACTAATACATAAATATCAGACAATTGAGAAAACAATACTTCTCTTGTTAGAGATAAAATGTAGGTAGATAGATGTACATTCACATGCACGTGTTGTATATAAACAATGGATGAACAATTTATCTTCCCGAGTCTCCACTAAACTCACATAGTTGAAGTAGTGAAGCAAATGGGAATGATTTACTAGACCTCAGTAAGGAGAAGTGGAAATCCCATATAAGAGCACGCCGTAGTATATTCTGGTAATACCGTAGTATATTCTGGTAATACCGTAGTATATTCTAGTAATACCGTAGTATATTCTGGTAATACTGTAGTATATTCTGGTAATACCGTAGTATATTCTGGTAATACCGTAGTATATTCTAGTAATACCGTAGTATATTCTGGTAATACTGTAGTATATTCTGGTAATACCATAGTATGTTCTTGTAATACCGTAGTATATTATGGTAATACCGTAGTATATTCTGGTAATGCCGTAGTATATTCTGGTAATGCTGTAGTATATTCTTGTAATACCGTAGTATATTCTGGTAATACCGTAGTATATTCTGGTAATACCGTAGTATATTCTTGTAATACCGTAGTTTATTATGGTAATACCGTAGTACATTCTGGTAATACCGTAGTATATTCTTGTAATACCGTAGTATATTCTGGTAATACCGTAGTATATTCTGGTAATACCGTAGTACATTCTGGTAATACTGTAGTATATTCTTGTAATACCGTAGTATATTCTGGTAATGCTGTAGTACTTTTCCTTGACTTCTTTCTGTAGCTTCAGCTATTTTTCTCACAGACTAAAAGCCAAGTGTTTCATTCTCTTACTTCTGCTCCCATTGATTGAAGGTTGCAACCTTCAGCCAATTAATGTAGTTGGTGGAATTAAAGGCATATTTATCAAATGTATAAACGACAAATAATGGTCGGTATAAACGTAAACAGTTTCTCAGCAAATGTTTTATTGATTGACATCGTGACTGCAGAAAATGTATGCGTTGACCTGAGGAAGAGAGAGAACTCTCGAAAGCTTGGCCTAAAATATCAATTGTTAGGCCAATTAAAAAAGGTATCACCTAATACTGAAGTACTCGTTTATTTTGCACTATTGCAACTGCACTAACATGGCTACTTCTATTTAATATATGGGCTTTAACAAAGGGGCTCTGGCAACACAATGGGGCTCAGCTCCCAAGAAATAAAACTGAATGAAACTACAAAACAGCCATAGGGAAGTGACCTAATTGCATCAATAGAATACTCAATGTTAGACCACCATTACATACAGTATCAAACATATTCTTCATTAATGTCTGGGATTCATTCTGATTCTCCCCATCGCCTACATATGACATGTGCATAAATATATGTATGAGTGTGCAAAAAAAGGAATTGAATGAAGTTTGGATACCATACGATAATGGGATGACTGGATGGGAACTCAACCTTCTCAGGGTGCTGGTGGCTCTTGACGCATTCGCCTTTGTTAAGGAAAAGGGTGAGGAATCTCTGTGTGCCAATTTATTTAATATAGCTTTATTTAAGAATGTTCAGTATTTCTAAAAAAAAAATTAAAAAAAAGCTCTCCAAATGCTCACTTTGAGAACATATAACATCTATTACCTCTAACAGGGATCACTTTACACATTGATTTGGTTTGTCCATTTCAACTGTAAGTAACCACAGTAATAAAAAACAGTGCGTTAACAAATGGAGTTATTGTTGGGAGACGATAATATTTTGGTTCAATGTGTAAGTAGAGACTGAAGAGACGGAAATGTGTAGTCATATTAAGTGCTGCTTTTTGCTTTTTTTTGTTGAGTGGGAGGTGACCAAATCAGAAACGCTCTTGCTGTCAACTCCACATTGAAGGTCGTTGGTTGTTGGGTAGAGAGAGGCTGTGCATGTATACTTTTTAAGGTTGGCAGTGCGTTACTCGTATTTCCCTTGCAGGTGAAGAGTCTCTCACCATGTTTGTGGATAAGGGGCGACTGAAGCGAGAGCCTGGAGGGCGAGGAAACACATCAGCCCCTACATTGGACACCTTGCACCAGCTGGCAGCTTCATATTTCATGGACCGGGAGAGCGCACTGAGACAGCTGCACCATATCCAAATCACCACCGGAGCCATTAAGGTACATAGAGCATGGCTTCATGAAGCCACGCTCTGCAAGTCTTTTTTACAATGGTGGTATTTAACAGCACCCCTGGCAGAGGGTCCTGCAACACGTTGAGGTAAAGGCACCTGTGGCAGCAAAGGGGTTAATTGAGAAATGTTATATTGGACAGGATTACAAATCCCGGATCGCTAAAGGGTGGTCATTTACAGGACTGGATCAAACCGTCCTGAAAATGTAAGGCTTTTTGATAGGTTTGTTCTGGAAAGGGTGTTTGGTTACAGGAGGAGTACTTTACCTTGCAGTTGACTATCTGAAGTGATTTAATTATCTGAGCAATTCCCTGATCTTTTTTAGATAGAATTAGGAAGCTAATTTAGCAATGTTCTTCAGATCTAATGATACTATTCATTTCTCCTCTAGCACTGCCAGTGTATGCAGCACTGTACATAACATTTTTAAAGGTGCAGGTCCCTGACCCATAGGGCTTACAATCTAATGTTGTTGCACGAGGAACAGTGAGATACAGATACATGCCCATGGTCACAAGAAACTAGCACTGGGAGATGAACCAGTTTTACCCCAAAGTCAGTGGTGTTAGCAGTTGACCGTTCCATACTCAAATCCACCAACAGAAATATAGCAATCAATGAAGCACTGTCCTTTTTTGGGGGAGGGAGGGGGGGGGGGGAGAGAGGGTGGATGGGAAATAAACTTTTTCGGTTTTAAAGAATCAAAGGAGCGATGAAAGAATGAATACTCGGCAGTAGTATATGGGGTATAAGGGGTTAATGCGCCTAGCAGATCAGATTAGCGATACGTGTTATTAAAGCTGTACTTTCTAGGCATCTGTAGCAACGAATGAGCTAGTGAGGCAATGATCTTCCCTTCATGTCTATCTAGAGAAGAAGGTGCCAAAAAAACAGGAGTCTGATAGAATCTACCAAGAAAATGCTTAATAAGTAACCGTCAGCAATGGAGCAGGGCTCTACAGATGGAAAGGGTTGAAAGGACAATGATCAGCCAGCCCTCTTGGCATCAGAAGACATTCTTCGGGTCTCCAACAGGGAAAAAGTTAATGGGGCAACATTCTATTGGTGTTTCGAGGAA
Organism: Ascaphus truei; assembly: GCF_040206685.1. Classification (NCBI taxonomy): domain Eukaryota; kingdom Metazoa; phylum Chordata; class Amphibia; order Anura; family Ascaphidae; genus Ascaphus; species Ascaphus truei. Next base: position 37,630,070 of record NC_134492.1, on the reverse strand, counting down.
GGGGTTAATGGAGCAGTGTAAGAGTGAAGGGAAAAGCTGCTGCAGGGACATTATTAATGGAACATTGGCCCCGTTAATGAACTTGCCACTCATTAAAAAGCAGCCCGCTCCCTTCTGTTGCGAAAACAGGCTGGTTATGATTCTTTATTTCTGCTCCTCCATGCCTTTTTTACCACAATTGTCGCCCTCCCTCCTTGTCACCTGGAGCGTGGGCCGCACTGCTGTTTTTCAAACACCATTTGGACTGTCATAGACCCATGACTGGGATACCAGTTCCAACTCACATGGGGCTTGGGTAACCGTTTCTTGCTCCAGTGCTATCTTCACAACAGATGTTGTTGTACATAAGTGATGTTGCCACCTGGCTCGTGATCACTCAGACAGGGCCAGGCTTTTATGGAGAAGTAGCTCCAAGAGCAGATTCAGCTACAATAGTTGTAGCTTTTAAATTCACCGTTCCAAATGGGAAAAACGAGCCGTCTGGACATGGTTGGATGGCAAAACTCTACCTGGCCTTTGATGGTCTCAAAAGTTTGTCCCCATATAGTATGTTGAACAGTATATATAGTATAGTATGAGGATATGGATACCTAATATTTTCTATGTTGGGAGGAGATTAATTGAGGAGTTGGGGGGAGATTAATGACTCATCCCACTGTTTGAACGCTCTTGTTTATCAGTCTCACTGCTGCAAAACTGGTGTATAACCAAGTGCAAAAAGAACATGTTTCTAATACCATTGAGTTCAGTGGCATCTTTTTTTGTTCTGCACTGGCTTTCCAGCAGGCAAACTTTCATATGTATCCACTTTGTCTCATCGGAAGAAGATACATGTAAAGTCTCAAAACATGGACACAACAGCAAACAGTACATATATACATATATACACACACACACACACTAGCTGAGAGACCCGGCGTTGCCCGTGAGTTAAATTTGCTGCTAGGAAAAGGTGGGGGGAGGGACAGTGGACAGGAGGAGGGGAGGGACGGGGACAGTGGACAGCAGGGGACGGGGACAGTGGACAGGAGGGGACGGGGACAGTGGACAGGAGGGGGGGTAGTGGACAGGAGGGGGGGGTAGTGGACAGGAGGGGGGGGGCAGTGGACGTGAGGGGGGGGGGCAGTGGACATGAGGGGGGGGCGGGGGACAGTGTAGAGGAGGGGGCGGGACAGTGGACAGGAGGGGGGGACAGTGGACAGGAGGGGGGGTCAGTGGACAGGAGGGGGGGTCAGTGGACAGGAGGGGGGACAGTGGACAGGAGGGGGGGACAGTGGACAGGAGGGGGGGACAGTGGACAGGAGGGGGGTGAGTGGAGCGGGAGGGAGGTGGAGGGAGGTGAGTGGAGATGGAGTGCAGCAGGAGGGAGGTGAGTGGAGAGGGAGTTGAGTGGAGCGGGAGGGAGGTGAGTGGAGCGGGAGGGAGTGGAGCGGGAGGGAGGGAGGTGAGTGGAGCGGAGGGGAGGCAGGGAGGTGAGTGGAGCACCGGGGAGGGGGGGAGGTGAGTGTGATGGGGGGGGAGAGGACAGAGAGAGAGGTGTGTGTGTGGTTTTTTTGGACCTTTGGCCCGTCACTCCGCCTCAGGCCAATGAGAGGTGTGGGGGGCGGGCCAAGGGGGTGGTGTGAGTGTGTGAGGCCAATGAGAGGTGTGCGGGGGCGGCGGGCCAAAAGACCAATGAGATTGCCGCTAGGGACAGGGAACACAGTGAAACATACAATGCTTTCAGAAATATATAGTAGACTAGCTGAGAGCCCCGGCGTTGCCCGGGATGTTTGTGGTGTGGGTGTGGCATTTGGGTGGGGAGTGGTCCACGCGGCCCATGTGCTGTGGTAGTGCTGCTGTGGCTGTACTGATGGTGATTGTATCGGTGTGCTGATTTGGGAGGGTTTGGTGCTGATGTGGGGGTGCGGATGTGGGTGTGCCGATGGGGGAGGTGCAAAGGTGGCGATGTGTGGGTGCTGATGGTGTTGATGGGGGCTGGGAATGGCGGGGAGCCGAGAATGCCAGTGTGCTGGGGGGGCATGGGATACCGGTGTGCTGATGTGGTGGTGCTGGGGATAGTGTGTGTGTGTATACATGTTTGTGTGTATACATTGTATGTGTGTGTGTGTGTGTGTGTGTGTGTATACATGTGTGTGTATGTGTACGTGTGTGTGTATACATGTGTGTGTATACATGTGTGTGTGTTGTGACATAGTCCAAAGATGTTAGGCAGCTTTCTGCCCCATTTTAGAGCAGAAAGTGCAGGAATAGTTACAAATGATCCGTTCCACAGCTTCCCATTAACTCAGGCAGCTGGATGGAAAATCCAGACCACAGATTACAATGGCTCTAGTTCTCCCTCACCTGCTCTTCTAATCACATGCACAGGTATTTAGAGCAGAGAGGTTTTGCATTTCTCTCTCTCTCTCTCCTTGGAGCCTGGGGGCTGGGGGTGTCGCTACTCTCCTGCATCCAGTATCGAGGTTGACGGCCTCTCCACGTATCACAGTACCAGAGGATTTGCCTGGACACCCCAAACAGATAAGACAAACAAATGGTTACTGCTGTTGCTAAAAGACTGTGCTGTATCTTGTGACCCTAAATGAGAGAGCATTGTTTTAAGCTGGGGAACCAGTTTAGTTGGCCAGCAGCTGTTAGAGAGACTGATTTTGATGTGTAGTTAGATCCCTGAAAGGGATAGGATTTTGTTTATATAATTTGGTTTCTTTTTACTTGAAATAACAGTGTGGGAAATACTGTAACAATGAAATGAGTGAACTGCTGAATGAAAGTATCTGAGTACCTCTAACATACACATGTTAAAGCTGCAGTACCTTACTTGGATGAAAATAAAGCAGGCAGAAGCCTGAGTTAAGCAGCTTAATACTTTGCATGATCCTGTCTTTGTATTAAATAACCCTAGAAGACTGTGTCGGGAAGAACCCAGACAGACGTCAGCACTACAAAAGAGGGGCGTTTGTCACATATGGTGGAGAATGCGGGCAGACACTAAAAGTCTGTGGGTTTGCAAATAAATGCGGGGGTTTAAAATGGCCGCCCAGCTGAACTAAAGTACAGATGCTATGAGTGAAGTCTGTCCCACTGTGTATATCAGTTGTGCTTCTAGCATACACAGAGAATGTGCGAAGTGTGGATGCAATAGCACCCTGAACCCAAACAGAAAACCAAAATGTTTTGCTGAAGAGAAAAAAAATTGCATCTAGCAAGTGCTGTTTGTAAAGCTAATGCCTTTTGCTGAAATGAGTGAATTTGCAGCTAGCAAGTGCTGTATGCAAGTTGCTGAAGTGAGTGAAATTGCAGCTAGCAAATTGTCCCTGCCGGGCTTCTAAAATGGCCGACGTGAAATGTTTGTTTTGTAATGTACATAATCATGAAAAACAGTGTCCCTTCAGGCCATACGATGATGATGATGATGATGACTCGTATGTGGCCCCTGGAGGAGAGCCGTACCCACAGATGAATTTAGTATGCTGGGCCTGTCATAAAGTAGGTCACATGGAAGATATGTGCCCCAAAATTTTCAAAGACAAACAGCTGCAAAAGCAAGCAACGCCCTGTGAGTGCAAGCAAGATGTGGAAGCTGATACCAGTGAGCGTGTGCCCAGTACCACTGATATCTCTGGAGCTAATAAAGCAAAAAGAAAGAAGAAAAAGAAAACTGTTCCTCAAGTCACAGGGGAAGTGACCGAGCCACTTGAACCTGCGCTGTCAGGACATGCGTCAGAAAGGCGCCGAGATGTGCTGCAGACCGGAGTGACCGGCAGAATTGTCACGGGAACAGTGGCAAAGGAAAAGGAGGAGCAAAGGGAAGCTGAATCCTTGAACCAGGATAAAGAGGCTTTGGTTTCTGCACTCCAAGCTGCCCGCCATGATTATGAAGTCCTGCGGCAGGGATTGATGAAGGAGCGAGAATGTTGGAAGAAGGAGCAAGAATCTAACAATAAGGTGCGAGAAGCGAACGCCGAGTTACAGAGGTGTATACTTCCAGCTTTACAGGAGTACGAGGCTTTGAAGAAAACAGAGTCTCTCTTACGGAGTGAGCTGGAAGAGGTGACGACTAGGCTGGAAAAGGCCAACACCTTAATTGCCACCATGGATGAAAAACAGATTAAGTCTGACAAATTGATTGCTATCCTAAAACAGAAATACGGGAAGGCTCTACAAGAGGTGCACACGCTCAGCACAGAGGTGCAAAACTCACGCCTGGAGGGCCACGGTCTGAACACAGAGCTGGAAATGTTGAAGCAAACCTATGAGATTGCCCTAAGTGAGCTAGAGACTGTAAAGCAAGAAAATGAGACTCTGAAATTGGAAAATTCAGATTTGACTGACCAAGCAGAAAAAATAAAGAAACAGTTGACTCAGGAAAAATTAGAAGTGCAGGAAGCACTGATGCACACTCAGAGCCAGCACCAGGAAGAAATGGACGCTCTGAGAACAGAATTGCGAGATGTATGCACAAAACAGAATTGTCTCGTGGAGGAACTTAACATTTTGAAAAAGGAGAAAAGCATTAGAATAATTCAGAAGCACTGCAAAGCTCTTATCCAAGGAAGAAGGGAAAGAGAAAATTATCAGCGTAAACGCGCCACAACTATCATCCTACAGGCTGCCTACAGAGGGATGAAAAGGGGGGGAGGTGGTGGGAAGGGGGAGGGGGGAGGGGGGGAGGTGGTGGGAAGGGGGGGAGGTGGTGGGAAGGGGGGGGGGGAAGGGGGGGAGGTGGTGCGAAGGGGGGGAGGTGGAGGGGAGGTGAAGGGGGTGGGGGGTGGAGGGGAGGTGAAGGGGAGGTGAAGGGGAGGTGAAGGTGGGGGTGGAGGGGAGGTGAAGGGGGGGTGGAGGGGAGGTGAAGGGGGGGTGGAGGGGAGGTGAAGGGGGGGTGGAGGTGAAGGGGGGGGGTGGAGGGGAGGTGAAGGGGAGGTGGAGGGGAGGTGAAGGGGAGGTGGAGGGGAGGTGAAGGGGGGGGTGGAGGGGAGGTGAAGGGGGGTTGGAGGGAGGTGAGGGGTGGGGGAGGTGAGGGGTGGGTGAGGGGAGGTGAAGGCCGCTCCCTCACCCGTCCGGCCGCTCACTCACATGTCCGGCCGCTCCCTCACCCGTCCGGCCGCTCCCTCAGCCGTCCGGCAGCTCCCACGTGGATCTGAGGCGGGAGGCAGCTTGTTGTGGCCGCTCCCCCGCTGTGTCCCGGGCGCTCGCTCCCCCGCTGACTGTAGCGGCGCCGGGGGGGTGGAGGGGAGGTGAAGGGGGGTGAGGGGTGGGTGAGGTGAGGGGTGGGTGAGGGGAGGTGAAGGGGTGAGGGGTGGGTGAAGGGGGGTGAGGGTTGGATGAAGGGGGGTGAGGGGAGGTGAAGGCCGCTCACTCACCCGTCCGGAAGCTCCCACGTGGATCTGAGGCGGGAGGCAGCTTGTTGTGGCCGCTCCCCCACTGTGTCCCGGGCACTCGCTCCCCCGCTGACTGTAGCGGCATCGGGGGGGGGGGGGGAGGGCTGAAAGCGCGGGAGACACGGGGAGAGGAGGAGGTGCGCGGGTGTGGAGGCTGATGTTCGGGGAGGAAGAGGCGGAGGCTCCGGGACCGGTGGGTATGTGAGCCCCACCCCCCGGGTTATACATGCTGCTAATGTACACCCCCCCCCTACTCTGTGTGTGTGTGTGTGTGTGTGTGTGTGTATATGTGTCCCTGTGTGTGTCCCTGTGTGTGTGTGTTTGTGTCCCTGTGTGTCCTTTGGCCCGTCACTCCGCCTCAGGCCAATGAGAGGTGTGCGGGGGCGGCCCAAGGGACCAATGAGATTTCCCCTAGGGACACCGGACATCCAGGCAGGCAGGCAGGCATACAGTGCTTTCAATTATATAGTATAAGATTATATATATATATATATATATATATATATATATATATATATATATATATATATATATATATATATATATATATATATATATATATATATATATATATATACACACACACTCCTGTGTAGGTCAAAAAGATACGATAACCTGTTAGCAATACAGCTCGCAGAACTCTATTTTTCCATTGAATCCCTTAAAAATATAGCCTCTTTGCTGGGGTTACCGGTGAAAATATATAGATATTTTTTTACAGGGTCTTGCAGTATGAAAAGAGTTATGGATTAATCCCCTAGTATTCATAGCTTTTTTTCACCCATGCATCAGTAAAGGAAGAAAATAAGTTGGTCTGGAATATAGTGCTTATCTATTTGAGTGTTGTGACATTGTGATTCCTAAGAGTATTGAAGGGATTAATAGCAGACATGGCGTGATCGAAGGATCAAAAATTATTAAATGCTTATATTTGAAAACAGAGCGCGATCCTAGCAACAGAAGATAAATAAGCTGTAAAAACTCTGGAGTGACCTTCTGGATAGATGAAAGTCTATAAAGGCATGTGGAAAATGTTCTGCTGATAAAGCATATACTGCATTGGGGCGGTTTCTCGGGAAGGGTTGGATCACTGAACTATTTGTGAAGCTTGAAAAGAGAGACCACTGTCAAAAATTGGGCAAAGAGTTGAATCATAAGGGCATGTCAGTGACAAAGAAGAACCTCGGCACTAACAGCAACTCATAAGGCTACATTTGAACATCACTGGGGTGAAGCCCATCTTCTGGGATAATAAAGCTACGATGTGAAGATGGCCCATTAAGCCATCTTGCATTAGCTCCAAGCAGATCACTCATATTATACAGGATGTAATGCTTAGGTATGTAAACAGAGAAAGGATTCTTCTAAAAGAGGCAGAAGCACATAGTGACTTGTAAACAGAAACTAAGACTCAAAGATAGGAATAATGTGATGACACTTTATGTGATACCATACCATGTACACCACCCCCTGGGACACGGTGCAAGGGTACTTGGTGCCATAGGCGAATGTTCAGCATACACCCCCCCCCCCCCTCCCCTGCCCCAATGTTTTTTTAACATTCATACAGATTCCCTCCTCTCTCCGTTATTCTCGTTCCATCTCTCCCTGTAACTCTCCCCTTCTCTCTCCCTCCCTCCCTCCCTCCCTCCCTCATACTCTCTTCCCCCTTCAGGCTGCATCCATGGAAGGAAAGGTAGCGCTCAGCCGTGCGGACGCTCTGCGCTGAGCCCCAGCATGTCATTAGAGGGGGCTCACGCAAGCGTCCGCACGCGTGCTGAGGAGTTGGATTTTTCAGCCGACAGCCAAAGCTGTTTTTCAGCGTGCTGTCGGCTGAAAACCTCCAATCACAGCACAGCACAGCAGCGTCAACGTCACTGCCCCGCTTCCCGATCGCGCACGCTGGCTCGCCTGCTTGTCCATGAAATCGCACAGGCTTCAGCAGGCGAGCCTCAACGTCAGCGCGGCTCAGCATTGCTCCCCCCTCTATGGACACAGCTTTAGTGTCCTCCTCTGCTTGGCCCTGCCCCCAAACTTCTTTAGCCTCCTGATTGGCTGCTGCTGGGTATTGCAGCCAATCAGAATGGAGGAAACTGCCCAGCTCTCTCCCTGCTTGGGTAATCCTCCTGCAGTTATACAGTACCTCTGCCGCCCCCAAGTTCTGCCTTAGGTGGCCACCTAATTGGCCTAATGGTAGAACCGACCCTGACCACACCACAGAATACACTCCCTTTGCTTTTCCTTGGGCGGCTCAAATCAGAGAAGATGTCATTGATTTTATATACAGACTGCAGATGCATGTATGGAAAACTAAAAATGTAAATTTCTAAAAGGATCTCAGACTCCAGTCCTCAAGGGCCACCGACAGGTCAGGTTTACAGAATATCCCGGTGTGACAGGGTAAACAAAAGCCACCAGTTATATGCCTGGAAAACCTATGTCTAGTCTGCAGTGCAGCACTGACTAGGTTAACTTCAGCTAGGAACCTCAGGATAATTAGTTGGATCCCAGCTGCCTAATCAAGGTGTGTTAAAACCCAGGCTGTAGACAGATAGAGGCTGTTGATGAGAGAGGAGTAAGCTGCTAAAGTGATTCCTGAAAACAAGGTCTGAGTAGCAAAGTAGTGAAACTGTGAACTGTCTGTCCCCTGCATAGAAAAAGGGTATCTGCATATATATAAACTGTCTGCTAAAGAGAAACTGTTTTGTTCGGTTTGCTGAAGGAAAAGCCATTTTCGTTTGTTGCTGAAAAGAGCTATTTTTGTTTTGTGTGCTGACTATTTTTCAAGGCAAAATAAAACAGCCTTGTCAAGAAACCCACGTGTGTAGTTGCATGTACCCTGCAACACCCGGCTTCATCACAGGTGGCTCAATCATAATGATTGAGCTACCTATGCTGAAGCAGGGATATCCCAAAAACCTGACCTGTTGATGGTCCTTGAGGATTGGAGTTGGCCACCCCTGCTCTAAGATATAGAGAGCGATAGCTGGATAAATGTGAGAAAGAAGCTGCTCTTGGGTTGAAAGATAGTCAGCATGGCCTGAAACAGGATTTGAAGTACTGTAAGTGTTGAACAGTTGTGAGCTGGAGCCAAGCATGACGCTAAATAAGTATTTTAAATGATAGAACTTTCTGTTAATATGCAGGTCATATGGGAAGGAACAGTACAGTCGAGTTGCATTAAATTCCCTTTTCTTATAACAGAAGAGATGTATTTTTATACAGCACTTTTTGCAAGTGCAGCGCTCTGCATGGGGCAGTACAGTATAATGATTCTCTAGTCTAGAGCTTACAAATTCTAATTGTGATACCCCTAACCCACCGGCTGCCTGAGAGAGGGTGTACAGTGGATAACAGATAGTTCTGCATGCTGACAGGGGTTACCTGCACAGTTAGAGTGTTAGCTCAGTGGGTTACCTTTTCTTCTCAGGGTGCTTTCTTCATGGGTTCAGGCCAAGGCTGTTAGGAGTGAAATAATGGTAGAACAGGGCGCCAGGAACTTTTCAACTGTGACTTTATTTGGTGCACAACGTCTCTCTATCATATACCAGACAGGGGTTCACAGCGGGCAATAAACGAATTACACTCTCACGCCTTTCTGTAGAAGACTGAAGACTGTATGTGGGCAGGGGTTACCTCCTCAACCTGTTACGCCAGATGCACTCCTTTTGGTGTGTAATTCTAGGACCCTGCACAACTTGTCCCTATCTAGAAAACAATAAAGATCGGGGGAGGAAGCGGAGAAAGCCCCGCCCCCGGCATCCTCCAGCTAATCACCTGCGGCCCGGCATATTCTACTAGAAGCACAACCCCCTGAAATTAAAAAAATACTCACCGGCCGGGCTGCCGCATCCTCGCCACCACCGCGCACCGCCACCGCATCTACAGTACAAAACAAACGGGACCAGAGAGAAAAACTGGGACATTGCCGGGACGGACCGGCAGCCGGGACAGCACAGAAAAAAACGGTACTGTCCCGGCAAAACCGGGACGCCTGGTCACCCTACCCTTGCCCCACTGGTCAAGCCTGACCTGTAGACCCCCCTTGTTGGGTCTGAGCTGAGGCTTGCAATCAGGTATATTCCTGGGGGTCTGGTCCCCCCTGGGGTGTCTCACCCCCTCTTGGTGTCTGCTCTCCCTGGTTCCCCCCTCCCCCCTTGGGTCTCACATGATAATTTGGTGGAGCTACATATTAATACCTGGGGAGTGGCCAACCCTCTGCCCCAGTAACTGGGCAGATCTAAGTGTAGCAAGGCCTCTCATCCTGGCACGTGACTCCAGCATCTTCCAGACAAGCAGGTGCCTGAAAGTGTAACAATAATGCAACAACTGGGGATGGGATCTCACCTGCCTAGCCTGGTGACTGATTAACCCTGGCACTGCCTGCAGCTCAGCAGGGTTAACATGCAGGGCAAGGGGCAGATTTTAGCAGGGTGCTACATAATGTTGGTAGCCAAGGCAAAATGGATATAAAGTAACTAAGTAAAATTGCAAGGAGCTCGCACAGGGTCTCAAACTACAGTACATTCAAGTAGCCTGAAATGCACAATAGTGCCCAGTAGAAGAGATTCAGGTCTTCGAGACAGCTATGAACGAAGAGCAAGAGAGAGGCAAGTAAATTATGTAAGAGGTGTAGCACCTACAGTATGTGTCTGTTCACCCAGGCAGTATGCCCAAGCGATGATAAAGTGAGAGAAATAAGCAGCCAGGGTGCAGGAGAAGTGAATTGAGCTGGCAGTAGCAGCAGCAGCAGCAGCAACATCAGACAACAAGGAAGAAAAGTTGAAAGTCAGAGATCATGTGAATAGCAACAGACTGCAGACAAAAATAAACACGCTGACAGATAGCACTGGATAAACAGAACTTGCAGGCAGAGGTTCAGCATTGCGGGAAGGAGTATTTTCAGTTGAAATAAGTGAGAATTTCCAGCTGTAGACCAAGCAATATCCTACATGTGTTTGTTTTTTTTTTAAAATAAATCAGTTCTGTACTATGAGAAAATACTTGTTTCATTTTTTTTCTTTTTTTAAAAACAACTCTATATTAAATTTTTAATGTATTATAATGTAACAAGCATTTTTTGTTTCTGTAGCAACCATTTACAAAGTTCCTTCCTCTTCTGAAACAGGCTCTGGCACACAACTTTTTGAGCCCCACCCTCTCTCTAGCAGTGCACCAATTGTATCTAGCGACTGCCTGGTCACATGATCTTCCCCACGGAACTTTGCACCTTTGGTCCTCTTCTGATGCACTGACAAGCATTTAATGAACCCCCGAGCTGAATCTTCGCTGATCGATCGGCAACTTAGCTAATTACTTATCATTGTGTGGATTGTATTGATGCACATATTAAAGGGAAAAAATGTAATTTAAAAAAAAAGGCAGCTTGGTCTGCTGCTTTCAGATACAGAAAAATACTGTTGCAGAGAATATCACCAAGCATAACAAAGAACCAAAGCAACATTTACGCCGCACTTATAGGTATGGCGATGGCGCACAGCGCCAAAACTAGTACCTGAAGTCCGTTGCAGGTGCCCATAGTTGGTGCGACGGCGCTGTGTAGCGACCGGGAGACCCAAAGCACAGAAGACAAAGGATTTTGTGATACACAGCGACGGCTGCATCACGTGACTGGCGGCAAGCCAATCACATCTCCATCTTGCCTTTTTTGCCTTCCCCCTTGCTGACGTCACCGCCCCTTGCCGCCAGTGAACTCGCAATACTCAAGTGCAACTTTCGCTATAGCAAGGGCGGCGTGTGACATCACGCGATTGAGAGCACGCAACGCAGTGCTCACTAAATGCGCAGCCTTAGAAAGGTAAACACCAGGGACATATAGCAGATATGTGCACTATGTGCGTTTATGGGCAGCTCATATCAATTTACAGAGCCATAGAAAGCACAGTCAGGAACATACCATAGCATGAAGTATTTATTATCCTCAAACTGTGACATCAGCTAATGAGAATGCTCTCTTCTTCTTTGCCTAGAGAACTTATTTTGCCCAACTGGAGCCATGTACGCGATCCTCAGACATGAAACACTGGGATTGGCACAAAGATTTTTTTGATTTTGGTTTCTCATAGGTTTCTTTGTCAGGGGTACTGACAATACAGTGTACTGTAGATTAGGAATATGTATGGTGGGATTCATTTCACAGTACAGTACCTCCTAGTTGGTAAGAGGATTTATCACTGGAAGTCTGAAGGGGTAAGTTTCACTTTGGGCTCATGAGTCTTGAGTTTGCAAGAGCTTTTCAACATCAACTTCTAAGAACTTATTGTGATCAGTAATATGTTTGTTTTTGAGACAGAGTATAAAGATTAGGAAGTCATGGTATAAACAAAATCAGGGCCGCCAACAGGGGGGGTCTGCCGGGGTTGGTGTCCCGGGCCCGCTGGCTCGGGGTGCCCGGCCGGCGCTGCACATTCCTCCCAACCTCTGGTCAGACCCTGATACCGGTCGCGGCCGGGCCCTGACTCTCAGCTGCCTATAAGCCTCTTCCTTTCTCTGGCCCATGCCGCCGAGCTTCCACTGCTGGCGCGCGACGGGGCTCTCTGACAGAGACAGAGGCAGCTGCGATTCGAGGCCCAGCCACGACCAGCAGCAGGGCCTGGCCAGAGGTCGGGGGAAGTCTGCAGCGCCGGCCGGCCAGGCCCCAACAGCCATTGGAGCCCCGCAGACATTGGGCCTGGCCAAAGGTAAGTCTTTATATGTATTGGGGTATTTTTATATGTATTGGGGGGCTTGGGGGTATTTTTATATGTATTGGGGGGAGCTTGGGGTATTTTTATATGTATTGGGGGGCTTGGGGGAATTTTTGTATGGGTTGGGTTATTCTTATATGCAGTGTTCGACAAACCTATACATTTGCTCGCCCCGGGTGAGTGGATTTACCCCCGGGCCAGTAAATATTGGCCCAAGCAGCACACGTTTGGTACTTGGTAGATTTTTTTGTGTGGCGAGTAGATTTTTTGGTGATTTGTCAACCACTGCTTATATGTATTGGGGAGGGTTGTCTTTTTTATATGATGTGCGTGTGTGTATGTATATATATATATATATATATATATATATATATATATATATACACATACATACACACATACACATACACACACACATACACATACACACACACGCACATCATATAAAAAAGACAATATATATATATATATACATGTGTGTGTGTGTGTGTGTGTGTGTGTGTGTGTGTGTGTGTATGGGGGGTTATATGTATTTTTTTTAATATGTATTGGGTAGGTAGATTTTTTGTATGCATTTGGGGGGTGGGGGAGGTTGTATATATTTGGGGGATGGGGATTTTGTATGTATGTATTTGGGGGTGGGAAGTTTTTTTGCATAGGGGTTGGGAAGTTTTTTGGTATATATCTTGTGGGGGGAATTGTGTGGTGGGGAGGGAATGAGTGAGCGGGGGTAATTGACGGAGGGAGAGGAGGGAGGGGGCGAGTGAGGAAAAGAGGAAGTAAGAGTGAGACGCAGGGGAGAGAGTTACATGCGAGGCGGGAGAGTGAGAAGGGGTGAGACGGAAGGGAGAGAAACACATGGGAAGAGGGGGGTGGAAAGAGCGGGGGCTTGTGAGGTGTGAAATTTGGGGGGCGGCTCACAATACCGCCGACACGGGGGGCGCTGCTTAAAATGTTTGTCCTGGGCCCCACGATTTCAGTTGGCGGCCCTGAACAGAATGCAATCTTATTAATGTATGCCCCAAATTAGATATGTGCACAACACATGGAATTAAACCTGCATTTGAAATGCAAAAAGCAATTGCAGTCTCCAGCAAAGAGTTGGTCACGCACGTCAATGTGACTGTGCTGGAAAAGGAGCTCACTAGAACCTTTCCCAGGTGTCTGTGGAACTGGAAATGTGAAAGAGACCCGATCTATAATGATTTGAAGTTCAAGGTTTGTAAGAGCTTCCTCTTTTTATACCAGCATCTCCATAAGGCACGTTCTATAGTGCCGGGCGCGGATTTTTAGTTGGCTGACGTCAGTCAGCCTTTCTATACAAGGGCCGCGCACGGCAGGGAGAGGGGAGCCGACCGACAGCGGCGAAGATGAAGAAATTCATCTTTTCGCGCCGCTGCCTGCGCTCAATGTATGTATATGTGTGTGTATATGTATGCATGTGTATGTATGTATGTATACGTGTGTGTGTATATGTATGCATGTGTATGTATGTATACGTGTGTGTGTATTAATGGTTTTTTTTTTTAATAAATAATAAATTACACATAAACACACACGCAGACCCATATACATACACATACACATAAACACTGTATACTCACACAGTATACTCACACAGTATATAGACGAACAGCATGCGGCACGTGCACGCGCTTTCGCATAGGCACGCGCGGCCGCATGCTGTACAGAACGGCCCTAAGTCGATTCAGCAATAGGTTGAAGGCAAAATTGGACAGCAAAGGAACTCTTTGGCTTACATAATGGAGACATAACACAGATCTGCCTTGAATGCGCTGAAGACATTCAAGACGTTAAAGAGGCAATCAAAGCAGGCAATTTTTCGTGTGAATTTTTTTAAAATATAGGATTGAAGCAGGGTGTCTCCGGAGCTGAACCCCATTAATTTCAGCTCTGGGAACCCCCTGCTTCCGGAGATACTGACCGGGGGTGCCAGTAGCCGTTCTGCTCGTCTAGCAGGGATCACGTGAAGGCGGAGTTTCAAAGCTCCCGCGCCCAACGGGCCAATAGGAAGCCGTAATGTTAATAAACAGCAACAGCACCAATTTGATCCTACAGCACAGAAAGTCAGTACAGGTCATCCTCGCTATCCAACGTTTCAGTTTACAACGGATGGCATATCCAACGCTTTACAATGCCTCCCTATGGGCCGTTTTTCGACGCCGGAATGCGTTATCCAGCGCTCACCGCCACTGATTAACATGGGACTCACTTTACAACGGTTTCACCATCCAACGCTACTTCCAGAGCGGATTCAGTTGGATAACCGAGGACTGCCTGTACAAAACAATGGGACTGTGTGTGTTAGCGTTGAATCTGCGCTTTCACACTATATTGAATAGGCCTCTTTGGGAAGAAGGTGAATTAAGTGAAATCATTTTCTGAGGTCCTGCAGCCAGAGACACTGAAAAAAGTAACTGGACTTACATAGCAGAGGCAGATAGAAACATCACTGGGGGATACACTGCTTAAGCCCTCAGGCGTAAGGTGTACCTAGAACAGGATTGCAAAACACAAATCAACAACAGTATAATGCTGCATTAAGAGCTGAAACTTGTTTTTTTAATATACTGAATGTCAGCATACCAAACGTGCCTTAGAATAACTCTCTTTTCTCTCAAGTGTGTTAACATGTGATTATAGAACATTGCCCTGTCATATAAACTGTAAATAATAGCATAATAATGTAGGCTGCAATAAATCGGGTCTGTATTATGGGGTAATATAAATCTTTGCATTAATACGTCATCCTATAGAAAGGTGTCTCTTTAGTATTTACAACCGGCCAAGCATTCCAAATGCAACCACAAAAGTCTAACTCCCTGATAGATTAAGCTAAATAGCCCAATGATAAATGACAAATTGGTACATCTTCCACTGCACACAGCATGCTGGAAAATAAAAGGCAACACACATTTAATGTAAGTATACAATCTATTCCAAATTTAAATACTTGCCTGTCTGTAAACATTATATTATTAGCACTTTTTTATTTGGTATCGCCCTAGTGAATAAAATGGGTAATAAATTAGTTAAAATAGAATTAAGGCAAAAATAAAATAAAAGGCTATGTAAGAATGAAAAATCCACAAGGTCGGAGAAGCATAAATATTCAACACCTATGATTTAAATCAAAGAGCAAATACGTTCTAATATGAATTATTTATAAGGTAGTCCAGCAGGTCAAATACCAGCCAAAAATATAAAAGGACAGGCGGGTGCCAGGCGCAGAGAAAACTCCCAGCACAGAGAGAAAAGGGCCCGAAGAGCTTATGAGCCAGATCCCTGTGGTAATGCAAATGTAGCAAGTTCAACCTCATTCCTCCTGCCTTCTCCGTTCTCAGGACTTTCACTACAGAGCACAGCAGTCCAGCACTTGAAGAGAAAATTATTTAAGGACTATGGAAACTCCAACACATTTCTCCACTCCTACATTGATTCATAGCTCCCCAAGAGCTGCGCTTTGTCAGAGTCTAATGGTTGCAAAATTGGGGCCAAAAATAGTGACAGATTTATCAAAGAGAGAGATCCCATTTCACTGATGGATGTGGCGCTATATTTGTCTTGGTTTTGCATCTGAAGGCGGATTCATGCTGTATCCCTTTGCTTTTGATGTCTTTCTTCCATCCAGAAAATCACCTTAAAAATCTATGGGTAGTTTCTCCAACATGTGTCAATTAGCTAGAACCTTTTCAGGTGGCACAGAACATAATAGTGATTTATATGCATAATGAGCTCTGGTTCATGTCAAGAGATCTTAAACATTGCTAAAACCTTAGTATACCTTATGGTCCAATATGGCAAATAGTGCTTCAAGAGCGTGAGTGTAAGAATTTACACAATTCAGCAAATCTGGTCCAATGAGCAATTTCAGCATTAAAAATAAACCTGTGGAGAAAAACACTCAAAGCCATTTCAATTTTTGGGGTCATTTGCGGGCTTCAAAATGAATGTCTCCAAAACGGAACTCTTGTACTGTATATTAACAAACAAGTGGGGACCAGCGATGTTGCTAAGATACTGTACCTATTAAGATAACTAGATCCCCAATAAAATATGGGATAAAATCAGAAGCAGACCTGACAACATTATACGGAAATAACGTTAAGCCGGGTATTAAAAAGATTCTAGAGGAGTTGAGGTCACGGATGACTTTCCCACTATCTTTCTTTGGAAGGATATACTATAGAAAGGGACCTCGCTCAGACCCCTAGAAGGTAGAGGCGTGCTGCCTGGGGATGGGCTAGATAGATAATAAATGTGTATCGAGAATGATACACCAAAGAATCCCCTTTAGATAGGCGCACTGCAGACCTGAAAATAAAGACGGTCAGGGGTAGGATGTGGTGTGTATAAATAAAAAACTTTATTAAATATTTGTGTATAAATAAAAACTTTATTGAATATTAGTGTAATAGTGTACACAAAACAGTATATAGTGCTGTACTATACACTGACTAATAATAGACTGCTGTTGGTCTATGTCAACCTCCGTCAAGCGTCTCACTGTGCTCCCATTAGTTCTGTCTCCCTAGAAGTGTGAAAATCTTGGCAGATGCTTTAAATGTCAATAATCTAGATGGGTTATTGTAACCCTATGACATATTGGTAGATATAGGTTCTACCGAGACTAACAGAGAAGTTCACGCAGCACATCAACGTAATGTGCACACTGCGCATGCGTCATGTAAGTTAAAACAGTAGACCAGTACTCCCTTTACCCGTTACCAACCTTATACGGGCCGTCCAAACATTTACTTCACGCACTGCCCCGGCGCATGCGCAACTCGCATATAAACAGACTCTACTGTTTTAACTTACATGACGCATGCGCAGTGTGCACATTACGTTGATGTGCTGCGTGAACTTCTGGCTATGAATTAACACACAGGTCACAATTGCCTTACGTTGCTGAGCATTTTCACTTCTGGGGCTCACAGAACCACTTACGGTTCTGATCCCTGAGAGGAAGGACAGAGATTTGACCTGCTCTACACGTGTTACCATAGGATGCTGGGGGCTATGAGGTCCTTTATGTACTGTTCTCTGTGATGTGAATTCCCTTCTCTCCCTGTACCGCGGATTCTATTAGATCTTTAGCTGGCTTTCAACCTGCTGGGCTACCTACTAATTTATTCTTCATCTTTCTTTGTTCTCAGTCAATTTTTTGATCTACATGGCAAATTTTGAACATTTATGCCCTCTGATCTTCCGAATTAGAATTTATATATAACCATTTATGTTTGCTTTAATATTTTATGTGTCTCATTTTCTATTCACACATTGTGATACCCAGGCTCTCCAACATTAGCTCAGTCTGATGTAGCTTTTGCATTACTAGCATTAGAACTGCCAAACTGGCTGCCAAGTATAAAAGACAACATTTAGCAATATGGTTGTGCCATGGAACCCTGTACCATAAACTTCACGGTAGCTCTGTGAACTCCAGTGACGTTTATCTACAGTTTGTATTAACCCCTAGGCTGCCTGAGAAGCCTTCAATGCATTGTAATAGTCTCACATCACAGGATATGACATCACTTTAAGATGTTCTGTTCCATGTTTTGTTTTACCTTTCAGTTGCCATTACAAACATTCTCAAAAGAGACACTGCTCTTTGAGCAGTCGTGCAGTGTACGCTGTGGATTTTGGCTTGCAATGCTGTTCTGTGACCCATATTCCCCCCACCGAGTGCAGCTACATTGCCCTGTGTACCTTATTATTTCATCTGTGCCAATTATTTTTAATATGTTGTAAGCAGAGATCTCCCTTTATGTTAATTTATGTCCATAGTGCGAAGCCTACACAAATTGTAGTGCTGATTGCTCAGTGAGATTGGAATGACCCCCCTGAAAACATTTTCTAATTATATTTATCCTTGGAAAAGCAGAGGAGAGTTTCCCTAGTAACATACCTTCTAAATTGCCTTACAAATGATTGCCAATGTGTTCAAGTAAAATAACTATATATTACTGCTATATTGACTGTGCAAAACATCTAAAGGCTTGTACAGTAGCTAACAAGCGTTAACATTGAGAACTGTTTTCCAGAATAGCATACAGCACACATTGGAGCAATGGCTTGTATGTGGAACACACTTCTTGAAAACAAGAAGTATGGAAATATATTCTCAAATGTACAGAAATATACTCATGCCCTTTGGGGATTTCCAGTGCCCGTGGCCATTCTCCACTCTGCTTAGTTATACAATGACATAAAACCTTAGCATTTCAGAATCAATAAAATGGCACTTAAACGTATGATAGGCAGCTCCCAAAAATGTTGCTAAATGAAGTTATAATCTATCTCAGAGAGATTGCATGGCCATGCATTACAAACACATATAAATAGTCCAACGTTGGAGTAATCTGCTGTGCTTCGTTTCTTATACTGTACATCTGCATTGATATGCACGATCTGGTGTTTTATCCAAGTAAACTTGTCTGCATTGATGTTCAGTGAGAAGGAAACTCCTTTGATGATCCAGCTCTCCAGAGTGCTGTGATTACATTTTTTCATTTTTAAATGGTAAAAAGTATTTGTAGGTAGGACCGGAATAACTACATGGCGCCAAGCGTTGGTGTGACGTCAGGGATAAATGTGACTGCTTTTAATCATTAATTAATTGGTGGGAGCGCAGGAATCGTTCTTTTTGTCAGTCTTCAACAAATATTAGGCCAATCCTTTTTCTTGCTGCATACTCCATAAGGGCACATATAGTGTTACTGATACATTACGTCATAGTGTAGGTTTATTGGCTTATCTGCTTTACATAGCAGTTCCTTGGAGGTGTATGGCTCCTCCCTTCAGGACAGAGCTCCTACCAATTTTCCAATTAGTACCAGTATAATACACCTCAGTGTCAGTCTGCACATCCCCCTCTATTGAAGAGTAGGTTAATGAATAAGGCTGACAAAAAGAAATACATGTAAGTTTTATTATATTCACACCAGGGAATTTGTGCTCCCACATTTTACCTATATAGTAAGGTAACTATGATACTGGCTTTGGCCAGCTTTTAATGGCACTACTCACAAAAACATATGCTTTATTTAACCCCTTCAGGGCTTTCTCACATTTTTCACCAGTCCATGGGACAATAATTACATATGTTCAGTGTAGGTACCTGCAAATGTGGTTATGCCTTGACGTGGCCACAGGCTTATAACGCTTTGGCCAAAGGGTTTAACTAAATAACCCTTACTCATGAGATCATTATTATATTTTAGCCTAATTGGTAGGAGCGCAGAAATCATTCTTTTTGCTTTTAATAAAGGTCAAGCCTACCATTACGCCTACCTGTCAGTAATACATCAGTATTATGTTTGTGTGTGTGTGTATATATATATATATATATATATATATCTGTATTGTAAGCCTGGTCCCAGCACTTTAGGGACCAGTGGTTAATGGGATGTTCAGCTGCAATGTTGCATAGTGATCTGTGACTTTTCCAAGTAACTCTTTGCATATAACTGTGTTTGTTGTTGCACTTCCCCCCACTAATCAGGGGCTGGTTCATATTGCAAACACCTGGGGGGAGGGAGACCCCTAGCTAGATCAGTTAAGATCAGCTCAGCTTTAGCTGGGAGTTCAGAGTTCTTTAGCTGAGGCAGCTGGAAGGAAGCTGGCAGTAACTGGGAGAAGCTGCAGCCTGCAGGAAGAAAGAACAGAGGAAATCTCTTTAGGGAGGTCCCTGCACACAGGTCTATAGGGTAACCCCAGTTTCCCAATTGTAAGTGTGTGTGTGTGGTGTACTTGTAAATAGTTGTGGATATTTATTTCTCCAATAAATAGATTATATAAACTCTGTGTTTCTGTCTGGCGAATTGATCACTTGTGCGATCATCCTGGTCTCCCGTGACAGTTGGCACCCCTTAAAGCCCATCCACCTTATTGAACAGAGTTTGGTAAACATGGGCCGTGGTTCTGTAGATGGTGAACTGTAGAATCATTATGTATTGAGACCATTCGCAGCTACAGTCAAAAAGCAGTCACAATCATACCTGTTTTCACTCAAAATGGAATTTTAATGGAGTAGTGGTTATGTTGCAAGGAGAGAGATAGAGAGAGAGAAACTGAACATTGTGTGGGTGGTTCATCCACTTAAGTGAAGAGCCATTAGCTATTACCAACTGCTATTATTGTTTAGTAAATAACATCACCATGTGTCTTACTTGTTGAGTCCCAGAAACAATATTCTATTACACAAAAAGAAAAGCAGTATAAAAGCACTGTGTGTCTTCAAGCGGGACACAAATATATAGAGTAATGATTTAATAAAATACTGTTCCAGTGTGTGAAAAGTCCAGTAGCAGCGGAAAAAGAGAATGTAGTTTAAGGGATGTTGATAAAGCAAACCAGGGTGAGTTACTAATGTGAGAGAGCACCTTGAAGGACCGCCCAGCAGAAAGAATAGAGAAGGAAGTCTACTTGGCATCCGAACCCTACTGATGGTCCATGCAAGAACCGCTGTACCTATTAAACAGAAAGTGTGCTGTGGGTAGTGAGCTACATAGCGTAAGGGACATCCGTAAGTATTGCATGGAAGTACCTCCATCCAGCATGAGTAGAGCAAATACAGTGGCACCTATTGTTATGTGCAAAATGCTGGAGGGACTGTGATGTATATCAGGAATGAGTGCTACAGAGCTGTTGCTTTTCCTTGAAGTTAGGAGAATGATAGCGCAGAGAGAGATGAGTGATACAGGCTGTATCTAGCTAAGAGTCATTAGTGATTCAGCCCTAGCTGACACAATCATTGAAGTACTGTAGTTTACATTAGCGCTGTGCTGATTAAGGCTCCTTGGAAGAGAACAGTTAAAGTTATGAAGCCTCAGGCTAATGAACTCCAGTTGAGGCTCATCAATAAAAGCATGCAAGCTTTAAAAGATGCTGCAATGTGAGTACACTGAAGTCTGAGAGGGCTAATTTGATCAAAGACAGAAACATACCTATAGAGACGTGAACGCCTTGCCATGATATACAGTATCTGATCTCTGTTCTGATTTGCAGCAGTGGGCCACCACAAAGAACAAGGTGGCTATCTAAGGACAACCGCAATATGACTCCAGAGGGAGTTTGGTTTTGTGTTTACTTTTTAAACCCTTGTAAATTGTGAAAATAGAAAAATGCTGCTGCATTTTTATTGACCCATTGTCTTGAAGGGGCTTGAACTGGTACCTTGGGGGGTACAATAGATAAGAGTGAGATCTGTACTAATAATAATGTAATCTATTTCTGGAGGGTGTAATTGATCTATAAAGTGAAAACGTGATTCTTCTGCAAATAGTGATACTTTTTAACTCCTTTGCTGTTGGGAGGTGGGGGAAGCTCTATTTGTTGGTATGCAGTGCGTTGCAGGCCCCCCTGGTGTGAAAGGGTTAATTGAGTAAACATATAAAATCATTGTATACTATGTTTATACCATATATGAAGAATTCTATTGTTGCTCCATTAAAAGGCATCAGGGCCTGCACAAGAATCGACGTAAATCCATCCGTTATTTTCCATGGCTTTAACGTATCTACTGTACGGGGAAATGTGTCCTTTTTTGTGTTAACGGTCAAGACAAAGTCGACCTCTGCTACAAGTTGATAGACACGTGAAATTAAATGGTTATGGAAAGAACCGTCATTCACAATCATATTTTGCTGACCAAGCAATGAATTGCTGCCCTCGTTAGCTTGGAATAAGTGAATCTCATGATTGCCAATTCATAATACCACTTCCATTATTTAGGTAACCGAAACCAGAACCGGTCCCTTGGGCTGCAGTAACTACGACAACTTGGACTCTGTCAGCTCCGTGTTGGTGATGGGCCCTGAGAGCAGAGTACACCTTCTTGGTGAGGATGGAAATATGTCAAAGACAAAAAGATGTTCAGATGCGCTGATGTAACAAGTAGAGATGGGGGGAGGGGGGAAATGTGCGGATTAGCCAGTTCTGTTGAGCCGCAGATTTCAACGGATCAGTCTCAATAAGTTAAATCCGCCTCCCCCCCTATCACTGATAATCCACATGGCGGACTAATAATCTATGGATTTTTTAGCACCCTACCCGTAGGTGGATTTTGGTGGGAGGGGATTGGATTTTGTCTAAAAAGTCTGGGAAAGGGATTTGGACCAGTTCGTCCATCTCTAATAACAAGCACACAAACAGCTGCACACAGAATACCCATAGACATATAATATATACGGTACCTCCATGCACTCCGGCTTGTGCACAGAACATAGAATACGAATAGATCTGTACATTGATGCACACACGTCGGGTGTACGTACATGTGTGCAAATACCAATATATGTATGCTGACACGTGGGTCTGCATGATCCATTATATACTCACAAAAGCATAAAACAAGGGCAAAGACCTATGTACATACTGATACAGTAAAATCACACAGAATTAGAACTGTATACAGTAGAGGCAACGTTTATTCTAGCATTTGCCGTAAACTAGCCGGGTTACATTCTGGGTATGTGCTGGGTATGTGCTGGGTATGTTCTGGGCTAGTTTGAGGCACGTTTAAGGCATTTCTGCATTGACTAACGACCCATAAGATTAACACAGCAGGGATCCCTGGCAGTCCAATTCAGTTTGAATGGGACTGCCAGGGACCCCCGCTGTTAATCTGATAGGCCATTAATCAATGCAGAAATGCTGGGGCTAGTTTAAGGAAAGTTTAAGGCATATATTCAGAATGTACCTGGGTGTTTCCTGGGTTTTTTGGGGAATTGCCACTGGTTTTTGTTCGAATAAGAGTTGCCTCTACTGTACACACTGTGTGATTTGTACATTTGTAAACGTCATACACACTGTACAACAGTACACAAGTATAAATGTACATTCACACAGTGGATAACGATGACACGTGTGAAACAATAGTACACAAATCCGCAAAGTTTTGCAAATATCGGATATTCGGGGCATATGGGAATGTTACAAAAAATACATTTTCTAAAGAAAACGGTAAGCGCTATTTTCTCATCAGGCAATTCTAATGCCCCTAAACAGAGGCAACTGTGTCAAGTTTGCAAAAAATACCTATACTTTGGAAACGTGGCTGTTAAGAGCGTTTAGGTCACTTTTGTAAATAAATGTGAATTTTTGAGAATGACTGAATATTTACATCTTTAAAATATAACAAAGTGCGCTTACAGGACTAAAAATAAAGGGAAGAAAGAATGAGTGCAAGAAAACGGTCTCTTTGATTATCTCTAATAACGATTATCTGCTCATGTACACACTCAGGGCTATAGAGGTACATACTTTATACAGTAGGGACTCACCCATAAAACAGCGATATCTGTGCAACATGCTCTAAGTCGGTTCAAGTCAGTCCCGTACCATCTAAAGAAGTGCACTTCAGTGCCTCTCTCCATGTGGGATACAGGGGCATACAAGCAACTAAACACCTCCTATGAAGGAGTAATCACGTTCAATTTATTGTATGCAAAGATCATAAAACACGTTGATTGCTGTTAGTATTATACATGCAAAGTGATGATACATTCTCTATAACCCGCTGATAATTGATTAAATCGGGAATTGGTCTTCAAGATGCTGTACTTAGCTGAAGGTTCCAAACATTAACCAATGGGAGACAGGCAGCAGAGCGCTCTTCTGCTCCCAATGGGTACACCTGGTTTTAATACTGTAGGTACAGCACTTAAGAAATAGATATGGTACCTGCAATGTAGGTACATTTGCCGGGTATGCACTTGGAGTATTCCTACTACTGTTTCTCGAATATGTCGCCTATATGGAGAGGCAATATTCATACACATGGACCGGAGCACAGATGTGTTCATTTGTAATGCTGCTGGTTTCTAATAGAGAGTCTGTCTCGTCACCCGCAGGACTTCAGGCACTGCTGCCTCCATACCTGCGTGCAAGGTTTGTGAGAGCCGCGCTGTCCTACATTTCCTGCAACTCCCAGGGGGAGTTGGAGTGCCGGGGTGGAGACTGCAGGTGTCGCTGCGATCCTGCCCACTCACGATGCAACTGCCCTGCTGAGGACATCCACCTCCTGGAGCAGAGCCTGGCACAGGCACAAGAACAGGCAGCTAATCAGAATAAAGAGTTTCAGGAATCAGGTGAGAAACGTAGTGAAGTTACATCTGCTTGGCATAAACCAGGGGTTATTAGCGCCAGTCCCCTAGACCCGTCAACAGGTCAGGTTTTCAAGATATCCCTGCTTCAGCGCATGTGACTCAGTCAAAGAGCCTGCTTCGGCACAGGTGGTTCAAATCAGTGGCTCAGTCAAAGACTGAGCCACTGATTGAGCCATCTGTGCTGAAGTAGGGATATGCTAAAAAAAAAACCTGACCTGTTGGGGAGTCTTGAAGACTGGAATTGAGAACCCTGGCTTAAGCCACTCACATTAGAATACTTGATCATGGCTAAACATAGACAGTATATTGAGATACCTCCAACACTTCTCTGGTTACTGTTGTAAAACAATAGATAAGAAGACATTACATCTTCATGCTTTCCTAAAATGAATGTATAATATCTCTGCAATCACTGTGGAATGTCAATACACTGCAGCCTTTCACATGATTAGTGAGGAAGTGTGATCTTAACACACACACACACACACACACACACAGATATATATATACAGTGCAGATGTAGCATGTGACATTCCCTCACACAACATATCCCGTTATTATAACTAAAAATAGCTGTTTCCATTGGCACCGTTTATCCCACCATATTCAGAGAGAAAATGTATGTGTGTGTATATATATATATATATATGAGAAAAAATATGAAGTGGCACCTTGCAAACACTAAAACTACACAGATAAATATACAGTATATGTCTCAAAAGCTGCATAAACTTGACCATATGTGTTATAAATGGGTGCTATATGCTATAGTAAACAGTACATGTGCATCAACTAATATATAACATATAGAATACTAATATAATTATAATAAAAAATAATTATAAAATATTAAAATGATAATACAAAATGTATATAGGTGATATAAGATGCAAAAACCAGTCCCAGTACACTGTTCTTTAGAGTCTTTGCAGCCTGTTTGGCCTGTTGGAGGGAACACCACTTCCTTGAAGATATCTAGAAAAAAGAAACAGAAAACAGGCGCACTCATAGTGTAGTAAAGTTACAAAATGTATATGGAACTGGATTAAAATATAAACTGCGCACTCACAAACAAAGCGGGGCTGATAGCATGTATGAGATAATTACTCAATCGCCAACAGATACAGCACGGTCCCAGCAGAGCCTCCAATATAGATTCAGGGTAATGTCTCCGTGTACAGGGGGGCAGGTGTTTGCAACAGACACTCCGTGTACCGGATGTGGAACATTCGCTACATGCGCTTCCCCCTCTGTGGTCTCCTGACCAACGGGTACTCGTCCTCAGCTGTCAGGGCTTCCAGCCGCTCACACCAACACCGAGCTCTTCCGGATCAACTTGCGATACTCCCAGCACGAGAACACTGCCGCTGTTTGCCCCAGATGGATCAGGGTTGCGCGCTCCCACTTGCACATACAGTAAATGCTTGCAGTACAATAAAAATTGCAATATTTGCACTCCAAATAACACACCCTACGCGTTTCGTCTTTTATTATTGTACTGCAAGCATTTATGTGCAAGTGGGAGCGCGCAACCCTGATCCATATGGGGTTAAACGCAGCAGTGTTCTCGTGCTGGGAGTATCACAAGCTGATCCGGAGGAGCCCTGTGTTGGTGTGAGCGGCTGGAAGTCCTGACAGCTGAGGACGTGTACCTGTCGGTGGAGAGACCAAAAGGGGGAAGTGCATGGAGTGTACATTCTACATCCGGTACACAGAGTGTCTGTTCCAAACACCTGCCACCCTGTACACGGAGAAAGGACCCTGGATCTATATTGGAGGCTCTGCTGGGACCCTGCTGTATCTGTTGGCGATTGAGTAATTATCTCATAAATGCTATCAGCCCCGCTTTGTTTGTGAGTGCGCAGTTTATATATGAATCCAGTTCCATATACATTTTGTAACTTTACTACACTATGAGTGCGCCTGTTTTCTGTTGATATATATATATATATATATATATATATATATATATATATATATATATATCATCATCAGCCCTTGTTGATCCTCTGGGTGAAGGCCTCCCCCATGATCTTCCAAGAGAGAGAGAGAGAGATACAGTGACATGTACGCGGGCATCTATACAGTACATTCTTATTTTTCTGTTAACACTGTACACTTCTGGTGTGGAACCATCTAATGATAACCTAACTCCTGCAGTGCGCTTTTTACCACTCTCGTGGCTCCAATGAATGTAACACTTTTTTTGCATGTAGCAGCTGTCACGGTACTAATCTGGATGGTGTTGCCTCGGCAACCGCAGCATGCTGATGTGACTCAAATTGTAGGGCTGCTACGGAGACAGCTGACAGCTAAAGTTCCAGAAAGGTCTCAGGCTGATGGACGTGTAGCTGCTGCTAGAAAAGTTCTGAATAAAATGTTATAAGTGGCTGAAACTATTGCTTAGCGTGTCTCCTGGCTGTCCTAAGTGATGGCGAAGGTGACCAGGCACTTTCCTGGCAAATTGTTACTTAAATAGTCACGGGAGGAGAAATTAACATGACATCTCCCATGGCCGTAGGAGTGCCTGAGAAGTTGAGAAGTGGTTGTAGAGGCATTCAAAGCTAGTCAAGTAAGACCTCGCACAGGCAAAGTACCCCCCCCCCCCCCCTGTCACTTGGACCCACACCTTTTCTTATCTTTGCAGCGGCATTCCGTTCCTTCCTAAAGACTCTGCCCACTGGCCATTTCCTGAACAGCACAGCCATCTCCAAGCTCTGGAGCGCTGATCTCCACCTCGTTCGGCGCTACGAACAGCTGAAAGCCGGCTTCAAGCTGCTCCTCACCAAGTCTCAGCGTCAAGTGCGCCGGCTGATTAACCTGAGCAAGCACTGCCTACGCCAGCCACAGTACACACTGCTCCGGGAGAGGTATACACACACACACACAGACAGTGTCGGGCAACTGATGCATCTGGGTTTCCATATGTGGGCTTGTAACGTGTAACGTATTTTTAACGTTTTCGTTTCCAGTAGAAGGTGAGGGTGGTTTATCTTCTTTCCTTCACCACAGGCCAGGGGGTGCTAAACTCCAGTCCTCAAGCCCCCCCCACCCCCTCCCAACAGGTCAGGTTTTCAGGATATCCCAGCTTCAGCACAACAGGTGGCTCAATCAGAGGCTCAGTCGAAGACTAAGCCTCTGATTGAGCCATCTGTGCTGAAACAGGGACTGATTGAGCCATGTGTGCTGAAGCAGGGACTGATTGAGCCACCTGTGCTGAAGCAGGGATATCCTGAAAACCTGACCTGTTTGGGGTGGAGGGGGGGGGGGGGCGCTTGAGGTCTGGAGTTAAGCACCCCTGTTATAGGAAACAGCTTTAGAGCATTGAGAAACCAAACTTTCTAGTAGGTGGAAGGTTCTGTGCATAATAGCCGTGTGATCCATTGTCCATAAGTCTGAACCAGTAACAGCTGCTGAGGTTAATATACATGTGAACATTAAATACAAATTAGTTCACACCAATTTAGCCCAGAATAATGATAATCCCTGCAGAATAGGGCATACACCATTAAAGGTAACTCCTGCAACTGGGGCAGTAATGATCTGTTTCTTGGGGTTATTACTTAAATCACATTTATATGTGTCAGCATGGACAAATATTTTGGAAGGAGACATTTGAACCCCTTTGGTGCAATGTATATCGGGCACCTGACAGCAATGGGGTTAGATGCCGACCTCTAATGCCAGCACCAGATCCTCTATAACCCCGGCACACAGACTCACTAACACACTGATACACATATAGGCACACTGATACACATATAGGCACACTGATGCAAACACATTCAACAGACATTAAGGCAGCAATACTATATGCAACCTTTTTTTAATATATATGTGTGTGTGTGAAGTATGTTACAATGTGTAATTCTACAGTCTTATCTAAGCTGGCAATCGTTTGGTGCTTCTGTTATAAATCTTGATTGTGTGCCTAGCGAAATGGCCGCCTTCTGACTTCGTACTGCAGTCTGTGACATGCTGCAGCTGATCTGTAACATTATATTACGAAGTGTAGCACATTATTGTTACAGGTTTCAGAGTAATAGACAGTCCACTGTTTGGAACACAGCAACACGTCTATTTGTGATACTTTGTTGCCAAAGTGCAGAGCTCAAAAAGATGCGTGTCAGAGCCTGTTTCAAAAGAGGAAGTGGATATGACTTTCTAAATGATGATCAGTACTGTACATTCAAAAAATCATTAAAAATGGCATTAGGTAGGAGTTTTAAAATGATGCAGAAA
Source organism: Ascaphus truei (assembly GCF_040206685.1). Taxonomy (NCBI): domain Eukaryota; kingdom Metazoa; phylum Chordata; class Amphibia; order Anura; family Ascaphidae; genus Ascaphus; species Ascaphus truei. The sequence goes on along the minus strand of NC_134492.1, from coordinate 37,601,603 downwards.
GTATTATCTAGTACTACAGAACTGATTTATTTAAAAAAACTAGAGGATTTTTCATATTTTGTTGCTTTAACATATACATACTGTAGTATTACCATAGACACATTGAAGCAATATATACAATGCTACTGTATACACAGTTCTACCCTTGCACACATACAAAGATATACACAGTACAATCTAGTATATATATATATATATATATATATATATATAGATAGATAGATAGATAGATAGATAGATTGGAAAGCTGGCTATCTGTGCGCTATGCATTTGGACATCTCTATAAGATATCATAACCACATTTTGCATGTTTGTTCCTTAGATCAAGGAGCGGGTTTTTGTCTGTTTGGATACATTTAAATACATTCTATTTTTAATTCTATGAGTTATTACAATTTCTCAAGCAAGTCAGCCACTGGGTGTTGTACTTGGTAGGCTATGTACAGTATCTGGCACGCGACATCCTACTGGTGATATAATGCACATAGCCTGGTGGCAGATAAGAAGAGCCAGATAGCTATAAAGTTTACACAGAAAGCAGACAAAAAAGGGAGCAAGTCATTTGGCACCTGAGGTGAAAGTAAGAATGCTGGAGCGGGAGAGAAAAGCGGAAAGAATTAGGGACATCATAGGGTATTAAAAGAAAATGAGGGGAGGGGGGATGGGGGAGGGGGTGTGTGCGGAGGAGGGAAGGCATGAAGTTGGTTTCTTAGAAATCTGAAGCAACTCCAGGTACTTTCAGCTAGTACTGTTATATACTGTGCTATACTGTTATATACAGTACTGTGCTTCTTTGATTATAGGGACGCTCCGCTCCAGCATGTCCTCATACCGTAAGACCAAGTAGAGAAAAGAAAAAGGAGGGGTGGTTATTTAATATGCACTAAGACAAACAAAAGGCAGACGAACGGGAACTAAAAAAAAACACTCCCACGTCTCAATTTACACAGTTTATAAAGATTCTCAAGACAACGTTCATGAAATTATAAAATGCCTATTTGTTCTTAAAGAAAAAGAAATCAAATCGCAGAGATTACACCTGCCACTGCTATTAGTTTTTGTTTAACAACCTTGTCTTTAAAGTGGGAGAGGCCAGTTCTGGAACCAGCATCGTAGCTCTCCGACTGTGGGTAATTCATATTACTGCCGAAATATACTGAAATAGACACATTTTGACTTATGAACTATAGCCTACAAATGTTTTAAACACAGGAAGCCCCAAGACTTGTAAGTGAGAGAAAGTCCCCCTGAGACATCCCTGCTGCCCGTGATACATCAACATGGCACAGAACCAGATAAAGCGTTCATCGTTTGATGATGTCATTGCCCTGCATTGAGCGGGACAGCCAATAAACAGTGAGGGCGAGTCAATAATTGTATTGAGAGGAAACCCCAACCATGACGTCTCCCTGACACAGCGACATATCTTAAAAATGAAAATTGTCGCCAGTAGATTGTTACCCATTTTGGGGGAAAACTAGGGCAGGGTAATAATTTGTAATCATGGCAAAATAATATGATAAATATAATCTACAGGCAGTCCTGGGTTATCCAACGGAATCCACTCTGGAAGTAGCGTTGGATAGTGAAACCGTTGTAAAGTGAGTCCCATGTTAATCAGTGGCGGTGAGCGCTGGATAACGCATTCCGGCATCGAAAAACTACCCATAGGGTTGCATTGTAAAGCGTTGGATATGCCATTCGTTATAAAGTGAAACGTTGGATAACGAGGACTACCTGTAAGTGGTACTTTTAATTGCTCTGTACTTCATATTATATGTTTAGTTAATATGTGGTGGCCTGGTAGCTTAAAATGAGCATTCCAAGTTAAATACCCTCTTTTTTCAACATGGGTGACAGTCAGGGTGTCTCCAGAGTGGAAACACATTCATTTCAGCTGAAGATACATGCAGCCGAGTTACATACAGGAAACGGCAGCGCCGGTACTTTCTGGTTATTTCTATTCCCCAAATCACACGGGCCAATGGCTTCCTATTTAGATTTAAACCGCCATTTTGTTTCCGCTGGGTGCTATCTTTCCAGGTATGGAACTCAGGAGCCAGGGAGTCTGCTGAAAAATAGCACGGTTCACCTCTGGAAAAGCCCTGATTCCAAACCATGTAACAAAACAAAATAAATTAAAGGGTGGAAACTGCTTCTTCAAAGAAAAACAATTCCATACAGTGGGGGAAATGGCAGCCATATTGTTCAGTCAAAATGAAAAGCAGATACATGCGGAGCAGCGCTGCATCATAGAAAGAAAAGTTAAGAATCACAGTACAGATTTGAAACGGCTTTATTTAAAAGGTGGCATTACTAAAATGTTGTTTGAACTCGAGCAATCAGGATTGCGCCTTTAAAAATAATATTGGTACTGTATAGAAGGTTTTGTAGTCAGGACGTTTGCCTTTGTTGTGGATAATGGAGCTCAGCTATATTTGTTGCTGTCATTTTTCCTGTGACAGTAAAAGTCACGGGTTGAATTTGAGCACAGAATGTTTAACTCAGAGCTATTGTGGAAAGTGCTGACATCAGTGAGTTCACAAAAGCCACGGGTTCTGTGGCACCAGATAAAAAGAGGTGAATTTACACCCCCTTAAGGCTGCCAGAGAAATATGACACTTTTTTTATTGTTATTTTCATTACACCGAGCCTAGCAGATTTTAAATAAAATATTTGACTTAAAATATGACTAATAGAACCATAGGAAAGGAAATAATGAGAGCAAATAAAATAAAACCATAGCACACATACAGTAAGGTCTACAATATGAGCGTGTGCATGAATAAAAGAGAAGACTAGGTATGCCTATAAATAAATTATTTATTCATATATACAAAACACACATTTATGTGTGTATATATATATATATCTATCTTCTTCAGCAGCCCTTGTCAATCCACAGCTGGATGACGGCCTCCCCTAGGATCTTTTGTTCGTCGTCTTGGATTTTTAATTTCCCTTGGAATCCAGGTCGAGTACATATATAAATGTTTTAATAAATAATTAAATAGTCCGGTCCACTGCTTTTTTTTTTTTTTTAATTTCTTCACCCTTGTGATGATGTCACAGACTTTTATTTGGTTTCAAACTCCTTCATTCTTTTCCCTGTCTCTTCGGTTAATACCCAACGTACATCTCTCTATACTACTTTGCATAGTCTGGCGCTTCTGAATTATCTTCGCATTAAGGCCACGTGTCCCATCCATACGTGAGCACGGGCAGAATACACTTATTGAACACTTTCCTGTTGGGGCACAGTGGAAGGTTCACTTGAAAGATTTGTCTTGTTTCTTCCGAATGCGCCATCCCATCTTCAGTGTCCTGTTGATTTTCTTCAAACGGTTCCCATCCATTGTTACTTGCCGGCCAAGGTAGACATAGTCTTCGACTTCTTCTCATTCTGTTCCACTTATTTCGATATTTGCAGAGTTGACACAGTTGTTGAACATCACATTGGTCTTTCTGAGAGTCATACAGGGGCCCACTTTCTTTCTTGCAAGTTCTCTGATTTTTTGCTGGAGGTCTTCTGGACTTGTTGCAAAAATAACAATTTAGTCTGCAAATCGTAGGTGACTCAAGTATTCACCATTGATTTTGATTACTTTTAATTCCCAATACAATGTATTCAACAATCCTTCAAGTATTGCTGTGAAAAGCTTTGGTGACCTGGTGTCTCCCTGACACACTTCCTTGTAGATCCTTATCTTGCGTGTATCTTCATGTAATCTAATGGTTGATGTGGTATTCTCGTAAATGTTTTTTTATAATATAAATGTACACTTCAACATTTTGTCTTCTTAATGCATTTAGAACGGATCAGGTGTAGACAGAATAAAATGCTTTTTCGTAATCTACGAATCCAAACTGAGTGGTAGATCATATTCATTGCTTCAGGAAATCACTTCTTGCACGACTTGGATGTGGTCCATTGTGTTGTATCCACTGCGAAATCCCGCTTGTTCTCTAGGTTGGATGAAGTCCAAGGTCTCTTGCAGCTGATTAGTGAGTATCTTTGTAAAAAAAAATCTTGCAAGTCATTGGAAGTAGACTGATTGGTCTGTAGTTCTTGAGGTCTTCTTTGTCTTCTTTCTTCTGGATGAGGATAACTATGGCATTGCTCCATTGTTCTGGAATTTTCCTCTTAAAGCGGCATGTAAAGAGTTTTGTAAGGATTTTATCTACTTCTCCCCCAACTTTATTCAAGATTTCAGTTGTAATTCCATCTTACCAAGAGCCTTTCCATAGTTTATGGATTTTGTTGCTTTTACCACTTCTTCTGGAAGTACACACGCTAGATCATTAGTAGTTTCTTCTTGCTAGTCCTCTGCTGGATTAGGCCCTATGTGTTCTCATACAATTTAATGTAGAAGGCCTAAACTCTCTTTAGAATAATTGCAAAGCCTTTTATGTTTGATTCACCGTCTTGTTTGAGTGCAATGATTTGCTTCTTCCCAATCAGAAGTCGCAGCTTTGTCTTCTTTAAACATTTGTTATCTTCAATAGTCTCATCATATCGCAGTTACATTTTCTTACATCTTCAATTATGCGATTGAGGATCGTCTTGCACATCTCTGCATATTCAATTCTAGTTCTTGAGGCTTGGGATTGCTTAATTTCATGAAACATCTTCAGCACTTCAGCACAGTCAATTGCTGGATGAATGCCACCTCAATGATCTTCCAGGTACTGCCAGCCTCTTCCCCACATTGCCCCAATAATAGAGTGTAGTAAAAATACAACCTTTGCGCTAATGCAATCGATGTCACAGTATTGCGTATACACTTAATGAATACAATACCAATACGTATTGGTCCTGCAGTCTAGAAGACTTGAAGGTCTGTCCAAAAACCTTCTCGATAACAATGCAAAAAGAGAAAGACCTCCTTTGAACTCTGGATGCTGATGCAGATGCTCTCCAATGGATATAAAGAGAAAACAATACAATATTGCTTCAGTATATAAATAATCTATGTCTTTTTAACACCTCATTGAGCACCCATTAAGATGTAAATTCACTTAATCTATATGAATATAGCTCCCCATATTCCTAAAAGATTGTGCTGTAATGTAATCTCTAATATTGATCAAATATCCAAATACAATATGTGAGTATTATTTTTGGATCCACTATCAGCCGAATACTGAGGTCAGTTTGTTATATACACACACACACACACACACACACACACATATATATATATACACATATATACACATATATATATATATATACATACATACACATACACATACACATACACATACACTGGTCGACAAATCACCAAAAAAATCTACTCGCCGAACAAAAAAATCTACTCGCCACCTAGTACCACACTTGCTTGGGCCAATAGGAGCTCGCCACGATGTTAAATCCACTCGCCCGGGGCATGCAAATGTATAGGTTTGTCGAACACTGTATATATGTGTATATATATATATATATATATATATATATACACACACACACACACACACACACACTTTAGTGCTTGAATATCTAATGATGAAAGATATTCTTCATTTACTTAGCTTATAAAATCTTGGATATGTTGTATTAAGCTGGCTGGTTACAGATGCCTCATTCGTCATATGAAAAGGAAATAGAAAATAGCCATAGAACAATAACGTATAAAAAAAAATTACTACAAAAACACATAACAAAAGACAATTGGAAATGCACTCATGAATTCCCACATTAAAATGTGCGGTGTGAATCTTAAGGCCGTCACCAGCCCCTTTCTACGGTTGATATAAAGACTGGAATCGCGGAGTTGGAGCCCTGATGTATCCTCCGTCCTGGCTGGAGATTCTTCAGAACATCTCTCGTGTGTACTGACGTCTGTGTCCACTTCCGCGTTCGTCTGGTGCGACGTCAGCGCATTGTCACGTGCCTACGAGGGGCTGCATCCTTAGACAGTACCATCACATCAGGGCTCTTCTCAGACCTCCTTTCTTCTTACCGGCATAGAGCGTAATGGGATCAGCTCTATTCCCTAGCTCAGCTGACAGCCGCACATGCGCAATCGACCCTACGTGTTTCTCAGACCACTGTCCGCTTCATCAGAGGCATATATATATATATATATATATATATATATATATATATATATATATATATATATATATATATATATATATATATATATATATATATATATATATATATACACACATACACCCCTGATGAAGCGGACAGTGGTCTGAGAAATGCATAGGGTTGATTGCGCATGTGCGGCTGTCAGCTGAGCTAGGGAATAGAGCTGATCAGTTTACTCATCAGTGCAATTCATAGTATATTTGTGAATATCTGTACAGCCATTATAATTGTATCTCTTATTATTAGGTACCGTAATTATCAGTTTCCTTTGCGTTTCCTCTTTTGTTGGTTGATATATATATATATATATATATATATACATACACGCATACATGCATGCATACATACATACATACATACGCACACACGCACACACGCACACACGCACACACGCACACATGTATCATCACAGATGTTAGCCAATTTGCTGCCTGAGGGGCCAGATCACTTTCACAACCAATAAAACAACATGCATAACACTGTGTTACTGCCCCCTGCTAGCAAAAGGGTTAATGTTTCTCTCTGCCACTTGTATCCGCTGACTGCTATTGCCAGCAGCTGATGGTCTTTATCCATTGTATTAATTTACAGACACACTGATGCGCACACAAAGCCACTGCTACACATATTCTAAACACAGGCACAGTGAGATACACAATCATATATACACACTTGCACATTCACTCACACACACACACACACACACACACACACACACGCTTATATACTGTTATATACAGTATACTGCTGTCATTGTAAGCCTGTGCTTCTGTGTTTGTGTTACGCCCCAGTATATATATGTACATATATGCATACACACACTTATATAACATACAAACACACCATATGTATATATATATATATATATATATATATATATATATACACACCCGCACAAACAGATCACACATCCAGATTAAATTAAACCATGTGGTCGTTTTTACACAACAGCACACATCTTACTTTGTTAATCTGATGAGATAGAGATAGAAGTAAATAGACATATACAGTAGATAGATGGATAGATACCATAGATACAGTAGACATATACAGTAGATAGATACGATAAATACAGTAGATGGATGGATAGATACAGTGGGTAGATACAGTAGATGGATACGATAAATACAGTAGATGGATAGATACAGCAGATAGGTTGATACAGTAGATAAATACATAAGATAGGCAGATATCAAGCTATTATCTGTCTAACATTTCGATGAAAAAGATGCAGATTTGTTGCGTATGCAGACACTGTAGTTAATTGAAATCGACACTGTTCAGTGAACTGATTATCTCCCATGTGCCGTTGCAGGCAGCTCAATAATAGTGGAGTGAGACAGGTGTGCTTAGAGTATGTCAGTGGGGCTGGAGGAGGATAGAAAGAGAATGTGAGTGGGTTGTAAGAGAGAGGGAGCCTGGCAAGGGGAAGAGTTGTGGCTATTAAGAGGAGTGCAGATTGTCAAGAAGAAATAGTGAACCATTTAGCTGACCAGTTTTAAATAATATTAGTAAACGGTGGATTATAGTGTTTTATGGCGTAACATACTGTAGCTTAGTAAAACTGGCCCATTCACTTGAATCTGCGTTATAGAGTAGCACCTCTTAATAAATATAGACACTTTTCTTATCAACATGTATTGCAGTAATTCACCCAAATTCACAACATTTTGCTTGGTTTACACGAGATAGCGAACACTGCTGAGCATAACTGTTGCTTTTTTGAACAGCAAGAAACCAACCAATGAGTGAGGGGATCTACATGTCATAGGGATGTTCACTTCTTTTATTGGCTCGTCATCAATGATACCGCTATACCAGGCAATAAGTGTGTGGATCTAAAATAATTAGAATTCAGTGGTTCTACTCCACAGTACGTCCTGGTTCAGGTGTGAGATAAATGTACACTAGTTCCTACTTTATTTTGGCTCCTATCTCCACATACTTACTTACACACACACACACACACACACACACACACACACACACACTATGTACATCACTCGTATTTAAAGTGTGATGAATTCCTTTAGTAAAAGGTAAAGAATGCATACATTTGTATTATACATTTAGTAAGTGTGTCATTGGAGGGATAACTGAAGGTGCTGACCGTCAACCAATAGGATCTAGAGAAATACAATAGACCTGCTAGTGCTTTAAGGGAATATATTATGGCAGGTCATTGCATAAAGCAAGAATTGAGTGTCCCTTCACCACAGGGAGCATTTGTGAATGTAAATTGATTATATAGTGGCACACCTAATGTAAATTCCATTTTCCATTTCTGAGTGTGTGTGCATGAGTATATGCATATCATAGGTAGGAGGGGTATTGCACTGTGCTCATGTTTGAAGCTCAACCTTTGTCCTCTTTTATTCCCTGCAGGTCTGTTGCATATTGGTGGCACTGGGCTCAGTCTCTTCTGTACTGTAGTGCAACCCTTATCCCAGGAATTTTCCTGGAGCCCTCCCACAGCTGCACCTGCCCTCATCATCATCCCACCTGCCAGGGGCCTATTCCATGCATTCAGGGACCTGGTCCCTTATGTTCCCTGTGCTCATCAGTGCACCATGCCCAATGTGCCAGCTGCCACCCAGGATACACTCTGTCAGATGGAGGCCTATGTGTGCCCTCTGTGCCTGAATCCTCAGAACTGTACCTGGGAACAGAAGGCAGTCTGCAGGACCTGGAGATTAAGTACTTGCTCCTTAAACGAGATGGGCGTCTGAGAGCCCCTGCTTTCTTTATCTCGGGTGATCTGAGGCTGGGAGTGTGGTTCCAGCTGGGTGGTAGGAAACGCATGCTGCTGACTTGCAAGAGCAACAAACACTGGCCACGGCAGCTGCACATGCTTCTGGGACTTTCCTTGCGTCTCTGTCTTGCTGGGAATGGGACGCGGGACCCTCAGATGACAATCTATGTGAACCCTTTTGGGGGGAGTCACTCAGAAAGCTGGCTACTGCCTGCTGGGGAACCAGGCTACCCAAGCTGGGAGAAGACATGGGACATGGTAGGGGGAGACCGGTGCCAGAACTGGACACTGATACTAGGCCACCGCTGGAGGTCATTTTTCGAAACTGTCCACTTCTACTTGAGGAGCAGCCCCCCTGGGGAAGAAGGGGAAGAAGAGGACTCATCGGAATGGACTCAGACTGTGGACACTGAATCTGAAGATCCAAGTTATGTCCGCATTGAAGGCCTTCAAGCATTTGGCTACAGTGTTCCCTTTGACCCAGAGGCCATCAGAGGCTTGGCCATGCAATTGGAGCAGCCTGGGTCCCGGGAGGGAGCATTGCTGGAAATGCAGGAGCTGAGGGAGCGGGTGAATTTCTTGTCCTCCCCTATTGGTCGCAAGCTGGATCTTTTCACCTGCCTGCTGAGGCATCGGATGAAGATGAGCAGCAATGAGGTGGCAAGAGTGCAGGGCCTACTGACCTCGTTCAGCAGTCAACCTCCATATACCTCGACATATGAAGCAGCCAAGCTCTGCAGCTAAATATCCCAACTACTGGATTCATTAGCCCCACATGGCTCATCAGAAAGCCAGAGTGTAGGATTTACCAGCCCCAGGAATTCTCAAAAACATTTTCTTTATTTGAAATGCTTCACCTTAACCATTTAAGTGCCCCCAGGGCTGGCAATGTTTTCTATGTAAGGGGTTGCTGGCACCTCCCGCACTTAAATGGTTAAGTCAACATAGGCAAAGGGTAACAGTTCATTATAACCAACGCCTTTACTTCTAAATGTAATTCTGTAGGCCGGATCGAGCTAAGCCTTATTCCCAGTAGCATAATGAAGAATACCACAGTGTATGCAGTATACACTGGCAAGCCAAGGGCGTCCAGGTGAGAGAAAACAGCTATGGCGATTCCACTGAGATAAAGCAACTCTGAGAAAACTCACAACATAAGCCATATTGAAAGAGACCCACAAACAATATCCCTGTTTCCTAAACTGGAAGCCCACTGAAGGATTTCACCATGTAGTATGTCATCAAGATGACCAAGGCAGAGTAAGAATAAATATATAGAATGAGTATTATTTGGGGACAGTAAGTGGGATTCCAGATTTAAAGAGGCATGCAGCAATCAGAACTCCAGCCACCCTGGGTTTTTACCAGGACCCGTGTGGATATAATCTAACAGTAACCTAACTGCTCAAAAGCCTTATTAGTGTCACCAGTGACATTTACATGGGGACATGCATCTGGTGCAAAGCGAGGGTTAATAGAGCTTAGTCATTGAATATAAAATGTACTAATATTGCAAAGTTTCAAAAAAGCACAAGCAAATATAAAACTTTACAATAACCACTGTGTGTTCATGTTTTGAATAAGTACACATTGTGTGTGTCTGTGTGGACAGCATGTTGTATAGTGTGTGATGATGAATATGCAGGGTTTGTGTGTATGGCCTTAAGACAACACAAGAAGGGAGCATTGTAGTCCCAAATGCAATTCATTCGTACTTAACTCCTGTATACTGTAACTATTAATGAATGCAGATCTGTCCCAGTGAACAGAGGCACATGCCCTGAGATTAGTCTATGTTGAAGTTAGGCTGCGCTTAAAGTACCGGCGACAGCGTCGAGATGGCGACGGTGACGTCCCGCTGCGGTCGTTGGAAAAATCAAATTGACGAATTCCAGCGATCGCGACCAAGACGTCTCTCCGTCACGTCGCTTCTACTATAAGCGCACGCAACAGCGACAATACATTTGTTTTGCCGCAACGCCGTGTCGCTGACACTATAAGCGCAGTCTTAGAGTCTGGAAACTGAAAGCAGAGATGAGTTGGCTTGTCCAATGTAAAAAAAAAAAAGCTGGTATTGGCATAAATTCACTATATCAATGAACTCAGGTTGAACTGATTTCACACTCTTCAGAGTAAATGAGGATGGCAAAACATAATAGACCATTATTAAGGAGTGTTAAGCCATAAGGCACCCAATGGCACTCTGATTAAAATAGCTCCGATTAAAATATATAGGCCTATGCTTACTGTATGTGTGTCTAAAACAAGCATGAATGGAGAAGGCAGATGGAGAAATCAGATATATTGCGTTGAAAAGGTCAGCAAGGCATTGCTGGCCTCTGTCACCAAAATGTGTGAAAAGACAATACTGGCCCTTTCCTGCCAAACAAAGTCTCTATAAATTGATCTAATTCTGGGGGGCTTCCACAGTACAGTCTCCCTTTTGGATGCCCTACTGCTATTTTCCTCCATAGGTGCTGACATGACTGGAAGGTAACACAGCCGTAGCAAATCAATAGCGAGAATGTTGCGCTTCATAGTGACTTTTTCATTATCGATTGGCTCCCTGGCAGTGACTTTGCCTGATAGTATTATTCTCCTAATGATGTCTGGAGAGCAAGAGCTAATAGCTGTGAAACTCTGAGTTTTCATGAGGTATGCCAGGCAATTTTGTTCTAAAAAAAAAAAAAAAAGAAATACTTCTGGTTCAGAATAGAAACGGCATGAAGGTTTTAAGAAAAAGATGTTTTCATTTATTTTATTTATTTGGGGGAGAAGAAAGAAGATGTCAATCCAATGGTCTTAGCAAAAAATGTTGGGCGATTGTGTGTGCGTACATAGCAGTGCAATTGCAGACATTCTGAAATGAGTTACTGAGCATCTAAAAGTGAGTTCAGACTTGCAAAAGAGACATTTGAAATGATCATATTATACCCATGAAAATGTAAGTGATTATAATTAACAGGGAGTGAATTCATGTGTATGTGAGCATACTGTGAGGTTGCAACAGCACACATGAAGGAGTGAGCATGTACCTGTACAGTATGTGTGGACACAAGGAAATAAGCATGCAGAAATGCAGGAGTCCATGGTTCTGAAAGAGAGAGAGCGATAGTGTGTGCGTGTGCGTGTATGAGTGCTCAGTGGTAAAAGCTCACAAGACGTTAATAAATCAACCCTTTACCATTAGTGCTCGGCTGCTATCAAGAAGTATGTCACCAAGAACAAATTACTGGCTTTCTGTATCATTCAGTAACAATTGAATCAGAGAGCTTTCACTGGAACGAGCAGGTCAAGCAGCACTGAAGAACTCAGATAGGCAGGAGGTTCACATAGTAAAGACATAAATAATTGTACACTTAAGAAACAGAAGGCACAAGTAAAATATAGAGGAGCAGTAAGCAAATGGCAATGAATGTTTGCAATAATAAAAAGTATTATATATATATATATATATATATATATATATATATATATATATATATATATATATCTCTGCATTGCCACAGCATCACACGCAGAACAAGAGACAGTCCGGTCGGCGAATATTTCTCTGACTCTGGCCATAAGATGAACGATCTGAAGGTGGCCATACTCACATGTAATCTTAGAACACCGAAAGAGAGACGGTTGCATGAATTCAAATTTATGCAACTGTCCGGGGCACTTAGCGGTGGCCTAAACCGAGACCGCAGCTTCATGAGTCACTACCCTGACACAAGAGAACTCTCTTCCCATGAGTGATAAAGGCCATGTCTATACATACTGCACTATATGAATGCACACACAGCTGTCTCTTACACATACAAATGTACAATGTCATTCTATCCTTATATACCATTGGGACCGCATAGTATCTACACACATTAATACTAATGCAACACCCTCTTACATTTCTACACCTACCCACACCATTGGTATATACTCCCACACACACCTTTTGTAAAGCACTGTATACACTGTGGGCGCTTTATAAATTTATATTTACACACACATACTCTTACATCACTAACATTCAGGGACCATTTAACACCTTAAGTCATAAATTACATACTGCAGAGGGGGAGGAATTTTGTTGGCCACAGAACAGTATCGTCTATTCGTATTTGATTATTAAGCTCAGCTAACACGGTACACACACACACACACACACACACACACACAATGGATGGTGATAAATTCCTAGTGATAAAAACCATTTATCAGACCAACTATGTTTAGATGTGATTTATATATACAGTATGTATGTCATCAATCTCCGGCCTGCTCTTAATTAGCTGAACATTCCAAGCTATAGACAATAGAAATGTCAACTCTGAACACCGCACCTTGTGAGATCTTTTTTAACTCGGAACACGGATAGTCACCTGAGATAAACATCACCAACCATCTGACAATCAGAAACAGTTCAGTTCCATCACATAAATGGAAATTGCAATAAATACACTGGTGAGACATTGTAAAAACAATTTTATCTTCACTCATCTCAACCGCTTCAGTACCCAGTGGGAATGCAGTAGGAAAGTGTATATATACAATTGTATATATATATATATATATACATATATATATACACACACACATATACACACACAGTGTATATATATCTATATATATAGATATATAGATATATATACACACACAGTGTATAGATGTGTGTGTGTGTGTGTGTGTGTGTGTGTGTGTGTGTGTGTGTGTGTGTGTGTGTGTGTGTGTGTGTGTGTGTGTGTGTGTGTGTGTGTGTGTGTGTGTGTGTGTGTGTGTGTGTGTGTGTACACACACACACACAAAGAGTATAGCTAATGAACAGACATATAGAGGAGTTATGATCTGGCATTACCAAGTCTGTAGGGAGCCTATTTATTATTTCAAAGCAATAAAAAATAAAATAACAGGTGTATTGTGTGCTGCTACAGATCTCTCTGTGTGCAAATCTAAATCACATGGGTGCACTCAGTTCAACACACCTCCAGCACAGCAAGGTTTCCTGGCTCAGCCATTCTCTGCTCCACGTACAGCTCAGCTTCAAATAATTATTTCCCTGCACTCTAAATTATTCTTTACATTAGCTGCCGCTATCCAGTAAATGGGGAGCCGTGTTTGCATACAGTACTGTACATGTGCACAAAGCTACAGCGCGTCTTGTAAAACAAATATTAAGGACATTACACTACGAACTCATCCTATATTAGACATCTCGGGAACATGCAGTACTGGCAGAGCATTGCTCCATTGACATCTTGCCTGCAGTACATTTAAATAGTTCTTTACCTACAGAATTGTACATGTGCTGTTCCAACAACCCCTGCCTTGCAAGAGAAAGCTGTAGGTCATTGCGCAGTGAACATCTTTCCTGCAAGTTACATCTACAGAGCATTGTCCCAGCAACACCTTTTCCGATAAGGGATTCTGCAGATCATTTCTCCGTTAACCCCTGCCCTGCCAGGATGTTTCTTTAATGCATTGCTCCCTTTAAACATTCGCTCAGGAAAATCTGCAGCTCGTTGCCCGCTTCCCTGCTAAAAAATAAATAAATCTGTAGTGTTGTTCAATTAACTCATTCCCTGCTCAAGAAAGGAAGATGAAGGGAGACAGTGACACTGAATGATGTTACTGCCTGCCCATCCCTCGCTTCCATTTCCTCTCCCCCGCTTGGCTTGCTTTCTGATGGCTGGGGCTTTGTGATCCTCTGGCTAGCCATCCCAGAGACCTCAGCATGGCAGGTCATGCACTAATTGCTTGAATTTATTCACACTTTTCATTTTCCTACCTGACTGCACAATCAATCCCTGCATCCGAACCAAATCCATCCATCCACCCTCCACATATTCATCATGCTCCACGCTGTGAATTGACTCTGTAATATTTCACTCCCATCAGCACTTTAATATTTCATAGTTCACTCCATCAGAACGTTAATTCTGGATCCAGTTGAAATGAATATTGCAGTGTGGGTTCTATCAACAAGGGACGGGTTAACTACACCAGTCCTGTCATGCTAGAGTTGTGCCCTAAAGGAAGATGTATTGCCCACAAGGGATACACACGGATTACCCCAGAAGTAATTTTTCCTCTAGAGAAATTTGCAGAACATTGCATCTCTGACCTCTCTCTAATGCAGGCCTTCTGAGAACAGCTCTGGCACTGCCACAAAATCTCCCGCGACTATTCCCCTACTTCTCCCTGTTACCCTCCCCTACCTGTTCGGTTTCTGTCTTGCTTCACAATTCAACTAAGGTAAGTTCTAAACACCATTCTACATAGCATAACCCCCCTGTTTGATCACAGACACATGCTACTCTGCAAGTGAACTTCCTTTTGACACCCTGATACCCCAATGATTACCTTTTAACAAATACAACTGACTGTACTTTAGAGTTGTGATGAGCTACACACACATGGCTCTTCCACCATCATGTACCTATCTGTGGAGATACACATCAGACCTACAGCACCTTCAATGCTTATTTCTCCAACTCAAGCTCACTCAATTATAACCCCAAATCGTACATTAAATACGTTATGGTGGGTAAAAAAAAGTGACAAAAACGCTCTAGTGTACAGAAAATAAAAATATCCCTTTTGAGCACATTCACGTCTCAGACAGGTCTGCAACTCTGCCTTTCACCATTATTTCTCAACAGACAGTGTTTCCACTGTAGCCAGGGATTCTGGGAAATTACATGCAAATGAGCACAGAGTGTCACCTTTTGCTTCATGTCTGGTTTAACATGGACTACTATAAACGTATGCAAAGCTTAAGCCTAACACAGCTTTTTCAGCACAGCACAGGTTAAAAAAAAAGTGCAGAGCCAGTAAACCTACTCACAGACAGCTGTTCAACCTTTTGTGTCTCATCAGTGTGAAGTTAGTTTCTGGTTATGCAACGTGAAACTGGAAGAGGTTTCAACCACACATTAAATAAGTTATGGTGGGTAACACACCTCCTCCTGCTGTTGTGATTCCTAGCAACACTGCTGTGCCGCTGAACCTTAATAATGCAATACTGCAGCCCCTTCTGTATCTGTGCTTCCTCCTCTTATTCACAGCTTTGCCAATTACCTTAGATCATCACAGGCGTCAACCCACTATTCCTCTGGTTACCTTAATCATAGGCAATTGGACGATCCACCTCAATTCTACTTGATAGCATCCCGTGCTATTCCCCTGGTCTCAATTACACACACTTCTACAAATATACCTCTAACATATACTGTACATGCAGTGACCTAACACACATACCTCTGTAAATGTACCACAGTACTGTCCTGTAGCACCCTCAGCTATAACTGCAGTGACCAAACATCTCACTCAGTCCTTCCATGCAGCACTTTTTCAGTGCTTATCCAATACTGCACACATAACGTATGTCCCTGTCCCTTCATCTGTAGAATATCAGCATATCCCCTTCTGCATATTCTCTTCTTCCCCCTACCTTCACTTTCTCTCTTCCACCTCTCCCTTCACTTTCTCTCTTCCCCCTCTCCCTTCACTTTCTCTCTTCCCCCCCTCCCTTCACTTTCTCTCTTCCCCCTCTCCCTTCACTTTCTCTCTTCCCCCCTCTCCCTTCACTTTCTCTCTTCCCCCTCTCCCTTCACTTTCTCTCTTCCCCCTCTCCCTTCACTTTCTCTCTTCCCCCTCTCCCTTCACTTTCTCTCTTCCCCCCTCTCCCTTCACTCTCTCTTCTCCCTCCTCCCTTCACTTTCTTTCTTCTCCCCTCTCCCTTCCCTTTCTCTCTTCTCCCCTCTCCCTTCCCTTTCTCTCTTCCCCCTCTCCCTTCCCTTTCTCTCTTCCCCCTCTCCCTTCACTTTCTCTCTTCTCCCTCCTCCCTTCACTTTCTCTCTTCTCCCCTCCCTTTCTCTCTTCCCCCTCTCCCTTCACTTTCTCTCTTCCCCCTCTCCCTTCCCTTTCTCTCTTCCCCCTCTCCCTTCACTTTCTCTCTTCTCCCTCCTCCCTTCACTTTCTCTCTTCTCCCCTCTCCCTTCCCTTTCTCTCTTCCCCCTCTCCCTTCCTCTCTTCCCCTCTCCCTTCACTTTCTCTCTTCTCCCTTCACTTTCTCTCTTCTCCCCTCCTCTCTTCCCCCTCTCCCTTCCCTCTCTCCCTTCACTTTCTCTCTTCTCCCTCCTCCCTTTACTTTCTCTTCTCCCCTCCATTCTCCCCTCTCTCTACACTCTCTCCCCCCTCCCTTCACTTTCTCTCTTCCCCCTCTCCCTTAATTTTCTCTCTTCTCCCCCTCCCTTCACGTTCTCTCTCCCCCTCCCTTCACATTCTCTCTTCTCCCCTTCCCTTCACATTCTCTCTTCTCCCCCTCCCTTCACTTTCTCTCTCCCCCCCGCCCTTCACTTTCTCTCCCCCTCCCTTTACTTTCTCTTCTCCCCCCTCCCTTCACTTTCTCTCCCTTCACTTTCTCTCGCCCCCTCCCTTTACTTTCTCTATGCACCCTCTCCCTTCGCTTTCTCTCGCCCCCTCCTTTCACTTTCTCTCTTCCCCCCTTCATTGTATCTCTTCTCCCCATCCCTTTACTTTCTCTCTTCTCCCCCCTCCCTTCACTTCCTTCTCCCCCCTCCCTACACTTCCTTCTCCCCCTCCCTTCACTTCCTTCTCCCCCCTCCCTTCACTTCCTTCTCCCCCCTCCCTTCACTTCCTTCTCCCCCCTCCCTTTACTTCCTTCTCCCCCCTCCCTTTACTTCCTTCTCCCCCCTCCCTTCACTTCCTTCTCCCCCCTCCCTTCACTTCCTTCTCCCCCCTCCCTTTACTTTCTCCCTTCTCCCCCCTCCCTTTACTTTCTCTCTTCTCCCCCTCCCTTTACTTTCTCTCTTCTCCACCTCCCTTTACTTTCTCTCTTCTCCCCCTCCCTTTACTTTCTCTCTTCTCCCCCTCCCTCTACTTTCTCTCTTCTCCCCCTTGCTTCATTAGACTCTCCCTCCCCCTTCTAGCCTGACTGAGAAAAATAGGCTCTGAGCTGAGGGAGCATCTTGCAACTTCACTGTGTGGCAGAATGAAGGCCGTTGCCTTAGCAACCCAGAAGGTGGGTGCATCAAAGCAGTGAGTGAGCACCACAGCATGATGCAGCAGTAGGCAGAAGATTGCTGGAGGGGTCCTGGGACCCTCAGAGGGAGGGGCGGACACATCTAAAGGCTGCAACTACATGTGCTAAACAAGTCAGGGAGAGGAGCAATATGGAGATCAGGTAACAAGGTGACTTGAAAGTCACCCAGATTGGGACAAAGTAGTTAACATATAAATTAAAGGCCTGAGTTTATTGTGTGGGGAATGCCACTCAATCCTGATCATCTTCTCTGACTCACTTCCTCTGTTAATACAGTCATTGGAGCCAGTTGTCTGGGCATCTCTGCCCCACAGTCTACTGCATGTATTCCATGTTCATTCAACCACTCCTGTCTTACTTAAAAGGACTACCGCTTCTCCCTTAAGATGGGCCTCACCTTAACTATAGCTTAGATCACATGTCCAAGGTGGGATTTTGTAGCCAAACCATTTACTCTAAAGCTGGTCAGTAGTTCACCATCAAAAGTTACTGCAGTGTTCTCATCTCCATTGGTTCCATCGCTGAATGAATGAGGTCAGGTAGCTCCAAATTTATAGCTGAATCTCGGTACAAATGGCAGCCCTTATTTGTGACGGACCGTGTCTGCTTTTCTCCACCTCCTTTATTCCTTTTAAAAATGATAAATCTGAAAATATAATTGGGGCCTCCTACAGAAATGGCTGGACCTCCGCAGCCACCATGTCCAGGAAAGTTGTACCAGCTCACCCCCATCGGGTACCCTGGTTCCAGCGCAGCATCTGTCGAGCGGGCGCGGGCCGCATGGCAACACCTTGCGGGCGGTACACGAGTTTGGCATCCCTGCCGCAAGGCTGCGCTTATAGTGCCGGCGACAGCGTTGCGACATCGCGGCAAAACAAATGTATTGCGGGAGAGGGAGTGGCTCAGTGAGTAACGACACTGACTGGCACTGAGAGTTGGAAGCAGGGGAGCCTGGTTCAATTCCCGGTGTCGGCTCCTTATGACCTTGGGCAAGTCACTTTATCTCCCTGTGCCCCAGGCACCAAAAACATAGATTTTAAGCTCCACGGGGCAGGGACTTGTGCCTGCAAAATTTCTCTGTAAAGCGCTGTGTACAACTAGCAGCGCTATACAAGAACATGTTATTATTATTGCCGGCGTCAAGTGCACTTATAGTAGAAGCGGCGCAACGGAGTGACGGCTTGGATACGGTCGCTGGAAGTCAAGCCAATTTGATTTTTCCAGTGACCGCAGCGTGACGTCATCGTCGCCAGCACTATAAGCGCAGCCTAAGGACTTGATAACCAGACACACAAGCTGTGAAACGCCTAGTAACACCCTTAAAGTGAATGGCGAGGCAGCTCCCCGAATGCACACTGTCCAGTTCGACGAAGGAGGATATGTATTAAGAGGCAGTTAGCGCATTGACACAATATGATAATTGTTTCTTTAATCAATTGCACGGTTGCCAAGTGTATGAGACTTGGTATTTGTGTTTCGTATGCTGATCACAGAAGTTAATGTCACCTCATGTGGAGCTGATTTCATGCATGCAATGAGAAAGGGCAATGATAGCAATTAAAGGCAAACATTTGATTATAATACAATGTACAACTGTAATATTGCTCTGCGCAGCGCCTTCCCTCGCTGCTCCTATAACCAGATCCCAAATCACTCACTGACAATTCTCACTGACACATACACAGCAAAGCTGACACAAATCACTTTGACACATTGTTGCAAACAGACACTACATTAAAGCAGAAATACTGCCCCCCCTCCTCATTCCCCCCTTTCCCATTCCCCCTTCTTCTTTGTATATGTAAAGCATGTGACAATGTGTCATTCTACATTCTTACCTAAACTGGGTTTCGTTTGGTGCTCTTGTTATAAAACTGTAAAAATCCTGATTGTGTGCCTAACGTAATGGCCATTTCAGTCAGTGTAACTCTACATCTACAATGTATTCTTTCTGTATACTAAGGTAACACTATCTATTGTTACAGTTTAAAGCTCAAAGTGCTGGGAATATTGGCAACAAATTATCCAGTAAAGTGTTCTTCTTGCACTGTTTCGGAGGTGGGCTAAAGACTGCTATAAAAATCAAAGGGTGCTTTATTTATTTATAAAAATGTTTTACCAGGAAGTAATACATTGAGCGTTACCTCTCGTTTTCAAGTATGTCCTGGGCATGGAGTTAAGATGACAAATAATACATGGTTACAAATACATAGCTGCATCCGTGAACAGGGTATACATTATATACAAGACATTGCATGCACAGTTAGAGATAATATATATTATAGGCATTTGTAACAGTTACAGACCAGATTAAAATGTGAGACAGCTTTATTTTTTAAAGAATTTAGACTAGTGGCGGCAGTGAGAGTCTCCAGTAGATTGTCCCAGTTTTGGGGTGCACGGTAAGAGAAGAAGGAGCGGCCGGATACTTTGTTGAGCCTTGGGACCATGAACATTCTTTTGGAGTCTGATCTCAGATGATAAGTGCTGCATGTGGTAGGGGTGAGGAGCTTGTTCAGGTAGCTGGGTAGCTTGCCCAGAAAGTGTTTGAAGGTGAGACAGGAAAGGTGAACTTTGCGCCTAGACTCAAGTGATGACCAATCTAGTTCTTTGAGCATTTCACAGTTGTGTGTGCTGTAGTTGCATTGGAGGACAACGCGGCATATTGAATTGTAAAGGGTATCAAGTTTGCTAAGGTGGGTTTGGGGTGCCGAGCCATATACTATGTCCCCATAGTCAATAATTGGCATCAGCATCTGCTGTGCGATATGCTTTCTGACCAGCAGACTAAGGCTAAGGCCCCGCTGCACGTGTCCGCACGGCTGTCTTGCTTGCCGGCGGCGCGTGCAACTCACTGCACCGCGGTCTGCGGTCTGCAGGAAACTTTTTCCCAGAGCGGGGAGGGGGGGCGGGCGTGGCCAAACGGGTCGGGGGGGTGGGGCGTGGCCATTGAGCCCGGGGAGAGGGGTTGAGGTTGTAGGTCCGGGAGAGGGGGGGGGGAGGGTGATAAAAGGGGACAGATCTGGTGCTGTAAAGTCTCCCTCCCGCCCCCCCCCATGTGTGAGAGATTACGGGGAGATATGTGCCGAACGCACAAAACACACACACAAGCAGCTCTCCTCCCTTCCTCCCCATTGGCTGACTCGCGTACCACGTCATGCGTCAGCGCTGAAAAGCACAAGGAGGTTGTAGCTCCAGCAGGCTGATGCGTCACAGTACGCAGTCAGCCCTGCCGGAAGGAGGCAGCGGGGACAAGGACCATTACGGTAAGGTGCTGGTGGCCCGCGGCCGCGCGCGCCGCCGGTCGCAGCGGGACCAAGGCCTTAGGGAGGATTTGTTCCTGTAAAGTGCACAAGGTTTGGCATAGGTTTTGGATGTCAGGGTATCAATGTGCATCCCAAATGTTAAATGGGAGTCAAACTATATGCCCAAATATTTAAAACTAGTAACAGGAGTTAGGGTGGTGTTAGCGTTGGTTCTGATCTGGAGCTCAGTCATTGAAAGCTTTAAAAATTTAGCCTTGATCCCAAATACCATTGTTACAGTCTTGCCAGTGGTTAAAAACAGTTTGTTTTTGGAAATCCAATTTTCAAGTCTCAAAAAGTCAGATTGAAGAATGTGTTCAAGGTCAGAGAGGCTATGGCTGTGTGCATATAGGATTGTGTCGTCTGCATACATGTGTATTGAAGCTCCCTTACAAGCTGTAGGAAGATCATTGATGAACACTGAGAAGAGTAGGGGCCCCAGAACAGAGCCTTGCGGGACACCATAGGTGATATCCAAGGGGTTGGAGTTAGTGCCTGAGATGGACACATGTTGGGATCTTCCTGATAGGTAGGAATGAAACCAGTTTAAAGCATGCTTCCCTATTCCAGAGCTCTGGAGTTTGTTAAGCAAGATAACATGATCAACAGTATCAAAAGCCTTTGCAAAATCTAGGAATATTGCACCAGTGAGTTGTCCCCGTTTCATTCCACATGGATTTCATTGCAAACTTTTAGCAAGGTAGTTACCATGGAGTGAAAAGAAAGGGATAACAGTGCGCAACTAAAGTTATTCTCTAATGTACTAGTAACCCATAAACACCTCTGTGGTATATTATTAAATAATCAACAACCTCTGACTGTTGAGTTTGGTGTCTGCAGCCGTTATGTGTGTAGAGGCTCAGCACCCCTAAATAGAAGTGAGACAGAAAAAACAGCGCAAACACAATAGTGAAGTACTTTCAAAAAAATGTATATAACATAAAAGAATATATATCTTCGTACATCAGGTTAAAATTTACAGGCATGTCATGCACTCAGGCATAAGTTACCAACACCGCTCGCCGTGGAGAGAAGGAACACTCTGGTACTCAGTCCCTCAGATATGGCAGCTGGGCATGCAGGGTGGATGTCAGGATACAGGTCACTCGGCTAGTTCTTGTATCCAATACTCTCCTTCCAGCTCGTAGCCCTCCGATCAGCTGGTCCGTGAGGTCAGGAGGAGAGAAGGAGAATTTGCAGGGGCAGCCGATGATGCACTCCCGCCTGCTGTGCAGTTCCTCAATACAGCTTCACGACACGCCGTCTGACGAGGACGGCCGTCAAGCAGGAATGACGTCACTCGAAATCAAACAAGCTCCCAATGGGTAATAGAAGCAGTGACTGAAGGCCACCAAAAGTTAATTCAGGAGTCACTCGTTACACCTCGTAGTTCCAACCGGTTTCGTGGCCTGAAAGCCACTTCATCAGGGATGAAGCCCCACTGGTGTTTGGCCATAGAGAGACCTTCTAGAGCATCTGCTCTGCTGCTGGACGCTCCACGATGGGGGCTTCAACAATAAGGTACATTTTAAGGTGGATAGTTTAAGTGGTTAGGGTAGGAAGTTAACTTTAGGGGTTGTAGCAGTTAGGGTAAGGGGTCACCTTATGGGGTTTTAGTGGTTAGGCTGTCAACTTTAGGGGTTGTAGCAGTTAGCGTAGAGGGTTAACTGTAGGGGTTTTCGTGGTTAGGGTAGGGGATTAACTTTAGGGGTTTTCGCGGTCAGGGTAGAGGATTAATTTTAGGTGTTTTCGCGGTTAGGGTAGGGGATTCATTTTAGGGGTTTTCGCAGTCAGGGTAGAGGATTAATTTTAGGGGTTTTCGCGGTTAGGGTAGGGGATTAACTTTAGGGGTTGTAGCAGTTAGCGTAGAGGGTTAACTGTAGGTGTTTTCGCGGTTAGGGTAGGGGATTAATTTTAGGTGTTATCACGGTTAGGGTAGGGGATTAATTTTAGGGGTTTTTGCGGTTAGGGTAGGGGATTAACTTTAGGGGTTTTCGCGGTTAGGGTAGGGGATTAACTTGAGGGGTTTTCGCGGTTAGGGTAGGGGACTAACTTCAGGGGTTTAAGTGGTTAGGGGATTAACTTTAGGGGTTTTAGTGGTTAGGGGATTACCTTTAGGGGTTTTAGTGGTTAGGGTAGGGGGGCTAACTTTAGGGATTTTAGTGGTTAGGGGATTAACTTTAGGGGTTTTAGTGGTTAGGATAGGGGATTAACTTCAGGGGTTTTAGTGGTTAGGGGATTAACTTTAGGGGTTTTAGTGGTTAGGGTAGGGGTTAATTTAAGGCATTTTAGCGATCAGGATAAAGGGTTTTGGGGTTAAAGATTTTAGGGTAGGGGCTAGCGTTGGTATTAGGGGTTAAGATTATGGGTTTTTAGGGTAAGGGCTAAGGTTAGGAACTTACCTCGGTGGTGAAGCTGTCGGTGGCTGTGTGGCCCGGTGGTGAGATCACTTGCGGTTAAATGCCACCAGTCACTCGGTCGCGGCGAAACGCCCGCAACCAAATTTCCGAGACCGGTTGGTGAATGCCACTGCCACGCCATACCCGTTTCCGGTATAAATATATTATTCCATCTGCACATGGTACTAAACTTTCAGGAAAAAATAAAATAAAAATAAATATATATATATATAACAGAAAATATATAAGGATAAGGATGAGAAAGTGAAGTGACATTTGTACAAACATTGACAGTGACACTCACTAAGATTAACAGACATATGTGTTTACACAGACATGATTGAGAATGAAAGGAGATGGCTATTCTCCTAATGCCAATATCTGCCCTCTGGTCACAGATAATGGTGTTCTGAGGACTCAAGGATTCTTACACAAGGTGTGCAGCTGAGTAATTGAGGTATGAGACATCCATTAATGGTATTGGATATCAATTAGCTCCTCAATGTCTCCCTTAGCATATATTGTAATAGACGGCAAAACGTCACCCCAGAGAGTCTTTCATCGGAAATCACCACAAAACCATGTGGACACCCTCACGCACTGCACAATTGTAGCAATGGTCAAAGTGCACTTTAAAAAAAAAAAGAGAGTAGAGAAGAGTAGAGAATGCTTGAATGAGGCAGACACACAATCCTTTTAACCCTTTTCAGTGCCAGAAGAAATTGCATTGCAATGCTTTACGAGCCCTGGCCCGAAAAAAGGAGCAGAAGAGGAGATAGCGGCAGATCTGTACTCAAAAGTCAGTAGTTATAGAAATAGATTATTCATCTTTGAAATGTATAGAGATATTGGTGCCTTTGTTGAAAAGGAGTGAGCTCATCTATAGACAATGTCAGTGTCGCTCCTTTTTCAGGGCAATTTCTACCACTGGGAGGATAATAAACAAAAAAAAGGTATTTTTGAGGGGGTGGAGGGGGTGTCACTTTTTCTTGAAGTGTCAGATAGGAAACCAAATGACAATGTGATTATAGTATATTGTACATGAAATAGGTTTTGATTATTTAAAGCAAGAAGAAACAAGTGTTCCTTGTGAGAGAACCCCCCCCCCCCCCCCCCACAAACACACACCCCCCCAGAAGTACGGTAGATAAAAACGAGAGTAAACAGCATAGAAAAGTATGAAGTACAGATTGTGCTGTAAGGTAAGTCATATAGGAACTACAGTATAAAAACAAGAAGCACTAAATAGATATCATATTGGGATGGGTTACAGAACAGATTAGGAACTAGAATAGAGCTCTGAATACCCTGTAGGCCAGGGGTGGGCAACGCCAGTCCTCATGGGCCACCAACAGGTCAGGTTTCATGTATATTCCTGCTTCAGCACAGGTGGCTCAATCAGTGGCTCAGTCAAAGACTGAGCCACTGATTGGGCTACCTGTGCTGAATCAAGGATATCTTACAATCTAAGTGTCATCTTGAACTGTTAGTTAAAACCGATAAAAATTGGAAATTAAGCATAATTTCTAATTGAATTAGAACTCCTGTAGCAACAGGGATACAAAGGAAGTATGGCAACTAAAAAAAATAAAACCCATAGATAAACACCAACTTCAAATGTGTCGATTTTTCACGTTGTTAACATTGATATACACAGATTTCTGTAATACAATGAAAACACGTGACAAAACAAACACAGATTTCACAAAAAAAATAAACACGGAAAACCAGAACCTCTCATTATAATACACCGCCGGAGAAATACTGTACTATAGGAGCAATACAGTATATGGCTGTACTCCACAGGAGGCTCTAAGAAAATAAATTAGCATACTCTGTGGGTAAAATACTCTATGAATAAGATATTGGAATACATTGCATGAGAAGTACTCTAGAAACAAGATGTTACAATGCACTACAGGAGAAATACTCTAGGAACACAATGTTACAATGTACTGCAGGAGAAATACTCTAGGAACACAATGTTACAATGCACTGCAGGAGAAATACTCTAGGAACACAGCAATGCACTGCAAGATAAATACTCTCTGAATGCAATTTAAGAATGCTCTGTAACTCTAGGAAGATGATATTAGACTACACAGCTGGAGATACACTTAGGAACTTAATGCTAAAATACAATGCATGAGAAATACTCCAGGAATCGGACATATTACACAACAGGAGTCACACTTTACAAACCTGTTTGTTATTATAATACATTACAGGACTACTTTAGAAAATAGTTGCTAAAATAGGAGTACATTAGAGAAATAATATTCTAGGAAGCAGATGGCATACATCCAAGAGTTCTCAAGGAGTTAAGCTCAGTAATAGCAAAACCATTATATTTAATATTCAAGGACTCCATTTCCACAGGCTCAGTACCACAAGATTGGCGTAAAGCAGATGTGGTGCCTATATTTAAAAAGGGAGCTAGATCACAACCGGGAAATTACAGACCTGTAAGCCTGACTTCAATAGTAGGGAAACTACTTGAAGGTTAAATACGGGATAATATTCAGGAATACCTAATGGAAAACAAAATTATTAGTAATAGTCAGCATGGATTTATGAAGGATAGATTTTGCCAAACTAACCTTATTTGTTTCTTTGAGGAGGTAACTAGGAATTTAGACCAGGGTAATGCAGTTGATGTGGTCTACTTAGATTTTGCTAAGGCTTTTGATATGGTTTCACACAAGAGGTTGGTGTACAAAATAAAGAAAATTGGACTCAGTAATAATATATGCACCTGAATTGAAAACTGGTTAAAGGACAGACAACAGAGGGTTGTCATAAATGGAACTTTTTCAGGTTGGGCTAAAGTCGTGAGTGGAGTACCTCAGGGATCGGTACTGGGACCCCTGCTTTTAAACTTGTTTATTAATGACCTTGAGGTTGGGATCGAGAGCAAAGTCTCCATCTTTGCTGATGATACTAAATTGTGTAAGGTAATAGAATCAGAGCAGGATGTAATTTCTCTTCAGAAGGACTTGGAGAGACTGGAAACGTGGGCAGGTAAATGGCAGATGAGGTTTAATACAGATAAATGTAAGGTTATGCATTTGGGATGCAAGAATAAAAAGGCGACTTACAAATTAAATGGAGATATATTGGGGGAATCCTTGATGGAGAAGGATTTAGGAGTGCTTGTAGACAGCAGGCTTAGCAAGAGTGCCCAATGTCATGCAGTAGCTGCAGAGGCAAACAAGATCTTATCTTGCATCAAACGGGCAATGGATGGAAGGGAAGTAAACATAATTATGCCCCTTTACAAAGCATTAGTAAGACCACACCTTGAATATGGAGTACAATTTTGGGCACCAATCCTAACAAAAGACATTATGGAACTAGAGAGAGTGCAGAGAAGAGCCACCAAATTAATAAAGGGGATGGACATTCTGTTACGCTGGTGCTGCCCGCAGACCAGACCCGTCCCCTGAGCTGAAGGGGGAAGTGGTAATACACGCACCCGCAGCAAAGGAGCGTGTCCGGAGTGTGGTATAAAGTGTTGCCAGGCCAGGTGTAGAAATGTAGACAATACTTGCCGGTACCAGTTGAAGAGATAGAGTGAAGAATGCCTTGCTGAGGTCAGTGAGTGGAGAGTGGAGGTAGGTTGTAGTTCAAGGGGTAACCAGAGTGTGTGTTGTCCAAGGAGTGCCGAGATCGAGAGCCAGGGGTGGTAGTCGTACGAGCCGCGTCAGAACCTGAGAAAACACTAAGAGAATCCAGGAGTACTTCCATACAGAGACTATGTCGAGCAAAGACTGAGAGAAGAGAGGAGCTAGATAAAGCAGGGAGATCCAATCAGGAACGGAGGCGGGACAGGAAGAGCTACAGGGAGACACTGCAGATTGGTGCAGGCATAACAAGCCAGGTGAGTCTTGTTGGTAACCTGAGTATGCCAGTGCGGCATGCGGTGGCGGAGCCTGAGGTCCGGGGAAAAGGAAGAAGAGTGTGCAGAATGAGCACGCTCCGTAATGCGTGTACGCGCGTGGACCGCGCCAGAGGAGGGTGCAGGTGTGTGCGCGGGAGGCCGTGGGTGCGCCCGGTGCTGAGCAGAGGAATCGCCGAGGGGAGTGATCCCGCGACGGCGGCAGGGGCGGGGAACCATGGAGAACGGTAAGGTAGGGTTGAGTTGTGTGTCCAGGGGCTCCCTGTGAGAAGAGAGTGCTCTGTGTGGGGAGCGCGGAGAACGCCGATTCCTGACACATTCTAACTTATGAGGAGAGGCTAGCTAAATTAGATTTATTTACATTAGAAAAGAGACGTTTAATAGGGGATATGATAACTATATACAAATATATTCAGCGACAATACAAGGAGCTTTCAAAAGAACTATTCATCCCATGGGCAGTACAAAGGACTCGGGGCCACCCCTTAAGGTTGGAGGAAAGGAAATTTCACCAGCACCAAAGGAAAGGGTTCTTTACAGTAAGGGCAGTTAAAATGTGGAATTCATTACCCATGGAGACTGTGATGGCAGATACAATAGATTTGTTCAAAAAAAGGTTGGACATCTTTTTAGATGGGAAAGGTATACAGGGATATACCAAATAAGTATACATGGGAAGGATGTTGATCCAGGGAGTAATCCGATTGCCAATTCTTGGAGTTAGGAAGCAATTAATTTTTCCCCTTAATGGGGTTTTTTGTTTGCCTTCCTCTGGATCAATAAGTATAGATATAGAATAAAGTATCTGTTGTCTAAATTTAGCACAGGTTGAACTTGATGGACGTATGTCTTTTTTCAACCTCATCTACTATGTAACTATGTAACTATGTAACTATGTAAGATATTAGTGCTCACTGCATCCTCTTCCTCATCAGGACCAGATTATAACATTGACGTCAGAAACTACAAATATCAAGATACATTGCAGGGGAATGTGTGCTAAGTAGATGCATATAGACCAGGGGTCTCCAAATTCAGTCACCAAGAGCCGCCAACAGGCCAGCTTTTATGGATATCCCTGTTTCAACACTGGTGGCTCAATCAAAGACTGAGCCACTGATTGAGCCACCTCTGCTGAAGCAGGGATATCTATAAAAGCCGGCCTGTTGGCGGCCCTTGAGGACTGAGTTTGGAGACCCCTGATATAGACCATCAGAATGCTGAGGAGACACTAGGAATTCTGGGAAATATCTCAGAACTGGGGTGGCAGTGATGCACTTTTCAGTAAAGAAGTTGTTTCTTGAAGCCATTTTCATGCCCTGTCAGGTCTCGCTGTACGTTCAGGTTAAAAGGCCAAGCTATTTCCCACTCCCTGTCTTTTTACAGCCGTCAAATGATGTGTGAGTCACAAACAGGCGCTGCAGAACTGGCAGCCTTTAAAAAAACAGAATAACCCTCCTCTTCACTCTGCCCTCCAAACTTTTCCAGCTGTCTCTGCCACCCATGCATCTAATGAATGCCTCCCCTACCAAAACTAAATTCCTGCCAATGCTCCTCTTCTGCATAATGTAAATGTGTGTACGAGATAAAGGGGAAAGCAGAAGGAATTGCTATTATCTGGACTCTCTATCTACTGTATGTAATTACTAGCTGAAAGAACTCGAATTCTAAGAAACCCCAAAATGCTGAGATTTATAAATGGATAATCCCATTTTTTCGTTTCTTAAAGGAAACATTTTTTATGTATTTTTATTCTAATGCTGTTGGGTAAACGATATTTTTGTTTTTTGCATCAGGAGCAAAAACATACACATTTATTGGTGATGTCATTTCTGATGTCATATGCGACGTCATGTATGATGATATCAGCAAAGCATGGGGGGATTTAGGTTTCGTGTCACCTTAACTTAGAAATGTGCAGACTTTTGAAGGGTTCACATCCAGGTCACGTTCCAGGCCACGCGGGCCAATAGGAAGCCACAAGCGATGATGTCACCGTTTCCTATTGGTCCGTATGACCCAGGACATTTAAACAGCGCCATTTAGTTAGGCCCACAAGCTCCCTGGCTGCAGAGATACTGTCACCCCAATAGAGGGGTCCCAGGGGGTGCCATGAGCTGAAATGAGAAGGGTTCAGCTCCGGAAACCCCCAGCTTCAATCATAGAACATAAAACATACAAAAAGATGTAGAATGCGTTTTTGCTGCTTTAAAGCTGCAGTTCAGTCTTTTTTATTTTTTTATTTATTTCTTTACTTCAATAGTTTTATGTGGGCAATCTCTAATTACCTAAAGAACTGTGTAGCTGCAGGTCAATTCGTTCTCCATGTATTGATAGGTCGAAATTTGGTGACATAATTAGTGAAGGGATCTGTTTATATTCTGCTTCTGTCAGTCAGTGGAAGCTCATGAATATTCATGAGCACTCCTGCACTGACATGTGCTAGAGGGAGGGCAGGGCTGACAAAGGGGTGTGCCAGAGCTTGTGCCAGGACATGAAGGGGCAGTGCCTTAGCAAATGGCTGTTAAAATAGAATACAAGAAAATTGGTCTTTCAAAGTTATTTTTTTTAAAAACAGAAAATGCTAAAAGTATTTTTTCTTACTACAGAACTGATTTATTAAAAAAAACACACATGCAGGATATTGACTGAACTGCAGCTTTAAGGGATAATGTGACATTAACTTCAGTTAATGTTACGTTATGTCACTTAACGGGGCTCTGTGGATCCGGTGCAATGTCAGGTTTAGGCTTTTTATAAAAATGGAATCAGTGAAAGACAGAGACGGTACAGGATTATCAAATGCATTAGGTCAGAGAGTGACAAAGAAATAATGAGAAATAAGGGAGTCAGTCAGTGGGTGTGTGGGAGCCATAAAGTGAGAGCATTAAGGGGGAGGGTGGGAAGCCTGTGCAGCACGTAAAATTCACCTGAGCCTACAGCCTTAACGTAGCTATACTTCTGGGTTTATTATTTGAACTAGGTGGGATGCAGGGGGTCTCTGGAGCTGAACCACATTGATTTTGGCTTCGCAGACCCCCTGCTTCCCGAGATACCTACATCGGAAGTTGCTGCCAGCAGGAGCCCTGGATGAACAAAGAGAATGTCTGTCTAAAGCTGCAGTTCAATCAATATCCTACATGTTTTTTTTAAAATAAATCAGTTCTGTACTATGAGAAAATACTTGTAGCATTTAAAATATATATATATTTAAAGACATTGTTAATGTATTCTAATGTAGCAAGCATTTTTGTTTCTATAGAAGTCATTTACAAAGTCACACCCCCTTCCTCTTCCGAGACAGGCTCTGGCTCTTGAGCCCTGCCATCTCTCCAGCAGTGCACCAATTGTATCTAGTGCCTGCCTGGTCACATGATCTTCCACACAGAACTTTGCATCCTGGCGTTCGATTACAGGAGAATGGATCGATCAGTAATTTAGCTAATCACTTGTCAGTGTGCAGATTGTATTGATGCACATATTGAATGGAAAAAATATAATTTAAAATGGCAGCTTGAACTGCAGCTTTAAAACTCTTGTGTCCCGCGGGCCAATAGGAAGAAGCGACGTCATCCCTGGTGGCTTCCTATTGGCACGCGGGACCTTTAAACAGCAGTGAGATACCGGCATCACCTTCAGATGTCATTATATCGGGGAGCAGGGACTGAAATTAACACTGTTGAGTTTCAGAGACACCTAATGTCCGACCTAGGGGGGGGGGGTTATACATTTTTTTTCGTTTGTTTTAAAGCAATGGTTCTTTAAGGGGCCTATTGCTCAAAGTATTTTTCTCCTTTTCCTGCTCCATTTTATTGTGGGGCCCCAATAATATGCTTGCACCAGGGCCCACCATTCCCTGGTTCTGTCACTGAAAGAGACTGAGAACAACATAGATAAACAAGAAAACCTGTTACAGAATGTAGGAAGCAGGGGAAAGGCAGACCGATATGAGACAGAAGAGGTTAGAGCAGGGGTGGGCAACTCCAGTCCTCAAGGGCCACCAACAGGTCAGGTTTTCAGGATATCCCTGCTCAATCGGTGGCTCAGTCGAAGACTGTGCTACCTGGGCTGAAGCAAGGATATCCTTAAAACCTGACCTGTTGGTGGCCCTTGAGGACTGGAGTTTTCCACCCCTGGGTTAGAGACATAGGCCCTCCAATGGAGCTCTCTGTGAGACAGAGCCGGATTGGCGCTGCCACAGTCTACGGAATAAGGGCCAAGTAAACAGGAAAGAAAGCGGTAAATTGGTGAGGGATGTATGAAATAGATTAAAGGTTGATGCAGATGAGAGGAAGAAACCTCTGAGAGATTATGCTATCAGCTAAAGAGTTCATGGCCTGAAGGCCTAATTACTAGCAAACATGGACCATCCAGCGCAAGATTAACCACTTCTACCGGCTGCAAACTAAATCCGGGTAACCATGGTGCCATTGAACGGCCTAGGGGCAAAGAAAGTAATCAGGGGCGTTTATCAGGTGAATGAGGTGAGAGATGCATATTTCCTACTCCGTTTTTAGTTGTCTCCCTACTGTAGCTCTGCTTCTGCACCTCTCCTACCATTTGTCTCCTTTGTCTCACTCTAACAAGTCAGGACTTCCATTAACTTGGCTAATTTTGTTCATGAGCCTTTGACATAAAACTAATGTGCTACAGAATCCATAGGAGAAATAGGAGCAAAGAAGATAGCATGGCACCTAATAGGGGGAAAGGACCGGGGTGACATATAGCAATGAACCTTATAATTAGTAATATGGGAGGAGCGTGCACTAAATAGCATGGGAGATAGTTGTGCATTTTGATACAAGGCGTAGAACCTGCATAGCAGCCATAGGCTAAAGAGCAGGGAGCAGATGCAGCAGTTTTGCTTTGCTACGCAGGGAATCTGATTACTTCACTATTGGGGAGGAAGCTTTGGAAGTCTCTTGGGTTGGTGTATCATGGTAATGCTCTGACACATGGAAATTAAAAAGGAAAAAATATATATATTGTTTTTGCTTGCGGCTGCATCAGCTGTAAGAAGTTAATGAACCACATTTCCTGTATTTTATGCAGAACATCAGCAGTATGAGGGACTGAAGTTGAAACTTTTTATTTTATTAATTGCATTGCTTCACCCCTTCCAAACCACAAGGGGCAAATTAAACATCAAGTTAACTCCTGCATGTGCTTGATACATGGGGGTAGCTTCATAAAAGTGCAATATGGAAGATCATTTATTTGAATGGCACTGTCACGTATATATATTTCAGTTAAAGCCACATAAAAAAAAAAATTTGATGAAAAGATTTCCATCCTATACAATGCTGTTGTGTTGAAAACTTTGAATGATTTTATGTGTTTTTGGTAGGTAAATAATACGGCAAGGTACCCGACTAGTCCCATATTTCACATTCCTGATGCCATCAGCCGTATTCTACAGGAGCAGAGATCTTTCTTTTCATTTCAAAGTTTGGATTTCGAACCCGCGAACCTGCCCATCCTTAGTGCGAAGTCAACACAGTGAGCTCTCTCTTCTACATTCAAGATGAACTAATTTGGAAGGACGTCTTTTTCTAAAACCTACAGCTGACATAATCCTTCCATTGCAGGGTTGCAGTGGTCACAGCCCCTTCTGCACATCTCGATCCCGTGAACGCTCTACAGACCGATCACGTCATTGCGACATCACTGGTAAGAGGAACGGGAGCGGAGTCCTCTTCAGTCCCTCCGCCGACCAGATCACATTCAGAGTTCAAGTGGTGTGCAGACCGCAATGTAGCAGGAAGTCCATTACGTAGCCACTACATCATGACGACCATGGGATGTCTAACTCGATGATGTGGTGGCAATGCTATGGGACATCCAAAGTGTTAAAGCAGCAATACTATACTCCTAGGAGAGCATAACTGTGCTATTTTAATCTCTAGGGATCCTCTTCCACCCCCCTTCCTGAGACATTTACTTTAGTTATGTGCCAGTATTTAATATGACTGCCATCGAAGCCTCACTCCAATGGTCGAATAGAAAACCAAGTCATTAGAGGATGACACTGCAGCTTTCTATTGGGTGACTCCGGCAGCCATCTTTAATTTGTATTTTATTTTACCTGCATATACAATGGTAAATATCTCTGGAACGGAGGGGTAACCTCAGCGTCACGTGAGCTGGTTCAGCCAATGAGGGCCAATGAGGGCGAACAAGCTTCGTGACGCGTCCCTGATGCGTTTGCCATGCCCCGCCACACCCCTGCATCACCACCCCAATCTCCTGCAGCCAAGTGCACAGATCGCTGGGGCTGCAGGAGTACGCACTGGCGACACATGGTCGCGCGCCCCCACGTCGCCACCATGAGTGCAGCTTTAAATAGGGAAGCTGCAAGCAGGCGCTACTTAGTTTTGTGTGTATTAAGCGGCTATTTCCAAATACCAATGTAAATGAGAACGGTTTATAATGCTGCAGTACTCAATCTATGCCTATCAATAAAATGAAATAAAGTAATACTCACTGGCCTTGTAAACTGGAGCTCTGCTGCACTATTCCCAAATCCAGGGATCCCCTGTACATGAGATATTGACCTTTTTATGTGCCGGTAACATAAAAAATTGCTGTCTCGGTCGTCAATTAGGAAGCTGCAGTGTCACGTTTTGGTGAATTTCTATTGGCTCCTGGGAGTGAGGCTTATATGGTGGCCATATTGATTTCCCAAAAGGGACAAGAAGCACTGGCACACAAAAGGAAGTTCTGAGCGCTAAGTCTAGGGCAGTTTAGCTAAAGTGGACAGCCCAAATCCCCCAGAATTTTGAGTAAGGGGGATTTGCTGCTTTAACCTGTTTATGGGGTCAAAGTGAAAGCAGAAAAACCTAGGCGCTACCCTGCAAAGGCAAATCCAACAAAAAGGGTAACAGTGGGTATATATATTACCAGTGAACGATGATAGGTGCCCCTATGCTATGATGAAGTGAGACACCTGTGTTGATGCAGAACCCTTCTGCTGCGACCCCATTAGGGACCATCGAAGACCCTGAACAAAAGAAGTGAAACAAGAAACGGGGAAGCAAGGGTTTACGAAACAGTGACAATCAGAGTGTGTACCGTTCATACTTAGAACTCTGATTGTCACTGTTTCGTAAACCCTCGCTCCCCCGTTTCTTGTTTAACCTGTTTATATTGTAAACAAAAATAGCAAGTTCTGAACAATTGCTTCTTAAATTGAACTACTTTATAAAAGTACTAGCATGTGTAACAGTGTTTCCCCCACCCTCTGGGAGATCCCCCCTGTTACCAGGTGTATGGTGCATGCTACCTGTTGGCTCACAGAATGCCGAGTTGTCCATCGATGGTTGTGGGGACTGCAGGACAGGCTTCTGGGGTATATACCTGACAATTCCTCCATAGTACACAGCGCCTCCATCTGCCCTACACTCCAGATGTGTGGAGGCAAACTCCTATGGTAGAAACGGTTGCCTCTCCCCCCATTAAGATCACACACCAGGCAGGAGGTATATTCAACTGGAACTGGCTTTCTTCTTCTGCACACTCACAGTGTCAAGGCAGTCCCTGCCCAATACAGTCACTGTTCTGGTCTCCAGACTTAGGGTGGTCCCTGGACCTTCACTACAGGTCAAGGGCCCCCGCAGCAATCCTTGCTCATCATTAGCCTTCTAGCAGGACCAGGCGAAAAGGTGATCACTCACTCTCCCCCTTATGGAAGAGGACCAGGCCCTGCCAGTGCACAGCAGTCCTGTGTCATACCTTGTCTCTCCCAGGGTAGAGATAACTCAAGAATTTGGGGTTGCAACTCCCTTAAGTACAGTAGGGTAAAAAGTAGTAGGTCTGAACCCACGATTAGGCAGAACACAGACGTAGTCCCACCTCATCCCCTGTCACTCAAGGGAAGCTGCCTGTGTGGGGAAAACCCATAATTGGTACTAGCACTGCCTGTTCTTACCAGGACTTGCATGGCTACACACGTAATTCACAAATCCAGTTTTATATACAGTATATATATAATCAAAAAATAAATAGATGATACCGTTCTGTGGCTAACGAAATGCTTTTATTTGTGCGAGCTTTCGAGATACACTGATCTCTTCTTCCGGCGATGTTACAATCAACATCGCCGGAAGAAGAGATCAGTGTATCTCGAAAGCTCGCACAAATAAAAGCATTTCGTTAGCCACAGAACGGTATCATCTATTTATTTTTTGATTATTGAAGCTCGGCTAACACGGTACTGATACCTCTACATGTATGTATGTATGTATATATATATGTATATATATATGTATGTATATATGTATGTATATATATATGTATATATATATATGTATATATATATATATATGTATATATATATATATATATATATATATATATATATATATATTAAGGTTATGGTGGGTAAAAAAAGTGACAAAAACCTTCCACAGTATAGCATATAGCAACGGTAAATATTCCTGTATATTCATTTGCATGTCTTAGACAGGTCTGCAACCCTGTCTTTCACCATTATCGCCCAGCACACAGCACTTCCACTGCAGCAAGGGATTCTGGGAAATGACATGCAAATGAGCACACAGTGCCACTGTAACAGGGGAGTAATCCCTGTTGAAGTAATGTGCCTTTAATCTAGCAGTGTGGTGGTTAACTGCTGGTAGTCAATTAATAAACACCACCTGCCTGATTGCTTACAAAATCCTGTCTGTTGAGACAGGAAGTGACTCCTTAGCTCTGACTGAGAGCTGAACTTTGGAGACAGAGCAGTGTTCTTGAGTCTCCCAGGAGAGACTGACCAAGAGAACACACATCTCTGGAGCTGACCGGTCTTGAGCTCTGCCCAGCATAGCTGATTGCAAGACACCAAATAAGACTTCTAAACCTGGATGCTGATTTTCTGTGCGCGCACGGGTGCGGTTCCAGAAGAGCAGAGAAGCTTACTCTACAGCAGCTAACAGATAAGACTTTCATTATTAAGAGACTGCTTATATCTGCTTATTTCATGCTATATGTTTTGGGGCTGCGAGACATGCTTTACTAAGGGAGATGTGAATTAATTGCATAGGATTTCACTATAAATACTCCCAAGTGAATAGAAGCTTTGTTCCCCCCCCCCCCCTGTGTTTGGATGATTTCCTGATGAAAAGGAAAAGGCACAATAAAGCCTATTATAATTTCACCTTATAAAGTCTCCAATTGTGTACCTCTGTGAACGTCCGTCTACAGCCACCTTTTATCTCAAGCTCACATTACATGAACAACCCTTAGCCAATGCATGCTGTTTTAAACACAGCTTTTAAGCAAGGACTTGGGAGATGCAAAGTCAGTTAACCCACTCACAGACATGTTTCAACCTTGATGGGTATCATCAGTGTGAGGTTGGTTGCTGACATTTGCTCATTTGAGATTAAAGAGTAGGTAATCACCACATTTATTAAGGTTATGGTGGGTAAAAAAAGTGACAAAAACCCTCCACAGTATAGCATATAGCAACTGTAAATAGCATTTTTTTCATCTTGTGGAGAAACTCCCATTTTCCATTTCTCAACTGCCATAGCCTGCTAGAGCCTCTTCAATCGGACTTCCGCACAGCATACTCACTGAAACCCCACTCACCAAAGGCGCTAATGACCATAATATTACCAAATATCAAGGAAATGACTCTATTCTGATTCTTCTTAACCTTTCCTTTGCTTTTGAAACTGTTGACCAAACTCTTCTCTTCCCTCTCTTGGCTTCCGTGGCACCGCACTCTCCTGGATTTCCTCCTACCTCTCTCAGCTCCTCCAGTTCCTCTTTTGCCAACTCCTCCATCTCTAAGGCTTCGTCCCCAGTGACTGCGCGTGACGGTACAGCCCTCGGCGTGTGTGCGTGGGCGCACAAGGCGCGATGCGTGACTGCCTTTGGCGGCGGCCGAGCATTGGCCACGTCATGGCGGCAGTTCAGTCAATGAAGACGAGCCATGAGATCACGTGGCTGGCCGTGCCCCTGCTATACCCCCTCCGTGGCGAATTCCTGCTCTTCACCGCAGACAACAGGTCACGGCTCACACTGGTGCATGTGCCGCCAGGCACGCCGTCGCACGTGTATGCAGTGACTGGGGCCGTAGCATAAGGTTCTCTCTGTTGATGTATCTCAAGGCTCTGTCTTAGGTCCCCTAATCTTCTTTCTGTATACTCTCTCATTGGGGCGACCTCATTCACTTCTCTGGCTTCAGCTATTACTGTAGCTCTATGCTAATGACACAAACTATATTTATCTGCACCTGACCTTACACCTGCAGTCCAGTCACCAATCACAGATTCCCTATCAGCAATCCATGCCTTGATGACCCTTCGTCACCTCGATGTGTCTCAGAGCTCTTGATATTCTCTCATACACCAGGCTCCAGTGTTTCCTCCTCCATTACAGTTAATAACACCACTATCCACCCAGTCTCTTGCCTACGGTGTTACATTGTACTCCCTCCCTTTCTCCCATCATATAAAAGTGACTAAATCTTGCAGTTTCTTCCTACGCAACATTGCATAGATATGCCCCCATCCTCTGCTCCTCTAATACTAGAAAACTAATGCATGCCCTTGTTCTCTCCTGTATTTGCTACTGCAACATTCATTTATTTGGCCTCATTGCCTCACACCTTTCTCCTTTACATCCCATTCAAAATGCTGCTGCTAGAATCACCTCCTGCTCTATACTCATATCTGCTTCTGACCTCCTGCATTCTCTCTGCTGACTTCCTATTACTCTCCATATAAATTACTAAATTCTCCTTCTTTCCTCCAAGGCAGTACACTGCCTATTCGCTCGACCTTAGGATAGCTCATCTTTTCACCTTCTACCTCTACAGCCCTCTCATGTCTTAATCGGTTTTCACTCATTGCTTCCTACCCATGGAACGCTTTTCCACTCATTCATTAAATGCCTTTTCTTTCCATCTTTACATCTCAGCCGAAAATTCACCTCTTAAAAGAAGCATCTCACTAAATTATTTACATCTACATTACTGACTCCGGATGCACTTGACCTCGCTGGCTTGCACTTTTAATAAATACTCTTTTACTCCTACTGCATCTGTAAGTCTCCCACTATACCACTCAGATTGTAAGCTCTTCAGGGGAGCCTTTGTTATCAGAAACTTGCATTATGTATCCCCATTGTTTGTACTGAATGTTCCCTGTTTTGTGATTTTGCAAAGTGCTGCATACAATGTTGGCTCTCTACAAATATAATTATACATTCATACATACCATATGTGCTGGGCGGCTTTACAATGCATCTATTACTCTTTTAGTTAGAAGTACATCCTTATCACCCTCCAGCTTCAGGACATCACAGAAATTGATGGCAGATAAGGGCCACTTGACCCTTCTTAGTCTGGTCATATGCTCGTTGCTTCCCTCCCCCCCCCCCCCTGGTCATATGCTCGTTGCTTCCCTCCTCCCCCCCCCCCCCTGGTCATATGCTCGTTGCTTCCCTCCCCCCCCCCTGGTCATATGCTCGTTGCTTCCCTCCCCCCCTTTGCCGTACCTTATTTTTATTCTTGATATATTTGTCAGTCACTGTCACACCTCTTTCCTCTCTGAAGATGTAGAACTTGAGTTCCCTACGTAATTTTTTTTTTTCATACAGCTTTTGATTAAAGGCCCTTTTCTGCAATACTTGATGATTTTCACTGGTGTAATTAATGAGGTGTAATTTTACTGCAGATTTCTTTGCTGTACTTATGGTCTGTGCTTTACTGATTGATTTATAGAAGTTAGCTGTAGGAGTAGCTTTGTGGTAAGAACATTGCCTTTGTAGGCTAACCTGGTTTGAATCCCATTGTTCTCATTATGACCTGGGAAAAAATCACTTTACTCCCTGTGCTTTAGAAACAAAAAACAAAACAAAAAGGCTCCTCAGGACAGGAACCCAAAGTCCAGGACTGTGTACACTGTTAGCTCTATATAAGAAAATAAAATGGCATTAATAATATTAGACTTGGTTTTGTATTGAGTATTTTACTTCACTCAAAGAAAATGTACGTACCTGAGAGTTCTAAACTATAGCTGCCCGCATCAGTGTATGTAAAGTGTCATAATTATCTGACCAATGTGTGAAGGTGACTCTACTCATGCCATGCAAGGTATCGGTGAAAAACTATTGGGACCTTTAGCACCTGCAGCAAATGTAAGCTATTTGTTTTCATACGCTGGACACACGTTTGCGTGTCATGCTAGACTTATACCACCTCAGGCCCATGAAAATGTAGATACGTTCCAGAAAGGAAAGCAAAGGTAGAATAACCATGAGGGTATTTGCATATCTTCCACGGGTCCCCAGGCCTGATTTATGTACCCCATTGTCATATGTCAAAAAGGGGTTAATCTGCATTCTGGGTAGTGACATCTAATAAGTACCCAGCTTTGTAGTTTCCTAGCTACTTTATTACATAGATTCCTTAGAGCAAGGGTGGCCAACTCAAGTCTCAAGGGTAACCAACAGGTCAAGTTTTCAGTTTATCCCTGCTTCAGCACAGGTGGCTCAATCAGTGGCTCAGACTTTTTACTGAGCCACCTGTGCTGAAGCAGGGTATCCCGAAGACCTGACCTGCTAGTGGCCCGTGAGGACTGGTGTTGACTGCCCCTGCCTTAGAGCTTTTGCCTGCTTCATTAAACATATTGTGAGTGTGTCTTATGGTAGATTGATAAGGGATGAGATAAGATGACTTGGAATGGGTATTGACTTTGGCCGGGGCATACATACGTGTTGGGCATGAAAGAGTGCCCATCCCAGGGCTAGAGATTTTTAAATGGAGGATACTGAACATCAAACGGAGCAAGGTGAGGAGTAGGAGGCTATTTATAGCGACTGTGGGACGGCACATCTTTCTGATGACTTTATGTACATTTGTACAGTATATACACACTTGGATTCTGTGCTTCACTGTTTGTCTATGTACACACACTGTGTTTTCATTATGGCTGTTGGCAGAGATTGCTGTTGTGCCTCTATTGTCTTTATCACAGAGTATCCTGTTGTGACTTTGTGATCTAGAAAAATAGAGAGGTTTCGTCTTATCCCCAATTACTTGTTTATTCCTCGTTTACTTATGAGTGCTGGGAACCCAGTTGGGTGTTTGTGGAGACTTAAGTGACATCGGAAGCCGCATCTTTAACTCTTTCAGTGCAGAAGGGGCCACCAACCCACCACTCCACAATGCTTTCCAGGCATCTTCAGCACTGAAGGAGTTAAACACCAGATTTCCAGCACAGGTTTAACTTTCACCCATCTGTTTTTTTTCTTTCTGCTGACTAACATGGCTATTCCAGCAACCTCCCTGTACTTGGGAAATGCTACAATGTGTAACTGAAGCTGACATGCCTGAAAAGGGGTCAGGAGCAGAAATGAAGGTTTGCAGCACTAAGCATCAATGAGCCAAGAAATGGTATAATTTGTACCGAACCATCTGGTGTTTTTTTTTTTTTTTTTTTTTAATGTTTACGTGCGGCGTGAGATTTATTTTCCAGTCCTTTTCCATTTCTGAGCAGCCCATGCGCTTTCACACTGTTCCATGAATTTATCAGATACTGTTAAAATAAGATACTGGCAGTGTGTCCCCATTGCATGATGATGCTGTTAAAGTGATGGTCAGTGTGTCACGGTAGCTTATGACAAGATATAATAAACTCCAAATATCTGGGTTGAACCGAACGAGGCTTAGATATAATAAAATATATTTATTCCTTAAATAAGGTGAATACAGCAATATAGTACAATTAACAGGCAAGAAGGTAACACTTACTTAGGGTTGGGGGATGGAGAAGTATCAGCTAGCAATTCTCCAGCAATCCGGTGACATTCCAGGTGGAATCAGAAGCACAACTAAAAACTGTAGGGTGGACACTGTTTATATACCTGTGTAACCCTATTCTTAACATTGAATACAGACTATTGGTGAACAATTATCTGTATCCAATCCCTAACGAGGAGACACAGATTAACCCATGCCCCCCAGCTAATTAGCCCATGTGTACTGGGACTCTATGGGTAGCCCCATAATTAAATCAGGGACGACGACCAGTTTACCAAATGAAGTATCTGCATTGTTTGTAGGTGTATACATAACACTTACAAACCACTCCAATTTGATGATTCTCCACCCTCAGGTAACAATTAGAGTGGCAGAGTCTGTTGATTAGTACTGGTCTGTTGATTAGTACTTAGTGTAAACAATCCGGGCAGTTAACTTTTGATCACAGTGCTTAGGCTCAATCAGCCGGCTGCCCTTCATGACCTATTAGCATAGCAGATGGTCTGCATTTTCAGAGCAGATCCAAAATACCATACATATATACTTTAATATCTACACATATTAATAAGTTCCATTCTGGTGGGCTCAGTGGGTCGAAATTTGCCAGTTCTTAATGCCTGCAGTGACTCCACACATTGGCCAAATATCAACTCTCTGCGACCTCCAGAACTAGAGATACAGAAATGCACTTTAAAACATTAAAATACAGGATTATAATGAAACATGGGAACAGGGGAACATACATTTTTCATGACATGACAAGGTGTAAACCACATTCCTGGACCGCAGTTCAGTTAACCCCTGGCCTCCCTGGTGAGGTCAGGGGATGGCCATATGGGGTGCAACCCCTTTAATACCGGGCCAACCCCCCTCTCCCTCTACACAGTGACATTGTGTAAATGGACTTAAGGATGAAGGACAAATGACAGACACTAGCATCGGGACCTGAAGATGAGGACCTCTGACATTGTTGGTATGAATCTCCAGAGGCTTATAAAATGTTGTTCCACAGAAGGGCATGGTCACATTTTGTGGCCTCTAAATTGTGGTACAATATTTTGCAAGCCATCTATTTCCTGACAGATCAAGGGATAATAATTCACTCTATAAAAGTCCTGACATTCAGATCCAGATGTCTTGCTGTCTTGGCATCTGAGTGATCTGCATGCATCTTCTTCAGAAGAGCCCATGGGAAGAGTCTATAGTATGCTGTGTCCCTGTTTCTCTACCACCTGCTGTCACTGTATTTACTCATATAGTTTGCCTGTAGAGACTGGGGGTGTGCTGAGTGGGTGGGAGAAATGAGAGATCAGAAGGACAAGGAAAAGAAATGCAGAAAATGAAAAAATAGGGAGGGAGGTTACACAGACATAAAGACATTTGTACAGAAGATAGCTAGAGAGAGAGACAGGAAAGGGGTGAAGGTGGAAGATAGAGGAAGATGCACTGCATTTGTTGAATGTGACACTTTATGGAGTGACAGAGCTCGCACAGGCCTTGCAGTCAGCAAAATGCTAATCTTGTCCCTAGTGGACCATAACTGAGGAAAATAAGCCATAGAGCGGAAGAAAGAAGAGAGACGAGAAGCAGGAGGGAAATAACAGCTCTGTAGGGGATGGAAATTCTACACAGCACATCCAAAGTATTACGAGTAAGAGAGAAGCAAAATGATGCCCTTAACTTAGGCCATGAAGGGAGTGAGGTCCTGCTTCTACCTATTGGATTTTAGTTAGAATGCACCCAGAGCCTGTGAGATAGACAGTAGGGAAAGAATAGAATTAGGCTGTATCTCTGAGCATGAAGTGTTAATTGGATAAGCACCTGATATGTGTGTGTGTATACAGTATACTTACAGTACTGTATGAAAGAGAAAGCATTTTAATGAAGGTTGATTTACGTCAGGACCATGGACAGTGCACAACAAACCTTTCCAAAGCTCAATGTCCCATTTTCAGTACTGTATGTTGAGAAATGGGCATATATTGTACATTAACCTAAATGAACGTTAATAGATCATTAAATAAGCATTACCCTTCTTCTCACTATACTGAATAAGGGCTAACAGTGCAGTAATGAGGTAAAAAATAGCCCCATCATAACTTGTCTTCCTTTCCTGTATTCTACCTGATGTTTTATTCTGCAAGACAGAGAGGTTTGATCTTCTCCATAATGAGCAGAATTCAGAAGTATTAGTGAAAAACTCTGAAAACAGAATACTTCATGCTCCTAGTGAATACATCCAATTATACTGCATTATTTTTCATTTTGTGTTAATATAAAGTGCCTGGTTACATGACTGACAAACAGTAATAAGGATGCACTTTTTTTAATTGTGTATCCTGCCTTTAAGCACTTACAGGGGTAATGCTATGTACTGTTATCTGCAGTCAAACCTACCGTGAAACGTTAAAATACTAGAAAT
This sequence comes from Ascaphus truei, assembly GCF_040206685.1. Taxonomy (NCBI): domain Eukaryota; kingdom Metazoa; phylum Chordata; class Amphibia; order Anura; family Ascaphidae; genus Ascaphus; species Ascaphus truei. Next base: position 37,557,907 of record NC_134492.1, on the reverse strand, counting down.
AGCTTTGAACTTTACAGCCAGTGCTATCCTGACCCTGCGAATGACTGCAGGCTGCAACTTGGACTCATTCCATGGTGTCAACACTGCTCTACTCGAGTACAAAGAGGAGACGATCTGTCTTGATAGTCAATGAAACAGAGGCAACACTGCAGCATTTTACTGGTCTGAGGGTCTGCATTTCAAATTGTAACTTGGAACAGTGGTAAATCCTTACCTTTTGTAATTCAACACTGTATTCAACAACTCATCTAAATTTAGCATAGGTTGAACTTGATGGACATATATCTTTTTCAACCTCATCTACTATGTAACTATGTAACATAGGTTACATATTTAATTACACAGAATGCCATACGCACTAAGCACTGTTAAATCAGGCCGCTATTCTGCCTGAGATTACCGCATATTCACAAAGATAATTATATGCAAAAAACAATTGCTGTTGTATATCTCATTAGCAGGGGCTTAACATCACTTTTTTTGTAGCCTCAACATTCAGTTAGTTCCCAAAAAACGTGACATCCCGAAAGCGATGTGGAGGAAGAGGAGGAGGACCAGCGCCAACAACGCTTTTTCTCTTTATCAGGGTCTAGATGTAAGTAACGCCAAGTTTAGGTACAGTATGACTTCACAAACGTAAAGTCCCTGTGCAAAAATGAACACCACGCTATTTAAATGAGTAAAGCTGGGTTAACAGTACATTATTCTCGGTAGTGGATAAGCGTTGCTATTAACATGACGTTCATTTAGGTTAACATCATGTTGAATAGCCTAGCGGAGCTTAGTGTTTCTGGGCCTGGGTATTTCATTATAGGTTGCTAGCCCTCTAGATAAGCATACTTCTGATAACATTGCATCTCACTACTAAACAGGGAATATAAGTAAAGAGGCCAAATGAGACCACTCCTTTAACATAATAGTAGAAGGTCCCAATCTCTTTCAGTCGGATCTCAGACTTTGTGTGTGATTAGCATATATCAATATGAAAAGAAGGACGTCCTCCAAGGACAAATCCACACAGTGGCACAGAGTACCGGGAGCTCGAGTAAGGAGGTGGCGGTTCCCCCTTAACATCTCAAACAGTCACTCCGCTTCACTGGGTAAAATCCTTTCTTATAGCTGCATTTTCACATTTTCATCAGGATCCTGACAAAATTGATTAGCATGTATCTCATAAGAATAATCTGTGTAAATAACACAAGGTCAGTTCTTCTTCTTTTTTTTTTTCAAACGTTTTCTCTAAACTCTTCCTCCTGCTGTTACCAAATGGTCCCTGTCACAGGCAGAACCATAAATGTCACTGCAACGAGTGACATTTGAACAGCAGAGAAATGCAGCACACACAGGAAAACCATGAAGTCCACTACTTGGTATGGGTTGAGATAGGTAATATATTAATAGCTCGACCTTTATTGCTATAATAAACACACAAAGTTATTTATTTATAACAACATTTCTATAGTGTCCAGGGCGCTGTACATTAGGCTGCGCTTATAGTGATGGTGACACCTTGTCGTACAAAACAAATGTATTGCCGCCGTCGCGTGTGCTTATAGTAAGTGCGACGGGAGCGATGTTGGTGGCGCGAATATTTGAAGCCGGTCCAATTTGATTTTTCAGAGTATGTCGCCACATGTGACAGCCTCTGAACCAATCAAAGACCTGGTTGCCCACGACATCGCCAAAAAGCGAATTACAACTAGCAGCGACGGCAACGGGTGACGTCACCAGTCGCGTCGCCGGCACTATAAGCTCAGCCTTATTAGTATAGACATAATCTATGATTTTGCAGCCTGAGGCACAGGGAGATAGTGACTTGCCCAAAGTCACAAGGAGCTGATACCGGGTATTGATCCAGAGTCCCCTGATTCAAATGCAGTGACATTGTTTTTAAGAGTCAGTGCATTACTCACTGAGTCACTCCTCACTCCCACCTTATTACTTTAGATGGAAACATTTAGATTGCAGTTTTTCTTACTCAGGGTATGTAATCGCTTCAATATCAAAGCGGGCAGCAATTGAATGCAGAGCTGTGTGTTGCTGCCCACTGGCGCTAAAAGGGTTAAATGCAGGTTATAGAACATTGGTCCAAATGCACCTTTCATGTAAGACTATTGGAATTGTGTCTTGGATATACATGGGGACTCAGTCAAATGAAATGCAGAGTTAGGCTGTGAGTAACTAGAAGATAAGCTTTCAAATACACCAAGGGAGCAACCAGGTACAGAAAGAAAACAGCGTGATGCTAGAAAAGAGATCATTCTCTGAAGCTCAGGAGAAACATAGCAGTATACTGTACTTCATTGCAAGGCCAGTGGATTCCTGGACCAGTCTTCCAATATAGGTGGTGTTGGCAAATATAGCAAAGGAATTTTTAAAAAAAATGCTCCGGGTAGACACAATGGTATCATAAATATGGGAAAAGGGGATTCAACTGGGACTTACACATCTTAGGAAGGTCGGCAGTCTAGGTGGGACGAGTGGCCTTTCATTATTTCTATACCTTTATACTTTTTAACACAGACACAACTGTAAAGGCTTAAGACTTTTTCAGTCCTTTTGGCTTAGAGCTCGATAACTGTAAAATAAATTCTGCCTTAGTCACAGGGTTTTTTTTTATAGCTTTTTTCTTCTTTGGCAGCAAGTGAAGGAGAACAAAGCCGAGGTCTGTGCTGTCTTTGATTCTTTCAACCATCAACCAATAGAAAGCTGGACTTACACTGTGATGATAGCTAATGATCTGACGTGGGAGGATATCTAAAAATACTTTGTATACGTAGTAGCACAGAATGTATAATATTTGTGCTTCCAGGAATAGGAACCCTACTGTCAAGGTAATAACACACTTGGAGGGGGAGTGTGCAAAGCTTGCAGACCTCCCTGGCAGCGGAGAAGTTAATTGCATTTCAAATGTTTGCTGAAAACAGCCAAGAAAAGTACTATTACAAATATTTCACACTATCATACTGTAATTCATTTTTACATTTCATCTTAGAAATCATAAGCACTACTTAATCAGTAGCAGAATCACCGGGAACTTGCAGTCTTTTGCTCTCCCCGAAACCTTAATAAATACAAAGTGATTTGTTCAGCATAAAAAGAGGCAAAATGTACAGTTTTATAGAGTATGAAACATCTTGTATAAAAGGTGGTCAGCATTTTCTTGTTTAAATCAAGTATCTTGGTACAAGTATCATATACCTTGAAATCTTTACTTATTCCGAGCTCTTCTGGGCAGGGACTAATTTTCCTAAGGTTTACGTGTACGTTTGAAGCGCTTATTCCCATTATATATTACATCTCATATTATTTTGTTGCGTCTATTACTGCTGTCAAGCGCTATATACATGGATGGTGCTCTACGATTAAACATTACATGCATAAGGTTTATATCAAGTTTCAGCTCTAGTCATCACAGGGGTAGATCCATGCAGTGCCGCCAACAGCGTTCCCTGTGCCCATGACTACTGTGTCAAACTGGGCACGGTGGGCTCTGTTGATGGGTTGTTGGGCAGCAGGTCCGACAAGTTGTTGATTGGGGTGTGTGGTGGAAGGTTAGGAGGTGGAAGTTTTGGAGGAACTGTCAAGTTTTTGAGTGGGGGGAGGGGGCTGTGTACCTTTCAACTAGCACCGAGTTACCTTATGGCCGTTCCTCCCTCCAGCCGGGCCAGGGCCAGTTGTGTTGGCACTCCATCCCCCTTTCCGACATACCTGGCACAACTTCCGGGATCGGCCGGACCAACCAAGCTCAACAACCTGGGCACCAGGGGCTGACTTCTGTTCTGGTGTCTGGGTATACTCATGACAGACCTGCTAGCCATAACCATGTTTTAGCACAGTAAAATGAATAAAGCTATTTAACAGATAAACTCGTAATAAAACTATTATGGGCAAGGATGAGATGCCAAACCTTGTTAAATATTAATATTAAAGTACTATGAATAATAAAGGAATTCTAAACATGTTAAACTTTGCTTGAATGCCCTTTCCACTTCATTTTAGGAAGGTTTCCAAAATATGTATGCTTTACACAGAATTAGAGAGAGCCTTTTGAAAATAAATATTTGAAAATTAAGTGGAAATAGAGGTATGTAAATTAAAAAGGAGCGGTAGTTTTGATGTGCAAATAGAAAAGTAGTGATACCTTATACTTCCTAGTGCAATAAATCTTTGTATATAAAGAGTCATACAGATTTTTGATAGAGTCTCCTAAACCTGGTATAAAAAGGGGAGTTGCAGAATACAAATGTTTTGAAACAGCTGTTTTAGTGTGAAGATGGTAGCACTGTATTGTTAGTTGAACGGAGGTGTAATGGCAGAAGTGAATGGATGGAATAGCCAGTACAAGAATAGCAGAGGCTGCTACCAACACAGAATATATAATACAGAATCAGTTGTTTGAATAGGAAAGCATGTTTGTCCAGTACTTTTCATGGAATTTAGCAGTAATGTTCTTAGGGTGAGAATCTGAATAAAAATCCCTTCTCTGATTACTTTCTTTTAATGGTATTCACTGTATTTTTGCCCTAAACCTCTTTTTCTTGCCCTCTTTTACATCTCCTCTGCTGCCTCTATTTGACGAAGGAATAACACACCCAGTTTATTCAGTACAGAATTCAACACAGGTCTGCATTGCCTGCTAGGTTCCATCAGGCTAATGGCAAGTAAAGGTGACAATTTCTATGCCAGGGACCCTGTAATGTTGAGCTTAGCAATGAGTTGCAAGCCCACCTGGCAGCGAATGGGTTAATATCGGAGTCAAAGGTGTAGATCCTCAGAAATCCATTAAATCTGGGCTACAAACGCGACGTTAGCTAAATAGGTTACGTCTATTTTCAGCAATTTAACGGGTATTCGCAAAGCTAATGATATGCAAAAACAATGGCGGTTCCGCATGTTGGAATCTCTGTTGCATGCAGACGCGTTAACCAATACACTGCACATGCGCATTGGCAAAACTATAACGTCCAATCTAGTTAACGCACGTTACTGACTCATTACGCATGTGCGTTACCTAAAGCTTACGCCCATGAGCATTTTAAAATTCAAATAACTACACATGAGATAGTGAAGTTACTCAGCCATATGACCTAGACCTTTCAAGTGTCAACATGGCTGAGCAGGCATCTCCCGCGGCTGCTGCTCCTGCTGCTCCTGCTTCAGGTGCCTCAATAATCAGAAGCCTGAAATTCACAGAGGAGGAACTTGACATCCTCATCAATGGAGTGGTAGACAACTTCTCTAAATATCCTAGTGTACTGTGCTCACTCACAAGCACAGCCGAGAAGCAGAGGATTTGGGGCAGAACCCTCCCCTAATAAATACCCTGGGCAACATTGTCTTGATCGGTGGGCATGCTTAAAAAGTGCTGGGCCGTCAGCAAGCGGAAGCTGGTTGACCATGCCGTCGACAGTCCACACTAGGAAGATAGGAGGGGGACCACCTGCTCCACTGAATCCCACGGCGATTGGTAGTCGGACTTCCAGGCCTGGTCGACACAGATTCTGGAGAAAGATCGACCTTGTATGTGAAGATACAGAACACATATATATGTGATGTAGAGGTATAGGTACCGTGTTAGCCGAGCTTTAATTATCAATAATGAATAGACGATACCATTCTGTGGCTAAGGAAATGCTTTTATTTGTGCGAGCTTTCGAGTATATCTCGAAAGCTCGCACAGATAAAAGCATATCGTTAGCCACAGAACGGTATTGTCTATTTATTTTTATATATATGTCTATTCATTTTTATATATATGTAACGGGTATTCCCCCACCCAATCGCATATATGTGTATGTGAGGGGAACCTATATGTTACCAGGTGTGGTGCGTTATACCTGTCAGGCTCACAGAAGGCCTGAGCCTCTGCTATTGAGAGCCTGGGGTGGGTCTCTGGAATGGTTCTTCGGTCAGCGCCTCCACCTGTGTAGGATTCTAGAAGTGTAGAATGTTCCCTACACAAGACCCACATATAGTAACCACATACACAAGAGTATAAGTATAACCATTTACTATATGCAGCATCAACATACACCATACACTTGCCTTAACCATATACTATCAACTCAATACTTGTACCGCTCTGTACCAAAGTCTCAAATGTCAGTCACTCCCGCTTAGGAGCGTATACCCATTGCCCACCACCATGTACCCCCACACCGTGTCCACAGTATAACCCCTTTGTCCCCTGGTCAGCGCTGCCACTATGTGTGAGTACTCTGTTGGTGCACTTTATTACAATACCTGCCCGGTGCGGCGGCACCTGGCTTTAAAGGATCTTCACAAAGGATCCGGCGATTTCCTGCACGACATCCAGGATCCACCCGCGTGGTGATCCATCAGGGGCGATCCCACCCTGAAGATAGTCCAGCTGTCTTACTGGTGTAGGCTTGAGCCCAAGCCTCTTGGCAGGAAGCGCAGCGTCCGCTGTGTCCCTAACTAGCAAACAGCTAATGGGGCAGGGTCCCTAACCTAGGGCCTGTCCTTACAGCACCACAATCTATTAGGGGCTCATGACCTAACTGGGGCCTAGGGGGCTGCTGGCCTAATGCAGTGGGTCACAGACCCCTGCACTCACCTCCTTCCCCTAGCTCTTCCTGGTCTTGACTGAACTAGCGTGGGTTTCCGCGCGCGAAAAGTATCAACTCCCTGAGCAGGGGATTCGGGCAACCCTATTGGCTCCCTGGCGCCACTTGACCTAGCCCCTGTGCATCCTGGGGGCTGTAGTCTTCTTGGGAGCTATTCTCCCATTGGCCGCCTCACGCGCACCCCGTCTGCGCATGCGCAAAGCTCTCACTGGGCCGCCGGCTGCAGGGGCTCACTGCGCATGTGTGAGCAAGGAAAAGATGACGGCGCCCTGCACGGATCAAGCAATCGCGCATGCACAGTAGGTGCATCAAGTGTGGTGGCCATCTTGCTACACCCTGCGTATGCACAGGAAACCCTGTAACGGTGAACATTACACCAAAGCTTCGCAATGGGAACTACAAGCCCCAGCAACCCCTAGGGCAAAGACCACGTGGCGCGCAACAGCCAATAGGGCTGCAAAGATGCCCTGCAGCAAGATAGTTACATTTGGCATGCTAGGAGAGCCATGCCAGTTGGAAGAGGGATCTGGATCAAGCAGGTAGTGTCTCAGAGCCAGTGGCTCTGATACTAAGCCTAATATATCCCCCCTTAGGCCCCAGCTAGGCCCCGACTCACAGCAGCTTGTAGTTGCTGCAGGGAAGGCCCCTTAGATAGGGATGCTTCCCCATTGTACTGTCTATTGTCAAGGACACAGTGAGGATGCCACAAGGTGATTGCGGCCTGTGGTCTGGACTAGACAATCTCCGTTGTAAGAGACTCTGTATGGTGATATTATCCACACCGGAATTCATTGCACGTGGAGGCGGACGCCATCGCAGACGGCGAAAAGGTGGATCAGACGGAACCCCTTGTTAATCTGCATTACCCAGGTACTTGAGTCCCGGGCAGGTACCCAACTAAGTGCACCAATACTTCATGGGATAGCACTATCTCCTACACTTTTGGGTGAGACCTGACATTGGGGGAAAAGGACATCAGTATTGGTGCCAAGCACCCTATGTAGTTTGTGGACACTCATTGGTGGTACAGGGCTGGCCCTTTTATACTGTGTGGTACAGGGTACTGTTATAGTGTGGTCAGTAAAGGTTGTTATTATATACCCGAGTGTGTGTATTATTGGTATTGTTCCTGTAAGGGGCTTATCCCACCATGTTGGGATCCCTTGCAGGTGGAGGCGCTGCACCGAGATGAACCAGTATCATCCCAGGCTCCCAGTGGCAGAGGCTCAGGCCTCCTGGTTGCCAACAGGTAATAGCAGCATTGGTAGTTCCTTCCCTGGTAAGGGGGAACAAGGGCTACACAGGTGTTGAGTATTTCACTACATAATGAGTGTGACATGTCTAGATGTCTGCCCTCATAAGATTGGAAAACACTATTGTCCATGCCTTGCACATTACAGTAAGGTTGCAATCACAAGTAATCAGTATTTTAGGACCATATAAATGCTCACTAATCCTAAAAACACTAGTCTACCCAACAGTTAAAACGTCTCAGTATCTCAAAGAGTTAATGTAAAACTTGATCAATCATCTTACTAAAGGTATCTAAACACCCACTGTATCCTGCACTTATCTCCTAACATCCACCATCAGCAACCTGCTGTAACGCTTGCGCTGCCCACGAGCAAGACAGGACCCCGGTACTGAGGTGGGGAAGTAGGGAACCACGCACCCACAGCAGCGGAAGCGTGCCTGGCAGGCGGATTGTCAACGTAGCCGGTTCTGGGTTGGAGAGAGTGGGTTAGTCCTGATACTGGCCAAGGTCTTGGGATGGAGAGGTCAGAATTGTCAAAGTCCGTTAAGCCGTGGTCTGGGGTTAGAGAGGTCAGAATCGTGGAAGTCCATGTAGTTGTGGTCTGGGGTTGGAGAGGTACGCAGAGTCAAGGGTAAGCCAAGGTCAATATCCAGAGTGGTTCAGAAATGAAGCCGGGTCGGTACACGTAGAATCCAAACTGCAAGAAACACAAGACAGGAGCAAGGCACAACAAACGCAGGAACTCCAGGCTACAACAAGTTATGCTCAGCAAAGCAGGAAGGGAAGTGCAGGGTATTTGTAGCAGACAGGAACCAGTAGCAAGGGAGCCGGAGCAGATGCGCGGCCTCTGTGGAGGCAAGGATTGGCTGCAGGAGACAAGTGGGCTAGATGAGAACTTGCCACGCAGCTAGGGAGCGGTGCACCGTGTCATGAGTGCGCACCGCGCGCGAGAGAAACGTGGCGCGTCTGAGGGGGCGGAGCTAAGCTCCTTGGCAACCTAGAAGAGCTGCGCGCGCTCTGTAAGCAGAGCGGGGTTGCGCGCATGCACTGGTGCCAGAGTGGAAGTCTGGGCGGCGACAAGTAAGGAAGAAACACTTCGCAAAGGACGTGTTTCCCGATTCCTTACAGTACCCTCCCTTGAGGATCGGCCTCAGGACGATTCCATTAAGGCTTTTGCGGGAACCTGGCGTGGAACCACCTTAACAAGCCGGGAGCATGGATCTGACGAAGAGGTATCCATGAGCATTCCTCCAGTCCATAGCCTTTCCAGTGTATGAGGAATTAAACACCTCCTCTGGAGTATCTGGAATCGATTATGGATTTAATTTCGAATTCTTCTTGACCCTGTATGATGACAGGTGGAGGTGGAGGTGAGATGTCAGGAAACTGAGAACTTTGAACAACAGGTTTTAACAATGAGACGTGGAAGACTGCCGGGATTCTCATCGATTGAGGCAGTTGCAAGCGATACGCCACAGGATTGACCTGTTTGATAATGGTGAATGGGCCCAGGAATCTTGGAGCCAGTTTCAGTGTAGGTGTCTTCAATCTTATGTTCCTAGATGAAAGCCATAGTTTGTCTCCTGGCCTAAACTTGGGTGCCTCACGGCGATGGCGATCCGCCTGTGTCTTTTGTCTGAGTACTGCTTCCTGCAGTCTTTTGAGTGACTCCTCCCCACCTGAAGCGATTAGATCTCGCAAAACGTGCGTCGACGAAGCAGAGCGTCACGACTTGTGACGTCATCAGAGTGCGACATCAGCTACTGGGAACACGGTCTGTATACTTGCCCCCTCTGTCTCTGACCCGCCGATGCAGAGCGGTTACATATGCTTGCATACACTGGTTTGAATTACAGCAAACTTCTCCTCTCTGCCAGCTATCATACACCTATATTCAGACACATGTATACTCTATACACACACGGAAGTGTCACATACTAAAGGTTTAGACACTTTACCCTTCAAGGTAGTGAACTATAGTGTCATAATAGAATATCAAATGGTGCTATATTAAAACCAAAATAGTAATTGTCCTGGAAGTCCAAAACGTGAGGAGAAACGTCCAAAGGAGCAACCCTTCAATTCCTAGACCGTCGGATGATCAGATGCGACTTTCTCCGTGTGTTGCGTAATACAGTATGAAATGAAATAAAGAAAAATATAGTGCAACATAGCCAGCACAGGATCAATTGATCAAAAACAATGACTAACACATCTACATAACGATACAAAACAGACAAAACAAACATAGGACATACAATAGCAAGGCTGAGAATAAAAGCTAATTTAATACAAAATAAAACAATATAAAATTGGAGATATGCGAGTGAAAGAGAGACCGCCAATCCGGTGGAGTAAAACCGGAGTCCTACTCACAGGATGGTGGATGTAAACAGCCAGTGGATATCAGCTGTGGAGAGATGTAAGTCCTCCTCTGGTTACACAGTGGCGCTCATAGGCGTGCTCCTGTGCTTTCCCGTGTTCCTCAGGCGGATGTTACGTCACTGGGGGGCGGGCCTTGAGGGGAAACGTCCTTCCTGTTTCTAATCCAAGTCTGTCGCGTACTATCGTCAGTTCGTCAGAACAAGCTTCTGAAATTACCCTACGCGTTTCGTGCGTTTGCGCACACGGGAACTGAGGGCATAGGTAGTGCCTGCCAGCCTGCTGAGGTGGAAAAAACCCTTTTTCGGATTTTCAGCACCCTCCAAGAGATGCCTCCACTCTTGCAGAGCAAGTTTGAAGGCCAAAAGTTTCCTGTTGCCAACATTGTAGTTTTGCTCCGCAGGGGAGAATTTCTTTGAGAAAAACGCGCAGGGATGTAGCTTATCCTGGGGAAACCGTCTCTGTGAGAGTACGGCTCCTGCTCAAACATCTTAGGCGTCTACTTCCAAAGTAAAAGGAAGTTTAGGGTCCGGATGACGTAAAATGGGAGCAGAGACGAGCGCTTTCTTACGGGTTTCAATGGCCTGGCATGCCTCACGAGACCAGGAAGAAGTGTCCGCATCTTTCTTCATCAGGGCGGTGATGGGAGCCACTGGGGCGGAAAAATTACGGATAAATTTACGATAATAATTGGCGAAGCCAAGGAAACGCTGAATCGCCTTAAGAGTAGTGGGTTGGGGCCAATCTACAACTGCCTTGATTTTATCAGGATCCATGGAGAAGCCTTTGTCAAAGATAATGTAAGCAGAGCGGTGTGCTGGTGCCAGAGTGGAAGTCTGAGCGGCGACAGGTAAGGAGGAAACACGTTGCAAAGGACCTGTTTCCCGATTCCTTACACCTGCTTATAGTCTTACGGTTCACTGAAGTATCGCGTTGCTATTCCTTCTGATAACGATCACCCACTGTTTTATCTATTCACCTGTGTCCCTCAAATCAGCTTCCTGTCTAAACTCATTCCAGACTTCTGATGTTTGCCATTGCAATCATGTTATAGTCAATTTTATAGTACTTAACATAAATTTGTGCCCAGGACATACATGAAAATGAGAGGTACAGTGGTGTGAAAAAGAAAGTATACCCTCTTTGAATTCTATGGTTTTACATATCAGGACATAATAACAATCATCTGTTCCTTAGCAGGTCTAAAAATTAGGTAAATACAACCTCAGATGAACATCAACACTTGACATATTACACTGTGTCATGATTTATTTAACAAAAATAAAGCCAAAATGGAAAAGCCATGTCTGAAAAACCAAGTACACCTTATGATTTAATAGCTTGTAGAACCACCTTTAGCAGCAATAACTTGAAGTAATCGTTTTCTGTATGACTTTATCAGTCTCTCACATCGTTGTGGAGGAATTTAGGCCCACTCTTCTTTACAATGTTGCTTCAGTTCATTGAGGTTTGTGGGCATTGGTTTCTGCACAACTCTCGTAAGGTCCAGCCACAGCATTTCAATCATGTTGAGGTCTGGACTTTGACTGGGCCATTGCAACACCTTGATTCTTTTCTTTTTCAGCCATTCTGTTGAGATTTGCTGGTGTGCTTGGGATCATTGTCCTGTTGCATGGCCCAATTTCGGCCAAGCTTTAGCTGTCGGACAGATGGCCTCACATTTGACTCTAGAATACTTTTGTTTACAGAGGAGTTCATGGTCGACTCAAAGACTGCAAGGTTCCCAGGTCCTGTAGCTGCAAAACAAGCCTAAATCATCACCCCACCACCACCGTGCTTGACAGTTGGTATGAGGTGTTTGTGCTGATAAGCTGTGTTTGGTTTTCGCCAAATGTGGCGCTGTGCATTATGGCCAAACATCTCCACTTTGGTCTCGTCTGTCCAAATGACAATGTTCCAGAAGTCTTGTGGTTTGTTCAGATGCAACGTTGCAAACCTAAGCCGTGCTGCCATGTTCGTTTTAGAGAGAAGAGGATTTCTCCTGGCAACCCTTCCAAACAAACCATACTTGTTCAGTCTTTTTCTAATTGTACTGTCATGAACTTTAACATTTAACATGCTAACTTGGGCCTGTAGAATCTGAGATGTAACTCTTGGGTATTTTGCAATTTCTCTGAGCATTGCACGGTGTGACCTTGGGGTGAATTTGCTGGGATGTCCACTCCTGGGAAGATTAGCAACGGTCTTGAATGTTTTCCACTTTTGAATAATCTTTCTCACTGTAGAATGATGGACTTTAAATTGTTTGGAAATTGCCTTATAACCCTTCCCAGATTGATGGGCAGCAACACTTCTCTAAGATCATTTCTGATGTATTTCCTCCTTGGCATTTTGTTAACACACACCGGAATGCTCCAGACCAGCAAACTGCTAAAACTTCAGCTTTTATAGAGGTGGTCACACTTGCTGATGATCAATTAATCAAGGACATTTGATTAGCAGCACCTGTCTGCTACTTAGCAGTAAGGGTGTACTTAGTTTTTCACACATGGCTTCTCCATTTTGGCTTTATTTTTGTTAAATAAATCATGACACAGTGTAATATGTCATGTGTTGTTGTTCATCTGAGGTTGTATTTACCTAATTTTTAGACCTGCTAAGGAACAGATGATTGTTATTATGTCCTGATATATAAAACCATGGCATTCAAAGAGGGTGTACTTTCTTTTTCACACCACTATAGAAGTAACAAAATATCCACAAGCAATGTACTGGCACACAACACATGGCTACTATGTGGCAAGAGGCCAGAGTGGAGATGTTAGCCACTCCCCTCAGCTTTCAACTAAATAGGAACAGCAATAAAACCATTACAAAATAACTAAGTGGAACATGTGGCTGCCAAGTAGCTAGTAGTTCAAACCGCAAGCCTAACAACACACTAAGGCTGGGGCCATAGAGGGGGGGAGCAATGCTGAGGCGCCCTGACGCTGAGGCTAGCCAGCGGGCGCGATCGGGAGGCAGAGGGAGGTGGTGGAAGGCGGGGCAGTGACGTCGCTGGGCCAATCGTCCGCAACGCACTGACGTCAACGTCACGGCACCGTGACTTTGAAGCTGCTTCGCGCTGATTAGATGTTTTCAGCCGACAGCGCGCTGAAAAACAGCTTGGCTGTCGGCTGAAAAATCCAACTCGTCGGCACGCTCGCGTGAGCCCCCTCTAAAGACATCCTCATTGAGGATGCTGGGGCTCAGCGCGGAGCGTTCGCATGGCTCAGCATGGCCTGTCCTTCTATGGACGCAGTAGAGAAAAATTGGGGAGTGACCTGGGGCTACTAAAACCAAGGTTGTGGATATATCAGTCCATAGTAACAGGAGAAAGACACCACTTTGTCATAAGGTACTGCTATAAAAGCTAGGAAACTTCATCCATTAGAACTAATACAGGGTGGGGGGCTAGAGAACGCCGGTAGAAGTACAGATGGACACGTCCAAAGAAATGCCCAAAGGTAAGTCCATAAAATCCGGTTATAAACCTCACCTGCACCCTGTGTCCTGCGGTGTTTGAATCAGCGGTCAGTACTCACGATATGCCTGCGTGGTCTGCCTGTGTTGCTGATAGTTGAGCAGCGCGGTTGCCAGCTGCTAGTGGTGTCGGCGTCCAAACCCGGACGAAACGCGTCAGAGTGTCTTCTTGCTGATGTTCACTTTGTCTATTTAATAAAGTTTTTTATTTTTTCAATGCGTTTGGCTGATTGGAGGAGCTGTGATCGCCGCGTCACTTTCTTTTTTTCCCTTCTATGGACGCAGCCTTAGAAATGCAGCCCCCAATGAGTCATATAGTATCAGTGTTCAGAACGCCATACAACCCATTTCCAAGAGAACAGGAACGATTCTGCCCACTTCCTCCACAGACGTCAACGCAATGACGTCATGCCCGACGTACACTTCACGCTCGACACTCGCGCTTTTTCAAGGTTTACATGTTATTACCCACAATCCCTTCCTGCAGTGAGAGCACGGTTTGCTAAGCGATAATGGGGAGAGACATGGCTGCAGACCTGTCTGAAACATGCACATTTTTATTTTCCATTTCTAGCATAGAATTATAGGAGTCCTTGTTGCTTTTCACACCTAATACTATTTTCCTGTTACATAGTGCTAGCAATGCAAAAAGTGCTGTACATAGAATTGTACAGGCACAATAAGTACTTTCCCTAAAGAGCTTACAATCTAATTTTGGTACACACTTTAATGGCAGCGTTCTTACTACTGCACTACTCCTTCAGCTCATTATTGGCAGTGATTGCAAGAGGACACAAAGTACCACAACGTTTCTTAGGCCACGTCTATAGAAGGACAAGCCGCGCTGAGCCGTGTGAACGCTCCGCGCTGAGCCCCGGCATCCTCAACGAGGATGTCTTTAGAGGGAGCTCACGCGAGCGTTCGCAGGCGTGCTGATGAGTTGGATTTTTCAGCTGACAGCCAAGCTGTTTTTTAACCCGCTGTTGGCTGAAAACATCCAATCAGCGTCAACGTCACGGCGCCGTGATGTCGGCGCCGTGACATTGACGTCGGTGCGTCGCGGGCGATTGGCCCAGCTACGTCACTGCCCCGCCTCCCTCTGCCTCCTCATCGCGGACGCTGGCTCACCTGCATGGGCATGAAATCGCTCATGCTTGATCAGGTGAGCATCAGCGTCCGCGCGGCTCAGCGCTGCCCAACGTTCTATGGACGCAGCCTTACACATATAGACGCTACACCCCTCTTCTTTCAGCTTCTCACTATGGTCCATTCCATTTATTTTGGTCTGCTCTTGAAGTCAGACATGGTATAAGTCTGGGAGAAGGAGCAGCTCAGTGAGTAAAGACATTGATTGACACTGAGATTGTTGCAGGGGAGCCTGGTTCAATTCCCGGTGTCGGCTCTTTGTGACCTTGGGCAAGTCACTTTATCTCCCTGTGCCTCAAGAATCAAAAAAACATATATTGTAAGCTCCACAGGGCAGGAACCTGTGCCTGCAAAATGTCTCTGTAACGCGCTGCGTATAACTAGCAGCGCTATACAAGAACATGCTATTATAATTATTATAAGTCAAGCGTGCTCAACTCCATTCCTCAAGTCCCGCCCAACAGGTCAGGTTTTCAGGATGACCCAGCCTCAGCACAGATGGCTCAATCAGTGGCTCAGACTTTTTACTGAGCCACCTATGCTGAAGCAGGGATATCCCGAAGACTTGACCTGTTGGTGGCCCATGAGGACTGGAGCTGACTGCCCCTCCCTTGCTAAGTCATTGTATCTGTCACCTGTCTACATACAGTGCAAATACAGTACAGTGCAATCTGAAAAGAAACCCCCACCAGCCCTGGCATGCTTTTGTATGCCCCCTGGCATACATTTTTATGAACCCCCATACAGTACACTCAGGTGCTGTATTGATTACGTACCAACCATGATGAGTAAGATGACGAACAAAGCTATCGGATCAATAAACTATTTAACAAATCCTGCTCCTTTTGTTTGCTCACGTATACATATGACAAGTAATATTTATTTACTCTCCGACCACAGACTACAGGATACAAAGGACGTGACTGACGTGCCATAGCAGAAAGAAATGTCTTAAAAGGACATTGTTAGGTCAAATTGCGCGTCAACTTCATGTTGCAGCCGTTTGCATCAACGTACAGTATTCAGAGGCTTTACATAGGTTTTGATCCGTTGGCGTTTTGATAACGCAGTATACAGAATATCAAAGATGTTATCTGTGCTGTAACGCCACTGCCTTCTTCTTGTCCTGTCTAAATGCAGCAGCCACCTCCAAAAAAAGCCTGGTTGAGTTTAATTTACAGTGTATAATGTTAATATCTTGCCCCCTGAGCAAGCCCTGCTCTAGTTTAAAAAATAATCATTCTAATGTTAAAAAAACATGATTTTCTTAATCTATCGTTTCTGAGGTTACCATGGAAACCTTTAGACTACGACTGGCTTTGAAGAGAGCTTCGGTTTAAGTTCCCGGGACCCAGGCTCAGATCAACAGAGGTCCATTAACTCAGGGCTCATAACAGCCTGGTATCAAAATCATTAAGGGCCATCATTGTCCCTGAGGTCACCGCATATCCACTAAGCTAATTATATGCAAACACAATATCTCAGAGAGAGAGGTGTGCGCAGGTCCCTTCCACTTTAAGAGGCAACCCCTCTCAGGACCAAAGTGAATTAATTCAAGTGACATGTTTAAGGGGTTTCATCTGGGTAATTGATACCCTTTTCTATCCAAACCTCTCTCCCTCCCCATTCCCCTTCCAAAACCTATATTTCAGGGTCGGAATGGTAGTAATGCCACATTTAGGTAGGACATAATTAATGTCAGGTTAAATCCCTGTGTTACGTTTTGTATATCATTAGCACTAATGACTGTTTTTTTTGTTTTGTTTTCCACTCAATGCCCTTTCCGGCCAAAAACTTGACTTAAAGCAGCAAAACCTGTGAAATCTTATATGTTTTTTTTTTAATTAATCAATTCTGTAGTATTAGATAATAACTTATTTTTTGGAAATTCAACTCCTATTGACATTTTTTATGAGTTGTCATATACTGAGCCGTCTTTGATTTCTATAGCAGGTTCCAGTCACCTCCCAAGCACTGCAACAAGATCTTTGTGTTTGTGATAATGTGTTGCCAATGTTCCAAGCAGTTTCAGCTGCAACCTGTAACAATAGTCAATGTTACCATAGTAATATCCTGATACATTGTACAGTAGCTGCTGAGTTACACTGACTGAGGAATTGATTGGAACTGAAAGCCGGCCATTTAGTTAGACACACAATCAGGATTTTGACAGAATTATAACAGGAGCACCAAACGATTGCCAGTTTAGGTAAGAATGTAGAATGTAGAATTATACATTGTCACTTGCTTTACATACAAAAAGGAGAGAAATGGCGGGGGGGAGATCTAGTATTGTTGCGTTAACCTAATTTTAGGGAGCTTTGGCGATGCATGTTAACGCTTATCGTCTCGTTAAATCTGTAATGAGCCTCTGTGGTTAAACAAATACTCTGGGCAGTTTGACAATCTGTATCTAATCTCTTTTAATCAACCCTAGTATCTGCAGCCAATGTGTTACTTTGCTTTTCTCTTTGTAAGGTAATTGTGATGCCATCATTAGTCAAACACATAAATACGCGTATCAGACCCAAAGAAAAGGATAACTTACTGTATTAGATTTGCATAGGCTACAAAGTAAGAGGCTGTTTGAATATTTCCCAGGAAGTCACACAATGAAGTTGATACCGCTTGCTGTATAAATGTTTTTTTTGGGGGGTGTGCTATGTGGGGTTGCCCTTTGAAGTGATTAAGGCCCATATTTACGAAGTGTGCCTTTGGCTCCATAAGACACATTATCATTCCTTTTAATGGGCCGTAAGGGGCCTCCTGTTTATAGCACCGCTAAATATGACTCTTAACCTCTCTGCTCGAGATATCGGATATAAGAACCTCAAATAACGAACAGAATATATTAGGCACCTGCGCAAATTGATGCTAGAGAAAACTATTGCACCGCAATAAGTAGAAAACGGGGGCATCTAGTCTCATATTCTTCATAGCCCCGGATTTAATAAAGGGGACTACGCTACACTTGAATGGAAATGTATGCTAAAGGTTAGCACACTTTAGGTAATCTGGGCCATTAGTGTGTATGTTGAATCAGTAATGTAAAACCAGAGATGGCAACAGGGCAGGACTCATGTGCCTGGGCAGCATTTCAGTGGTTAAGTGAGGGCTGTCACAGAACTGACTCTTTGATCAGTATCAAGAGGAGCACATTGTTCTGGTAAAATGATTGCGACACAATTAGAACAGCTGGCTGATCAGCCAGCACTGAGCAGCGCTCGTTTAGATGGGGTAATCCATCACAACACAGCGACAACACAGTCCCTTAGCCCGGCACTTTCTTAATTGCTACATCTCCAGCATTTTGGGGGCTGTTCTGCATCACTCTCCAAGACTGGGCTTTTTGTCATTAAAAGTGTAATTTAGATTATGAGCGCCCAAATGTCAAGACACTTTCCCTCTGCTTTGGTTGTGTTCACCCTTTCAGTAACAAGGGGCCCTGTGATACATTGTGTTGCCTGTACTGGCCTGGGTTTATCCAGTTAATCTAGTGCTGATAAGTACACAGTGCTATTTAAATGTAGCCAGACCGACTGTTGCTGGAGTCACAGGGAAAAGAGCAAAATACTCGGCTCTGGGGACAGCAAAAGCCGCGGCTGTCTGCAAGGGGATGGGTGGGGGTCACTTCTTCTAAATGGTAACCCTCCCCACAGAGAGATTTTCCACTGCCAAGTGATACCACGGCTCCCCCCGGCAGCAAACACTTTCCCTACATTTACATGTCTCTGCCACATAGAACTAACAATCTAACTTTGGTATATACAATGTCACGCCAGTCTACCCACCCCAGAGACAGTGACTACCACTAGGCCATCTGGGGGAATAATTATATGAAGACATTCACATATATAATAACTCTAGATATGAATTTAAAGGTGTGATGATTTATAGAAAGAGTGTCTGTGGTTTGCAGGTGTAATTCCTAAATATACAAAGATTCTGCATCAAAATAAATCAAATATGTGCAATATATTCATATATCTGTTTTTTTTTTTTTAGATTTCTCCTAAATCATACAAAATGCATTCAACCAGATGACAGCAAAATCACTGCAAGGCGTTAGACAGACAAGACTATGTCAACTTTAAGACTGAGCCAAACATTAGTTTTGGCAGGTGTCAAAGAGACCAGACTACATTGAAATGTGTGTTATACTTTTGTAGTAAATAGGACTGCAGTCTCATTTATTATTATAGTCCTACTTTCAACATAAACTGGCATTGCAATACTGTGAATACACGATGTAGCAGCTTCCCGTGACTGTAATTGTTGTTTCATGGTAAAAATGCCCTTAACCAGTAGGGGAAGGGGTGGCATGACTTGGTGCCAAAGGGCTCCTCCCTTTGAGATTGTGATGTCCGGACAAGGTGGTGGAGGGTCTGGGATTATTTAAGGGGTGGGGGTAGGATACTTACCTTTCTCTTCCTGCTGACCCCCATCGGAGAAGTCCCAGGACAGCAGTGAAGACCCAAACATGGCAGCAAGCCTAGGGAACAGGAGGATGAGGTTGGTGGGACCAACCAGCGAGGCAGTGTGAGGTTCTGCTATCCCATGGTGGTGACACATGAGGCCTGGATGCGTGAGGTGCAGGAAAAGCTCCGGTGGCACTGTACGAAGTGGTTGCTGATCCGTGCCGTGGAAGCAGAGCAGGCTTGTTTGGCTGGAGCCATCATCCAGGGGTGTAGAGGTGAGGCCACGGGTATAGAGGGCCCAGTGTGCCCAGTGGAGCAAGTGGATGTGGCAGCAGGAGCTTGGGCACAGGCTCCAGTGGCAGTGTGTGAACAACACATAATTTCAGAGCAGAGGGGGCAAAGTTAGGCGCCCACCACCCACCGGCAAGGCTCAGCCTGCAGAGGACAGCAGAAGAATCCAGGGAGATGCAGAATCATGTGGGAAAGTGAAGATGAGCACCAGGCCGGCCTCAGCAGCAGGCGGCTGGTAAGGGGCTGCAAGATAAGAGGGTTAGCAGGGTGAGCTGGGGGGGGGGGGATAGAGAACGGATTTGGGGTGGTGTCTCTGGATCCGCCCTGCCTTTGTCATGTACACGGGGAGTTGCTGAGGTTGGTAGTGCTGGGAGGGGGAGTCATCACCTGGGGTGGGCTAAAAGGTTCTAGGATATGGGCAGAAGGGAATGACTGTGGTAGGGGTTTTTTGCTTTGGA
Organism: Ascaphus truei; assembly: GCF_040206685.1. Taxonomy (NCBI): domain Eukaryota; kingdom Metazoa; phylum Chordata; class Amphibia; order Anura; family Ascaphidae; genus Ascaphus; species Ascaphus truei. The sequence goes on along the minus strand of NC_134492.1, from coordinate 37,537,884 downwards.
GCCTACGGGGCAAGTAGTTTTGATGGTGGTTGGAGAGCCATTGATAGGACTTATTAATAGAGAGTTGGGTCCAGGACAGGTGGCTAGTGGGGCTGGATCAATTGTGGGGGCATTCATGGCAGGGGTGGAGGTGTCTAGTGGTGGGGGTCCAGGAGTGGCTGTGGAGGACAAGAATATGAGGGGAATGTTGAGGACGCTAGTTTTAAGGATGTTTATCTGTGTTTGGCTAGATCACTGGGGTTGCACCTGCCGTTTTCAGTTAAGAAACGCATTTGGAAAGATGAATATGTGGATTTGTTCACGTTGTTGCTGGATTATAAGGAGCCACGGATGTTAAGGAAAGGAGACAGGCGCCAATGTAATTCGGGAACTGGTTTTTAGGCCTTTTCTATTTTGACTAGCATAATTGGGGAGAAGAATTTTGAGAATTGTTTTGCCCTCTTCAAGTATGTGGATTCCATTTCAGAGGCTTGTAAGCTTTATGGGGGATCATCCTGGTGGAAGTATGTACTATGTACTATGGAACTACTATGTAACTACAGTATGATCACGACTTCAGGCAAAAAATTGCAGTTCGGAAGCAGTTGTGGTGGAATGTTAAGGAAATGGACCTCTGGATGCTGCAGATGCAGAGGCCTTCTCCCATTCAGACAGGGGGCGGCAGTTTGTCGGGACAGTCGGGCGGGGCTAGGAAGGGTATTTGCTGTCAAAACAAAGAAGGCCAGTGTAAGTGGGTGGTTGGATGCCGGTTTAGGCATGTGTAGTGCCTTTGGGGGCAGTCACCCGGCGTTGAAGTATTTTAAAAAGGAAATGGGAGGATTTAGAAATGGAACAGCTGGGGAGACTGCAGTGAAGTGTGAAGACTCTGGTGAACGTCGCAGAGATGGCACTGAGGCTTTGTTGTTACCCCAACAGGGTGGCAGAGGAGATGTCGAGGGAGGGATTTGAGAATGGTTTCTGGAACCCCTTTCAGGAGGAAAGAACCAGGAGGAACCCGAAATCATTGGAAATGCATGTGGAGGTGGCGAGCGCAAAATTGGCCAAAGGGATGGGAAGGATGGCAAGCCCATTCAAACCCGCTAGCTGAAGCCACAATGAAGCAGTTCTATTCGTTGCTCAGTCATTTGAGTTTTGCTCCCATGTCCTCCCTATAGATAGAATCTTTTGTAGCCTAGAATTCACAATGTGGGCGGGGGTAAAATTGCTACTGTACATTATTTCATTAGGGTGTCTTAAGAATATAAAAGGGGACATTAAAGTACTGTATGGAATACATTTTGGGACATTACAATGGTGGGATGTAAAAGATGAGTCAGGAGAAAAAGGCTTTGGGGCATTTGTTCAGGGCCGCTGGTGTGGGGAGCATTGGCCTGTGGAGTGTGTGCAGCATGAGTTCATAGGGGACATTACCTTTCCATAATTGTTTCCTTTGGTGGTGGTAGTTGAGCTCTGTGGGGTGGAGGTGGCAAATAGGGAAATCATTTTCAGGACAGTTACTGTAATATGGGGTTGGTTGTGGCGGTAAACAGGATATCTGCATCTTTCCCAGTGGTGGTTAGGTTGTTGGTTCTGAAATTTCTAGAATATAACATGTGGTTTAAGACTTAACCTGTCCCAGTAATAGAGAATAAAATAGTGGATGCTCTCTCATTTCCAGTTTGCAGTTTTCCAGAACTTGGTGTTGCACGCAGATATGATGGGAGAACTTTCTCCCCGGAGCCTTTGGAGGGCAGCAGTGCAGGGGTCATTGAGTTAGTCAAGCCGACATTGACTCCGGGTATGTGGTCAGTGTATTTAAGGGCTTCAGAAGAGTGGCAGGGTTTTGTTCGCTGTGGACACTAAGCAAGGGGGAGTGCGTGTGAGGGGCAAGGGAGGCACTAGGGACCAGTGTATAGGTTTGATCATTAGGAAGCATGAACAGGGTTATTTGGCCTTAGTGGTGGAAAGGTCGGGATGTGTGGGGACATACATCCAAAAAGAGCAGCGCAGAGGCCTGAGGGTATGGAGTTGGGGCAGAGGGGGGACCTTGTTGAGTTGTCATGGGCTGGTCTAAGAGGAAATGATCTGGCTCTGATTTCAATTTTTGGAGCTTATGTGCAATACGCAGAGGAATGTTTCGCAGCTAGTGTTGCATTTAGGACACATATCTGATGTGGTCGGAAATTTCTCCTAGGGCGGTGTGGAGAGGGGCCAGAACTTGCTAGGAAAAGTGAACAAGGCGATAGTGCCATATATGGTGGACTTGGGGGAGTATAGCAATTAGACATGAGGATCTAGAGTCAGACAATGACCGAAGGTGGTTATTTAGAGATGATGGTTTCGCCTTCTGGATATCAATAATTATATTCTTATCCTGGCATGGCAGAGTGTACTAGAGAAAGCAGTGAGGCTGGTGGTGGCTCACAAAGCCAGTTTAAGGTCTGTTGAAAGACCTTGCTATTGGCAGGAGTAGGATGAGACTCGGTCAGTATTGGCTCCTTTAAGTGAAGTGTGTTGGGCCTCCTAGTGGGGATGGGTGGTGTCATGTCTAACTCGTGCAGCCGGCATGATAATGTGGTTTTGTGTAACTATGTGCCATGTGGTCTGGGCGGCAGTGGCGATGTGCGTACGAGTCGAGGATATCCTTCGGACTCTTGTTTATGTAATGATTGAGCAAGCTGACTGGGTCACTATGTTCTTTTACATGTATGCTCATGTTAATATGTTATACAGTACTTGTTTTAATAAAGCGGTGACCGGTTTATCCTTTCAAGAAGTTGTTATTTGGAACTCGGAGAGGCGACCGGTTCGAGGCAGGGATAAGTCATGTGTTTACCAATTTTGCCACTTCAGAGCAGAAAGACTAAGGGCCATATTCTATATTTGCCAGAGCAACAGTTTGGAGCATCCCATTGAATTTTAAAGGGATTTGTGGACAAAAACGTCCTGAAAAGGGACACTTCGACATACTGTATATAGAAATGCCCACTAAGCGCAAAAACCCGACTGGCCAAACACCTAAAACTTTTTTTTTTTTTATAACTTCAAGTTTATTGGAAGATTTTCATTATAAATAGCATCGCAATACAAATAACATGAACATTCACAGTATTACAGTCATGTACGATACTGTTAGACTCTCCCTCTGGAGCAACAAGTGTTTTCGTGTTAAACATAATATCCCTAAAACCAGCTGGGATATTTATGTAATTTAAACTTGGGGGAACAAAAAATTAAAATTAAGGGGGGGAGGGTGGGAGGGAGGGGAGGGGGGGGGGGCGCGGGCACTCTGCACTGCCTCTTTCCCATAAGTGGCTGGTTGATTTGCTATGCACAGTTTGTTTGCCGACTTCTTGGGCCGCCCAAAGTGTTCACAAGATGTGCCCTCAACTAGGTCTCGTAGTCCGGTCCGCTTTCTTTGTACGAGAATGCACTTGGGATTATCAATGCCATATCGTGGCTACCTCAACCCCCGGGATGTCTGTCTGTTCCAGCCAAGGCGTCCAGACTTTTAGATATTTTTCGCCAGTGTCATTGACCAGACTCGTCAATTTCTCCATCTGGCATATGTACCATAATCGATTCCGAATTTTTGGGATATTTGGGATCTCTGGTTGTTTCCACATAGCTGCGATCTCGCACCTCGTTGCTGTTGCAAAATGTGCAACTAGTTTATGGCCTGATTTTGAAAGGCCCTTCCATGGTCTGCTCAATAGGAACAGCCACGGATCAGGGGGAATTGTGAGGTCAAAAATCCTCTGGATCCAATGTCTAATCTCATCCCACAGGTGTGAGATCCGAGGGCAAGACCACAGCATGTGCAACAGGTCCGCCGATTCTCCGCACTGTTTGGGACACAGCGGGGAGTATCCTGTGACAAACCTTGATAATTTTAATGGGGTGAGGTACCACCTCATCAGTACTTTATATGCATTCTCCTTCAAAGTAGTGCAAATGGAGCTCTTAGCCGTAGCCTCTAAAATAGCCGTCCAGTCATCCTCCTCCAATTCCTCCCCCAAATCTGTTTCCCATCTAATTTGGTACGCCAGTTTTTGTTGTTGCTGTGAGCTCCCAGAACCGACCACTTCTCTATAAATCTGCGATGTAAGTCCCTGTGTGTCTGTTTTCGTCAGACAGAGCTTTTCGAATGTGGTTAATGGTGGGAAGGGGGAGTTTTTGGCGAAGAACGCTCTTACCTGGAGGTAGCGGAAGAATTCGGAATGTGGGACATTTTTTTCAGATCAAATTTGTTCGAATGATTTAACTCTGTTCGGTATACCCTCCAGGTCTCTTAACCTAAGATATCCGTATCTTTTCCAAAGCCCTGCGGCGTTTGCCACTAGTCCCGGTGCAAAGTCAGGGTTGCCCCACAAGGGGGCCATCATGGAGCGTCTTGAGGTCAAGGTATGTTTATATTTCGCGGTCTCCCATACCGACAGTGAGTTGGCCACCGAAGAGAGCGGCCGTTCAGCCCATTTAATAGCTGTTTTGGGTAACCATAGCAAATTCTCTATCTCTAAACGGGCACAAGCCCTCTTTTCCAGATCCACCCATCTTTTCAGATCAGGGTTGGTCTGCCATTGTGTGAGTTGACACAATTGCGCCGCCTTGTAATAAGAGACCAGGCAAGGTACCGCTAGGCCTCCTGTCCGCGTGGTTTTTTTCATAATTGTCTTATTTACTCTCGGTTTTTTCCCTCCCCAGATAAACTCAGAGATATCAGACTGAAGTGAGAGTATGTCCTTCAGTCTAAGTGGCACTGGTAGAGTCTGAAACAAATATAGGATACGGGGGAGGAGATTCATCTTGACACTATGTATCCTACCTATCCAGGAGATCTTATAGGGCATCCATTTTTTTAAATCTGCTTTTAGTGTCTTGATTAGCTTGGGGTAATTAGCATCATAGATGCCCCTGTAATCTTTGGTGATATAGAGCCCTAGATATTTAATATGTTTTGGTTGCCAATTGAAATTAAAGTTCAGACTCAGTAGCTTTTCAGTTTCTTTTGGGAGGCTGATATTCAGGGCCTCTGATTTGGTTTGGTTTATTTTGAATCCTGATATTCTATTAAATTTATCCAACAGGTCAAATAGGTTCGGCAGGGAGGTTAGAGGCTTGGAGATCAGCAGCTGTATATCGTCTGCATACAGGGCAATCTTATGTGATTGTGAATGCACCGTAATCCCTGATATATCCGGGTTGTTATGGATTTGCGCAGCTAAAGGTTCCATACATAGGGCGAATAACAGGGGGGATAACGGGCACCCCTGTCGTGTGCCGCTTTTAATTTGAAATAAATTAGAGGGGAAACCCTGATGTATGACCTTGGCGGCGGGGCCCGAGTATAGCGACATTATCGCCCTACTCACCCTTCCCCCAAAGCCGAATGCCCCAAGCGTCTGTTTTAAGTATGGCCAGTCAATCCTGTCAAACGCTTTTTCCGCATCCAGACTCAACATCATAACGCTTAATTTCTGATTAGTGGCTGTTTCTAGCAGATCAATGATTCGTCGGGTGTTGTCCGCAGCTTGTCTACCCATTATAAAACCGACTTGATCTGGATGAACGAGTCTGGGCAGGATAAGACTTAATCTATTGGCCAGTAGTTTGTCGTAGATTTTAACATCCGTATTAATTAGGGAGATTGATCTATAACTTTTACAGTCCTGCGGATCTTTCCCAGGTTTATAAAGAACTGATATTGACGCCTGGAGCATCTGCTCCGGGAACGGGGCTCCTGCTAAAACAGCATTATACATTCGGAGCAGCCATGGGGCTAGGTTCTCTGCGAACGCCTTATAATACTGCCCCGAAAACCCATCCGGCCCCGGGGCCTTTGAGGGTTTGAGGTCCGTGATGACCTGGGTAAGTTCTTCCAATGTGAAGTCAGCCTCCAACCCCTCCCTGTCCTGCGCGCTCAGCCCTGTTAGGTTGGACTGTGCTAGAAAATCTTCCGTGGCCCTTGCCGTTTTGGGATTATGTGCCACTTTCTCTCCATTATATAAATTTTCGTAGAATGATTTAAATTCCTCGACTATGCTTTTTGGGTTGGATGTGGAGGAGCCGTCTTTCAGACGCACCGCCTGTATGTTATAATTAGGCTGTCTGGTGTTTAGTTTGCGCCTGTTCACCTTTTCGTAAAATTTCCTCCGTGACCAACTCAGAGATTTATCAGCCTGGGAGACCAATAGTAGGTTTAGTTCGATTTGGTGTTCTTTAACTCTAATAGGGCCCTCGGATCTTGTTTCAGTTTGTGTCTTGATGTGAGAGAATTTAATTTGGATTGGAGGGCTGCTATCTTAATATTATGCTCTCTCATTCTACGGGCTGCAATACCAATTAGTGTGGCCCTTATGGTTGCCTTATGGGCCTCCCAGAGGGTGAGGTCGGAGCTCACCGAACCATAATTAGTCGTGAAGAATTGATCTATCTCCTCTCCGACTGAGTCGCATATATCTGGGATCTTAAGGAGTGACTCATTTAACTTCCAATTTGCACCGGGTCTATCAGGGCGAATTTGGTTGCACCTCAGCTCTATAGGCGCATGGTCTGACCATGAAATATCATGGATCGAAGCCTGGGCGACCAAGGGGACCAGTCTACTAGAAATGAAGAAGTAGTCGATTCTGCTGTAGACGTCGTGGGGGTGGGAGTAAAAAGTATAGTTTTTTTCCGTGGGGTGGAGTTCCCTCCAGATATCTACTAGCTGGGCTTTCTTGAGACCTGATTTTAGGGTGTCAATCACTTTCTTACGACAGTTTCTAGCGATTCCCGATCTGTCTAGCTTCGGGTTCATAGTAAGGTTGAAGTCTCCCGCTAGGATTATCTGGCCTTTGGCTACCTGAGTGAGTTTCTGAAAAAAGTCCTTAAGGAATTCGTGGCCTTGTTCACCCGGGGCATACAACGAGGCTATTGTCAGTGGCTGTTCTTGTACTGATCCCACTACTATTAAGTACCTGCCTTCACTGTCTCTCCTAATCGTGTCTAGAGTGAATGGTATCCTGTTGTGGAAGAGAACTCCAACCCCTCTTTTTTTTCTGCAGCGGACGCCAAGTAGAATTGGGTGAATTGTCTATCTAGGAATTTGGGTACACTGTTACGGCTAAAATGAGTTTCCTGTATTAGGAGGATGTCGGCCTGTTTTGCCTTAAGATCCGTAAAGGCTACTTTTCTTTTCGTAGGGTTGTTGAACCCCTTTACGTTTATAGATACAAAATTCAGCGCCATATAGTTAGGTTGGTGTCTGGGATCTGCCTAGAGATGTTATGGTTCTGAGGTGGTCCAGATCGGGGCCTCCTATTATCTTGAGTGTGACCTGTGATAGGTATGTGCCACTGGGTTGGCCTTGCCCTGCCCTGACGGGAGGCCCGCAGCCCCAAGGAAGGGAGAGGGGGGGAAGGGCAGGGGGTAAAACTGGGTAAATATAAAGAAAAAGGGAAGAGCCTTGTCTGGGCTGATCCAGAGTCGACTCTCGTGCCCTGTTTGTCGGACCGCCAACTGGCACCCATCTATCGGGAGTGCCAGTCTTTGTAGGCATGTCCTCTGTAGGGCGTGTTGGCTCCCATGGACTACCTCCATGACATACCTTGTGAGGCGCCGGCGAAGACCAAAGGTGTCTCGCACCGACATTGAACTTTGTGTGTGTGTTGCGGCACAACATAACAATCTTTATTGCAACGTAAAGAAACTGAAACTATAGACTTAGCTTAATTCAGCTTCGGCTCCACGGTCGCATCCCGGCGCTCGGGGGCCTCCCCGGACCGACGTCTCCCCACTCCCGTTGTTGATGCCTCTGTGGGATTCTGCGTTGGGGGCTTACGTACCCTCGCTCGCCCCGTCCATGGATCCCATTCGGAGTGGGGGCCTATGTCTCGGTCAAGGAGCGGTCCACTGAGATGGGACCTTCCCGAGGGTGTCCCCGAGCACCCCGATACCCCGCCAGCCGACCACTGTGACCAATTCCTGACCTTAAAGTAGACAAAGTACATTAATCATTAGCCATCTCGGAAAGCTAAAGTCATTTAGGTTGAACAAACAAACCTGGGTCAAACATGGACCCAACAATAACCCGTCTCCCTTGAGCCTGTGGTGTCCCCTATATTCAACACCCCTTTAAGATATCTATATGTCAATCTGGCCATGGTAAAAGCACCCCTATGGTGAAACTCCTTTCTCTTCTTTAACTGCTATCATCCCAGCACAGGGCATATTGCTCATCTCCCCTTGCTTATCATGAGTGCAACCTGGGGGGGAAGGGGGGGGGTGGAGGGGGGTGAGGGGGGGTGGGGAGGGGGTGGTGTGGAGGAGGGGGAATGATGTGGGGGGGGGGTGATGAGGGGGGAGGGGAAGGGGAGGGTAGTGGGAGGGGGGGGAGGAGGGGCGGAGGCGGACTGATGTGATGGGGAGGGGGGAAAGGGGGGGTGGAGGTTGTGGGGGGGGTGGTGAGGGGTGGGGGGAGGGGGTGGCGGGGAGATCGGTGAGGGGGGAAAGGAGAGAGGGGGGGAGGGCGGTGGGGGGGAGGGGACCATGGATAAGATGATGAGGGGGGGTGAGGGGGGGCAGTATGGGGGGGCGTGGGGGGGGGCTTTCCCCTACCCCTCTGTTGGATCACCGGTGTAGGGCTGCCCCTATGCTGAGGCCCACCCCAGGTTCTCGGTGAAACAAGCCCCTCATAGCTGCTGCTCTCTATCTCCTTGGCCCAGTTACTATTCCCTCCCTCCCCCTTCAGTCCCAATGCCTTGGTCTTGCGGTGGCTGTCGCTCCCTCCGCACTCGGCGCCCCCCGACCCGGAAGTCTCCCATAGGGGCGGAAGTGCCCGAGCGCCGGGGAGTCTTTGTGATGACGTCGCGGTGTGTGCAGGTCTGAAGCTCCTCCCTCCTCCTGTTCGCGCCTTTAGCCTGCTTTCCCGCTCTCAGCTTCCATGTTCGTCGCAGAAGAAGGGATCCGGCGTCGCCTTGCTGCAGTTCTTGGAGACCACCAGGGGGGGACATCGCAGGAGTACCTATGGCCGGCCATTTTGACACGAGGGGGGAGACATGATTCAGGCCCCTTTAAGAGCTCTACCAGTCCGGCGGAGCTGTGTAGAACTCATGGTCTCACGTGGCTTCCTCCAGCGCAGCTCCCACTCTGTTCCAGGACGTTGATGGGGTCGGATCAGCCTCAGATTCCAGGTAAGGTGGTTGAGAGGGGCCAGGGCTGGGGGGGTTCTGCTGCAGTCCCAGCTTCTTGAGGAAGCTGTTTCCGTCCTCGACCCTCCGCAGAGTGTTCGCAACCCCATTCTTCACAACCAGTAGGGCGAACGGAAACAGCCATCTGTATCTGATTCCTTTGTCCTGTAGAGTTTTGGTTACCGATCCCAGGCTGCGTTGTCTTAGGAGGGTTGCCGGGGATAGATCCTGGAAGATCTGAAGCTTGACGCCTTCATATTCCATGGTTCTGGCCTCCCTGGCCATCCGACAGACTGAGTCTTTTATTTTATAAAAATGAAAGCGTACTATTATATCCCGAGGGGGGGCTCCTGCCTGTGGTCTTGAACGGAGGGCCCTATGGCACCTATCAAGGTGCAAGTCCTGGGCAGATTTATCAGGCAGTATATGCTCCAGCCACTGCTGTACAAATTCCTCAGCATCAGTTACCGACTCTGGCACCCCACGGATACGGACATTATTTCGTCAGTCCTTGTTTTCGGTGTCCTCTTGTTTGTCTGTGAGGTCTCGGATCTTATCCTGTAACTGGGCTACTGCTTTGTTTGTCTGTTGGAGGGCCCTCGTGTTGGCGTCCATTTTGGTCTCTAGGGACCCGGTCCTCTCCCCTAGTCCATCGAGGTCCCTCCGCAGATTCCACAGTTCTCTGTTGAAGAACTGTTTCATCTCTGCGCAGAACTCCCTGAGGTCTTTTCTGGTAACTGGTTCGTTATCGTCCGCTCTCACAGCTGGCCCGGCAACCTCAGCCTCTGCCGCCATCCCTGCTGTAGGGGGATCAGGGCCGTCTCCCGCTGCTGGTTTTTTTTTTATTCAAATATGTGGTGACCGAGGGGTCTTTCTGTTTGGATTTCCCTCGTGCCGGCATCACCGGGTGCTCCCCTAATTGATCTTGCTGGGCTGTTTCTTGAGGGGTCACTTTAATTGCCGCTTTTAGTTGATTATTGTGCCGATGCGAGCAGAGCTAGAAACCTAAGCTTCCATCTACTCTGGCTTCGCGCATGCGCCTCCCACCTAACACTTTTTAACGAAAAATGCAGAAGTTGTATTTATATCCCATTAGCCTGAATGTGGTTAAAATAACTTTTTATAGGGAGAAACTAAAAACAAAATATGAAATTTTTCAGCAAATTAAATCTCCCTCAGTAACAGGGAGAGTTGATTAGTCTGGGAAAAAACGCAAACAGAATTAAGGAGGACTATGCAGGCTCACATCTAAATCCAGAAAGAATGCATCAGGATTTCCAAATAAACAAATATAGAATTTAATAGGACCTGCAAAAAATGTTGTACATGTATATTTCACAATGAACTATGTGATCAGGATGGCAAAGACATATTGAAGGTAGTTGATAAAACAAAATTGGTCCATCTAACCAGGACAGAATCTTTCAAGACGTACAATATCCTCTGCGGGATCTATGTACGTACCACAGAATTCAACAAACATTGACTAAAAATCTGCATTTTAATGCAGGGTTCACGCTAAACATCTCTAGTTGAAATTAGATGGAAAGTCCTATTACACACACCACAGGAACAAAAAGATATATGTAAGTAGTTGCATTTTTATACATAACTGCAGTCATATTTTCCCCACAAGCTAAAAAAAAACCTACAGGGACCACGACCCCTATTCAATATGCTGTGAATTTTCTTCTTCGTGCCCGATATCCCTCTGAGCTCCATGTCTGATTAGATCATGCTGTTGAAATTACTTTGGTAAAATGGAGAAAACGGATGCTAAGACACATGGCAGTTAATACCATGACTATGATAGGTTATATGGACCAGGTCAATGTTGGAGCAAAACAGGCTCTGTGCATCAGGACCGTACATGAAGGTTTTTTGATCCAATCTTGGGTGCGTGGGATATTAGTAGCGAACCCATTGACTTATAGACCTCCCTAAAAAAAAAAATCTAAAAAATCTATACTCACGTGAACCTGTGAACGCACCAAAAATACTTAGGAAATACACTTATTTAAAGATGCAAATTAGCTCATTTAAATACGCAAATGAGGAGTGTTTTGTGGCATATGTAGTCAATGGATACTACATTTTAATACAAAACCAAGGGTTAATGTATGTTTCGCAAAGTGCTGCGAAAATGTTGTAAATATTTACTACGCAACGTGATTAACACGTTTCTTATACGACACAGCCGTCAGCAAACGGGTGCACTATGCCCAAGCACTAAGCCCAAGCACATCTCCGCATACCCACTAGAATGCATCGCTTGCTGATACAAATGACCAAAAGATAAAAGGTCATATCAACTAAGCAGATGTGTGCCACAAGAGACCTTACCGCCCATTCAATATAATATAATCATTAAAAAAGCCAACATGGTGCATTTACACCCAGATTTATGGTTACAGTATATCCTATGCAAATAAAACAGGTATTCTAAGGGTGTTAACCCAACTGGAATTGAATTGACTGGTACACTGGCAGAGAGTAGAGACAGGTCATATGGTGCTATCTCTATGCCAATCTAGCATACTATATACTACAGTATATACCCATCACACATAGGTAACCCTAAGTGTCTTAACCCAAATGTAACTGAATTAACTAGTACACAACTGTAACTGAATTAACTAGTACACTGGAAGAGAGTAGAAACAGGTTAGATACTGTAGTGTTCTGGGAAGCAAAAAATTACCCCACAGGTGGGGCCAGAAAAAAATCCCCCAGGTTAGTTGCACTCAAACCATATATTGTCGAATAAATGACCTTCTGGAGTGCAATTGTCTCCATAGAGCAGCCACATAGAAAACTAAAATCCTAAATCAATGAGTCAGATAATCCCCACTGAATAAATAGTTCCCACACTAACAGTAGAGTGTAAGACAGATACAAATCTTACTATAATGTAATGAAGATATACTGTACCAAGTGTGTATACATAGATGCAGTATATGGTGAAGACAACAAATATTTAAAAAAAAACTACAGTGAGAGAGAGGTTCGCTGGATGTCTAAATATTAGGTTAATTGATGATCAAATATCCTCTGGTTCTACAGCATGTTGAACTGGATTCACAGATATTACCAGGAATGGCAGATTGATATATACAGTATGTCTGCCTATTGCCAGTATCTAGTGAGTCTCTTCATGGAAAGGGGGTATACAGTATGAGCATGTACCAAACGCTGCAGTGATCTTGTTATTTTTACAGATAGTGCAGATTTGAAACATCTTGCCCGGTGTAGATACAGTATCACACAGAGTAGTTTAAATATGTAACCAGAATGGACACATAGTAATACATAGATGTTTATGCCAATAACAGATGAACAGAATTCACAGAGATGATCGTGGAAGACCAGAGTCTATTAGAAATAGAAGCGTGGTTGGCATATTGTAAAGAATAGGGGTTCTGTTGGCACAGTAGTCATATTAAACTTTGCAAAGCAGTTGCATACACTCACTCAGAATTGTATCAACTGTGTATAGCCCTGTGTTAAGGGGTCTATTCGGTGATATAAACATTTAGACACTGAGAGAACCAGCGGTGGGTATAGCTAGAGTAATACCCCAAGCTGTCTCCTCGTTCATAATATATTCAAACAAAGATCCGTTAAAAATAAGTGCATGCCGGGAAACGGTGCTAGAAATGGCGCCAGCATCCCTGTGTTAGCAGGCCAGATATGCACATATAATCACATAGCACACCAGCACAATAAACTGTAGTGAACAAGGTAAAAAAGCATAAACGCAGATACAGGCCGTATAGTATAGGATTCCCATAGAAGCGATCCCTCTCGACCGGCATCACACCTGTGACGTCACTAAAAACCAACGCGCGTTTCACCTGACCTAGCACACTTTACAGGGTAGCCCCCTAGAGCAATACCCTTAGCAGTCATCTCATTCATAATATATACAAAGATCCGTTTCAGGGAAGCCCCTGAAGAAGCGTGCCAGGTCACGTGAGAAAGCTCGCCGGTTTTTAGTGAATGAAACATCTAGTCACATCATACTCTAACATTTATGTTACTAGTTACATTTGTTTTGTTTTTTTTCGAGAGATTGCTGCTGTAAATTCTTGGCCAGTGGACGAACTATAAAAATGTTGTCACGAGGGAGACTCCACGAGCGGGTAGGACCTCGGTGGCCGGAACAGCAGTGAGCAGGCAAGACTCGTCGCGGTCGCAGGCAGATGACAGATAGTCGGCGACAGGCGGCAGACGGTGTGATCAGGGTCACAGGCAGAGAGGTCAGAGGCAGGCACAGGTAGCGTGGTTGGGTTCACAGGCAGAGGTCGGAGGTCCTCGATCCGTGCTGGGTTTTGCTGCCAGTTCACCCTTTCTGTTCAAACAGGACATTTTGGGTACTGGCAGCCTGCTATATAAGGCAGCACTTCCTGGTGGGAGTCGCCAAGCAAAGTTCTGTTTGTTGCAGCTCTGATTGATCTTTGCTGTCACGCATTACCCTTTCGCCTATTTGGAATCCCTGTTGCTAACCCCGGACCATGACCCCGACATCGCTGCCTTCCGCCTGCCCTGACCTTTTGCCTGTCGCCTGGACTCTGCACCACTGCCGCCAACCCTGACCTGCTTACCAACTACGAATACTCTTCCAGGACTCTGTCCCTGGGCTTTGGTTGGTTATTCTGGTTTCCTACCTCAGCCCTGCAGGTCTGCTTCCTGATTCGAGATGAGCACCGTCACAGGCAGGCGGCAGATAGCGTGGTCGGGGTCACAGGCAGAAGTCGGCAGCAGGAAGGCAGGAATAGGGCAGGGAGCAGGAACAGAACTGCGACTACGGGACAGAGCTGGGACTCGCTAGCAGGAAACAGACTGGGGCAAGCTAGTTCAATAGCAAAGACCTAGAAGAATGTTACCAGAACTCCACAGAAACAAAACAGAAAACAGATCAGGGGAAGAAGCAGAAGGAGTCTGGAACCAAACAAAGCAAAGGCAAGGAGGTGCAGGAAATAGGAAACTATAAAGCAGGCAGAGACAGAAGACAGGAGCACCCAAGAGGAGACAAACAGAGGAAAACCCAGAGCAGATAGAAAACAGCAGCAGACCCAGTGGACAGACAAAGGAACAGGAAGGGAGAACGCCTAAACTGTGTCAGGATATTCCCGACAAATGTTCAGTTTTGTGTAGACTAACAGCAGTTATCTATTAGCCTTCCTTTCATAGTGATGTTGATGCTTGGTAGATTAGTGAATGGCTGGAGGATTATAGATGTTCCATTTACCTTTTGATCAATTTTCCTAATCTTTAGAAAGTTTGATATGAAACATTTATTGAGGGATGCTAACCCGCCCCCTCCCTCCCTTCCCATTAAGAGACGGTTTACATCCTCCTCACCCCTTGAAGTGAAAGGGCCCTGTAACACATTACTCAATATGAGCACTGATCCATATAACTTTGCTGCTGCATTCTGTTCTTCAGATTTACCCCAGAAAGCTTTGTACATTGAGCCCAAAAGTCTTATTGCCAAAAAGCAGAAATACTGAACGGAATATACAATACTTAGTCAAGTACAGTAAACTCTCACTTATTTGTAGTCAATCTCACTGATTTTTAGCATCAGCTGTCTTCAATAGTTTAAAAAGTATTTTTGTAGTAAAATGGTATTTTTTGGTGGAGGTTTTTGAATTCGTACTGATTTTGTTCCGTGGAACTTGCCTTCTATGAAGAGATAGAGGCAGATTAATCAGGGGTCAGTATAGGTTAGCGCACCTGATCCTGCGTGAACTCTCATTCAAGTTAATGAGATCGGGGGTGCTAACCCGTACCGGAGCTTGTTGAATCTGCCCCAATGTGGCTGCAATGTCAAAGCTGTAGTAAATGATTTATAAAGCAGTTATTACAACTGACATAACTACTTTTGCCCAAAAATTGGGGTCAAAAGCCCCAAATCCCACTGATGTAGATCCTTGTTGGTTGACATCTGTACAGTGGCCCATTGTTACCTTATTAAACATATTGATGCCAACATTAGTTTAATATAGGGGACTGCACCTTTAACTACTTTAATGCTCTAAAAGAGTTTCTTCTGCGTTCAACCCAACACATGGACTCCCTAATGGACCTTAAAACACCAACCAAAGGGCGATAATGGTCCAGCGTTAGCCCTTAATGTACAAAGGACAAGTTATGCCAAAACAGTAGTGCTGAGTCTCTGCATCAGGTTGACATTTTTATTACTCTACTGCTGATGAGTAGATTCTCCACGAGCTGCACCTTGCAGGTGATTTGTCAGTTTATTTCCGAAGGTAGGGTGCATGGGCAGGCTGCCTCTGAATGCATTAGCCAGGTCTAGAGAAAGTCTGCAACAAAGGCAACTGCCTGGAGCGACTCACACTGCAGAAGTCTCAACCCCGTGCGGCTCTCGTACTTTGACGGTAAATTATTCCTACCCCATCCTCCAATGCTGCTGTCACTCATCGTCAGCTGCCAGGTGAGATGCTGAACTAACTGCATGGGAAATATGTCATGTCCATAGACAGAATTAACATCCATACCCGTGCCCTTCCAGGCCTGTTCTCAACAATACAGAGATACTTGGCTAGGCTTTGGCTGGTATCCTTTAGCCATGCACAGCTTTAACATTAAAAGAAACCCTGGGTTTAACGTTGTCAGCAACAAGCAGCTTTTGCCTTTGCTTGTGCCAGCGACATTTTAATAGGAGATGTTGTAATTAGTGTGGATTTACGAGTTCAGAACTGGCAAAACAAACAGCTCCACGTAGAAAACAATGTTAAAGACGCAGTCCCACTTAGCTCATCGAAAACGCGCTCTAAACAACTTAATGTTGTATTCAACTTCTTTAAAGGTGCAGTTTCCTCCGCATGCTTATTTTTTGAACATTTCTGTTCAGTAGGGTGTCTGTTTTCCCCTTTTTTTCTAAACTGTATGTTTTAGCCTGAGATTATACTCGCACGCGACAAGCACAAATGGCATAATCCCTATGCGGCCGCCCCTAGTGTGCGCGACCGCATTTTGAAAAGACAAAAAAATGTGTCTTTTCCAGCGCACACTTTAGTGCCGCGTGACGTTAGCGCCACTAGAGCGGTTCAGCCAATGAGGGCGAACCAGCTTCGTGATGCGTCCGCCACGCCTCCGCAATCGTCTGCAGCTCAGTGCACACATCACTGGGGCAAAAGGCGTGTGCGCGGCTATGCTGTCCGTCGGGCGCGCGCAAGTAAGCACTATAATCTTAGCC
Organism: Ascaphus truei; assembly: GCF_040206685.1. Classification (NCBI taxonomy): domain Eukaryota; kingdom Metazoa; phylum Chordata; class Amphibia; order Anura; family Ascaphidae; genus Ascaphus; species Ascaphus truei. The sequence continues at coordinate 37,521,510 of NC_134492.1, read as the reverse complement.
TTATTCCTGAAAAATGAGCCCAAAACAGAAGTTGACATGGCTGCTAAGCCCCTCTCAGTATGTGACATCACGACGTTATATAGCCGTATCAGAGAGGCTTAGGATAAGGCAATTTCTTTGATAAGCCTCATTGAAGTCTGCATGGAAAAGTACTCTGTACTGCCCCATGGACCTAGTGAAAATAAACAGCAGGCGTTGCATGTGAACACTTTACTGCAGGAATTTTTCCTTAATAAATCAAAATGAAAGAAACAGATTTGTTTAAAAAAAAAATCAGAATATTTTTCTATATGGCAAATGCCTCCTCTCCCCACCTTCAAGTCAAATCTGAATGACGCCTTTTGAGTGAAGCATTTTAGTAGCCTGGATTTATGCCACAGATGTATTTACTAATATTCTTAGCCAGGCTCTGTCATCCACTGCCCTTTGCTTACTGTCACTGTACTGTAAGTCTCCCAACATACGGTACCACTTATATTGCTCTTCAGGGAAGGGATTCCCTTGTTTGTATGTTTCATGCACTTATTTTAGTATAATTCCATATTCTGTTGTCTATACCGTAAAGAGCTGACCACTAGGGACGGGCGGAACTGTCAAAATCGGTTTCCCGGAATTTCCTGAGCTGTCCATTCAAAATCCGTTCCACGGTGTAAAATCCGTTGACGGATTGTTCCAGTTTCAATCCGTACGGATTATTCCAAAACTGCCATTGGATACAAAAAGGCTGTTTGTCATTTTTGAGACGGGTCCACTGAACTCCGGGACCAGAGGAACTGGCCGATCTGAGGCGGATCTAAATCTGCAAAAAACATTCGCCCATCTCGCCTGACTACATAGTCATTGCTATATAAATAATAACTTGCATACATACTTATGTTGGCAATCTGCATGTAATTGGATCACAATGAGCTCATTTTCAAGATGGGTACCTTGTACCCTTCTGACTCACTAGGAACAGTCTGGGCCTTTATGATGGACCTAGAATATCAAGGGTATTTTCTCGTTTTCGGGGGGGTGCTCGAGCAGACCCCTCCGAAGCCCCCCATCTGGGCACCAGCCACATCATGTGATCACTCTGGTACAGCCAGACCCCTGGTACTTTAAATGTTAAACACAATAGTGTAAATGCAATGTTCTTTTCACCGCTGGCTTCCCAAAATAACCCACTGGCTGCCAATGGGACGTGCAACACCTTGTGATTCAGTCTGTTAATCAACTGTTCCATTGACCTGTTTGGCTGTAACCTTGTGATGACATCATTCATCTTACTTATGTACAGTACGTTCTCCTCCCTGTTAGAGGACATGGGCAGGTCAGGGATATCACACAAAACTGAGGAGTTAAAGGAGGCTAAACCCCACGTAGATGTTTGGTTTCCACCTTAACAAACTAACTTAAAAAAACCATTTTTAAATGCTTTGGGTAACTAATATTTCTTAACATAAACATTACTCACCAGATTAAAAACCTATATGCCCCCTTTTTTTTTTTTAAAGGTTTTGCATAAACTGTGCTACCAGGATTAATTCCCTTTTTTTAATTGGACCTATTATTTGAGATGTTGGAGTGAGTTATCAGGGCATTGCTTGTTAATGTAGGTATGACAGCATTTATACTCTAGCACAAAATAGGACATAAACCATGGCAGGCCACTTCAATCAGACATATCCTAATCCCATGGCAGAATAAGAGACTTGCAGTTATACCAGAAGTTAAGTGGAGCTGGAAGGTTCGGAGCTCTGCCTTTGCTTACTATGTAAAATGAGCTATCACTAAACCTGTTCATATTCTCCCCAGCTTTGAGTCAGTGGCAGCTCTCCAAATCCTACATTCTGGCTCATATTAACTAAGCAGAACTATTCCATAAAACACCTTCCATCGCCGAGAAACACCATATAGCCCGTTCCATTAAATGGACTGGAAGGTGTTCTATGGAATAACAGCACTTAGTAAATACGGGCATCCATATAATAGGCAAGTGATATATATATATATATATATATATATATATATCTTAGTGCGCCAAGCTTTTATTATGCCATCATAGTGGTTTTTTTTGTTCTTGTATAGCGCTGCTAGTTTTACGTAGCGAGGCACAGGGAGATAAAGTAACTTGCCCAAGGTCACAAGGCGCCGACACCGGGAATTAAACCAGGTTCTCCTGCCTCAAACTTCGTGCCAGTCAGTGTCTTTACTCACTGAGTCGCTCCTTCACCAAGACCTTCTCTATTAATGTACCCAAAGCAAATAAAGTCTGTGGTTTTTTTTGGTTTTTGTAATTTACTTGCATTTTTAACTTTTTTTTTTGCCATTAAGGAGTTTATAAAAAAATATTTGACAGAAAAAAAAAATATATCCTTATCTATTTCAAATCTTTTTAGTTTTCCTCCATATGATGGTATGATAACATATATATGATATTGTAGGATAGTGGCATATTACACTGACACGAGCTAAGACTTTGCACCATTTAGAAAATCTGGCTGTAAAATGCTTGAAACGTAAGATCAGTGTTCACCAGAGTTTTCAGAAAAAAAAATGTAAAATACAGACTGTGACCCAGTTATTATACCTGAGTTGACCTGTGTTTTCCAAGCACTGCCTAGACTTCCTGAACCCCTACTCGTAGTTAAGTTGAAGGTTATATTGTTGAGTTGAAGGTCGGCTGGGCATTGAAATGTTGCAGATTCCAGGTCCAAACCTGACGGACCAGTTTCTTGGAGCCCCTGTGTGTTCTAACTTTAATATTCCGTCATGTAACGTTTGTAAAGTTACATACACATCTGAAACTACAATTTTTTTTTTTACAGTAAATGATCCCAGAATAACATGAACCTAACATTTTCTATTTTGTGCCAGTAACATAATTATTCCCAATCCCCCTTGCTGTCATAGCTCTTCACTTTAATTAGGTATTAATTAAACAGCAGTGCTGTGATTAAATAGCCATATAATTGCACATACAATGTCAGCCCACAGTTGTGTTTAGAAAAGAATAGTAAGAATTTTCATTTGTAAAATGACAAGGTTGTGACTTGTCTGTCTGTCCTATGACAATTTGGGCCGTGCACCCTTCTCTGCTCATACCTCTTCTTCATTAGTGTTGAAGTTGTACTTAGCAACATACCGTCTTTATCTTAGGTAGTGCAGTATTCTTCATAGCACTGTACAATTCATAGAAATGTAGAAGAAATTGACGGGGTATAGGAACCACGTTGCTCACCTTGTCTGCCCTATCTGTTCTAAAACCCCACACAATATAAGACCTGTAACGTACGTGCTTTCCACAAACTGGTACCGGACCGCGGGGCTGAGGTGGGGATGTATAGAGACCGACCTTAAGCCACGGAGTCAGGTCCGGAGTGCGGATTCCATAATCAGACATAGCCAGGTCAGGATAGGAGAAAGTAGGGTTAACGTTATCCAGGCAGGGGTCAAGGCAGGCGGCACAGGAGCGGTGGACGAGGAAACAAGCCGAGGTCATCAACAGGAAATCTTGGGTGAAGGTACTTCAGCACAGGAGGCTAGAACCTTGAGAGAAGCTACTGCAGCGGAGATGCTTCAGCGAAGGTGCTGCAGTGCGTCAGGAAAAGGCCAGGAGTACACTTCACTTGGAGTAAGCAGGAACCAGAGGTGCAGACACGCCACAGGAAACACTGGGGAAACCAGCGTAGCCGCTACAGCGCGGCGAAGGCGAAGTCTGCCAGGAACAAGGAAAGCAGCGCCGGGGCTGCTATGCAAGAAGGCCTTGGGATGCAGGGGACTGGAAGCAGGATACAAGGCACAAGGAGACCAGCAGGCCAAACAGAGTCTGTGACAAGCACAGTTACTTGCAACTAGGATTGCAAAGTCTATGTCCAGCCACTTCCTGAGGGAGGGGCAGTCACTAAATAGCACAAGAGGCCAATCAGGCCAGAGCTGCACAGGAGGCAGCAAGAGGCAGGTGATTGCAGAAGCAGGGAATAGTTTGTCTGGAACATGCAAAGCTCCGGATGGATGGGCTCCAGCCAAACCCAGGAGTGGATTCCTGACAAGACCCTAGCTTTTCTTTAGGATAGTGTTTTATAGCCCCAACAGTTTTGAATTCCTTTACCCTATAGCCTCAAGCAACTCCACTGGGAGCCTATTTCACAACTCTTTCTGTGAAGAAATACTTCCTTGCAGTGCATTTCCCCAGAGCCTCGCGTCCTCCAGGTAATAGCACATCTCATTCGCTGAAATATGCTTCCATTGTCTCCCTTGCTGTACAGTAAGTCCCTGTCCCCAAGAGTTTATCATCTGATTGTTGTTGTCTTGGAGATAAAGTGACATATCCAAGGTCACAAGGAGCGGACACTTATTAAAAGAAATACAACTGCAGAAAGAATATCCAGCACACGCGAGGGCAGATCCACGAAGCTCCGTCAGTCTATTTAACCTAATGTTTACTATAACGCCTATGCACTAAAGCAAATAGCATACCGTTAACCCAGTGCTACTCCATAAATAATGTATGGTTACGGAAGCGTTCCCCCTACATAGCATATCCACTAAAGGCCATTTAGGTAAACGCAGGGAGTAAACCTGACGTTATTTAGGGGAGAGAGGAAAGACATCTATTTTAGTAGTAGAAGTACTAGTAGTCACAAGCACTATATATATATATATATATTTTTTTTTTAATTATATATATATATATATATATATATATATATATATATATATATATGTATATATATATATCCTCAAACCTCCCTCCAAATAACATATGGAGAAATGCCTGTGCTCAAAAAGGAGTATACCTTAGATACGCAAATATGCGTATATACGTTAAATATGCAAAGTATATTTAAATGACGCACACCCCATCCAAGATTTCCGTAACACCTATACTGACAAACCTAAAACTCCTTGTGATTAAGGGGATACTAGTGTCAGACCCAACAGGATGAGAACCCACAACCTCTGCTATTCAGGGCAGCAGCTCTAGCATTGAACTAAATCAGATGCTGGATAGCACTTTCAGGTTCAAAGTCTCTCCCCCCTACTTCAAAGTTAGTTCATATTACTATTATGGTAGAAAAAAGACCATGTACTTTATGTAACACCCTACATAAAGTATATGATTCTAAAAAAAGGAAAAAAAAAACTATTCAACATCATATATTTTTCGTCAGTGGCTAATTAAGGCCTTTCTGGCAGGTTCTGTAGGGGACACATCCACGGATTTTTTAACCTGTTTACTGCTAGCATTTTCCACATCTAAAACCGCACTGAATAGATTAGTGCAAAATAACATCTGTATGTGACACTTTGAGACTTGGTTTGCTGCTTAAGTGGCACAAGAAATGATATAACTCAAGGATCATTAAATTACATCAATGCTAATAAAATTATTTCTCTGAGTCAGTATTTAGCAAACAAGGCAACACTGTTTTTTTTCCTTAAAATGTTTTTTTTTTTTATGAAAGGCAGATAAAATATAAACAATGGGATAGGTTGTATCCCAACAGGTTACTCAACATCAGACCTGCAATTTACTGTGGAGAACAGTATACATGTATATAGTGCATTACCTGAATTATGCATAATTATACAGAGAATCTTTGCTTCTGATAGGTGGAACACTTCCCAAATAAGTGACATGTCACACATTCCATAAAGCCTCCATGCTGGAGAAGAGATCCATGCAAATGAATGAGACAAAAAATCTTCTTCAGCACATTGAAGACGTCTTCAAAGCATGTAGGATAGGGAGCTAAGTGAGTAGAACTGAGGCCCATATTTAATAAGCGGTGCAATTCAATAAGAAATTACCTGGCACCGGAAGACACCTTATCGACCATAAAGTGTCATTAAGTGCTGGAAGGTGTCTTGTGGATTAGCACCCGTTAATAAATATGGTTCTAAATGTACAAGATCTGTAGCTGATGCAGAGTCCACTGGTACATTACTACCATAAGGCATCTTGCAAGTTCACTCAGAGTTGATAGTCAGACCATTATTGTGCTCATGAAGCCAAGGCTACAATGGGATAATGCGCATTAACCTCCTTAATGCCTGAGAATCCAGCGACACATTGCAATGTGTTCAAAATTAACTAATATTCCTCCCAACACCAGCTGATTTCTGTTTCAAGTAAAGAATGTGTATTACAAAGGTAAATGCTGCATAAAAAGGTTTTGTATGTTAAATATCAGAGAGACAATGGGACATGACTAAACAGAGGGCCTGAAACTCATTCCTCTGTTTGTGCTATAAGTCAAATGTGACAGAAAAGCCACAGCTTTGAGTGCTGTTATCTTTAAACGATTGTCTGTGTCCCTCTCCCTGAGTGGGATTCCCTGAGGTTGCTCATCACCGTGGCTGTGCTGGGTACCGCCCTCGAAATGGGCGGCCGGGTTTGTTCGTGATTTGGCCAACATCCGAGGGGAACTTGAAAAGAAAGAGATACATTATTACCACCTGTGCCAAGTAAACTTCTTTAAATCAGTGCTCTAGTTGTGATACGTTCAATAATTTGTTACATTAACATCTCATAAAACCCGTCCTTAGGGGACAAATGGCGCTACCGGAGGTTACTTAATTAAAATCACTAGAAAAACTCAATATTTCCTATTACTATCAATGAGGGGTGAAAGAGTAAAGGAAATTAAGGATGGTATAAATTGGGTAAGTTGCCAATACTGGCCGGATTAATGAGTTTCACATACGGTATATATGTGTCCCCGGCTTTGTTATGTCTGCACAGCTAGTCATTGTGACGGTGCTCGTCTCGAATCAGGAGCCGGACCCGCAGGGCTGAGGTAGGGATACAAATAAACCGACCACAACCCAGGGACAGAGTCCTGTAAGAGTATCCGTAGTCGATACGGAAGCAGAGGTCAGGGCTGTAACCACTGTATGTTACATGTCTTTAAAAGGTCATTTTGGTGCATCAATAAAAATGCAAAACACATTGTGAAAACCTTAAGACTTGTTCAAAGCACTGTTTGCCACCACAAGAAAATTGTTAAATAATAAATGAAAAGCAGACACAAACACTTAAAAATACTTAAAATGTTAAAATAAATATATATTAAAAGATGCAGTGTATATATGGTGAGAAAGTTAGAGTAGTCAATCTTAGACGTTCCATTTAATAAAACAAAATGGAAATTCAATTGTCTGTGTCCCTCTAATAATAATAGCATGTTCTTGTATAGCGCTGCTAGTTTTATGTAGCACTTTACAGAGCCATTTTTCAGGCACAAGTCCCTGCCCCGTGGAGCTTACAATCTATGTTTTTGGTGCCTGAGGCACAGGGAGATAAAGTGACTTGCCCAAGGTCACAAGGAGCCGACACCAGGAATTGAACCAGGTTCCCCTGCTAGTATTATGTTCTCGTTTTCTCAACCCATAATGCTACACCTTTTTATAGGATGTCAAATTCATCGGAAAGTGTCGAGATTTTCTTCTTCAAAGGATTCACTGTCAAATCCTCCAGCAGTTTATAATCCCAGAGCAGGAGCTGTGATATGGTGTGTTTAATGATAAACTCAAGTAGGCCAAAGTTATGGATCGCAGACCTACAACCCTGCATCTTCAAACGTTTGTCATGTTCAAGGAGAAGGGGGAACTCAGCGGTCGTCCCACTTCAAAGATGAAGATACCAGAGAACCGGGGTGCTCAACTCCAGTCCTCATGCCTCACAACCAACAGATCAGGTTTTCAGGAAATCCCTGCTTCAGCACAGATTGTTTAATCAGTCCATGCTTTAGAACAGGTGGCTCAATCAGTCCCCGCTTTAGCAGAGATGGCTCAATCAATCGCTGCTTCAGCACAGGTGGCTCAATCAGAGGCTCAGTTGAAGACATATATACATACAGTCTTCGACTGAGCCTCTGATTGAGCCACCTGTGCTGAAGCTTGGATATTCTGGAAACCTGACCTGTTGGGGGGGATTGAGGACTGGCGTTGAGAACCCCTGCCATAGAAGCATCCTACCATCCTTCGGTGAATAACTATGCCAAATTTCCCGTGCCCCCTACCGTTCATAGCACGTTTACGTCTGTTTGCATATACCTTATCAGTGTCTTCTTCCTTAGATTAAGACATGAACTCTCAATGCTGCCCAACCTAAGTATTGTGTTTGATCGCATGGAAAAAAAGAGTCTCACCTGTGAGGGATGATAGAGCGGAATAGCCCCTGCTGGTGGCGTAGCCTGATCCCCCGGGACAGATAAAGAGTAATTTGGAGGAGTCATCTAGAGTAACAATGAATAAGATGCATCAATGTTCAGTGTGTGAATCCCACAATACCAAAATGCTACCTAAAACCTTACCAGGTTCCCTAGATGACCCTCGACCTCTGGTAATATTGCAGTGCTATTGTTGTTCGGAGGATTTTCAATTTCTTTAATGCCTGTGAAGAAGCATATAAAGCATTCATGACTCTTGCTTTCATAAAAGGGCAGTACGGTGTTAGCTACTGTACCGTAGCTGTTTGTTCAGTGAGAAGATGTTGTCATTATTTTACTCCCAGTAGGTCTGTGCTTCTGGGAGTCAAAGGTCATGCTCCACACTTGTCAGCATCAAACTTGGAAGGTCTCGTTCTGCCAGGACAGAAGCTGCTGCTGTGCAAAATAATTACAAATTCTGCACAACGTATCTCACCAAAAATAACAAGTGGTTCAGTGATATTCAGGCCACTTCTTGATTTTCTCTTTACAATTTTTTATGGGTATCTCTGTAACCATGTTCCTGTGCATTTCTGCAGGAAGACTGTTCAGGTAATCACTTTGTACTTAATCAAAAAATAATAAACCTGGAATCTGGTTTTATGCATCTGCATGATTTCATTACTTGAGACATATTGTATTTGTACTGTCTACATAGAGGGATTTTGTCAGGTTTTTTTTCACCGGCCATAATCGTTCCGAGCACAGAACGCTAGAAAAAGGTCATGTACTTGTGTGTATGTAACTTGGAAAGGTTCAACATATCTCACCTGCACTCCTAGAAAAAGGGTTGGTCCGGTTGTGTGAAGGCAGGTAACTTAAAGGTGGAGGAGGGTGAGAGGACGTGTCAGCAACTGCAGTAGGGTTCGGAAGTGGTGGAGTCTCCTTCGGAGGAAGCACAGCAATATGAGTCACTGCAGAGGGTCACTGCAGCATGTAGAAGGCACGTTGTACTCAGCAGAACTGTGCTGCATTCAGAATGTTTACAAGATGCAGAAGAAATCTAAAACGGCCCTTTCTTCCTAACTCCCAGAGCCTTATTATACCCAGGGCCATCTTAACAAGATTAGGAGCCCCCGGGCAAAGCAGTGCACGGGGCCCTGCCTACACTGTCGCTCCCAGCCTCCCACACGCTCACTAGCAGCAGCAGGCACCGGAAGTGCTGCACTGCTAGGCTGCGAGCGGTTGTGACGCGAGCCGGGGTGCCGGGCGGGTGGAGAGCGAGCGGAGCCGGGGTTCCACATCCGGGCGGGGGGAGAGCGAGCGGTGCCGGGCGGGGGGAGAGCGAGCCCTTCTAGCTAGACTTAGAACGGAGATTTTACATTTTTAGCATTGGTGGGTAGGGTTGCCAGATGGCTTGTCCAGAAATACTGGACACAATAGTAAAAGTTGTGACGCTCCCAATACATATAAAAAAAACACGCTCCCGAATACATATAAAATATAGCCCCACCTCCCCAATACATATAAAATATACCCCTACCACCCCCATATATATTAAATATACCCCTACCACCCCATATATATATTACATATCCCCCCACCGCCCCATATATATAAAATATCCCCCCACCACCCCCATATATATTAAATATACTCCTACCACCCCAATACATATAAAATATACCCCCACCCCCCCCCCCCATATATATTAAATATACTCCTACCTCCCCAATACATATAAAATATACCCCCCACATTGTCCTTACCTTATCTCCTGCAGCACACAGACAGCACAGGAATATGTTTCTGGCCCGCCGGGGTGTGGGCTCCGCCCCCGCTGTCCTCTGATTGGCTGTCCTCTTCTCCAATCAGGGACAGCACACCGGTCCTCCTTGCTCTCTCTGCCCAGTCACCATCCCGGCCCGCCCTCTCTCTGCCTCAGCCCGCCCGCCCTCTCAGCACTTAACTCTCGCCTGCCCTCGCCACCCCTCGCGCTGCCACTGCCGCAACAATTTTATACCGGACAGGCAGCAGAATTACCGGCCTGTCCGGGTGAAAACCGGACACCTGGCAACCCTATGGTGGGCACGCATGGGCCCTCTGCTGTGGGGCCCCCGGGCAACTGCCCAGCGTGCCCATATGTTACGCAGTATTATGCTATGGGGCGTGCGCTCTCTCTCTTTTTCTGTTCGTATATATATGTGTGTATATATGTGTGTGTGTGTGTGCGTGCGTGCGTGTGTGTGTGTGTGTGTGTATATGTGTAAAAACACATAAACCGGCGCCTCAAAGAAATAAAAATAAAAGTCTGACCGAATATAGTCCAATAAAGCTGGGATGAGTTCCAAGGAAGTATCTTCAATGTAGTCTCAAACAAACAAACATAAAAGACGACAACATAGAAGAAAAAAAGAGAAAAAGATCATAGTGCAACTAAAAACAAAAGATCACTGATAAGGTATGCAAGAAATGATAGCAGTTTAATACAATGAATAAAAATAAATATAAAAAACAACAAACACTTGATTGTTGGGCAAGAGACACTTATAAAGCAATGGCATCCAGTGGGGCTAAAATTAAAACCCTACTTACAGCAAGGCTGATAAACGTGAGCCTGTAGCACAATGTCACTTTCCACTCTGAAGTCTGGGAGAGAGATGGCACAGCTCTACCTCTGGAAGCTCCACACCGCTGGGAAGCACCGCTCTTGAGGCTCCACACCGCCGAAAAACACCGCTGTCCACACACCCACGAGTCAGCACATGAGCAGGAAGCAAAACAAGCAACAGCCTGAACTCAGTGCTGCCGGGGGACTCACTGAAGCAAACCACGCGGACCAGAGGTCTTGCGATGTCAGTGACGTCACCACTATAGGCAGGGTGGACCTTCTTCTGGCAGAGACATTTGGCGTTCTCCCCTGGTAGCCTTTATACCGTTCCGTCCCTAGCCTTGGCTCTGAGAGCTCCCCGGCACTCGCGTGTGTTCTTCCCCTGTCCCTGCCTATAGTGGTGACGTCACTGACATCGCGAGACCTCTGGTCCGCGTGGTTTGCTTCAGTGAGTCCCCCGGCAGCACTGAGTTCAGGCTGTTGCCTGTTTTGCTTCCTGCTCATGTGCTGACTCGTGGGTGTGTGGACAGCTGTGTTTTTCGGCGGTGTGGAGCCTCAAGAGCGGTGCTTCCCAGCGGTGTGGAGCTTCCAGAGGTAGAGCTGTGCCATCTCCCTCCCAGGCTTCAGAGTGAAAAGTGACATTGTGCTACAGGCTCACGTAGGGTTTTAATTTTAGCCCCACTGGATGCCATTGCTTTTAAAGTGTCTCTGTTATGGAACAAGAGCCACATTTCTGACTCACCCCCCTCTCTCCTTTGCAGTTTCTGCCTGTCAGATTTTATTCCCAGCTGCATGGAGTCTGCAGACACATACTGTGCCTGTGTGGCTTGCAACAATGTTGCACTCCTTGCCTGCGAGCATGACATCAGTGAGCTGCTACAGCAGTCTCTGAGATCCTCACCAGAATGGGCTAGTCTGCCCCCCCTCCTGTTTGTTCAGACATGGTCTGCCCCTAGACTATTCCTTTGCCCACACCGCACCTCACTTCCTCTTTTCAACCCTGGAGACAGTGAGTAAAGAACCTTTCTCTGTTTATCCCCCTTGGTGAGGCCATCTCTTTTTACCGGTTCCTAACTAATAATCACCAATACACACCATCCACAAGTATCTGTACCCTGCTACCTTTTCCCAATAAAGTGGAGGAAATATTACAGGACTTGGAGTGATTTAAAAGGGAACTGTGTTAATGCTATCGGGAGCCATTCATACCAACGTGCCCTGGCTTCAGAATAGTAAAAAGAGGACCGTGTGCCTTGGGAAATACACACAGAGGAGCTGCTACCCACAGCCTTTATGCTAAAGATACAAGCGAGCAGCTTACGTAGCAAATATATAAACAGCAGTCTCTCACCACATTGCACAAGCACGTTGCTACACAGAGCCACAAGCCTCTACACAGCAAACTACCACAGCTTTATGCAAAGACAGTGAGCAGCCTTACTTTGCTAATACTACACAAAGGAATCACACAGCAGCTACTACTCAAAGACTTTATGCTATACAGAATAGTCTCTGCACCCCAGGACAAGCAGCAGCTTCACTCTGCCAGACAGGGCAGCAAGCTTTATACAGCAAACTGCACACAGCCTTGCAACTAACAGTGCTTCTCTCACAATACCTAATTGCCTTTTTCTCTGTCTGAGTCCACCCGCTGCTCAGCCCCACAGTGAGGAGCCAACGGACATCTGTAAGTACAGCTACCCCAACGCTGCACGCTGCAGGACACCGCTCGGCATCATCTGAGACAGACGCCCATCGCTGACAGGTAAAAGACCGCACGCCACACGCACTGGCAAAGGCCTACACACACCTACAGCATGGCAGAACTCAGAGCCTCACCAGACATCACGCAGGAAAGCGATCTCTCAGACACAGAGACCGCTGCGCATCTGCAACAGGCGCAGGCAGGCGCAAGGCCTAAACGGACAGTCACACTGACACAAAAGGCCCGCGAAAAATATGAGAGCGACATTGAAGCACACCGCGAAAGGTTAGAGAAGGCCTGGGAGGACACTGGTCGTGAAATATGTAACGTTGCAAGCACTAGTGATCAGGAGAAACAAATTAGGCAAGCTATAGCCCAATTGAGGTCAAGTCACAAACGTTACCAAATGCTGTCACAAACATATCTCGCCTACCTAAAAAGAATTAACACAGAGGAAAGCCTCAGCGAACGCGACCAGCAGGAGGCAACTGACCTGGAGCGTGACGGCTTCGTGCAGACTACTATTACTGAGGCCGAAGACCAGAGAAAAGACCTTTTGCTGGAAACTGCATCGCAGCGCTCAAGCATATCCAGACACTCATCAAGGTCAGCAAGATCAGTGCAATCTCACGCGTCTAGCGCAAGCGCGAGCGCTACCAAGGCGCGAGCCACAGCAGAGGCCGCACGTGCCAGGGCCGAATATGGTCGGAGAGAGGCAGCCGTAAGGGCAGAAAAGGCGCGCATAGAAGAGGAGGAGCAGGCCGCCTCCGCTGCCAATGCCGCCGCCGCGGCTACCACCGCCGCTGCCAATGCGCGTAGAAAGGCCGAATTAGACGCGGATCTAGAGGTTCTAAGCAAAGAAGAGGACGCCGCTGCCGCCATAGCCCAAGCCGAAGTCCTAGAAGCAGCTGCGAGACAGGACGGCGGGGAGCTACCGTACAGACGGATAGCTTCAGAGGATCCAGCCCAACGCACTGAAGACTACGTAAGGAGCCTCTTCAGTGTAAACACCAGCGCACCATCTCAACACGGAGGGAGCGACACCACAGACAACGAAGACTCGCTAGGACCACGAGGAGAAGACGCTGCTCCGTCAATGGCACACGCTGCCTGGGATAGCCACAGCCGCAACAGTGATCCACACGCCAGAGCGCACACGGATGCACCACAACAGGCTCGTAATCCAGGTACACCCACGCGGGAGAAAACAGCCCCTCACACTGGCCAGCAGCCATCACGCGTCCACGCCAAGGAAGAGGCGACCGCACAGACCGTCCCAGCAACTACCTCAGAACGGGGCAAACGTGCCGACGTCTCAGGTCTGACAGACATAGCCAAGTACATGATCCGGCGCGACTTGGTGCACGCAGGACTCATCAGCTTCGACGACCGCCCTGAGAACTACCGGACGTGGAAGTTCACGTTCAAAGACGCAATCGACAGCTTGGACTTCTCAGCAAGGGAAGAGCTCAACCTGTTAGTTAAGTTCTTGGGGAACGTATCCAGGGAGCAAGCGCAGAGACTTCGGACGGCAAATGCACATCAACCCCAAGTAGGTCTGGACCTAGTGTGGGAAAGGCTAGAAGAGACCTATGGCAGCCCTGAAGCAGTCGAGGATTCACTCTTCAAAAGAATCGAGAGCTTCCCCAAGATCACGAATAAAGACTACTCGAAGTTACGAGATCTTGGAGACCTGCTGCAAGAACTGGAGTTCGCAAGGAAAGACCATTCCTTAATAGGTCTCAACGCCCTAGATTCAGCTCGTGGAGTGAGACCCATCCTGGAGAAGCTACCCTTCAACCTCCAAGAAAGGTGGCTTTCACAAGGTTCCAAATACAAAAGGGAGAAGCAGGTTGTCTTCCCCCCATTCTCATTCTTCGTGAGCTTCATCTGCGAAGCGGCAAAGACAAGAAACGACCCCAGCTTCATCTTAGGGGCGCAAACCACATCCAGCGCCAGCCACCCGAGGAACGAAAGGTCAACAGCAAGGTGCAAGGACTCCAGAACACCCATCTCGGTCCACAGGACGGACGTGCCCCCTACGACCCACGCGAGTCCCAGCCAGACGGCCGACAGGGACAAAAAACCAAGGGACCTTAACAAAGAATGCCCTATCCACAAAAAGCCGCATCCACTTAACAAGTGCTTCGGATTCAGGATGAAACCCATAGAGGAGCGAAAGAACCTACTCAGGGAATGGGGGAGCCTGTTTCAAATGTTGTGCTTCCACAACTCATTTATTCAAGGACTGCAAAGAAGCTATGAAATGCACAGAGTGCGATAGCGACAGGCACATAGCCGCTCTACACCCGGAAGCTATGAAGCCCAAAGCAAGCAAAGCCCCTAACCCTCCGACAAAGCAGGGCGGGGAGGAAGAAGTGGGAGACACCCCCCCCCGACGTCAGTAGCATCCAAATGCACAGAAGTATGCGGAGAAGGAAACGACGGTAGATCTTGCTCTAAAATATGTCTGGTAGCAGTGCACCCAGAGGGACAACCCCAAAGAGCCAAACGGATGTATGCAATCATCGACGACCAGAGCAACCGATCGCTGGTCAGGTCAGAATTCTTCGATATGTTCAACATACAAGACAGTACTTCTCCTTACACTCTCAGAACGTGCGCAGGGCGAATGGAGACTACAGGGAGAAGAGTGAATGGCTACACCATATGCTCAATAGACGGCAAAGTGAGCATGTCCCTTCCCACACTCATCGAGTGCAATCACATGGCAGAAGATAGGACTGAGATCCCCACGCCAGACGTGGCGCGACACCATCCCCATCTAAAAACCATTGCCGATCATATCCCACCACTAGACGAAGATGCCCAGATCCTGCTGCTACTTGGCAGAGACATCATGAGAGCACACAAGATCCGCGAACAGCGAAATGGGGACCACAACGGCCCAAGCGCTCAAAGGCTCGATCTAGGATGGGTGGTAGTGGGAGAAGTATGCATAGACAGGATACGAGGACCCGACAACGTAGGCGCCCTACGAACGAACTTGTTGGAGAACGGTCGTATATCCCACTTCAAACCTTGTCCGAACCACTTTCAGGTCCACGAGAAGCTCGAGACCAAAAGGAACTATGGAGACGCGCCTGTGGCAAGAAAATACCCCAACAACCTAGGGAGTACAGTGTTCCAGACAACAAAGGACGACGACAAACAGGCGCCATCAATGGAAGACAAAGAATTCTTGAGGTTAATGGATAAGGAGCTCTTCAAGGACGAATTGGGCAGTTGGGTGGCCCCACTACCTTTCCGTTCGCCAAGAAGACGCCTCCCAAACAACAGAGACCATGCTATGTCTAGGCTCGCTTCGCTCCGCCGCAACCTACAAAGGAAACCGGAGACCAAGGAACACTTTGTGGCCTTCATGCAAAAAATCTTCCACAGTGGCCATGCAGAGTTGGCGCCCCCACTGAAAGAAGGCGAAGAATGCTGGTACCTCCCGTCATTTGGCGTCTACCACCCCCAGAAACCTGGCCAAATCCGAGTGGTATTCGACTCCAGCGCTCAGCATCAGGGAGTCTCCCTAAACGATGTTCTCCTCACCGGGCCGGATCTGACGAACAGTCTTCTGGGAGTGCTGATCCGCTTCCGCAAGGAACCTATCGCCGTAACCGCAGACATTCAACAGATGTTCCACTGCTTCCTTGTGCGAGAAGACAACCGTAACTACCTAAGATTCCTGTGGTACCAAGATGACGACATAGAAAAAGAAATCACGGAGTACCGCATGAAAGTACATGTCTTCGGGAACAGCCCATCACCTGCAGTGGCAGCCTACGGCCTCAGAAGAACGGCCCAAGACGGAGAAGCAGAGTTCGGAAAAGACGCCAGGAGCTTCATCGAAAGAGACTTCTATGTGGACGACGGATTAAAATCAGTTCCCACCGAAGAAGAAGCCGTAGATCTACTCAAGAGGACACAAAAGATGTTAGCGAAGGCCAACCTAAGGTTGCACAAAATAGCTTCCAACAGTGCCACAGTGATGAAGGCGTTCCACGCAGATGATCAAGCAAACGATCTAAAGAATTTGGATCTGGGGACCGATACGCCTCCCATACAGCGGAGCCTGGGGATAAGCTGGAATCTTAAAACAGACACCTTTACGTTCCAGGTAGCCATCGAAGAAAAACCCTTCACACGTCGCGGAGTCCTGTCCACCGTTAACAGTCTCTACGACCCGCTAGGATTCGTGGCTCCTGTCACTATACAAGGGAAGTCCCTCCTCACAGAAATGTCCTTCGAAAAACAGGAATGGGACACCCCACTACCTCCAGAAAAACGGAAAGAGTGGGAAACGTGGAAACACTCCTTGAAGGCCCTCGAGCAACTTCAAATCCCACGCCCCTATTCACCTATATCTCTCACCGCCGCACACAGCAAAGAGCTTTGCGTGTTCTCAGATGCCTCCACCAAAGCTATAGCAGCGGTGGCCTACCTAAAAACCACGGATGTGGATGGAAGTTGCCACATCAGGTTCATCCTTGGCAAAGCTAAGCTGGCGCCACAACCTGACCATACTATACCCAGACTCGAGCTGTGTGGTGCAGTGTTAGCAGTAGAACTGGCGGAGCTTATCGAGAATGAGATGGACAGCAAACCAGATGCCGTCAAACTCTACACAGATAGCAAGGTGGTACTGGGATACATCTACAATAAGAAAAGGAGATTCTACGTATACGTAGCTAACCGTGTAGAAAGAATCAGGAAGTCAACCCAACCAGAACAATGGCACCACGTGCCCACAGAGCAAAATCCCGCAGATCACGCCACCAGATCAGTACCCGCATCTCAACTGCAGAATACGTCGTGGCTCACAGGACCAATGTTTCTTGCGCAGCCTGCGGAAACGCTACCAACCCCGGTTGACGATTTTGAACTCGTGGATCCCGAAAAGGATACGGAGATAAGGCCCCTACAAGTATCCGTGGTACTCACCAATGTATCGCACAAAAACGCATTCGGATCACATCGATTCCAACGCTTCTCAAAGTGGACGGCCCTTCTGCGAACAGTAGCCCGTCTCGGGCATATAGCCTCCTCCTTCCGCCAGACACCAGATGGTAAAACTACCGGCTGCCACGGCTGGCACATCTGCAAAGAGCTGCGCACCGTAGAGGAAATTACAAAGGCTAAAGAAACTGTTCTCAGTCATGTTCAAAGAGAAACATATGCGGAAGAGATCAAATGCATTCGCGGAAAGAAGAGTGTTAACGAAAACTGTCCACTTTGGAAGTTGAATCCCTTCATCGACAAAGACGGCCTCATGAGAGTAGGAGGCCGCCTCAATAAGTCCCAACTGAGCAGGGAGGAAAGCAACCCTCTTATCATCCCTGGCCGGCATCACATCGCCACTTTGTTGGTGCGCCACTACCACGAACAAGTCATGCATCAGGGACGACACTTCACCGAAGGCGCCATTAGGGCGGCGGGCATTTGGGTCGTTGGCATGAAAAGGTGCGTGGCCAGTAATCTCCACAAATGTGTTAGGTGCCGAATGCTGAGAGGCAAAAGCCAAGACCAAAGGATGGCGGATCTACCTGTCGACAGACTTAACACAGAACCCCCCTTTACCTATGTAGGACTCGATGTATTTGGGCCCTGGATGGTCATCTCACGTAGAACTAGAGGCGGGCTAGCAAACAGCAAACGATGGGCGGTACTCTTCACCTGCATGAGTACACGAGCTATACACATCGAGGTTATAGAATCTATGGATGCTTCAAGCTTCATAAATGCCCTCAGAAGGTTCTTTGCAGTCAGAGGACCAGTTAAACAAATACGCTCCGATTGTGGTACCAATTTCGTTGGAGCATGCAAGGAATTACAAATAAACACTAAGGACAATAGAGACAATAGTATCCAAAGATACCTGCGCGACCAAGAGTGCACGTGGACATTCAACCCTCCTCACTCCTCTCACATGGGCGGAGCATGGGAGCGCATGATCGGAGTGGTTAGGCGTATTTTGGATTCTATAATGCTAAAAACCGACCTGACTCGACTCACTCACGAAGTGCTAACCACATTCATGGCCGAAATATCAGCAATAGTCAATGCTAGGCCCTTAATCCCAGTGTCAACAGATCCAGAATCGCCAAGCGTTTTGACACCAGCAATGCTGCTGACCCAGAAAGTAGGGAACGTCCCCACCCCAGTCGAAGGCTTCCACTCTAAGGATATGCACAAACGACAGTGGAGACAGGTGCAGTACTTGGCCAACACATTTTGGGATCGCTGGAGACGTGAGTATCTGGTGACACTCCAAGAACGCCACAAATGGCAAACAGTGAAACCAGATATCCAAGTGGGGGATGTGGTCTTGTTGACAGATAAACAGGTGGCAAGAAATGAATGGCCCATGGGACTTATAATCAGAACTATCCCAAGCGAAGACGAAAAGGTTCGCAAAGTGGAAGTACGAGTGGCCCAGAATGGGATCGTTAAAACCTTCTTAAGACCCATTACAGAGACTATCCTTCTAATGCCCAAATCGGACTGTGATGGGGAAAAACTGGTTACCAGTGCCGTGGACTTTTAAGAGACATTGTGGTGCGTCAAGCTAACCAAGAGCTGCGCACCCACCTGGCTTCCCTTACTGGAAGGCCTGGCCAAAGGACTTTGATGCCAGTGGTACCAGCCGGTATCACATTGCTATGGAAATATGGACCTTTGCAGTATATTGTTATGTTGTATGTATTGCACATATGTTCCACATAGCTTGCCATATAGTGGTATCTACAGATACCAGACGGGGAGTGTTATGGAACAAGAGCCACATTTCTGACTCACCCCCCTCTCTCCTTTGCAGTTTCTGCCTGTCAGATTTTATTCCCAGCTGCATGGAGTCTGCAGACACATACTGTGCCTGCGTGGCTTGCAACAATGTTGCACTCCTTGCCTGCGAGCATGACATCAGTGAGCTGCTACAGCAGTCTCTGAGATCCTCACCAGAATGGGCTAGTCTGCCCCCCCTCCTGTTTGTTCAGACATGGTCTGCCCCTAGACTATTCCTTTGCCCACACCGCACCTCACTTCCTCTTTTCAACCCTGGAGACAGTGAGTAAAGAACCTTTCTCTGTTTATCCCCCTTGGTGAGGCCATCTCTTTTTACCGGTTCCTAACTAATAATCACCAATACACACCATCCACAAGTATCTGTACCCTGCTACCTTTTCCCAATAAAGTGGAGGAAATATTACAGGACTTGGAGTGATTTAAAAGGGAACTGTGTTAATGCTATCGGGAGCCATTCATACCAACGTGCCCTGGCTTCAGAATAGTCTCTTGCCCAACAATCAAGTGTTTGTTGTTTTTATATTTATTTTTATTCATTGTATTAAACTGCTATCATTTCTTGCATACCTTATCAGTGATCTTTTGTTTTTAGTTGCACTATGATCTTTTTCTCTTTTTTTCTTCTATGTTGTCGTCTTTTATGTTTGTTTGTTTGAGACTACATTGAAGATACTTCCTTGGAACTCATCCCAGCTTTATTGGACTATATTCGGTCAGACTTTTATTTTTATTTCTTTTAGGCGCCGGTTTATGTGTTTTTACTGTGTATATTTGTTTGTGTGACCAATTTATTTCCTGGCTGCCTCCACTCCAATATTTGAGTGTGTATTCCTATTATGTTAGTTGCTTAATTGTCACTAATTTTTTATATTAATTGCATTAGCGCTGTTCCCACTGCCCTTCCCCTTTGTATATATGTGTGTGTGTATATATATATATATATATGTGTGTGTGTGTGTGTGTGTGTGTGTGTGTGTATATATATATAATATATATATATATATATATATATATATTCTGCTTCTTTATCCTCTATGGTAAGGACATGAGGTGTTGTTAAACCATCATTTTCAGCAGCACATTGCAGACCATAATAGTACATATGATGTATACTGTAATGCATGTGTGTTAGAAGGCTGTATGACACAGAGGTAGATATACACACTGTTACACTCTGCTTGTAAGAACTGACACTGGGTTATTTAATGCTTGGATATCACTATGAATACAGGGACAATGTTAACCAATATAAAATATTTATTTAGCTTTAAAAAAGGTAATGTATGCCCACCAAGGGTAACCTTTGTATTGCTATTCTGTATGAAATACTTATATACTTAATCCATATATTTGAATGATTACATGTATGTTTTAGCTTTGCTTTTTGGTTTTCTGTTGAAAAATAGCTATTTAATAACTGCAGTACTGATGTACAAACATTATTACCTGAAGTGTGGGATCTGTTGGTTTAAAGGATTCCCCTTGTGATGTCGCTGTGTCTTTTGGTGGCTTTGAACGAAACCAACCAAACCATCCAAAGCCGGAGTCCTGCACAGCAACAACAGAACATGGGGGTCATTCTACACTGACTGGAGTAGACGTCAATGAAGATTTTCATCCGAAAACAGCCAGAACCGCTACTTCGGACACGAATGAAATACCCCCAATGTGGCAATAACATCAAGACCTGTTATACATCGCTAACCCTACTGACTGTGAAAGAGGCCTCTTAAACGGGAGATCAGGAGAATTTGGCTAAAGGTGAGAGGAAAGAGAGAGTGAGAGGAGACACAGAGAAAAACATATAGAGACAGAGAGAGCAGAAAATACACCAGTCAGTTTTCGCTGCAAAACCAGTTTAAAAAACAACACAACCATTTATCAAAGAAAAAATCCACAAAAAGCAATACTCTGTTGCTAGGTTTTTTTTGTACTAGTTTTTCAGTCCTTTCTTTGATTAATGATTCCCTATGAGCTTGCTTCCAATTTCACTTAACATGTACTGTACATGAATTTAAAGATGCATCCACGTAGCCTCTCCTCTCTCAGTTTTGATGTTTGTTCGAATTTTAATGTACACAAACCTATTTAAAATTTAATCGGAAACACTGTCCTATGAACAGAACAAAGGCAAACTCCAGGGAAGATGCAATCAGCATCAATTTCGCTCAGAGTAGATGGGTAACGGAAGGGAGAGAATAAGGACATCTGGAACATTATTGTACTGTGAGCTACATACAACTGTAGAATTTTACAATGAAATATGGAAATAACATGAATTAGTTTAAGAACAAAAAAAAAAAATATATATATACAGTATATATATATATATATATATATATATATATATATATATATATATATATATATATATATATGTGTAACTACAACTGTATGCTCATCTGCATGTCTTAGGCAGGTCTGCAACCCCGCCTTTCCCCATTATCACCCAGCACACAGCACTTCCACTGCAGCAAGGGATTCTGGGAAATGACATGCAAATGAGCTCACAGTGCCACTTTTTGCTTCAAAAACCATTTTTAACATGGTTCCCTATAGGCTTAAGCTTGCTGCATGGTCACAGCTTTGAGCACAGCCAGGGTTAAAATACATACCCAGAAAACCACCCACAGACAGCTGTTTCGACCTTAATGGGTCTCATCAGTGTGGGGTTGATTAACTGGGTATGCAAAGAAGCTAAAGGATGGGCCAACCATAATACTGAGTTAAGTTATGGTGAGTAAAAATATATATATATATACGCATGCACATATACATGAAGTGTGTTTATTCACCAACCTTCTTCCTTTCATTAGGCTCTCTTGCTGGTGCTTCTTCTTCTGCTCTTTTCTCCTCATCCTCCTCCTCCTCTTCTTCTTCCACAGAGACTGTGGAGACCTCGGAAATGGTCCTGATCCTTCTCGATAGATAGGGAGGCTGCTGTGTGCGAGGCACAGAGAGGGAACTCATTATTAGAGATGTCCTATTAATTGCATTTGCGTGTTAAGGTGCAACTAGCAGAGCATTGCCACATCAACCTACCCTTTCTGCGTGACAGGTAGTCTGCAGGCCATTGATCAATTACCATTCCATCTAAAGGTGGTCTGCAGAGTTTTGCTCCATTAACCCCCTCCTTACAAATGGTCTGCAAAGCACTGTTCGCTTAACATTACATTCTATAGATAGATTTGCAGAGCATTACTCCATTACATGCCCACCTCAGGTATACAGTAGCATGCAATAAGGTTTCCTCCATCCCAACTCTCCACTGAAGACCTGCCAAATATTGCTTCATCTAAGCCCCCATTACTTTGGATATCTCCATTTAGGACCAAGATTCCAAATTCAGTCATTGCAAGTTATTAATGAAGTATTTGTGTCCTAGTTCTTCTTACCCACACAACATTATCCGGCATATCCAACAGATTTCCCACTCAGCTGACTTACTTGCGCAAACAGGACGCTGTTACCAAGACTGCTCGTGGGTGGGGGCACTGATGGCCTTGTCATCACTGTGTCTTCTGGATGGGGGACAGCAGTGAACATTAAGGAAACTGAGAAGCCAAAGCCCTTGCACACACAAACATAACTACAATGGGACCACAGGCGAGAAATACAGCATACTGCAACCTTACAGACTTTGACATTGCAAAAACACCATAGCTTGAACTGTCACTTAAAGACCAGTGCAAGCAGATATCATACTGAGAATGCATTATGCTTGTGTTGCAGTTTAACTTTGTTTTCTACCCATTCATTTTCACATTGCCAAGCCACCCCTGTTTAATTTCCGATACTCATGTGACCTTCAGTATTTCCCCAAAAGTTCTATACTGGAGTTGCTCTGTGGTATATGCAGCAACTAGAAGTATGTAAACTATAGCAATGGAGCAAATTGTATGTATCAGATGAAGAGCACACCATAAATGAAGGCGCTAGGTTGTTAAAGGTCTTGTGTAGTGGCAGAGTTGCCAAGTTTCTGTACCTTGTACTTGCTGGTCTTCTGAGGTTCCATAGCTGGGGGGCAGTTCAGTGCTGGGTGCTGGCTGGGGTATAACCCACTCAATATTAACCCCACCCTGGGGTTCCACACGCTCTACTGTTGGGAAATAGGGCATCCACTGGGGGGCATGTCCGGCACCCTCCACCACACTCTGGTGCTCTGATACTCCATAGGAGTCTTCCTCTGGTCTATGATCCTCTTCATTCAAGGTGAAGGGTTCTGAGGAACAGAGAGGGGGCAGTGTTGTTACATAGTGTTATTAAAGGTGCAGTTCTACTAAACAGGAGCAGACTCACATTATCAAAATGTGTAAATAAATGTAACTGTTAATAGCAATGTCTGTTTCTCTTTATTTTATCCCACAACATACAGTATACATATTTCAGCACCCTCGGCTGCCAGATAGACCTGCAATATATACCGTTACCTGCAATAAATTAATAGAGATGCAAATGGTTCATATTTTGGTTTACAGATGAAAAGACAGCACAGAGGTGAACGCTGCAATGACTATTATAGAGTTGGAATTATACATGGTTGTATGTATAGTAGGAGACTTATAGAAGGTTGTGTTTCTTGGTATAGGGAGATGGCATTGGTATACAGAAGTGTCAGTGTATAGACAGGGTGGGAACTACACAGCACAATACTGTACAGTATATAGAATTAATTAGTATTACCTGTACCTCCTGCTCCGTTCTCCAGGACATCGGATTGGACTGGCGTTCGCCTACCTGCTTCTGCATTCCCCTGATACAATCACATAGGCATATATACATAGTCATTGTAATTATGTTTCTTATTGTACATAGAGAAACAATAAACATCCTAACAACATACATACACAATGAAGCCCTGCCCTGAAAATCTTATTATGTCATTTTTGGTGCCTCCGGTATAGGGTGACAAAGTGACTTGCCCAAGGTCACACAGAGAGCTGTCTGGTGTGCAAACCAGGTTCACCTGATTCAATTCAATATACCGTACCTCTAGCTGTGGCTGCCTCCAATATACTGCAACAGTTTCACTTGCTGCCCTTGAGTTTCTGCTCAGAAGCTGTTTTATGCTTTTTTTAATTGCTTAATTTTGAAACCACAGAAAGTCTGAGGTATCTTGGGCCAACCACAACCACTTTCTCTTACTCCATCTGGACCCCTCAACCTAGTACAGTCATAGGTGTGATGATCTGTATAGCACTGAGAATAAAATCATGGAGAGAGGAAGCCACAGAAAAGTGCAATGTTACAAGGGATTTATGCATCACTAGTTTTTTTTTTTTTTATTCACAAATCTAACATATTTTTTTTTTTTGTTGTAAAGACTAAGTTTCATATTGAAAAAAATAGTCCACAGCTTAAAAATGCTATCTAAAAATCTTTGGGGGTTATTCATTCAACTGAAATGGTGCCAATCGGGGCAGTATTGTCCCGAGATGATGTCAACTGGAGTTTCCATGTGCTAATGCCCCAATCGGCACTATCACATTTGAATAAATAACCCCCATTTCTGCACTTGTTCAAAAGGATTTTGCTTTCCTGCAGTATAGCACTGCAGAATTAATTTTTTTTGTAATAGTGTTTATATTAGGTTTACAACCATTAAACAACACCATTAAAACATTACAATGTTTGTACCCCTGCAGACGCACTTACCAGAACTCCCTCCTACTGTCTCTGTATGTTCTCCCTACCTACCAATTAGATTGTAAGCTCCTCGGGGCAGGGACCCCTCTTCCTTAATGTTATGTTTGTCTAAAGCACTTATCCCCATGACCTGTTATTTTTATTATCTGTTATTTATTTGATTACCACATGTATTACTACTGTGAAGCGCTATGTACATTAATGGCGCTATATAAATAAAGACATACAATACAATACAATATATATTTAAAAAAAAAACAATAAGAAGCACAGAAAAAACATACTTTTACACAAAATTATTTTGGTATTGCTCATCATATATATAATTTCAAAATTCAACACATTAACACAATTAATAATAATAAAAAAACAGATAATAGCATTTTCAAACATTAACATCAAAGCTATTACCACACAGCCTCATAACAGCATCTGACATAACATTCCCCATTCCTTATCTCCCCCATCAACAATATACTATCATATTTCTTCAAGGGCTAAGTTATCTGTGACCCATCGCAATCAGAACTTGTTCTTTTAATGGTGCTTTGAGTAGCTTCATATACCTGTAACTGTCTCAGTAAAGCCCTAAGCTGGATGAGCCATTCCGGTTCCTGGTCGTGCTCCGGCTCGGGTCTTTCCAGAATCCTTGGGTCAGAGAACTTTAGCCGCTCTGCCAGCTGTATGTGGCAAAGACAGAGGAGCTTCAAAACTCGTATGGTTACCAAGCAAAACAGATCCTACTCTTATTCACAATAATACTGTATATATACACACACACATATATACACACGCCACGGACCTTGTGCATATTCTATATCCACCGCAGCGGCAGATCAAGATGTTTTCAGACAAAATTTCCGACAAAAACAGCCCGATTGGCTGATTCAGAAATAGCCCCTTTGCTGGTCTCTGTTTCTAGTTTATATTAATATATTAAGGCAGGGGTGGGGAACGTCAGGCCCGAGGGCCGTATAAGGCCCTCGAAATCATTTGGTCTGGCCCTGCTAAGGCAACTGCTATAACCGGGGTAGCGCTAATTTTTTTAAAAACTGGCCGCCGCGCGCCCGATCGGGAGGAGGGAGGAGGTGGTGTGAGGCGCCGGCAGTCCTACACGATCCCCAGCAGCCACCGTACTTCCCCCGCACTCCTCCCGCAGCATTCCCCGCACTTCCCCCATGCTTCTCCAGCAGTTCCCCCCGCCCTTACCCCAGCATCCGCCCTACACAATCCCCCTAGCAGCAGCAGCAACTACCAGAGGTAGGGGGGCGGGGTTCTGTGTGCCTGCATGCCTGGCGTGTGCCTGCCTGTCTGTATGGCCCGCGAACGTTGTTATAAATATCCCAATAGCCCTTGGCAGAAAAAAGGTTCCCCACCCCTGTATTAAGGTATAGTTAAAAAGCACTGTAAGTGTACACTACTTTGCACATTGTAAAGTACATCTACAATTAAACTTGTCCATAAAGGAGCTGGGCTACCAAGTCAGAGCTCAATGCCATGTTATATATAAGTCTAAACGTGTACACTTTAACACATGCATATTTTCTGCTCAATCCTGTTGTATGCAGGATTAACTGGAAAAGTGATTACTTAGTGTAAAAATCATCTGTTTGCATTGGACCACTAAAGTCAAGGTGTGGAAACCCTCTACCAAAATGAGCTATACTTCTGAAAATATTGGACTCAGGATTAGAAATAAAACAGAATTATCCAGAAGTCGTCAGTCGCCACCTTCAGCTGGACTGCAGGAGAGGAAGCACACAGGCAAATGCACCCTACCGAAATCACGTGGATATCTCCATTTAGCACCAAGATTACACATTCAGTCCCATGTTTACTAAGCAGTCTTCTGCCGTAAGGCACCTTCCAGCACTAGAAGACACCTTGCAACCCAATGACTTGAATCAACCTCAGTTCTTTCACATTATGAATGGCGTGTTTGTGTACGTGTTCTTTTTATCCACACTACACTATCCCCGGAGATCAAACTCTCAACAGATCTCCCACTAACCTGACTTTCGTGCACAGCAGCTATTAATATTACACGTCTAAGTGGATAGGGGGGATTTTAATTTTAAAATGTGAAGTGTACAGCTCAACCTGGACAAGAAGTCACATGCCAGGACTCTTGGTGACTTCCTTTGCTATGGGTCTAACGAAAATACTGGGACTACTGCTTTAACCGTCTGGCTGCAAGACGGATCTGGAACCGATATTATCTCTGGCAGAGAAAGGGATAAGGAGTATTGCAGGGAAGTATTTTCTCGACACCTTACAGCTTCTCTTTAAGGAATGGCAGGATTTCTAGCATCATTTTATGTTTACTGCTTCCTTCTAATCCAATGTTTATAACCAGATGTATCATCTCCAACAGAGAGCCACATACAGTAGTTGGTGTCTCTATCCATGTGAGGGGGTGGGGGGGTACCAAGTCACCTTGATTAACTCTGTTATCAACACCATGGAGCCGTAGTGAGTGAGGACTGCAGACGCGATGCACTCGCAGTAATGTAGAGCCAGGGATGTCAGGCCATAATCGAGTAACCGAGTGGCATACAGCAATTTATACACCTGCAGGGCAGAGGCAGCAGAGAGAGAATAAGTGGGAAGGACACATACTTTGATGTGTATTTATATGCAAATAACAGCACAAGATGTATTCAAGAAAGAATCCCACTACTTTCGATTGGATTTTTGCATTGAGAAATCTGGTGCTACTTTTTGCCACAGTATTGCACAATCTTTGATCCATACCTCCCAAGAAGTCTAAGGGGCTTATAAATTATATATCAGCCGAAGCGGCCGATCAGGCCATTTTCGGAAGAAATTCCCCATTGAAGTCAAGAGTATAGGCTGCAGAGACTGAGAAGGAGGAGACATAGAGAGACAGAAGGTACAGTGAGAAGGGCAGAAGAGGAGATACGGAGAAAGGTGCACAGAGATAAAAGGTTGGGAGAGAGAGAGAAGAAGGGAACGTGCACACGGGAACAGGAGGTAGACGCTAGACGTTGGAGAGGAAGGGACATGAGAAAAGAGATGAGTGAGAGAACAGGTAGGATTAAGGACGACTAAAGCATTGTTGGAGGAAAAGAGTTGGAAGTCAGTGATTAATGTTTGGGACTCAAAGATAGAAGAACACATTGTGTTAAAGATGCAGATAAAGTGATAAAAAAAAGTTAAAAAAAAGAGAACTGGGTGGATTAGAAAAGAGGGAGAATGAAGGAGTCAGGATTAAGGCATTTATTGGTTGAGGGAATCGGTTAGATTGTGCGGAATGTATTAGAGCTGTTACCTGAAAGGAGGGAATACAATGCTTGGGTTTCCCCAGACTTTGGCAGTACTCCAGAATTTCAGTCCGTTGAATGCTCCGAGAGCTGGCAAACCTCCGGAATGCCTGGCTGCAAAACCGCCGGGAAGAAGAGAATGACACGGAGGCAGTGTGCGATGGGGGAACAGGAGGTAGAAGAGACGGGATGGGAGAGAACATCAGAGGGAAATAAATGGAGCACAGTGAGAGATGCTAAAAACAGATAAGAGTGAAAAATGGAAAGGGGAAAACAAAAAATGTCCAACATTTAAAATACTCCTACACTGGAAAGACCAGTTCTGTAGAAAGACATTGCCCCCCGGTGGTAAAAATGGAGAACTTTTGTAAAGATGACCATTGGGTTAGAGTCTTCCTATAAAGTAGGTCTCTTTCCTTCAATATGAAACCTTACTTCAATTCTTTATGCTGGAAAAACTATGGAGCAGTTCCTTATGGGGAGTGAATAGCATAGGTTAAGATATTCTCCAGGAGGCCCTATGCTTCATATAAAGCTTTGTGTTTCAATAACACGAATCACAACTTTGGAAATATGCCAGTCTTTTGTTTTCCAGAACAATAGACCAAAAAGACTTCTGCACGGCAATGTTAAGCCTCAGTAACCCTGACCACCGAGGCACCATGATGTGATGGATTGTCTACACATAGACTGACAAAGAGAAAAAAAGGGCTCTGGTTAACTTGTACATGTATAACTGTATCTGCATTTATTTGCCGATTTCCAAACTTGTAGTCGTATGTCAAAGACTCACAACATTATGTTCATTATTTTGCATGATTAGTAACAATAATGCTGACACTGCAATGCAGTGAGCCAATGATGAACTCATATTAAGGTTAATCTCAATGCGAGCTCATGGCAGGGAATGACAGATGACTAGGATGGGTCAGTTAAAGCAGTATAAAGCCGCTCTGTGCCAGTGCTGCCTGGATGTTATATGCAGGGGAAGGAGTAGTGGCGGGATGGGGAGACGAATGGATGGAGTGTGAAGGAAAACAAAAAGAACATGTGAAATAGACAAAGCATTAGAGAAGAAAAAGCATCTTTAATCTGATTTACCATGTTTGTGACATTTTATGTGGTCTGTTAAACCATTTGCTGCCAGAGACTCCAGCAACACATTGCAAAAAATGCACTGTAGGCTCCCTCTGGCACTGATGGCACATACAATGGTCAAGCAGAAGAGTAGTTAGTATAACTATACATGAGTATACAAGAGTATAACTATACATGAGTATAACTATACATGAGTATACAAGAGTATAACTATACATGAGTATAACTATACATGAGTATACAAGAGTATAACTACACATGAGTATAACTATACATGAGTATACAAGAGTATAAATATACATGAGTATAACTATACATGAGTATACAAGAGTATAAATATACATGAGTATAACTATACATGAGTATACAAGAGTATAACTATACATGAGTATAACTACAGTATACATGAGCTAAAGTATATTTAGAATACAGAGCTGATCTGAAGACAGCACTCACCTATGGATACTGCCCAACAAAACAAGACGGTCTGATTTCTCATAGTATTGGCCAAAAGGGGTACCAGCCGTCAGGTAGCAGCAGTGTCCGGCCTCTGGTAAGCCTTTAAGAACTGAATATTTGGAACAAGAACAAAGTGTGAAGAGCCCTACCCACACGACTTAACAGTAGTCTCACACTGCAAGATAGGCTGCCTCAGACTCCCTTACACTGCGAGAGCGGCTGTCTCAGACTCACTCACACTGCCAGTGCCAGTGCCAGAGGCTGGCGAGTCTGACTCACACTGCTAGAGATCGGGCTTCAGACTCACTCACACTGCTAGGGAGGCTGCCTCCGACTCACTCACACTGATAGAGAGGCTGCCTCAGACTCCCTTACACTGCGAGAGCAACTGTCTCAGACTCACTCACACTGCCAGTGAGGCTGGCGAGTCTCACTCACACTGCTAGAGATCGTGCTTCAGACTCACTCACAAAGCTAGGGAGGTTGCCTCCGACTCACTCACACTGATAGAGAGGCTGCCTCAGACTCACTTACACTGCTAGGGAGGCTGCCTCAGAGTCACTCACAGTGCTAGAGAGGCTGCCTCAGAGTCACTCACACTGCTAGAGAGGCTGCCTCAGATGCACACTGCTAGAGGCTGCCAGAGAGGCTGCCTCAGAGTCACTCAAACTGCTAGAGAGGCTGCCTCAGTCACTCACACTGCTAGAGAGGCTGCCTCAGACTCACTCACACTGCTAGAGAGGCTGCCTCAGAGTCACTCACACTGCTAGGGATACTGCCTCAGACTAACTCACACTAACAGAGAGACTGCCTCCGACTCACTCACACTGCTAGAGAGACTGCCTCAGAATCACTCACACTAATAGAGAGGCTGCCTCAGATTCACTCACACCAATAGAGAGGCTGCCTCATACTCACTTACACTAATAGAGAGCCTGCCTCATACTCACTCACACTAATAGAGAGCCTGCCTCAGACACACTCACACTGCTAGAGAAGCTGCCTCAGACACACTCACACTGCTAGAGAAGCTGCCTCAGACACACTCACACTGCTAGAGAAGCTGCCTCAGACACACTCACACTGCTAGAGAAGCTGCCTCAGACACACTCACACTGCTAGAGAAGCTGCCTCAGACAAACTCTTGCAGAATCTTAAACAAACCATAGCTACAGAGACCTGCAGAGCACTGTTCCGCAACGTCTATTTTTGCTAGAAATCTGTAGAGAATGGCATCTCACTCCTCTCACTGCTTACAGAGCACTGACCCACCGAACCATTCTATTCAAGACATACCTGTGTTGCACAACACTGGTCCTACAATCCCCAAATTGACCAACAAAGCTTCCCCCCATATTCCTTTTTACCTAAGTTGTCTCCCATAGTAACAATAGCACGTCGGTTCATCTCAGGATCTCCCATCTGATTGGACAGAATCACAGCCAGGTGCGGTCTCCAGTTCCCCCACTTTGTGTCTCCGCAGCACTGTGTGTTAACATATTGTAACTCAAGGTCTAACTAAACAAAGTTCTACTAGCTGTATTGGTTTCGGAGAAATATAGATTTCTTGTAGGTTGTAATACCATTAAGGGGACCGTGGTACCATTAGAATCATAATGCACCGACCTTTCAAAACCTCACCGTGTTACATTTGAAGAAGAGACCTGTGAGGTTTTGAAAGCTCTATACATTGATTCCATCTATGAAGAACTCTCATGTTGACCTCTGAAAGCAATCACCACCTACACCAAATCTAAATCAATCTAACTGACCGTTCAACCCATAAATTACGGGCGAATGGAAGATTTCAAATAGCTGTTCTGCTCGATGATGGGAGAGGTGTCAGATTAAACATGTTCTCGACAAGAGCTGAACGAAGAAAAGGATTGCCTGTGTAAGAGGCGCATACGCTACCAGTTGGGTTGATATAGGAAGGTACCTGAACAATGCAGAATTAAGTATTTGAATGGGGTATTGTCATAATCCTAACGTACTACAAGACTAAGCAGCTACAATTTGCAGGAAAAGATTATCCGGATCTTACTGTAGCTGCCTGAGGTATCCGTCCTGCCATGAGCTGGAAAAGAGTCTGCAAGGGGTCATTCTGTGCCAAGGTGCTGGTGAACCTGAAAACAGGAGCAACAAGACCCCAGGTTAATACAGAAGCACTAAATAAGGCGCAGAAGAAATGGGATAGAAAGAGCACATGCTGAGAGGCTGACCAGGGATAAAGAGATCTTTATCACCCCCTCTACAAGTGATGTCTGATCAATTCTCCACCCTGAAAGTAATGTTTATTCAATATTTTTCTGTGCAAGCAATGTCTCATCAATTATTTTCACTACAAGTAATGGCTTACCCTTTCCTACTCTTTTCTTTGCAAGTAATCACTGATCATAAAACAATCTCTTCTCCTAATTATATCTGATTTGTCTATCTTCTCTGCATGTCAGGCCTAATATTTGTACCTCTCTACAAGTAAAATCCATTGTCCACTAGTAATGGCAGCTCAACTACACTGTGGTTAGAATGTCAATTACCTTCTCATTACCCAGCTGTAGGTCCTTGGGTCCATTTTGCTGGAGAGAAACAAGGCATGTCCCCACAGCTCGCTCTTCATTGCCCAGTCCAGAGCCTCCTGAAGTCAATAATATGATGGATAAGGTTAGCAAGAACATTATATACTCTTTCCCTCCTCTGTTTTAGAGGTGGAGATCCATTTGAAAGGGGACAGACAATTTGTGTTATTCATTGCGCATCTTTTGCACTAATGAGATCCCAATCTCCATGGAATGGGGCTTGGTCTGCATTATGGAAAGGTGCTTCTAAAAGTTCATGTGGAACATTGTAAGGAAGGGGTGTTCAGGAGACCTAAGAAGCAAAAAAACTAAAAGTGGGGGCTCTTTGGTTAGCCCAGTTGCAGGTAGTTGGAAGGAGGAGCTCATTAAACACCAGCTACAGAAGGCTGAGCAGAAGAGGGGATTCATGACTCTAAATCCATAGACATTGGAAGGTTACAGGAGTTCAGGAGACAACAGCTAAAGACTTTGCAGCAAGTGGAGCTAAAAGGAGACTAATACTACATACAGTATACTCGTATACAAAAGCTTAGGAAAACAAAGCTAAGAGACTGAAAGGGAAAGGAACTCAGGGAGCCAAAAATACAAAGACTGGAAGGGAGATGAGCGTAGAAGACCAAAGTTAATGAGACAGACAATAGAATATTGGAAAGATATGTGCTAATGAGACCACAGCCGCACATTGATAAAAGGGTTAAGGGTTCAGTAGGCGTCACACTTCAGTGAACTGGTGGGGAAGCTGCTTTTATGAGAAGTTAACTTGCCTTTTTTCGGCCATAAAACAGCAGCTTGGTGAATTTCTCTACGGCCTGTGCCGAGGTCTCAGAAGCACACGGGGTCTCCCCGGTCAGTAGATCCACTTGTCCACAGTCCGGCATAAGCATGAACTCCTCGCTTAGGTTGATGAGGTTGGCATCGGGTTGCTCTTTCTGGTACCTGTCTCGTTTCCAGTCTTGAAGCAGGAGCTCTGCCACGTCTGAACCATTAATACACTGAAGGAAGGGCAGCGATAGTAAGGGCCATGAAATCCTTCCTTCCCCTCCCAAGAAAAAACCACATCATTGCTGAAGTTCTTGCAGATTCCTTCCCTGCAATTCCTCTCAATATCCCCATGTTAAAGGGATATGCAAAGCAACACTGGGGCAAAATTGGAGCACTAATTTTGCACCAGATTTATTAAAAAGAAAAATGCTATTGTTTCAACTGGGGAACAAAATATTTATACATTAGGTGCCGGTTTTTTTGTACCTGGGAGACATTGATAAATGACCCCCATTAGGTGCAGAAAGCAGACGACCTGAAAATATTTGAAGCAGAAATCTGGTTTCCATCACTGATGAAAATGCAGAAAGATATGTCAGTTAAGGTGAACTTAAGGTTACGTTCGATTAGTAATACATAAACTTGGCATTAGCCACATCCAGACCTGAGCTCTGTTGCAAGGTCAGGATGGGTACAACACTACAGTTAGGTAAGATTTAACAACCATACTGCAGTAGCATTATATCACAGTGTCATTTGCATCTCCTCTCTGAGTTAAAGACCTATTTCAGGGTCTGGATTGGTGTAACGGCAAGACCCACTTAACGTCATGTAATGGGAAGATAACGTAACATTATACTACAATAGTGTGACATTAAGCATACAGTAGGCTGAGAATGGCTGCTGTTTTTGTGTACAATTAGCTTTCAGAATATGCATTAATCATAGTGAAAATAACATCTGCTCCTTGTTTTCAGCAATGTCACGTTATGAGCCCTGATTCAACCGGGCTTTGTGGTTCAAACCCTACAAGTCAGTTTAATTCTCCCAACCTGATCAATGCTATGTGATACATGCAACAAGATAAATCATTACAGCACAGTACTCTTGGGCGAAAAGTATATACATAAAAAGAACAAGCAAAAATGTAATTAGGTAAACACTTATTTACGGCACGTGATGTGTGATCTACTGTAACTGCTGCTTTCAGGCACTATTCATTGCAAGTAGTTGCGACATATGTTTAGAGTCGTGGTGCAGAGTAGTAGGTTTATATGTGTGTGTGTGATACAGTGTACTGTATACCCCATTCTGCCGACACATCTGCAGCAGCATCTGCCAGAGCAGAGCATCGTCGCGGCTCCTTGGACCCTGTGAATGCAGACACTGGCTCACACTGCACTGACAAAAGTTCATAACATCCACTTTATGTAAATCGTCCCTGCAGAGCCCAAAATAGAAGAGAGAGAGAAGTGTAAGGAGAGCCTGCAGTGTTCATCTCTCACCTCTCAGTTGCTTGTGACTACCCTTGAGGGGTGATGTCCCTGCATATCTGTTTTCTTTTTCTTTCCTGGCAAATCCAGGGCTATTGGAATCTGTCGGATTATTGATTTATAAGGTAATGGAAGGGACATAACCTATGTGATGTTCTGTCAGTGTCGCCCAAAGTTGGTTAGGAGATATTAGACAAGCTCTAGATGTTGTCTTTCTCTGCTGTGTTGAGGTGTGGTGTGAGAATCAATGAAATATAGGGCTGTGTTGTTACCGCCTGAACCTGTGGTGGGATATAGTTAATAAAAATACCACTTGTTGGGGCATTTGCAGGTCTCAGACAGGTCTGCAGCCCGGTCTTTTCCCATTATCGTTTAGCAAACAGTGCATCCACTGCAGCCAGGGATTCTGGGTAATGACATGCAAATGAGCACAGTGTCACTCTTTACTTCTTGTCCATTTTAACATGGACCCCTATAAGCTTACAACCTGCCGCATTACATAGCTTTTCAGCACAGCCTGGATTAAAGAAGTGCATAGCCAGTAAACCTACTCACAGACAGCTGTTTCGACCTTTTGGGTGTCATCAGTCCGAGGTTGGTTGCTGGCAATGCAACGTGAAGCTGGTACGTGGGTGTAACCAGACATTGAAAAAGATATGGTGGGTAACATTTTTTACAAAAGCCCTTCACCGTACAGTGCACAGCAAATAAAGATACCACTTGTGGTGCATTTGCATGTCTCAGACAGGTCTGCAGCCCGGTCTCTCCCCATTATCGCTTAGCGAACCGTGCTTCCACGCAGCCAGGGATTCTGGGTAATGAAGGGATATACCAACTCAGACCATTGAAACCTTCTTCACCCAGCAGTGAAGGCCCATATAAAATGTACTATACGTTTGTTTGCGTGTTACTACATCCTGCGACACTAGGAGGCTGTTACTTACATCCTGTCTCTGTATCGTCATTTTAATGTGCGTGGGGGATGGATTATTGGTCACACTTTTCTCCATGGTAATAAGTCCCTATGTAATCTGCAGAACCTATTCAATGAACACTGGGTCCTACCTTTGCATCGGGCCAGGGAAGCTCCTCAACTCTTCTTGCTCCAGAGTGTCATGGAGTAGAACCTACATGTGGAAGACACACGTCTTGAGCATGGTCAGCACGCAAGCCTTAGATGTAGATTCAAATGAATGGTTGTTTTCATATGATCATCTGTCTCAAACTTTCATGAATCTACCCCTTTAAATATGTTCTATTTGTAGCAAGAACGCACTCATGCAGGTCCTGCTATTAAGTGCCAACGCCATATCAAGAGATAGCATCAGTCACCCCAACTAGAATGATGCTGCTCATGGTGTACGTACAGTATGGACCCTCCCTATAAGGGAAGAACCTCTGACAATGACAATTTAATTATCGCAATTAAGTCACGAGCCATACATTGGGATTTGCCCTATTTTGCACTGTGCGTTCCACGGTCATTTTAAACTGAGGAGGCAAAGGGATTTACAAGATCTTTGGGCCATAGATATGACATGCCTTTGTTTCTTTAAAGGTGCAATCCCTGGTGGCTGACCCACACACAACATTTTGTAAAGAATATAACAATCTAATCGGCTTCCTTACACAAATGTAACCATGCTTTAAGCAAATATTTGGCCGATTTTTTTTCATTTGGAAATGAAGCGTATTTTCTTTCTTCTTTGGGCCTCTGAATGGTGAAGTGTTTGTCAATCAAGTGTTTCCTTGACCCTTATCCCACCTTGTCCATATCAGAGAGCCAATAAAGATATGGGAAGGAACAGAGAGAGGGGGGAAGGGCTCTGCTGAACACACCGTACTAAACATGTCACTGTCACTAGTACACGTAAGTCCTAGGAAGGATTGCCACTTACATTTTTACAGTGCTGAGTAAATAACCCGTAGGAGGTTCCCATATTACCTCCATGCTGTGTATCTCCACCAGCGCAGGTTGTCCCTCATCAGGGAAGTTGGGGCACACCCTGACCAGCTGACCTCGGGCCCCGAAACACACCGTGACATGTGGGAGGGAGAACTTCAGAGGGGCCGTCGGCTGAGGAGTGCACACCGAAGCCTCTTCTAATAAATAACATGTGCAGGTTCGTTAGGAAAAGCGTGACTTAGCTTGGTCGGTACTGTTGATGATCTGGAATCATTTGGTTCGGATGATCTGAGTTACAGACGTTTGACTTGTTATGTACTGTAGTGACCTGTGTAATGTTCAATTGTGCTAAATAACCTCTGCTTGTTAATAAATCAGATTTACTATTGTCTGAGCTTGATGTTTGTTTGGCTGTGCTGGAATGACTTGGCTCGTGGATAGTGTCCTGAATTGTTTCGTTTTGTACTGAATAGCTGAGGTTAGTTTGGCTTTCCGGTATGACCCGAGTTGTGTACATTTATTTAAAAAAAAGGCTGTGTAGTTTGTTTTGTGACAGCATGAAATACCTCTCTGTTTTGCCTCTGGAGTACTGCAGCACTCTGATAATGTGATGTTCAAGCAGGTAAATGGTTGAGATTGGAGTATTTACTCAGCATTCACTGTGTGGCAGCAAGAACTCTCACTCACCTGCTTGCATGGGACTCCAGGGATAAGACTCAATCATATCAGTGGAGTCGTGCATGTACTGACTCAGCTCATAGCTGCTGGAGGACATGCCAGAATCACGGTACTGAGACAGCAGGTTGGGCTCAGCTGAACCAAGTGACTGGGAAGGAGAGAGGCAGAGAAAGACAAGATGTGGATGGAGAAGGAAGGATATCAGATGGAATAGTACAAAGCCAGAACATCGAGTGACAGGTAGAAATCAATTAAGATTTTTCAGTGCCAATATTTGTGGCTTTTGGTCAAAGTAAACATGGGGTCAGTGATGGAAGTAATGAGAGCACCAGGAGAATGAGTGTGTGTGAGTGAATGTGAGTGTGAGTGTGTGTGTGTGTGTGTGAGAGTGTGAGAGTGTGTGTGTGTGTGTGTGTGTGTGTGTGTGTGTGTGTGTGTGTGTGTGTGTGTGTGTGTGTGTGTGTGTGTGTGTGTGTGTGTGTGTGTGTGTGTGTGTGTGTGTGTTGGCATGGCTTTTTATGAAGTAGACTCAGCTGAGTCAGACACAAGCAGGTTCTTACCTCTGATCTGTCTTCCAGAATTTGTCCCACCACCTCTGCATTTCTTTCCTGGCTAGGACCCCAGAGACCACTGTCCTCATAGCCCTGATTCCTGAGGACACAAAAGAACAATTATTTGGACAAATAAATAATTAAGATGAGTAAAGGGAGGACACTGATGTATACAGTTACAAAATACTTAGTGCTTCACTCAAACACACAAGTAATCTTAGCAGTCATAACATCTCACATATTACACATAGATCTACACAATAACCCACACACCGTCATTCCAAACATAGCAGAGCTAGTCAAACACACCACCCACCTGTGCAACTGCAACATGTGTTTTGCAATCTGCACCAATCGGCAGTATTAAACACACTCAATGCAAACAGTTGTAAGCTGTATATTATTATTAAATATTATATGGTATAATATATTACCAAACATAGCCAATAAAAGCAGCTGTAATATCAAAGAGAAAACAGTACTGTAAGATACAGATAGCTTGTTAATATATGATTATATGAATAAAATGCACAGCCAATCCAGCAGGTGTAACGTACAGTATAGTTTGCCACATATACTGCCAAAATCAATCTATGCAACTGAAATGTAAAGAGACTGTACAGTCCCACAACAGGTTTTTTAGTGGTTGTTTTGGTCCGGACCACAACCGGAGCTTTACCAGCTCTGGGCATGACTCTGTGGCTGGAACCTGCCACTGTCGGTGAGCTGATCCCGAGGATAAACACTGTGGGAAGTAAGCACCCACTGTTCTGTGGGTGTCTGTGTGCCCTGGGCTCCTCTCCTCCAATCTGCAGCAAAAGTAAACGCTCATTTTACAAGTGTGTTTACCTGTTTGAATAACGATAGCTTTAGAATTGTTATACAAACAAGGGACTAAGCAACAAAAATTCACCTCTAGTTTCGGGGACTGACAAAGAATTCTCGCTAAAAGACTTTAGATAAAGTATGTAATAACACACCAAAGCTTTTGTTTAACATGAAAATGTTGCAAGTAACAGTTTTACTTATTGGTATCTGAATTCAAGCATATCAGCTACTAATGTTTGTTAGACTAACGATGGCGTCAAAGTTACTTAACAGACAAAGATAAAAGCTGGAACAACAATTTGACTTTGACATCGAGGACCGACAAAGCCAGCACCAAAAGACATTTAAGATTGTAAAACCCCAGGATAAAAGTTTGTTGCCCGTTGTGATACCTCTAGTGTACAGACAAAATAGGTATTTTTTTCTGTGGTTGCACATTAGTTTTCAAGATCTCAAAAGAATAGTTTTCCAATACATTGAAAGGTCCCGCAGCCTGGTACCAACAGACCTATAGTTCTACAGGATCAGTCTGATGTTTCGTGCTCTGTATTACATTAACGGGCTGTGAGGCTTACGTTTTACCTCTTGTGCCAATGTACTAGGGATAATGTAGGCTCAGCCCATATTCGCTAAGTGGTGCTAGTTTGTCAGACACCTTTCGATGCTGGAAGATTCAGTACTTTACAGCCCATTCAATTCTTCCAGGAGCCGGAAGGTTGTTCTATGGAATAGGATCAGTATAGGATCAGGGCTATCTTTGTGAGAGAATGAAGAGAAGGACGGATTTTCGGTGAAGTGTGACACTTTGCTTGCTGTAAGAAAGTAATACCTTGCTAGGACTGAAGAAGATACAAGATAAGAGGACGCAGATAATGTGCAATGAGGAGCACTACAACTAAAGCAAAGGGGGAGGGGGAGATTGCGTATATATGTTAGTGAGGAAAACCATAAACCAGGTATAGCAGTTGCAGAACGTGAAAGCTGACCAAGCATAGGGTTGCTAGATGTCCCGTATACACGGTATTGTCCCTTATTTTATTGGTTTGTCCCGTTGACCCGGAAATTCTGTGGGGACGCATAATTGTCCAGAATTGTAGTGCCTTGACATGAAATGCCAGAATTTAAAATTACTGTAATGAAATCAGTCAAATATTATACGTAATAGATTTCTACTTGAGTGTAATAGGCACTTTTTCCGATAGATGTCGCTCAATTAAATTATTAAAATAATAAAGTTTGGACACTGCCTGGTCATCTCATAATACCATGACACCCACTCCTATGGGCATTACATTATCTCCCCCCCCTTGATACCTATCAAGGTTGAATATGTCTGTGAGTGGTTTGTACTTGCTTTGCTAGTCCCATGCTGTGTTTAAAAGCTGTGTGAATGGCGATGCATCAGCTTAAATGGGTTCCATGTGAATGGATATTCCAGGCAAAAGGTGACACATTGTGTGCTCATTTGCATGTCATTTCCTAGAATCCCTTGCTGCAGTGGGAGCACTGTATGCTTGGTGATAATGGTTTAAAGGCAGGGTTGCAGACCTGTCTAAGACATGTGAATGTGCTCACAAGTTATATTCTTTATTGGCTATATATATCAGACAATTTGCCAACTCTGGGGGGCTAAAGAGAAAATGTCTCTGCTCCTTGTATGATTAGGTAATTAGGTAAGGCATCAAGAGGCAAGAAACCATAAACAAAGTTGTCATTGCCATGAAATCAATTTAATTCATGCTTACCCGTTCTAGAGTGCTAACAATAAAACTGCAGGGACTCTCTTTCTCCCCGACAACACAATTTTAAACACTGCAATTGTATGACAGTCTGTAAGAGATGTGTGCAGAGGTACATATAATGGAGACCGATTTGGGTGCAATTATACCTGAGATACCTGAGATACCTGGGACATATGCACATTTTAATATTCTTTGCATATCCAAATTAACCTATTTT
Source organism: Ascaphus truei (assembly GCF_040206685.1). Lineage (NCBI taxonomy): Eukaryota > Metazoa > Chordata > Amphibia > Anura > Ascaphidae > Ascaphus > Ascaphus truei. The sequence goes on along the minus strand of NC_134492.1, from coordinate 37,481,000 downwards.
CCACGTAATTCAGGTGTGTTCAGTCCTCTGACTCCTCGCCCTACCTCAGGGTGTAGATGTGAAATAGAACATTAAACAAAATTGAAATGCACATCGACTTAATGTTTGGCGAATCCCTTCAAAACTCTGACTGAGCCGCCACTTTGTTTGCTGAAAACAATGGGCAGATTTGGCATGCTTCGCAAACTCGGACGATAGCTTTGTACATCTAGTGTAGAGGTTATACTGTAGTTGAGCCAGTTTTCAGTTGTTTAAAATCTGAGAAGGTGAGAAACATGTTGTGTCTGGGAGAGGGAGATGTTTGGATGAAATATAGCAGGATCAATAAGATTAAATAGGTGTGGGAATTCGTCATGGACAATACTTGCAAAGTACCACTCCTGGGACTCTACCAATCAGAGGGATTTCTCCAGAAAGGAGTGTTGTATAACCTTCCACAGTGAGAGAAGTCTTGTGATGAGACATGAGAGTGAAAGATGACATTATAGATGAGTGCCCCTTAGTTTATGGGAAATTAAAACAGAGCTAGGAGAAGAGAATGAGCAGTTATTGCCTGGGAATGTGGAGGTGCCAATGATGAATTAAGAAGCAGAGGCCCCAGAGTTCCCATACAGCAATGTGAATATGATAAGCATGGGAAAAGCAGGTGTGGACTGGGATGGGGAGGTTAGTGGAGAAGAGGACAGCGATGATAGGAATAGTGCGAGTTTAAAAAGCAGCAGGACGCAATGGTGACGGGGAATGAGTAAAAGAAAACATGGGGTGGGGAAGACAGTACAAGTTTGAATGCTCACATCTTTCTCATAGCTCTGCTGCTAGACATCATTGCCTGTGACATATTTCTACCCTGAACCAGCTAGGGATGGTAAGGCTGGTGATAATGCCTCAGGTATAATATTCTCACATTTTACATTTTGTCTAACATGTACAGTGTACCAGCCAGGAAATGAAGGCGCTGGGGGAGAGATGCTAAACAACCAGGTATGATATTCTCACAGGTGACATTTTGTCACAGCTCAGCCTATCACTGTCTGTGACATTTTTTCGACCCCGGACCAGACTGGGAATGCAGGGACCAGAAGATGCAGAACTGCCTATGACATTCTGGCAGGTAACATTTTCTACCAGCGCTGTCTGTTGTAAATTGCTAACACAAGGTAGGACATTTTCACAGGTAACATTTTATCACAGTTTAGAGACTACTAGTCAGTTATAGGGTATCTTTTTTTCACACCACACCTGAACTTTTTTTTTAGGAGTCAACGGGAAACTCAATAGGAATATAAAATTATCAGGGATGGGGTGAAGTATCTCAGTATCTCCAGTATGGCTGTCCAGGTTAAAGCTCCCGCATCACGTGGCCAATGGAAAGACACAAGGGATGATGTTGCGGCTTCCTATTGGCCCTCAAGACTTTTAAACCGTCATATTGATCGCCCAGCTGGGTGGTACAGTGTGAAGGTAAAGTATCTCAGAAAGCAGGGGGTCTCCGGAGCTGAAATCAACCCTACTACAAAACAACAAACAAAGTGGGTTGATAAAAAAAAATTCTACCACTATGTGTTTTATTTAAGGCTGAATATGTTATTATAGTTTAGATATAAATATTTTTTTCTTTTCTTAGGGGTCCGGCACCAAAAGAAAACACAAGTGCCAAGACTATACCAGTCTATTCTGTAATAAATGTCCCATTTTCCAGCTCTGTGCCATGTAGCAGAGATGACTATAATAAGTAGTACTGTATTAGTTAGTATCCTAATATCAACTATTGTGGGGAGATCCCATAGCCATATACATCCTGAAGAACACTAGATGTTTCATACATTGGGATACATACAGTGCCCTTAATGCTTAAGTGGAAGTTCTTTGCAGACTTTATGTTTTCCCTTCCTGACCATTTGTAATAGTACAGGTAGTCCTCGCTATTGTAAGGAATCAAAGGAATCGGGGAGCGCGTCCCCCGCGGCGTGGCGCACTCCCTCCTTACCTGATGTCTCGCACAACCCCGCTGTCTTTACAGCGCGCGCTCCCGCGGGAGCTTTTCTGATGTCGTGGAGTCTGGCTCCGCCCCCTGCTTGTGACGCGCATCAACGTTGCGCGGCGCGCACACGTGACTTGTGCGCACCGCTCCCAAGCTGCGTGTCAACTTTCTTAATCATGCCCACCTGTCTCCTGTGTCTCTCCTCATATCCGTGCCTCCGCGGAGGCCGCGCCTCCACTCCGCCCCCTCTCTCATTGGTCATGCTCTCCCAAATATGCTTGGCTGCGCCACTTGCACTTTGGCTGAGTATAGTTCCAGTTAGCGCTGTTCTCCCACTTCCTAGTTCCTTGTCCTGCCTTGCCTTGTCTCCTAGCTCCTTGTTTCAGATTGACCTCCTGTGTACCGACCCGGCTATTACTTTGGATTCCGCACTTCTGGCTCACCGACCCGGCTTACCTCCCACATCTCTCCAATCCTGACCACAGCTTACGCACCTCTACGTTCCTACTGGCTCCAACCCCTGACCACGGCTAAACGGACACTGACCATTCTACTGGCTCCTACCTCAGACCTCGGCAAGTACCTAACCATTCTACTCTCTCCAATCCTGACCCAGCTGCCTGACCATCCACACTCCAGACGTGCCCCCGTGGCTGTGGGTGGCGTTAATACCCATTCCTGCCTCAGTACCGGGGTCCTGCCTTGTTTGTGGTGAGCACAGTGTTACAGCTATCCAACGTTTAAACGGGCCGGTTTTCGACGCCGGAATGCGTTATCCGACGCCTGAATGAGTTATCCAACGCTCACCACCACTGATTAACAAGGGACTCACTTTACAACGGTTTCACCATCCAACGCTACTCCCAGAACGGATTCCCTTGGATAACCGAGGACTGCCTGTATCTTTCCGTTAGTCTTGGAAAGGGTCAAGTACAGGATGTATATAAATAATGCACTTGTGGGCTTCTGATCTGCTATATGTAGCGTTGACAGGAGAGAGGTGTAGTAGAATGTCCCTTGTAAAAATCCATTATCCTCAAGCAGACAGACAATGTTAAAAAGACCTCTTCGGTTTGTAAAATACAGTACACTAGGTTGAATCTAAAAAAGAAAACAGCCATAAAAAGAATGTATTGTGGTGGTAATAACACTGTTTGTCTCTCCTGTGGTCACAGGTAAATTGTTCTTAGTATTTTGTTCTTTGTGTGTAAAGTAATTGTGATGCTATAATTACGATAAACACGAGCAGCTGACATGCTTCATTTCAGCAACACGGAGAACGAGATAGAAATAACTGTTATTTTAACCTTTGCAGTGCCACTGGACCTCCGGCACTTCTGCGTCATGTGGCCGCTTCAGGCGCAATCACCTGATGCGACCAGCTCCCGGCGGCTGGATCTGTTGGCACGATCAGCACTTATAAAACCAAGCAAGTGCCCATGACATAACCTGGAATATCCTGAGGGCACCTGGCAGGCTGTTGCTCATTCAGTACGCTGTACATCATTGTGGCACTGCAAAGGTTAATGGTGAATTTGAAAGCCAATGACTCTCTGTTTTTTTTCGGGGGGGTGGTAATGCCCCTTTAAAAGGAATGTGTACCATACCATAGGGTAAATATCCGAAAAGGATATTTCCTACAACTCAAGGTATCATACTTTAATGCCGTCATTTTCAGAGCAGCGTGTGTTGCATACTGTACCTTGCTCTCCTGGCACAGCAGCAGGGTGCTCGTGATAATAGTCTCTGTAGGCATAGTTTTGCCTGGAAGCGGTTTCATAAAATCCATATCTCTCATCATATCCCTGCCTGCAGGGGGAGGAAGTGTTAGCCGCTATCAGAAAGTCCAACGTCTGTCATTGGAGCCATATTCCTGCTAGTGGGTTTAACATCACATCAAGGCAGAATAATGCTTGTTCTCAGGCACAACACTGACCCGCCTAGTGCTGCTACACAATGCATTGCAAGTCTTTCCAGCACTGATTGGCTAAAGGTGCAATCTATGCCACTTTATTATTTAAAAAAAAAAAAAAAAACATTTTTGTTATTAGCTTTCTGACAATTGGTTTTAAGCCGCCTATAATCCTCCTCTCCTTTCGCTTTTTATTTTGAAGCCCTTAGAAAATCTTATTGCATTTTTTTTCAGGTAATGTAAAACATGCCCACCTAATCCTTTCAAGGGAAATTCAGTTTGACTTTGTATTCATTACATGAGTAAAATATACATGAACACTCCAATAGCAATGCAGGCCCCTCTGACAGCCAAAGGGTTATTAAATGTGTATTACGGTTGCAGGCCCCTCTGACAGCCAAAGGGTTATTAAATGTGTATTGCGGTATGTGCTGTTTATGAAGGAGACAGCTAAATAAATAAACGTATTTCCCTTCCCTATCTATAATTTAAGGAATGCACATAAAAGTGATTTGTTCATAGTCACAGAGCTGCCCCTATTAAACAGAAAGTTTATGGTGTGTGGTAAGCGGCATAGCTTAGGTGACTTAGATAGGGATTGCTTGGAAGTACCTCTATCCAGCACAAGTAGAGGAACAACAGTGGTACCTATTTGTATGCAAAAAATGTTGTAAGGTCTGACATAGTCTGAACTCATATTTCCAGGGTTATTGTCCATTTAACAAATTCATCAGGAATACTGTCTCCCGTTAAAGTCTGTGTATAGAGAGAGGTGAGTGTAGTGGAGAACATATAACATGATTTTTTGAGGGAGACAGAGCAGTCCAGATGCTACAGTAGTTACCGACACTGCACCAGAAGATGAAGATCTCACCTGGACAGTAGTCGGTATGCATGACCTCGATTATCAAGCTCAGCCCTGGATGCTGGACGATACCAGTCTTCCTGCCTGGGTTTGGCAGTGGGCTGCTGGGAGTAGTAGTCCATCCATGGATCTGGCCATGGTTGATGACCATCTCTTAGTTGTGGCTGCTGGTACCCATAGCTGATGTTTCTGTAATGATGAGGCGGTGGGTGGGGGTACATTCCTCTCCAAGGGTCCACTCCTGCTACTGGCCTCCCCCTGGACTGGTTAAACCAAGGAGGGGCGCCAAGATCCATTTCAAACTCCTGGGTGTCCTAAGAGAGAAATGGTCACAAGATATGATCAGGATATGAGTCATATGTACTATATGGTGCTAAGCCAGTGTTTTTCAACAGGAGTTACTAGGATGCCATGGGTTTCCTGGGCATCCCTAAAGGATCCCCCAAAATTTCCGGTCATTTGAAAATTGTACCAAATACAGAAGACTTTACAATGCATCTAATCTCAGAGGCGTTATTAGAGAGGGTGGGGGTTTCTCACAATGCATCTGATCTCAGATGCGCTATTAGAGAGGGTTGGGGGGTTCCACAGAATTTCATAATATAATTATAGGGTTCCTTAACCAAAAAAAGGTTGGAAACCATTGTGCTAAGCCATAACAGATTAACCTGAATGGTGTCATACTGTACAGCTTAGCACCATTTAATAAGCATGGCCCCAAATGTATTGCATTGCTTTATTTTTCCATATGGCACTGCATGCTGCGTAATACTTTACAAAAAGCAATAAACATTAAACATCTACATAATGTCAACACTGGACAATAATGCAAACAGTGTGAGAATGGGAACCGTATCTCAAAAAGCATACACTGTAAGCAATAAAATGGAATTTACAAGAATATATATATATAAAAGTGTGACAAGGAAAGTATCTCTGGGAAAGGATAATAATTACCCACACAAATACCTACACTAGACCTCAGCAAATGTGTATGTATGTATGTATGTATGTATCTCTTTATTTATATAGCACCATCCATGTTCATAGCGCTTCACAACAGTAACACACATAACAAAATAATAGGAGACAAAATAGGTATAAGCGCTACAGCCATAAAAGTAAACAGGAGTCCCTGCCCCAAAGAGTCTGTCCAAACCTTCTCCACAAGTTTCTTTCCTGTTTTGACCCGTCTCCCTGAAACACACAGGGCAGGTCTTAGAATGTCCCTTTAGCCCAGGGGTGGGCAACTCCAGTCCTCAAGGGCCTGCTTCAGCACAGGTGGCCTAATCAGTGGCTCAGTCAAAGACTTATTTATATACAGACCAGGAGTAACACTGCTTATTTATATAGGAGAAGGAGGGCTCAGTGAGTCAAAGACTGAGCCACTGATTGAGCCATCTGTGCTGAAGCAGGGATATCCTGAAAACCTGACCTCTTGCTATAGCCCCTTCTGTATCATTTTACCTACTTTAGCAAATACAGTAACAAGCCCCACTCCCCAAAAGGACCCAGTATCGTTAATCCATCCCACACTCCTCCTTCAGCACCCAGGCACTTCTTTTGCTGGCACTTACTCTTTTGTTCTACTTTTGATTCCTTTTATGACAAATACAGGACGTTGTTTATACATCTCAAGTAAAAACACCAGGCAGCATTCTTTTCTATCCCCGCACACAGAGTTCCTTTAAAGAACCCCAGGTCCTGGAGGGGAATGAAAAGAGGTTAACCATTACTACCCAAAACAATCAAGGCTTACAGAAATATATACTCTATGTTTCATTTTGAACGATTTGTGATAAAAGACCTCACCTGTGTGAGTCGGGACAGAGGAGGCCAGAATGTAATCGCAGGTCCCTACCAAAGTCCGTCTGCCACATGAGCCGGCCCTGACACAAGCACAGTGCTGCTTCATGCATCAGTGCTAACTCCTAACATACAGGGAACAGATAAGACTGGATCAAAGTACAGCTGCGTGATGACAAACACAGCCAGGCTGTACCTTATGACACAGGGAGAGGGGTGGATGAAACACAATCAGTGATACGGACCTGCAGAAATAGAAGAACCACTACTTTTTTATTTAAGGACCGAGTATCACTGCTTATTTATATACAGACCAGGAGTAACACTGCTTATTTATTTATAGACCAGGAATAACACTGCTTATTTATATACAGTACAGACCAGGAGTAATACTGCTTATTTATATACAGACAAGGAGTGACACTGCTTATTTATATACAGACAAGGAGTGACACTGTTTAATTATTTACAGACCAGGAGTAACACTGCTTATTTATATACAGACCAGGAGTAACACTGCTTATTTATATACAGACCAGGAGTAACACTGTTTATTTATATACAGACAAGGAGTAACACTGCTTATTTATATACAGACCATGACTAACACAGCTTATTTATATACAGACCATGAGTAACACTGCTTATTTATATACATACTGTACCAGGAGTAACACTGCTTATTTATATACATACCAGGAGTAACACTGCTTATTTATATACATACCAGGAGTAACACTGCTTACTTACATACAGTGTAAAAGATAATGCAAAAATGAACTGTTTACTAAACAAGGTCAATGGTGGGGCTACTAGAAGCTCTGAACAGGGAGTTCCAAAAAATAATATAGTAATAAGTTGGACAACTGAGGTAAGCAACGAGGGGAATTAAGAACGTGGGTGTAACAACAATAAAACAGTAGTTGGAGAAGTCTCTGAAGACAGCGTATATAATAAAGAGGAGTTCCAATGGAAACCGCTACCTGAGATCCTTGCGGAATAGAGAGACAATATTGGTACCTCTATGGATCCCTCTTGTAGCACTCCTGTTTCTGTGATCCGCTGTCTTACTGGCAGAGTGGACGAGGACGTCTTAGCAGTCAGCTGCACCTTCTCTCATCTCCAGCGCGGAGTTCCCGAGTGCCGGAAGTGCGTCAGAGCACATCCGGTCCGTCCGGTAAACGTTCCTCTCCCTTGCAGACGTGTGGTTTCACGGGGGAGAATGTAGTAAGCGCCGACACCCACGTACCCTCTGATCCTCAGCGCGTCATACCAATCGAGCAGCAACAACGTAGTGAATGAGGTTTGGAATAAAGATTCGCTAACGTCCAAAAAAATGCACCATCAGCTCACCGAGTGGAGGGCTAAAAAAGTTTAATAAGACTACATAAAATAGAAAATGGGGACAAACAAAAAACTAATACATACAACCCTACGCGTTTCAGGCTCCTTAGAGCCCTTTCTCAAGGGGGATAATGGGGACTGAGAGTTAATTGTACAGGAGGGGCTATATATTTGAGATCTACTCTCAGTCCCCATTATCCCCTTTGAGAAAGGGCTCTAAGGAGCCTGAAACGCGTAGGGTTGTATGTATTAGTTTTTTGTTTGTCCCCATTTTCTATTTTATGTAGTCTTATTAAACTGTTTTAGCCCTCCACTCGGTGAGCTGATGGTGCATTTTTTTGGACGTAAGCGAATCTTTATTCCAATCCTCATTCACTACGTTGTTTACTAAACAAGCCTAAGTGATTCAATATGTACAGAAAACACAGTGTTTGTTATTGTGTGGAGAGTGATTGTGCTTAAAGCAGCAATACTACATCCCCCTCCCCCACTCCTTTTTCTTTTCTTTTCTATTTGTATATGTAAAGCATGGGACAATGTATTATTCTACATTCTTACCTAAGCTGGCAATCGTTTGGTGCTCTTGTTATAAATCTGTCACAGTCCTGAATGTGTGTCTAACTAAATGGCGGCCTTTCAGTTCCAAGCAATCCTTCAGTGAGTGTAACTCAGCAGCTACAATGTACTGGATATTACTACGGTAACCTTATCTATTGTTACAGTTTACAGCACAAACTGCTGGGAACATTGGCAACATTATCACAAACAGGAAAGTGTTGCAAAGATCTTGCGCTGCTGGGGAAGTGTGCTAAAACCTGCTATAGAAAACAGAATGCTCAGTATTAAAACTAATTAAAAATGGCATTAAGGGTTCAATTAAAAAAAAAACCAGTAACTATTATCTAATACTACAGAACTGATTTATTAAAATTAAAAAAAAAGCATATAAGATTTAACGTTTGCTGCTTAAACAATATATAAAAAAGGAATAAAACATCCCAATAGGGCCCGATGCTGCTCCTATAATGAAACTAGGGCAAATGTCAGACCACAAACAGGTCCCAGATACTGTATGTGAAAAAAAAATTAAAAAAAATAGTGCAACACAGCATGATAAAAACAGTGTGCTGAATAAATGTGGCAGGACCTGCTCTCACGGTGTACGTGGGATTTAGGCAAAGATGTAGCTGGTAGAAGCCGAATATCTTGACTTCAGGATGGTAACGAGGGCACATGTTTCAATCACAAAAGTAACCCGTGGGAGCCAAGCACACCACAAAATAGTAATGGTTGAATTAATGCAAAAAAGGTCATTTAATGACTCAAAGTATCCAACGTTTCGGTGTGGTGCACCTTCATCAGGGCTGATAAAACGTTGGATACTTTGAGTCAGTGGGGTAGCTAGACAGGTGAGGGCCCCCGGGCAAAAAAAAATTCAGGGCCCCATTATGAGTGAACATATTCTGTAGATTCAGGAGTTTCCATCGGCCCCCCTACCTCCCCCAGCGTGTTGGTGGCTCTGCGAGCCCACCCCCCCTGCTTTTACACCTCCTCACTCTGCTCTATTCACCCCTCTCTCCTCGTGTATTTCTCTCCCCCCTCTTACATCCCCTCCCTCACTAACTCCTACCCCCTTTTTCCTCTCACACTCTCTCCCCCCCCCCCGGCTATCACTCAGTAACCCCCTCCCTCCCCCCTTCCACACTCAATCCAGCTCCCTCAATCCTCTACTCCACGCCCTGGCCACACACAATTTCCCCTCTACAATACAGTACCCCCCCCCCCATACACAAATTAGAATAACCACCTACACGCATACTACAATAACCTCCCACCCCACCCCCACCAACACAAGTGGTTGAAACACACTGGTGTACAGTATACAGCACTGTAACTTCCTTTAATACAGTTAACTATAGACAATTGTGTAAAGAATGACAGAAACTATTTTTAAAATGCTCTAATAAAAAGATTATCTCATGTTAACTCAATTGCTTGCACTGAGGTACACACAGCACACTGACAGACACTGAGGCACACACAGCACACTGACAGACACTGAGGTACACATAGCACACTGACAGAAACTGAGGCACACACAGCACACTGACAGACACTGAGGCACACACAGCACACTGACAGACACTGAGGCACACACAGCACACTGACAGACACTGGGGCACACACAGCAAACTGACAGAAACTGAGGCACACACAGCACACTGACAGACACTGAGGCACACACAGCACACTGACAGACACTGAGGCACACACAGCACACTGACAGACACTGAGGCACACACAGCAAACTGACAGACACTGAGGCACACACAGCACACTGACAGACACTGAGGCACACACAGCACACTGACAGACACTGAGGCACACACAGCACACTGACAGACATTGAGGCACACACAGCACACTGACAGACACTGAGGCACACACAGCAAACTGACAGAAACTGAGGCACACACAGCACACTGACAGACACTGAGGCACACACAGCACACTGACAGACACTGAGGCACACACAGCAGCACACTGACAGACACTGAGGTACACATAGCACACTGACAGACACTGAGGCACACACAGCACACTGACAGACACTGAGGCACACACAGCACACTGACAGACACTGAGGTACACACAGCACACTGACAGACACTGAGGCACACACAGCACACTGACAGAGCAAACTGTAACTGACAAATTTACACACAAACACACACAGCATACTGACATACTGATAGACTAAAACACACACACAGCAAAGTGACACACAAATATACACAGCATAATGATAGACTAAAACACACACACAGCAAAGTGACACACAAACAACCAACTGACATACAAACACACACAGCAAAGTGACACACAAATATACACAGCATACTTTCCCACAGCAGCACATAGTAACTCCTCCCCCTGATGTCACGGAGCGCAGAGGTGGGCAGAGCTCTGCAGCTCTCTGCCTCAGTTCCGCCCCCAGCCTCTGCTGCCTGCTCTCTGCAAACACCCCCCCCCCCTCCTCTCACCGCTCACAGCTCCCGATCCAGCCAGCAAGTTGCTGTTAAAGGAGCCCGGAGGAGGAAGGGGGGCCCTGACTTCTGTGGTCATCGGCTAGACTTCTGGGCCAAATGTCTCGGCTCTCCCCCCTGTCGGCAACCCTGAGCGGGCCCCCCAAGAGTACGGGCCCCCTGGCTATTGCTACACCCCTGCTTTGAGTCATTAAATTACCTTTTTGCATTAATTCAACCTTTACTATTTTTTGATGTGCTTGGCTCCCTCTGCTTGCTATGCTGCTCGTTGACTAGGATTTTTTGCCTGTAGCACCCACTCTCTTCAGTTCTTTTTCTCCCAGTCCCCACTACCTAGGGACATCCCAAGTTGCCTTTTCCTGATCCCTTTTTCTTCAATCACAAAAGTGACATAAAAAGAAAAATACAAAAAGAGGCATAGAGGCTTATTCTGTAAGCGTCGTTAACGCTGTACCGAGCGATCTGCACAGAAAGCCCCATTGACATGAATGGGGCTTCCCTTGCAGATCGCTCAGTACAGCGCTAAAGGAGCTTACAGAATAAGCCCCATAGTGCGATACTATTACAGTATATAAAAAAAGCAACGGAAAATCAGATTACACTCACAATCAGCCCGAAGGCCAAGCGCAGATCGACCACGCAGGGCCTCACGAGAAAGAAGCAACTCCATCCGTCCTCTCCGTCCGGCTGGTACCGGGCTCCCAGTTCTAGCGTGTGATGTCACTTCCGGCTGTGTTGTCAATGCCAGGATGGGGTCTGAATCCTCCTCTGGTACTGCTGCAGGCACCGTGTTTCCAGACAGGAGAATCAGTTAGGAAGCGTAAATCACCTAACGCATTTCGCTCTTCAGAGCTTCATCAGAGGCTATCGTGGTCCATATAAAAAAGTCCCCTCGTATTTGTAGTCCTGCAGAGATGGCGTCACGACCAATCATACAAAATGTATATCAATAAACTAAAACAAAGTCTTATAAAAGAGAGAGATGAATAACTCATGAAATAAATATGAACGTACAATGGGTGATATAGAAAAAATCCGTAGAAGAGGTCCTGGTGCAACTCTTACATGTGAAGGATTGATGGTATACCTAAACAGTCAAAAAAGTGACAAATATTGAAATGAAGACATTAAACATTAAGTGTTAGAATAAACACTAAGGTGAGGTAAAGCGATGTCAAGAAAGGGATCACATTACAAAACGATGTATTACATTGTAATATATATTCTAAAATATAAAAAGTATAACAAAATATAAACGAACCCCAGAAAATCTCTAAAAAGTTATAAAAAGGTACAAAATTACTGACAAAAAGTCAAATTAAAAAAGCATTAAGATCAATACCTATATTTAATCCCATTAGTTGTGGGTTATTTAATTTGTGAATCCACATGGTTTCCCTTTGGGAAAGTGTTTTTATTCTATTTCCCCCCTCTATAACTCAATGGGACATAATCAAAGCCTTTCTGGGTTAGATTGATGGCACTTCTTGAAGTGTAGAGAGACCCAACTGTATGTGATTCAAGTCCTAGTTGAATATCTCTGATGTGTTCTAGAATCCGTACCATAAGCGGGCGAATAGGTCGTCCTTGTAAGATTTCGAGTCTGTATTATATTGTAATTAAATGAACTAGATTTGATCAGGTGTATGAGAACAGATGCCACATGAAGTATTTTGATTCGTTGGGATTCTTCTTTACAAATGTCTGTCGCATGTAAGTACTTATTCTGACAGTAGAAGAATCTTCTCTGTAGATTTGGTTACATAGGAGGTATGTTTAAATTAAGAGATATAGGTTAGAGTCATAATGGGATTACAGCTGTTTTGGGATGTCTGGGTGAGTGAGGGTCAGCGAGTGACAAATTGTTGGTATCAACAACTGATGGTAAAGCTGATGCAATCAAATTTGATGATAACTGGGGTAGTTCCTTATTTGAACATAAGGAGGTATATGACATCTTGTCAAATGGTCTGGAGTGATCTGTAAGACACACGGTAATGCCATATTCGGTCATAATGTTAGGAGTAGGAAGTACTGAGTAAGGAATATTCTCAGGATAAATACTGACAGATTAGTTAGATAAGGCACCAAGGATAATATCAGAAGGAGAAAAGATAAGACAGAAGATTTCCACCCAGGAAAAAGAATTATATGCAATGCCTTTGAAAAGAACATAACTTATTTGATGTAAACGACATTTATCTGCTGTTCCAGAATGTAAGTAATATCTTCGGATAATAAATGTTTCTTTTGTGTGCCAATGCCGGAATGTGGAGGTTTTTTTAATACCATTGTTGAAGATACAAAAGACATACTACATTTAACAGTCCTAAATATTTTAAGCCACATGGGCAAATTAAACGATAGACAACATAATAGCCATGACATTTAATAAAGGTTGCTATTTTAAATTCCTCCTTCTTACATGATATAAAAGTATCATTTTTTTTCATGACCAAATTTGCAACCATCACATTTAGAAAAGACTTTAGGTTTCGATGGTAACCAATGTTCAAATACTTTTTTGGTTTCCTTAAAATACATGGTGTGCCAAATTGACTTAGATTATTTTTTAATTTTGGAGGAGTCTCTATTGTACTTAGTGATAAAAGGAATACAATAATTACAATTATTTTTCTTTGATGTACTACTTAGAATGACACTCCTGTCCAGCATGCCTTCTTTATTTTAAGCTTCAGTTACAGTGCTTCCATAGGATCGTAGTTCCTATCAGTAAATCTTTTTTTCCATATCAAATGCCTGTTCTTCAAACACCTCTAATTTAGAGCAGTTCCGTCGAATTCTTCAGAACTGCCCACGTGGAATATTCGCAGAAATATATATCTAGATTTACTTCCAAATCTGATCAAATGAATATAGCGTTCCTTGTCCTGTATGAAGAAGACAATAAAGTACAAACCAAAACCTTTTTCAAAATAGTCGACAGCAATAATTTTGTTCATAGAAATAGATGTCTTCATAATCCGATTACTGACACGTATACTACATAGTTTTAATACCATGATAGATGTATACAGTATCTATCTATACGATAATTCAGAAAGTTTATTTGTTTGCCCGGCTATACAAATCCACACGCTTAATCCTAGAGCCACCAAATTTGGCATGCTATCTAATAGGATCAAAAGGAAGAGTGTAGGTCGGGTTTGGGTATGTTTGGCCCACAGCTTCATATACCATATCATATATATCAAATAAAAAATGATAGTGCCCCAAAAAATGTGAATAGTGAAATACTTTATACCTGTAATAAAAACAAATAATTGTTTTGTGTATAGTGTAAGATCACTACATAGTGAGTGAAGAATGTGAAAAAGGCTACTATCTTGATGGCGTATAAGTGCTAAATGTAAATATATTCAACCAGAGTGAGATAGTGGAGAGGGTTTGGGGAAAGAATAGGAAGTGTGCAGATACAGAGTATACTGTGGGGCTGCTTCATGTGGAGACCAATTCAATACGAGAAAAGTGTAGATAGAAAGTTAGAAGCGGTCACCACAGATGATACATAGTGTATATTGACAAAGGATACAATTTATTAAAAATCTCCAAAACACATTTTGGGGTACATCAGCAAAAACATTAAAAACAATGGGAATTGATGATCACTGCATGTGGAATCAAAATATGTAGGTGCATGTAGCACTCTGAGGCAGAAAGATGTGAAAGTCAGTTACTGGTCTAGGAGGATGGAATAGTCCAATAAAAGTCCAGAGGGTATATTCATATCCTGTATATATACAAAGTCAATTGACCACGGTAGTGAATGGCAGAGAATGAATAATTAGAGGTGTCGTAATGTAAGGTCTTAGGGAGCAGTCTGTACACAGTATGAAAAAATGGGACTTGCAAGAAACTGCCCCAGCTTTAGACCTGGCTCTGGGACTGTTTGACGCCAATCCACGCCTCCAGAGCACATCAAGGTAGGTATAAGGAAATGTAGTACCTTACCCAAATCTCTGGACCTCTACTAGCTGGATGAGGTGTGTGTACCATTCAGTTCTGTGAGCAGGGTCGCCTGAGCTGCATGCGAATCACACTGTGGTGAGTATATGTGTATATATATATATATATATATATATATATATATATATCTTAGGTATGTTTCCTTACAAAGGTTCAGCTGCACAAGATGTCTGCAAATCATTATGATGTCGTCAGTATGATGGCTCATGCCAGACATATAGCCTACCAGGTATAACACCCAGTGGTTGACTTGCTTAGAGAAAGATTGAGACAAGAAGCAGTCCAATTAGAAATTGAAAACAAATATTTTGAACTCTCCCTACTTTGGATTATCCTCCTCTCTGGGCAACACCGCGTAATTACGCTAGTTTCATATGCATCTTAGTACTTCAGGTGCTTGATGCACTGGCCAAGAATCTTATATATTTCAGAATGTTTGTCTGTGTGTCTAATTATGCACGCCCAAACTATAAAACCTAGAACAACCAAACTTGGAAGGATTACTTTATGTATCAAAATAAGGTGAAGTGACATGGTTTGGAACCTCTTCAACACTCCACAGGGGAAGCTGCTAGCAACGTTAGGTTCCATGTGGGTCCACATCTACTATATATTTTGGAAAGTTGTCTGTCTGTTCGTGTGCATTTGGACACCTCCAGGATATCGTAACCACATTTTGTATGATGGTTCCTGAGATCAATGAGCGGGTTTGTGTCTGTTTAGATACAATTGGATACATTTCATTTTTAACTCTACGAGTTATTACAATTTCTCTAGAGCAAGTCAGCCACTGGGTGTTGTACCTGGTAGACTATGTATCTGGCATGTGACATTATCCTGGTGACATAATGAGAGTCAGATAGCTATAAAGTTTACACGGAAAGCAGACGAAGAAAGAAAGAGAGGAAGCCAGTTGGGATTTGAGGAGAAAGTAAGAATGCTGGAGAAGGAGAGAGAAGCGTAAAAAATGTGGGACATCATAAGGTATTACAGGAAAGTGATGGGAGGAGGAGAGATAAGGGGTGAGAGAGATGGGAAGAGATCAGATTGGTTTCTTAGAATTCCTGAACAACGCTGGGTACTTTCAGCTAGTGCTGTAGGTTATTATTCTTCATGTCTACAAGAGGCTGAAAGGCGGTGCAAGCTGAGTGTCATTATGTAACAGCACATTGCCACTTGACACTGAGATCTGTGTACTTATAATACAAATGGTAAAGACACCATGTAATGCGATGTTGATATATATGTCTCCATGGCTACACAGCACTATTCTTGGTACTGCCTTGTGTTCATCACTGAGAATAGGTAGTTATTGCTTTGTTAGATTTATTGTCTTTACATGTTTTATTTTTGCCCCATACAGTAAGTAGTTTTATTGTATTTTAGTGCATTCACTCCACATTTTGGGTTATGAATAGGACGTGTGTCTTTGTGCGTTTTATTATTATGTCACTTATGATTAAAACCGCTATCTAGTAACCATGGCCACTGATAGTTTTGGGCAAGTTTTTAAATCCCGCCATTCTCTAACCCAGCGGTGCGCAAACTGGGTGGTGCGAGACTGACTGCGGGGGGGCTCGGGGTTTACAGAGGCCCTGAGTGCTTCCCGAAGGCACTTAAATTAAGTATCATAGAAGCGGCGAAGGCCTCTGTAAACCTCACTAACCTTGGCTCCGGCAGCTTCTTAGATGCGTCGCCATAGCAACACAGCGTCAAATTACGCCGTGAGGTCATGTGACGCATGACGCCAACGCCGGAGCTGAGGCAGGGGGGGGGGGTGCAGGGAAAAAAGTTTGTGCTCCCCTGCTCTAACCCATGCAACTATGTATTTGTAACCATGTATTATTTGTCATCATAACTCTATGCCCAGGACATACTTGAAAACGAGAAGTAACTCTCAGTGTATTCTGTTAAAACATTTTATAAATAAATAAACCCACACACCATGCCCCTCCCGTCCCCTGGCGTCCTGAGAGTATAAGTAATACCCCTATATCACGGATTATGGTCCAAAGTTGGACCAAAACATTGATCATCTATGGATTAAAAAATCTTTTGTATTTTTAATATGCTTTTTTGTTTTTCTTTTTTTTGATGTACCTTCCTTTATTATGTAGTGACATGCAAGATAAATATAAAGTGATCCTTTCTACTCTTTTTTTTTTTTTACTACTGTACTAGCAAAAGGATTAATGTAACAAGAACAGAAAGGAACAGCGAGTCTGAAAAGGAGTTTAGATCCACTCTTCTTTACTTAAGTAAGTATGGTAGCAGTAGTGTATCAAGTAGCGGTCTGAGAGTCATCACGTAACATCACACTCTGACCACTGCCTGCAACACACAGTTAAAAGTACAGAGGGAAGAAGGATCAGAAGATTGATACATTGCAATGTTGACATAGTGACTGAGGTCTATACTAGAATACTGCATGTAGGAACGATATCTGGGCAGAAAGGCTTGCAATCTAGTTCCCAAAGCACGGGAGGATAAATGATCTTTCCCAGAATAACAGACATGGCAATCTGCACACTCCCACTTCAGAGGCCAGTCGCTATACAGCCAACTCCCTCCCGCCTTATTGCTTGCTGGTGAGGTCAGGTTTCAATCCATCCGGAAACGTTTAAAATACAAATCTAAAAACAAGACGCGTGAAGGAATTGCCAGTGGTACAAATCAAGAAAAAGTAGAACTAAACCCTCCAAAAAGTGTTAGTGGAAAAAAATGGTGCTAATGGTAATTGTGCTCATAAAGTAATAATAAAAATGCTAAGTGTAATAAGTTAATAAGCATATGATAGACTGACGTTAATGTGGAATATCTATAACAAAAGGTCAATACTTCAAATTATTTCCCAAAATCTTCACAGTCAAACTGTCAAATAATCCAGCGTGGAAATAAAGACACCAAAAAAACAAAATATTTTGTGGTGTCTTTATGTGTTATTTGGTGTCTTTATTTCCACTTTTTTTCTTAACCTCCTGTCCCACCTGCGCTGTATAATTGGGTTTTGACTGTATAGAAGCTTTGTCACTGTGATAGACCCAGGCTGTGCTCAGAGACAGGGCACACCACAGTTCTCAGTGCTATTACTTTTCCATGTACAATCCTACAGTTTCCTTAAAGAGCAACCTGATATTGTTAAGGGTCCTCTTCCTCTGCATCCTTAAAATATAAACCCTTTAGATATTTGATCCAAAAAGCTTGTTCATAAAATGATCCTCTTTTGTATTCAAGCAGTGTCACTGATTTTTGGAAATGTAGTCATAATTCTGCAGTAACACCTCTTGCTATTATCCAAGAAGGTGTGATGCTGGAGATGACATGAGTGACGCTGGGAGGCAGACTGTGACTATTGCACAAACCAAACCACAAGAGCAGTACTTACAGCATCTGTCACCAGGGACCAGGTAGTGTAGTGTTATCAGTATTGTACCAGCAGACTCCTCCCATCAGAGCCCGATGCCAGTCAGTTCAGTCTCTGTGCCACGTCATCTCCCGGAACCTTGTTAATACATCCTAAGATTCTGCACGGAACGTTAAAATCTACACACTAGTCAGAAGGCAGGCGCCATCTTGAGAAGGTCATGCAGTTCCTAGCAAAGTACTTGCGGGTTTGTTTACTGCTGCAATACCTTTTTTTAATGTCAAAGTCTAAAGACCCAACATGGGACATTGTCATGGGAACACACTCATTTCAAAGGGTAACATTACAATGGTGGTTAATTATGAGTAAGAAACTATTTTAATGAGTGGAGACTTGCCTTACATATATTGTCAAATCCCATATGTGAATGAAAACAAACTTTTTTTTATTGTTACTCCACTTTATATTTGCAGTATATCTCTTTGTAAAATATGCTCAGACTATCTTCTGACACATACGGGACCCTCCTTCCTATTGTCTTAACTAATATATTCTCTTCTCTTTTTTTAGTATATAATATTGTACCCCTCCCTCCCACATTATACTGTTCTGTGGAATAAGCTGGTGCCATACAAATAAAAGATAATAATGTTAAAGCTGCAGACCAAGCAATATCCAACTTGTTAAAAAAAAATAGTTTTGTACTATGAGAAAATACTTGTAGCTTAAAAAAAAAACAACAACAATAACTCTGAATTACATTCTTTATGTATTATAATGTAACAAGCATTTTTTGTTTCTATAGCAACCATTTACAAAGTCACATCCCCTTCCTCTTGTGAAACAGGCTCTGACACACCCCTCTCTCTAGCAGTGCACCAATTGTATCTAATGACTGCTTGGTCACATGATCTTACCCACAGAACTTTGCATCTTTGGTCCTCTTCTGCTACTGCCATTTAGTGAACCCTCGAGCCGAATTGTCGCCGATCGATCACAGGAGAACAGATAAGGCCACATAGTACCACTACTTTTTTTTAGCCACTTTAACCACTACATTAATGGAGTATGTTTGGACCTCTTTCAGATACAGAAAGTTTACGTGAATCTATTAAAGGAACATATAACACTTATGGAGGAATTTGGATGCAGTATTTTATATGCCACTACTGGCAAAAACAGATATTGACTTGCGCTAACATCAATCCTATAAAACACAGGCCTGGCCAGGAGTTCAACCGGCCCTACAAACAATTGCTTGTATTTTAAAGACAATTTGTTACCAACGTTAACCCCTTGTGTGCCAGATTGATTAAAATACTTAATCATTTCTGCCATATTCATTACAGTTATCTTTTACCCACTTGTACAGTAGGTGTTAGGTCACAGAAATGCAATAATATACAGTATAACGGTGGCATTTTGAAAGCTATTGCTGTCTAATCATGGCAATGACACAATGTCTTTCACTTATTCTTGCTGCCTGTTGTATGTAAACAATATGGCGGTATTTCTCAGCAACTGGCCTTTATCTGTTTTCTAGTCATTTTATCACGTAAGTTATGCTCGGCCATGTGAACACTCTCATTTTGGGTTATGTAGTTATCCCGGCATTGTTGCTGATACAACTACTCGCTAGCTTCATTTATTGAATGAGCAAGCATAGCAATCACAGTCTGCAGTGTATGTACAGTATCCCACAAAACAATTTGCTATTAGAGTTCTTCCCCTTATTTAATGGAAGTTTGCCGTATTGATGTGTGCAAATAACGGTCTTATTAACAGCAGAACCTTGTCATGTAGTATTCTGTATATTTCCTTCTGTAGCGAGGAACTTTTTCATGTTTACTCATAACGACCAATGCAG
Source organism: Ascaphus truei (assembly GCF_040206685.1). NCBI lineage: Eukaryota > Metazoa > Chordata > Amphibia > Anura > Ascaphidae > Ascaphus > Ascaphus truei. Next base: position 37,460,827 of record NC_134492.1, on the reverse strand, counting down.
AGCAGAAATGTTAGCATAGTTTCTCGTTCACTGGTTCGGTCAATTTAATGCCGGTCTTTTCCTTTGTTTTAAGGGAAGCAGAAGCCCACTTTTATGTCAAGAGTGAATTCTCCAGCGCCGTTTGGAGGAGGAAGCACACACTAAAAAACGCATGAAATCACAAGCATCAGGAAAGAGGGTCAGCAAACATTTTGTAATGTTACTAGAAAAAGAGGTCATCAATATCCAATGTAGTGGTTGTGTTTTCTTGCTCCATGTTTAGGTGACACAAATCTGATGGTTACATTTCAGAATACTGCACTTTGATCTCTAATGTTAAAGGAGCAATACGAGCAGCCTTTTTTTACCCCATAGGTTAGAAGCAGGCAGTCTCAGGAGCTGAACCCCGTTCATTTTAGATTCGGGGTCCCCCTGCTTCCCAAGTTACTTACCTCCGAAGGAGTTTCCCGCATCTCAGCAAAGTTTAATGCTCCTGCATCTCGTGGGCCAATAGAAAGCTGCACTGGATGATGGCACAGCTTCTGATTGGATCGCAGGATGCGAGATCTTTAAAAATCCACCATTGCTTGAACCCAGCTAGCGAGCCAGAGGGGCTACTGGCACCCTGTATGGCGGTAAGTATTTCCGGAAGCAGGGGGTCTTTGGAACGGAAAATTAATGGGGTTCAGCTCCGGAGACCCCATACTTTAATCCAATGTAAAAAAAAAATTTAAAAAAATGTGGGAAGAAAAATGCTGCTTGAGTGTGAAATTGTTAATATTACTGTAAACCAGGGGCTTGTAACTAGCTACATTTACGGCAGGTATCCTAATAAAATATTAGATGGAGATTCTGCTTGCGGACTCAATAATACAGTATCACCTCTCAGTTTAGATACCTGTCTGCATACACTGTTAAAACAGTATTATTACCATATAGAAGCACATTTATGAAACAGACTGCAAGTGTAATATAGATGAACACATTATACTGTATATGTTATCACCATGTATAAAGTGTAGTAATCCCGTCTGGACTTGGATATAATGAGAGATTAGAGAGATGCTCAGAGTGTTCTGTGGGTGCTGATGGATAAAGATTGGAATCTGGAAAGCAGAAAGCAGAATGGGGTCTAAATACATGGAGATCATTTAGAGAGAAGCACAAAAGAACCAAATGCTTTTACCAAGAATAGTATGGGCCACGGCGGAATGAGACATTTGGCCACCAAATATCCGCCAGCATTTGGCCGCAGAGGGACCCTCCACCGCAGCCGATCCGCTACTGGAACCTCCGCTGCCGGCCTCTTGTACAATAAGGTATGTTTTACTGGTTAGGGTAGCGTGTTCATTTAAGGAGTTTTAGGGAAGCGGGTTTTAGGGTAGGCGACTTTAGGCTAAGGGGTTAAAGTTTTTAGGATAGGTAGTAGCGTTAGTATTAGGGGTTTTTTAGGGTAAGGGCTACATTTAGAGACTTACAGTACCTTAGTAGCGGAGCGTCCGGCTGCTGAGCATCCAGGCGGTGGGTTGAGTAGCGCAAAGCCCCGCCAGTCATTTGGTCGCGGTGGAATAGCTTAGACCGGGACCGCAGTGCTAAGCCATAAGACATTATGACCTATTTACTATATAAGTAACACTTTGTTAGTGTGCCTGTATACATGGATTTTGCGTCCCACTTATCAAAACCTGTTGTTTCCCTTAGAGAAACACTGCCCACATTTCCAGTTGAAGTAACAAAAGGCCGATACGTTGTTTCCTAACTTATTTATTAAAAAATCTTGTTCAACAAACGGATTCCAGTAAACACGTGGGAAACTTTGATTATTATTTCCTTTTTTGCAATAAAGACACAAACACAGATGATATCTGCTGTTAAAACCACTTTCAGGAGTCCTTAGCACTATAGGTGAATTGTGTAGGGGAGTGGCTAAGCAAGCAGCATCCTGATAATGTGAACAAGTGAGGAGAACACTTCCCACCACTATATCAGAGAGAGGGTGGATGAAACAATTCTTGTCTGGTCTCTGGAAGGAAAGGATTTCATGCAGCAGACACATCAGGTGTATGCTCATCAGATCGCAAATAGAAGTAAAGGTTGAAAGACCTATGCCGATAATTCCGAGTTGTAACTCAAGTGCATCATTCCCTAGCCGGGGAACATCTGTTCATTACATCCCACTTCTCATGATCCCATCTGATCAGTTTCTGACTTGATAATGGTTTTTAGGCACAGCCAGGAACCTCCTTCTGCTTACCAAGTCACCGTTAGGCAGAGTAGAGTCCCACAAATATTCTGGGGAAAGCACCTTAGTGGGCTTATTATCTACCAGGTACTTATTGAGATGGGATTCCTCTTGCCATGCTGCTTCAATGTTCTTTTCCTTGTCAGTCATGATGCCTTTATTGCATGCCGTGCTAAGTTTGTAAATTTCTTCTACTGAGCCACCATAGAAAGCTGCCATATAGTAAAAGTCACCTTCCCCATGTGGTATATTGGCCTTAGATATGGGCCGGCGCTCATAAGGAAACCTTGCAGGCTCCGTAAGGAAGTACCCTGGGTGCACTGTGGCTACCAGATCCCCAAGGATCTCTACCCCCACATGGTCATTGAACACCATGTCCACATCAGCACACACCAAGTAGTCTATCTCATTCGGCAGTTGTTCACGGGTCAGTTTGATGAGGGCCTCCATACGTCTCATGGACACATCCTGCCACCGTTGGTCAGCAACCACCTTTAGCAGCATCAAAGTGCGATCAGCACCTAATTCAGGTTTCTGGAAATCATTGACGTGGTCAGTGAACACGTAGTACTTGACTGTGTGACCGACCATGAAGTAACGTTCTGCGGACTCCAGGAAAGGCCGGAGGAATTTAATATACCTGGGAAGAATACACAAAGATCTGACAGTTATTCAGAGAAGGAGCCACAGCCACTCACAAAATAGCACCCTGCCCAAGCTTCATCTTATACTCTGATTAGAGACAGCACAGACAGTAATAGTCTCACTTAATAACACAATGTACTCTTAAAGCCTGTTTGTACAGTAATTGCAACAGATGGAACACAGTTTACATAGTCGAACCCTACAGAAAGAGTATGCATTATAGCAGGGGGGCGCAATGTTTTTCCCCCTGCCTGCTCTCCCCCCCCCCCCCCTCCCCTTACTAGTTCTCCGGCATCTTCTGACGTCACGATGTCCTGCGACAATGCGATGGTGACGCGTCGCCAAAAGCCACCGGTGACCAGGTTAAGGGGATTTGCAGAGGCCTCACACGCGCTGCACGGCATTTAATATACATGCTTTGGGGAAGAGCGCAGGCCCTCTGTAAGCACAGCGCGCCCCCTACAAAACCTCATGCCCCCCAGTTTGCGCACCCCTGCCTTATAGCACATGCTGTAAAACTTTAAAAGACAGTGAGGGAAGATATCCCGGTGTACAGCAGTACAATAACATTATTATTGTTATTTTGATTATAATGCATCACATTATCAGACACTGCACTGACTCTCTGCATTATGTAGTATTAGATATTACAGTACTTACTGCATTTTTATTTGTTACTCCTAATGCCTTTTGTAATAATTGTTAATGTAGGGGTCGCCATAGAAACCAAGTAGGAAGCCTCACCACTTCCTCTTTTGAAATAGGCGGCCATATTGGGCGCCCTGAGAGGCAGGGTCTTCATCGATCGCGGGAGAATGGATTGATCGGCAGCTTAAATCATCGCATTGCCGTAAATGTAAGGAAAAAGGAGCAAGGGGAAATGCCCCTTTATTAATAAACATTCCTTTCCTTTTATTCAATAACTTGTATTACTGTTAAGTTGTCATTCTTTCTGCTCGCCAGGAATAATCCTGACACAGTTTAGGAATTCTCCCTCTCCCCTTCTGTTGCTCTGTCCACCGGGTGTGCTGCTGTTTTCTGTCTGCTCTGGGTTTTCCTCTGTCTCCTATCGGTTCTCCTGTCCTCTGTTCCTGCCTGCCTTTATAGTTTCCTGCCTTCTGTTCCTCTTTACCTTATGTTCCTGACTCTCTCTGCCCTGATTCTGATCTGTTCCATTACGTATGGAGTCCTGTTTCATATTTAAGGCCATTGCCTATGGACTGGCTTGTCCCCATCTGTTTCCTGCTCCCCTGCCCAATCCTGCTCCCCTGTCCTGTTCCTGCTGCCAACTCCTGCCTGTGACACCGACTACAATTGTTGCCGCCTGCCTTGGACCCCTGCCTGTGACCCTGACTACGTACCCCTGCCGCCTGCCACCCACCTCTGCCTGTGACCCCGACTATGAGTTTGCTACCTTCCCTGGACCCCTGCCTGTAACCCCGCCGATCCTTGCCTGCCCCTGCTGTTCCGGCCATCGAGGACCCACCTGCTCCTGGAGTCTCCCTTGTGATACGGCTATTTACCGCTTTTAGTTACTTATCTCTGGCTTCTTTTTATTTTCTGATTTGGGAGGGTAACAGGGAAAGAGGTAGGAGAGGCCCTTCTCAGCTACTCGCACGCGTATTGGAAACTAAAGTGGTGCTATCAGGAATGGAAAGTGGACGTGAGTGTAGACGAAAAAAGAATCCCAATCGATGCACTCACCTATATCAAGTATCAAAAATAATACAATTTCATTGACAAAAATAGAAAACAAGCTAATTAAAACCTGAATGGTAGAGCTACATAGTGTTATACAGCTAAATGTAGAGAGATAGTGGCATGAATGTTCAAGTATGCTTCTGATGTGACCGTACACAAGATTGATACGTGATATCATATATAGTGCCGTATGGGGCACTGATAGATGTCAAGAAGCGTTGTATGTGTATACTGTACATATATGTATATCATAGGTTGAATTACATATACCAAATAGATCCAATTAGGTAGATTCAAGATGCTTGTAACTCATGATAGTAACAGAAGGTATATACTACAGAAATTTGTTAATTACCAGAACAAAATACACATAGATATGTCACTCCTATGAGTTAATGAAGGGTTAATTACCTTAAAGGTCTGCAGCAGGAAGATATCTTGTGTCTGTAATTGTTACTGAAACTCGTTAGTTGTCAGAACTTATTCATGCATAGGTGGTGCTAATACTTCCTTCCTATGTGTTAGTAAGGAGTTAATTGCCCCTAATGTTTGTAATACAACAAGATAGATATCATGTGGAGTCACACAAGCATATACTGACACTGTCCACGCTTTGCCATGTACAGACATATACATATATGGGCTGCAGTGTGTTACCCTGGGATCTGGGTGATAATAGATACACTGTAGCCTGTGCACTTGAGTTCTCAGCGGGGCTAATTACCTATAATGCTGATGACACACTGCTCCTGTATGTCTGTCCTATCTCTTTCTAGTGAGATCCACGTATGGCTCACATCAGTTTTAGCTTAATAACAATGAGTATAGCTATGTAAGACCGAACATTGCATGGGTTAATTACCAGAGCAAAATACACATAGATATATCACTCCTATGAGATGAAGTTGATGAAGGGTTAATTACCCTAAATGTCTGTAGTGAGTAGATATCTTATGTCTGTGATTGTTAATGAAACTCGTTAGTTGTCAGAACTTATTCATACATAGGTGGTGCTAATGCTTAATTCCTATGTGTTAATAAATGTGTTAATAGTCCTCAATATCTGTACTGCAGCAAGATAAATATCCTGTGGAGTCACACAAGCATATACTGACACAGTCCACGCTGTGTCATGTACAAATATACAAACATGCGGCTGCAGTGTGTTACCCTGGGATCCGGGTCATAGTAGATGTACTGTAGCCTGTGCACTTAAGTTCTCAGCTGGGCTGTATACCTATAATGCTGATGACACATGGCTATGCCTGTCCTATCACTTGCTAGCGAGATCCACGTATGGCTCAAGTCAGTTTTAGCTTAATAACAAAAAGTGTAACTATGTAAGACCGAACACCCTCGCGTTGGTCGCGCTGCTGACGTCTAACTGACGTCATACCCGACGCGCGTTTCGTTCCTGCCTGAAACTTCTTCGGGTTTGGGCGGGTCACTGCTCACGGTAGTTCTATATATGTGCGCTGTTGCCATGGTAACCTGTTATGTTGGTAAATCTGCGGTGGACAATCAGGAGGCATTACTATGTATTCGTGTGTACCCAGTTAAAAACAGGGACCCTACTGATCCATAGAACATAAATAAAAGACATGCAAAGAAACTAAAAGATTACTGGATAGTGTTATGAAGACAGGATGGGGTGTGGGGGGGATTGAATCCAATGCATCTGGACTATAACACTGTGTAGTATTTCTGGGGCATCACTAAACCAACCCCCCCCCATCCTGTCTTAATGATTATATTGAAATGGGCAGACACCAGTGTATAATCCTTACTCATAGGTAAATAAAACTGACTGTTGTCATTTCTCAGAAAAAGTCATGGTTCTTTTGTCTCCTAATTAAATGCATTGGATTTGAATAGCTAAAAAAAAAAAAAGTGCCTGAATTCCTTTGTTTATCTTAAATACTATTTTGGAGAAACGGAAAACGAGAATAGGACAGAAAAGATCCCTAATCAAGCTGCACTCAAACCCTTTAGAATGTTAAATCTAAATAAAAACTTTTATTATAATAAAAGAATAAACACACTGAAAAAATGAAATACAATCATTTCAGTGTGTTTCTAAGCAAGTCCGATCATACTGTATATGGTAATATTATAATACAGAGAATGTTTATTTAAAATTCTGAGGGTTTGTCCTATTTTTGTTTTAAATACCTTTATTTTTCCCTTTATCCACCATCCTCCAATTATTAGGTCTGCTTAGTTTTTGATTGACATACAGTACTAGCTGAGCGAGACCCATCTGTTGGGTTGTTTTGTAGGAACTGCATTTATAATTTATCCATGTCCCAGTGTTATTCACCTTTACTGGCTCACATGCTTGCTTTCGCATCCATTCAAAAGTATAACGATCCTGTTGGGATCCAAGTGTTTGGGCATAATTCAGCAAACCACGCTAGCAGTTTAACCTGCACTAATGCCAATTAGTGCGCGTTAAACACCTGGACCGTGCACCTCACACCTGGAACAATCTACCTGAGACTATCAAAGCCAGCAAAGAGTACACTGGGGTACTAACAGAAAAGAAGTCCATTGTAAGTGCACCACGGTAGTGTAAAATGAGTGGTTTAAAATGAATTAGGTTATTGAACGTCCTATTAAAATAAGGTGTTAAATATAATTATAGATTCTCACAGCCACCACCAGTCTAAGTTCTTTCAATACTAAAGCTGTCTCACATTGTAATCTGGTCTGTAACTGTTACATATGCCTATAATCCTACAATTTCTGCTGGTATCCTCATGTCGCTGGGGCATGCAGTGTGATGTTGATAGTTTCACCACTTCCACTGTCAACACCACGCTGCAAGCCCCAGCAACACGAGAATACCAGCAGGAACGTGAACCATAGAGGATCGTGGCAGCGAAGTCACGAGGGTCCACACCAGAGCCACGTTGTACTTAAGGCGCAAAAAAGATGGAAAAATTTGTGAGTGGCACTCCAGGTGTCTGTTTTTATATGTTTTATTAAATATTTATAGCAGTATATTCCTTACTTTCTAACATATGTCATCATTGATGCAACTGCCCATACAATCCTATGGCTGCTTCTCTCAAGAGCTTTCAATCAGACCTGACACACTAAGCATTGTGAGTGTGTATTTCCAAGACCACAGTGTGTTCTATATACTACCTAGTAGCACTACTTGTTATAAAGGGGATAAGGACTCATACAAATCAATACACTAAGGGTGTTCTATCATTAGAAATGCCATCACATAATTAGATTGTAAGCTCCTCAGAGCAGGGAATCCTTTTCCTAAATGTTACTTTTATGTCTGAAGCACTTATTCCCATGACCTGTTATTTGTATTATGTGTTATTTATATGATTGTCACGTGTATTACTACTGTGAAGCGCTATGTACATTAATGGTGCTATATAAATAAAGACATACATATATCACATGTGATAATCTAATCATTTATGTTGTCCCTCACCTTGGACCATTTTTTTGTACTGTGGGCAGTGGAGTGATTCTGGTACTCAACACTGTTCCTAATTATAATTAATATTAATATCACAAAGAGCACTGTCTTTACACCTTCATCTATTGCTATTCACTTACTTCTTTACCGCGAACACAAACAGTCCAATCCTTTTGCCCTTGAACTGGTTGTTTAAGATATTAAGGTCGTACGTTCCATCCCAGATGATTGGGGCCAGCCAAGAGGTGAGGTCTTTCAGCGCAGTTTTCCTTCTGCAAAACACAAGAACATGACAATCACATTAGAAGCCAGGTCTTAAGTACATCAAAAGTACACCTATTAACTTGGGTAGTGATATTAGGCTCATAAGAATCTTTTCAAGGCTGCACTGTGAAGTTTTCAACAGTAAATATACACCACGTAGAAGCTAGGTTGTGATACACATCTCTCTCTCCAGTGCAATTACATTACAATCAATAATGTAATTAAAAAAATTATATTGAAAAGGCATGCATAATATTCCAAAGAAATACAAAAATATCTACTGTAGAACTTGATGCATGCTCAGAGAGTTAATGAAATTAGTGTAAGTACTTGTTTCATGATGTGAACCCAGCTGACCCTAACAAGCAAGGCACACAGTTTGTTCCACTCTATTGAGATCAGATTAGACTAGCAAAACATGCATGAGAAGATGTTTGTTATACGAAATTATTTGTACAGGAGTAGGTGCACTCACATACCCTCACAAGACGCGTCGGGTGCACGAAAGGCCACCTGTTTCCTTTTGCACTGTGTAAATGCCTGTCTCCGCATAATCGCAGAGTATGCAAAATTAACCCTTTACGGGTTAACCCTAGAAAGGAGCTCAAATCTACCTCTTTAAATTGCAATAGTATGTAGATGGTGTTAAAAAAACGGATATTTTGACACATCAGGCTTAACACGTATAGGCCAAATGGTGTTTCTTGTTGTTACGGTAGGGGTAGATTTGGCTGCTTTTAATAAAGGTTCAGCCCGCCATTACCTATCAATAATATGGTATTTATTTGTATATGTACAGTTCATGGTACCCATCCTGTATATGTATACTGTGCCCACATTGGGCTATTATAGTGTGTAGCCTGGTTTCAGCATTTCGAGAAACGGGTTAACAGTATCATGGGTGTTTTGAGGGCCTTTGTGTGGAAGATGGATATACAAGTATCCAACCTCAACACAAAGGATATCCTGGGCAATATAAGGCAAGTGGCTTGCAACATTATTGAGCAAGAAAGGGCTTGGGACTCAGGTGTGGGGAAAGTGACTGTCCGATGGGGAACCATTGTTCGGCACAGACACCGAGTCACCTATCCCTGCGGGAGTATTGGGAGGACCAGGGGAACCGTTGCCAAGACTGGGCTCGGTAGGCACGATTCCCATTGGTCCATTCAAATGCCCCGCTCGACTTAAGCCCACCCCTGTGGGCTGTCCTGGAAGTCCGGTAAGTTCCCTCGCTTAGGATTGGTCCAATACAGGTGAGGTCTCGCTTGCAGATTTGACCCCAAAGAGAATCCGCTCTGGGATTGGTTGGGCCTCCGTCCTCCATGTTGGTGGATGGAGACCGAGGGACGTATGAGCTGGAACCTGGCTTTGGTTCCAGAGACTTGTTGCAGAGTGTTCGGAGAGCTGAAGTTGACCCGTTAAATCTCCAAAGGCATCCGAGGGTGCTCTTGAGACTTGCGGAGGAGTTTGGAGGGAAGCAATGGCGGGAACATTCAAAACGGCTGGCTAGCAGAGTACAAGGCAGGGCTGCCTATACTACCGAGGACAGTGGCACAAGTTTGGGAACCTGTATCGGGTTAAACTTCTGGATAGAGATCCGCGCTCCTAGGACTTTAGGTTGTTCCCCCAGTTGGATGAGTTTCTGTGTGTGTTTTATGTATTGGAGGATTGTGGAATCTTTTTCCCAATAAATTCACTTTTGTTCAACTCAGCACTTCTGTCTAGTGTACTGAACACTGGTGTAATTGTCCTGGTCTCCTGTAACACTTGTAATTAAAAATAAAATGATCAGAGTATTCTGCTAAATAGCATTAATTGATCGATTCCTCATTCCTGATTTAAACATCTGATAACATCTATTAACCCACACTTTCATCCTCTCCAGCTATGGGTGTATTAACCACTTGAGACATACAACTGACAGGGCAGAAACATGTCCTGCCAATATATTTATCTCTGTATTACAAGAGTTAGAAGCAGGGAGCAAACCTAGGTGGACCTAAATTGGAATCATATACCATTAGCACTAAACAAACTAGAGGACACATGTGCCTTCCTTTGGGATAATGTTATTATTACGTATTAACATTCAGAATATATGTATTGAAAATAATGGACTTGTTAGCGTTAATCTGTTATCAATACACAATGTACTTTAAAATAAAGTATTATTTTTGTATTGACTACTCATCTTTTCATACATAGTGGTGTGCACCATTTATAGGAGTTCTTTCTTGGTGTGTTTCTGTCTTCACACCTCAATAGTAATGAACAAATAAATAATTCATTAATTCTGCAGACAAAGGTTGAGGCATCATAATACAGGACTGTGTTAAATATATGTAGCCCTCTTACCCCCACCCTAAGTGAGATTGGGGTGTGTAGGTGTATCTGACTACTTCTAGTGTGGTGCTATATAGTACCTGTTGGCTCACAGGAGGGCTGAGCGTCCGCCATGGGGAACCTGGGGCCATTATACTAGGGGTACTTACTTCCAACGATGCAGCGCCTCCACCTGCGATGGCTCCCACCATAGGGGGAGTGGTTCCTCGCAGGACAATCACAATAATCGATACTCACACAGATATATATATTAACTAGGGACTTTACTCAACATGCAAGAAACAGATCACAGCAATATCAACATCATAACCTGTGTTCCTCTCTAGAGGAGACACTTACTGCGTCGCGCAGGACGCTTCTCAACACTAGGTGATCCCACCCAGTGTCCCGAGAATCCCCACCCAATGTCCCGCACTCTAATAGAGAACGTGGGTGACTGCGCAGTCACTAATTAATGTGTTAGGCCTGTTGGTGCACATATATATAGTGAATACCTTCCGAGCACTCCGATGCTCGGGTCCGCAACAATCTTCTAAAAGGGTCAGACGTGCGATGCATCCGTCTGATCCTATCCAGGTAATTCTCCAGGAACCCCAACGAGGGTCCCACCGCTTCACGGGAACACAACCGAATCACGGGAACACCAACCGCATCACGGGAACACCAACCGCATCACGGGAACAGCAACCGCCGCTATATCCCTATCTCTTTCTCACTAACCCTAACGTGACAGGAACTCTAACCTAGGGCCTGTCCCTGATGAACCGCAACCTGGGGTGGCTTGGGGAAATCTCCTAGGGCCTGCGGAGTAATAACCTGCCCCACTCCCTTAACTCATCCCAGTCCTAACACCCACTGAACCCTAACACCAACACTAACACTAGCAGCTACGCACTGCAAACTTCGGAACGCGTACAGCAACTTGCTGCACACTAGCACTATGCCTTCTTGTCAGGCCTCACAGCACTGCCAGCCGTGATCCTGACAAGACAGCACACAGACACGCACTAAGGGCAGCGTCCCTATCTGGGCCGTCCCTCAACACTTACCCACTAACCTGGTGGGGAGTTGGGGCCTTACTTGGGATGTGGGGACCTTACTCGATGCAGGAGCTGCACATGCTCTCTGCACCCTTCCTTCCCTCACAGCTCCCCAGCTCCAACTGCCGTTCTCAGCGCGCGAAATGTATCTTATTGCTCCCTCTGGAGATCCTTGGCCCTTATTGGCCACACGGAGGCACCTGATGTGCTTGCCCCTAAGCCTCATGGGAGTTGTAGTCCCGTGGAGGCTGCAAATACATTGGGGCCGCGTGCGCACTTGCCCTGCGCATGCGCGAGTCTTTGGAGGCCACCTCAACCCTTCCTGCACTTTCCCTACACTCGCGCGACTTCTCCCTAGCTCTGGGGCCTTACCTGCGCCATCACTGCGCATGCGCGAGTCTCTCCGCAATGGCGGCGCCCTCCTCGCTAGCTGCCGGGACCGCAGCAACGCGATCGCGGCCTTAGCAACGGCCCGATCGCGTCCCCGGCAACCAGCCTGCTCGCGGAGATAGCACGCTACTCCCTGCTCCGGCCCCCACCTTTGGAAGCAGCCATCGGGTCCGTCACTGGCTCCGGCGGCACCCGCGACCACGCTGCTCCAAGGGAGGGGGGTCTCTAGGAGCTGCTGGAGAACTGGGTTACACTCTCCCCCTGGTGGAAAATCCAACGTCCCCGCTTGGGGAACGACATCAATCAACATAATAGTTATACAATCAAAATGCACAGCATAGAAAATACAACTCATCACCTGGCAATTATATGACTGGGTACAATGAAATTCACACATAATACCCGAGGCTAGCTGAGACCATTTGTGGGGTGCCCCTAACTGATCATGTGGGGGTATCTCACTTGTGCGTCTGTGAGCCTCCGCTAGAAAAATCTCCTGTAGAGCACGCTCTGGGGTGACAGTCACTGGTTCTGTACTACTTCCTCCCCCTGGTGAAAGGAATAGCACAGTGTCTCTTAACAGGGCCTTTACCCGGCCATCCGCGGCAGGGATGCGGTAGACCAGGAGGCCAGGACCTTTTCCACAGTCCACTACTTGACGAATGGCATGCTCCTTTTTGGGCTTAAAGGAGGCCAGTCTCCCTGGATCTTCCTTTACACAGTCCTTGTCCCTACGGACTTGCGAGGCTTCCACTGAGAAGCGAGCACTGGACAATGTCTCTGTTTCACCTGGCAGGGGGTAAAGAGTAGACACCCGACCACTGCGGTGATTCATGGTGGCCAACAGGTCCTCGGGGATGCTGTCAGTTCCCACCTCGGCCGTCTTGGGACCTGCCCCCGGTACTTCTGGGGCAGTCCACTTACGCGCTGAAAACTCGGGAGCGTTGGATCCCAGTCCTGGGACCACTTGTGTCGGAGCGCACGGGCTCATACTCCGTTCAGAAGCCGCAACTCTGGCCTTCTTCACGGCCAGCTCCATCGGAGATTGTGGGGAGTTAGGGAGTTCCTTACCACTCCACTGGCTTGGGATGGATTCTCCCAAGGAGGACACCTCCGCCAGGACGCGATGCAGAGGGGAGCCCTTCGCCCGGGTGACCAGACTTAAGGTGCCATCGTGCTCCGGGGTCCCCTGGAGGCTCACCCCCGACACCCCTGGGGCAGTCGACTCACCCTCATCGTCGTTTGGTACTGGTCCCCATTCTAGGACCGATGGTACCTCGGTAGTAGGTCGGACTGACCATTGTAGGGCGCACGGGCCCACAGCAGGGTCCGCAACATCGGGGTACACCTCCTCCAGGGCACACGGGCCCACAGCAGGCTCTGTATCCGCCGAAATAATTGGTTCGATAACTTCACTAGAGTGGTCCGCCGGCAGGCGCATCCCCACGAGAGGTTGGTCGCTGGAATCACTAAAAGAAAATGGGGGTATAGACACCTTACCCTGTGATTCCGGCATCGGTTGGTCTGGGCTCTGTGGTTCCTGCTCTACCACTAAGCCGTCCCCTTTGAGAGGGTCTGGAACCGTTTCTGCCACATGGTTTTGGACACACGGGTCCCCTGAGGCCTCTGGAATTAGGACAGATTGATTAGCAATGTCACTCACTTTTGCAGAGGGGTCAGGCTTCCCCGCTTCTTCTTTAACTGCCTCCGTAGCCTGGGGTGTAATAGGCTTCAAGAACCGCACACCGCAGCATTCACATTTGGGCTCCCACGCCAATGCACCTCTAGAGCAGTCACAGGTGGGACTAAAACATTGTATACCCGGTTCTCCGCATACCTCAGTCGTCTTGAAGTCTAGCGGTAAATGGGACAGTTCGGCTCCCTCGTCATAGGCTTCTTGCAGGCAGGGGCACATTAACATAAGGCCATCTACTCCTGGCGCTCGCCAGGCCACATACACATTGGGGTGTATGTCCTGACAGTCTCTCTCATCCTCATCCTCAGAGAAGAAAGAGTCTATTACGGCATCACTGTATGGTTGAAGATAACAAGGCTTGCTCCCCCTGGTGGAATCTGAAGATGGGGCACTTTCTACAAGGGAGTGGTTCTGGCTCTGTGCTGAGTCACTCACAGTGCAGGGGCGGGGTTCAGGGTTTCGCGCCCAACCCGGACAATACTCTGCAACAATTTCTTGCACAGTCCTGGTGCTCTCCCGACTTGGCGGGAGCCGCCATCTTAGGTGTGACTCACTGCTAGAGAGAGACTCCATTTTAATCACAGTCTCTGCAATTACACTAGGGCTCTCTGTATAGATAGGGGGGTAGCCTTCTGGTTTTCCCGCCAATCCCGGACAGTTTTCTTCGACACAATTTAGTGCAGGCTTGCAGTCAGCAGCACGTGCGTTCTCCTGCTTTGGCGGGAGACGCCATTTTACTAGGTCTGCGTAAACTAGGGGGTATCCCTCAGATGGGCCCCCGGGCATACACAGGGCGGACGGTGCCTCTGCCAGGCATATATTTGCAGTGGGGGTTGCTACAACAAGTATTGTTTTCCATGGGGCCGTGGAATCGTGTTCTTCATCTAAAACACATGCGTGCGGCCACCCTGGAATTTTACGCATAGAGTACTGAACCTCAACCGCGGGTATAGTTGCGGGAAGGCCTCCTACTGCCACTACCCGGCCAGGCTCCATATACTGCCTCAAGGCCCAGGCAAGGACCTCGTGTCCGGACTTCACAAACATGGCGACAAAATATTGAGACTTGGACAATTTGGGAAAAAAATGGAACAGGGCACCCCAGGTCTGTATCTCAGCAGCGCCTCCAAATGTAGCCCTCTTACCCCCACCCTAAGTGAGATTGGGGTGTGTAGGTGTATCTGACTACTTCTAGTGTGGTGCTATACCTGTTGGCTCACAGGAGGGCTGAGCGTCCGCCATGGGGAACCTGGGGCCATTATACTAGGGGTACTTACTTCCAACGATGCAGCGCCTCCACCTGCGATGGCTCCCACCATAGGGGGAGTGGTTCCTCGCAGGACAATCACAATAATCGATACTCACACAGATATATATATTAACTAGGGACTTTACTCAACATGCAAGAAACAGATCACAGCAATATCAACATCATAACCTGTGTTCCTCTCTAGAGGAGACACTTACTGCGTCGCGCAGGACGCTTCCCAACACTAGGTGATCCCACCCAGTGTCCCGAGAATCCCCACCCAATGTCCCGCACTATAATAGAGAACGTGGGTGACTGCGCAGTCACTAATTAATGTGTTAGGCCTGTTGGTGCACATATATATAGTGAATACCTTCCGAGCACTCCGATGCTCGGGTCCGCAACAATCTTCTAAAAGGGTCAGACGTGCGATGCATCCGTCTGATCCTATCCAGGTAATTCTCCAGGAACCCCAACAAGGGTCCCACCGCTTCACGGGAACACAACCGAATCACGGGAACACCAACCGCATCACGGGAACACCAACCGCATCACGGGAACAGCAACCGCCGCTATATCCCTATCTCTTTCTCACTAACCCTAACGTGACAGGAACCCTAACCTAGGGCCTGTCCCTGATGAACCGCATCCTGGGGTGGCTTGGGGAAATCTCCTAGGGCCTGCGGAGTAATAACCTGCCCCACTCCCTTAACTCATCCCAGTCCTAACACCCACTGAACCCTAACACTAACACTAACACTAGCAGCTACGCACTGCAAACTTCGGAACGCGTACAGCAACTTGCTGCACACTAGCACTATGCCTTCTTGTCAGGCCTCACAGCACTGCCAGCCGTGATCCTGACAAGACAGCACACAGACACGCACTAAGGGCAGCGTCCCTATCTGGGCCGTCCCTCAACACTTACCCACTAACCTGGTGGGGAGTTGGGGCCTTACTTGGGATGTGGGGACCTTACTCGATGCAGGAGCTGCACATGCTCTCTGCACCCTTCCTTCCCTCACAGCTCCCCAGCTCCAACTGCCGTTCTCAGCGCGCGAAATGTATCTTATTGCTCCCTCTGGAGATCCTTGGCCCCTATTGGCCACACGGAGGCACCTGATGTGCTTGCCCCTAAGCCTCATGGGAGTTGTAGTCCCGTGGAGGCTGCAAATACATTGGGGCCGCGTGCGCACTTGCCCTGCGCATGCGCGAGTCTTTGGAGGTCACCTCAACCCTTCCTGCACTTTCCCTACACTCGCGCGACTTCTCCCTAGCTCTGGGGCCTTACCTGCGCCTGCGCGATCACTGCGCATGCGCGAGTCTCTCCGCAATGGCGGCGCCCTCCTCGCTAGCTGCCGGGACCGCAGCAACGCGATCGCGGCCTTAGCAACGGCCCGATCGCGTCCCCGGCTACCAGCCTGCTCGCGGAGATAGCACGCTACTCCCTGCTCCGGCCCCCACCTTTGGAAGCAGCCGTCGGGTCCGTCGCTGGCTCCGGCGGCACCCGCGACCACGCTGCTCCAAGGGAGGGGGGTCTCTAGGAGCTGCTGGAGACCTGGGTTACATATAGAACACATTCTTTTACAACGAAATGACAACATGGCTTATAAATAATTATCATTTGATCCCACCTTATCTTTTAAAAAACAGGTACATGTAATAATCACTCTAGTATTATGGCGCACAGCCATGAGAGTGGGTCCACTCTCATGGCTGTGCGCCATAATACTATTTTTGTATACTCTGGCACTACTTTTGGCAGCACGCAATATCAGAGGCACATCATAATGTGAGTATATCATTTATATACTGTTAAGTGAATCTCTTTTGATAATAGCAGTCCAGGAACTATCCCAACGAGGTTTTGAGGAGTTGGCTTCAACCCACTTACTCTTACCTTCAGGGTACATTTGTCTCTTTATGGACTTCATACCTCGTTGTGATTCACTATTACTATATTATTGTATACCACTAGCCTCATGTACTGTGCCTCTGTTTATGCATTTTATATTGAGTATATTAACACTAAACGGATCCTGCGGTGGAGCGCTCAAATTACTACAATTTTTTTTCACATAGGAACACAACTGTACTGGATCAATAATGACCCAGCTCGTTTTATATATATCTTTACATTGGAATGGAACTTCATGTCTTATTAATATAGCCACACCCCTTTTTTTGCTACTGCAAGGTGCGTAGTATACCTGGGGGAATGACTTCTTGAAAGTATTAGGCGGATATGATGAATCAAAATGGGTTTCCAGTAGAAAGAGTATAAATTCCGTTAAAGCCCATCTTCTCTTAAAATTAGTATTCAGACCCTTGACGTTTAGTGAAATTATTTTAATTGGGGCCTGATTAGACATGATATTTATCTTTAAGGGGCATATTGTCCATCAACAGCTCTTTTCTTTGCATTTTCCATTCAGGATGCTTTCTAGAACAGGAGTGTTTTTGTGGTAGGCATTTGGTGATGATGAAAATTAAGGAGGGGAAGGGGATAAATAGGTGTGGGAGTATGAATGTGGAATTCCCATTGGGGGAAACCATCATCGAGTGTGGTGGCCGTCAAGAAATATTAACCCAACCTTTTAAACTGGTGTGTTAAACGGGCTTAAGGCCCCAAGGGGGGTGCTATGAGTGTGTGGCTCGTGAGGCCCATCAGCGTGCCCACCAAATATCGCGCCAGCATTAACTATTTGTCATCCCAGGGCCCCGACGCTTCGTCCAAGCCTTGGGGTCACCCGAATCCATTGAGACTATAGAGTCCTTATAACAAAGTGACCTCCAAACATTTCTAATAACCTTAAACTTTTAAATACTTTTGGCAGTCTGTAAACACCCAGCCTATTACAGTCGCATAATACCATTTTAGTAAATATGTACCTAACTTTACTTTAATTATAACTCTTATTATCTATCAGACTAAACTTTTGTAGTAACTATTTAAAAAAAAAAATTCCCTATATTTTTGATCAACAGAATCTTATTGCAAGTACCAGATCTCTATTAACATTAACATACATATTTTGTGTGGGTCTAGCCTTCTTTCAAAACTAGACTGGGTAGACTCACCAAACAAACATGGCATAATTGGTTAAATACAGCATACTATTAATTTGTGGAAGTCTGGGCACCCCTGACCCATGTCCTCCCAAAAAATAGGAAAGAACAAAGTGCATTTTTCAGGAACATATAATCCATAAAAAGAATATAATTTCCACCTTGCATAAAAATACAATAATTTTAGTGAGATTGAACCTGAGTCTAAGATGAGATTGGCAACCCTCCCGTGCAAAGAGAGTCCTCTGCGTCCTGGGGTAAGTTCAGGTCATGCTCCCCGAATTCGGGGCAGAATACAGACCTTCGTGACCACTGTTGCAAAAATGTCTGATTCGATACTAGGGTTAGAGTCAGTCTTGATTTGGTCTGTGCTGAACAGCTCGTTATTCAAAGCATAGATCTGAGACTGTCTCCTTTCTGGCAGGCTCCGTGCTCGGGCTTGCATCTTTCCTGGAACCCGTTGAGGATTTCCCTCTCTGACGGTTGCTTATAATGTCCCATTCTGTCAACCCTGAGGTCTGCTTCAGTCCTCTTCCTGGAGGTTCTTTATCAGGTAGAGGGTCTCCATGCTCCTTATAATAAATCTCCCAAATCCGATCCTCGATGTCGCCTTCCATGCTCAGGCTCCTTCCTCGAGGTCGTACCCAACCCGCGCAGAAATCGCTCCGTTTCCTCTGGATACTGCATATAGTGTTGCTAACCATTCTTATCAACAATTAAACATAAAGGGAAACCCCATCGATACCGGATCCACTTTTCACGGAGTATGCTGGTAAGCAGTCGGAGCACTCACCTTCTGAAAATAATTGTTCAGGAAAGATAATTAAAGATTTGAATTTGTGTATTTTTCGAAAGTGACGCCCCTGCTGTTTCTACAGGCTAACAGTATTCTTTGTTTTGTAGTAGTGTAATTTTATTATAATGTCTCTGGATTTGGCCGGGTCTGGTAATCAGGGCTCCTGACAGGCGGGGAAAGCCGGGACAAGTGTCCCGGGCCCAGTGGCTGCAGGGCTCCCGGCGGCTGGACAAAGTAGCCGCTGGCCCTGGCTCTCCCCCAGCTGCAGGCTTCACCCTCACTCTGTCCCACACCCCGAGCTTTCGGCATTGGCGCGCACCGGGCCTCTCTGACGTCAGTGCGCCAGAAGTAAGCTTCCGGTGCACGCCGGCATGAGAGGGAGGCCTGGCACGTGCTGATGTCAGAAGCTCGTGTGGGACAGAGTGAGGGAGAGCCGGGGCCCAGGGGCAACTACAGGACCGGGAGCCGGGACTCCCGCAGCCCCAGGCCTGGCCAGAGACTATCTCCAAGGTGTCTGTTTTTTTAATATGTATGAGGGGGTGCAAGAGGCTCGACTCCAGCAAGAGCCGGGGCCCCGTGCAGCCACCGGTAGGACAGTGAGGGAGAGAGGCTGAAAATGTGTTTGTGTATTTGGGGGGGGGTGTAGTGTGTGTTTATTTGGGGGGGGGGTAGTGTATGTATGTATTGGGGGAGGGGGGCATATCCCTAATGTAGTGATTATTCACCAGAAAGGGAAGCCACGCTGCCCTTTCACATATAAATAGTTCTTAGGGTTTGGACCCCCCCAACACACACACACACACACACAAATAATTTAGTCTCTGCCAGGTTCGATTCCTATGATAGACTTTTTCTTCATTTATTTATTTATCTATTTACAGTATACTGTAGGTGAGGAGGGCAGGGGGATGGGGGGTATTGAGTGTAGCGGGTGAATTGAGTGTGTTGGGGGATTGAGTGAGAGAGGAGGGAGGGGGAGTAAATAAATACACAGGACAAAGCATATTTTGATTTATTTTGCGTTTTGTTGCCCAAGGGTGGAAATGACGAATGACAAACTGTTTTGCAATGAAAAACAATGGAAAAAAAACCACAAAATAAAAGAACTTATTATAGTGAGATGCATTTGATTCCCCAACATATTTTTTCCTTTCCCTAATGCTGATTAAAGTAAGTTTGTCGTATGTTAATGCGTATACAGTATATACCTAGTGTGTACAGTACATATATGTGTTTGTGGGGGGGGGGGGTAATATTCATGCATGTGTTGCAGCTCTCGAAATATTTTGGACAAAGACATTTTTTTATAAAATGGCTCTTCTTCCCTAAAGGGTGGAGACCCCTGCACTAGTTATTTAAAAGAGACTTAACTATCAAGAAAATGTTGAACATCACACACACTACTGGTCACAATGGAGGGGAATAATTGATATAGTTATTCCACATGGAATGATGGCCTGCCTTTGCCATTAATGTTGGAGTTACTCAACCTGGTGCTCACGTGCAATTACTTTAAATTCGAAAGACAATTTTATTTACAGCTGACAAGCACAACAATGGGCTCAAACGTAGCCCCTGCTTTTGCTAATCTTTTTATGGGCCAATATGAAACGACAAATATTTTGAATCATCATCAATTCTGACACCACATTTCCATAGATTTATAGACTATTTATTTTTCCTTTGGTTGGGTACGGAGGTAGAATTTATGAAATTCTACAATACATTAAATGCAGTGTCAAGTCCAATAAGGTTCACAATAAACTGCAGCTACAATAGCATTAACTATCTAGATGTTCTAGCTAGTAAAGGTGACGTATTTGGATACTAGTTTGTACACCAAACCTACTGTCCGCAACACACTATTGTTGGCTTCGAGTTTCCATTCGATTCAGCTCAAAAAAAGGTCTACTTTTCTCTCAATTAGTCATAGGAGCAAGAATCAAAGGCCAACCTGAAGAAAAAAAATTGAACAGATGAAAATCATGGCTAACAAATTCCTAACTAGAAATACAAATCGCAAAGATGTGGATAACAATATGAAAAGGACCCTGAAGCTGGATAGGGATTCACTATTACAAGGGAAGATCAAGGTGACCAATACAAGGCTAGCAGTGATGAATACATTTTCCAGGATATCAAAAGGTCCTAAAAGATCCTTCCTAAAGAACTGATATGTGCTTCAAACGGATATAAAACTTTGGCCATCAACGCAACAAAAGCGTATTATTTTTGCTTATCGGAGGAAAAAAAATTCAAAATAAAGATTTCTTGGTAATGGGAAACCCAGTGGAGACATAAATGCTATTCTCCACAAAGCAGCTGTCTCAAAAAAAGTTGCTTTGTATGTAGAGGCTGCATAACTTGCAGAAATGGCCTTATAGATGGCATACCGTTTAAACATCCCCACTCTGGTAAATCCATACAGATCAAGCACCTGGTTACATGCCACACCTCATCTGTTATGTACTCTATATTATTTATGTTGATAAAACTGACAGGACATTCAGTGAACGGCTGAATGAATCAGAAAAGGGGGAAGGAAAACACAAAGTGGATGTGTCTCCTAAAAGAATTCACTATACTGCACTCCTACTTAATATAAAATTTAACTTTTAATATATTTACATAAAACATATGTTACCAAATCGTTGTATATTGTGCATTAAAAATAAATTAAATTATCAAGAACAAGCGTCCGTGTCAGTGAATGTGCGTTGGAATAACCTCAGACAGCAAATTGTATTCGAGATAGCAGGACACAAGACGTATAAGTCAGGGTATAAACCCCTCTGGGACACCTATGAGACCAGGTACATGTGTATATATATAAATATGACTAACAGACTCAGTGAATGATTGTATCACGAAAATACTGCAGTCCTGCTTAGACTTATAAACCACAGAGCACTTAGGGATGTTAGTTTAGGGATGTATAACCATCCACTAAGTATAGAAGTGCTACTGATAGTGTGATAATGGAGGGTAAATGATTCATAGCATAGTGAAGCAATTGTTCACAGCATTTTGGTCAGTGAATCATTATACAGCACACTCCAAATGAACATGTCATGTAGAAAGCAGGAAGGTTTGCACACTGAGTGTTAGTAAAAGTAACCAATTTAGATCTACATAGATAGAGCCAGGTGACTACAGAACACTACATAAAAGCAGCTCCAAGTAGGAGACTGACAACATGGCACGTCCAACGCGCGTTTCCCTCCAGCAAAGGAGCTTCCTCAGGGACAAATTTGCTGGGG
Organism: Ascaphus truei; assembly: GCF_040206685.1. Classification (NCBI taxonomy): domain Eukaryota; kingdom Metazoa; phylum Chordata; class Amphibia; order Anura; family Ascaphidae; genus Ascaphus; species Ascaphus truei. The sequence continues at coordinate 37,438,708 of NC_134492.1, read as the reverse complement.
GGAGGAAGAATTAACCCTTATATACCCAAGCAGTACCATGATTACAGATTGAACAATTGCCAGCTGTTGCACATGCGCAGTTGGTCAGTTAACAAACTAAACCCATCAAACTTCAAAAATGCTGATTAAAACATCTGTATCCATTCCCACACATTTAACAACAGTAGTGCTGAATTTTTGAGTTGATTCGAGCGTTTTTTAGGCTTTTTTAAGGCTTCTATATTAGTATGGCATTGATCGGCGAAATTAGAGTCCAATGCGCATGCGCGCGGACTCTGAAAATCCATCAAACCAAAATAAAGCGTATTGCGCATGCGTGGGCACTTAGAGTAAGAGTTGCTAAAATCGGAGTCTATGCACCGCGCATGTGCGAAGACTTAAAGGCTCTAGCCCGATGTCCGCGCAACTGCGCATGCACGGAGGCTCCAAAGTCACTCATATGAACGCGCATGTGTAAGAGACTAAGGCAAGAATACTGCCATAGTCCAGGTGTGTTGCGCATGCGTTCGGACTTCAAAATTATATGGCTTGCTGCCATCCGTGATCGCGCGCAGTGCGCATGCGTCGGGACTTAGAAAATTTCATCAAAAATAATAAATGAAAATGTTCATATCGCGCATGCGTGGGCACTTAGAAATATTTAGCCTTATTAATACACAATGTGATTCTGATTGTTCAATCGATCTGTCCTCATCCAATATAGTTGCAAATGCCCATGATATACAGCCAAGCCATAAAGGGTACATATAGAGCTTTAGATATATAGATAGTAGATAATCTTAAGAAGCTCATACCCTATATGTTGGCAAGTAAAAAAGGGGTATTAATGAATATATGACAGATAATAATCAATAAATGGTGGGTAAGGGTCTATCGTACCTTATGGAAATATTTTGTGCAGAGTATAATTGCAAAAATTAGATTGTATATACTCCCCCATAGTAATATACTGCTCAATGTGTCAGGCTTGGAGGTAGTGATAGGATGAATAAAGAAAAATAAAAAACAATTTATGTATATGTATATAGCAATTTTTGCGTGGTATTTTTATTGTATAATTACTATTCTACACACATATAGCATACATAACGACTAAGCCCAACGCTGGGTTTAGAACTTTGGTAATATAGTCATTAATATAGTGGTAATATTTAATATATTTCAATATCAAAAGCTGGGAAACAACACAATGGGCATGGAGAATAATGTGGCTGCTCGTATATAAAAGTATATATAGTATATGAGTAGACCATTTAAATACAACAAGAAAACACAGGATAGATAGCAAAGTCTAACCAGGAGAACCTTCCTGATCAAATAAAGGGTGTATAAGTAAACCCCTCATTGAGTCCATTGGGGCTCCTGGTTTTTAATTTGAAAATCCATTCTGCTTCAATCCGAAGCAGGGATTGGTCAATATTGCCCCCTCTCATGGGACATTTCAGCTGGTAAATGCCCATGAATTTAATGGCATTGGTATCGCCATTGTGGTATTGTGTCACATGTCTGGCAACAGATGTTTCAGCAGAGTGTTTAATGGAATTAATGTGTTCCAAAACACGTCTGCGTAGTTGTCTAGTTGTTTTTCCAACGTATCTCTTACCACATTCGCATGTGATAAGATATATAACGTTGGGAGTCCGACAGTTAATGAAACTGTCCACAGAAAAATGTGATGTGTTGTCATGATTGGCGAATACTTTGGCCACATTTATGTGTCTGCATGCTTTACACCCTTGGCAGCGGTACATGCCCTTCACAGGGCTCAACCAAGTTGTGGTTCTGCAACGTTGAAAATGGCTGTTCACTAATGAGTACCGTAGGTTTTTGGACCGCCTGCTGGTAATCATGGGTCTGGGGCCTATAACCTGTGCCAAATCATCGTCGGCCTGTAGGAGATGCCAATGTCTGGCGAATATCTTTTTAATGGCCCACCAACGTTTGTTAAAGGTGCCAATGACTCTAATTGTTCTGTCCTTAGATTTTGTCTTGTTTCTAGACAGAAGGGAAGCCCTATCGCAATGTAATGCCCGATGGTAAGCCTTATTCAATGTTTTAATATGATAGCCACGATTGAGGAATCTAGACCGAAGTTCTTTAGATTGTACTATAAATTCTTCAGTCGTGGAGCAGTTCCTCCGAAGTCGGAGATACTGGCCTATGGGGATGCCACTAATGAGGCTTCTAGGGTGCTGGCTCTGAGCTAGTAACAGACTGTTAGTCGCTGTGCTTTTCCTATAAACCTTTGTCTGGATGTTACGTTCACCATCAATATATATGTTCAGATCTAAGAATGTTATTGAGGTGGTACTTAGCACAGTCGTGAGCCTCAAATTCAGAGTGTTAGTATTTAATTTCTCCACAAACTCATGGAGTAGTTGAGTGGGACCTTCCCATAGGAGCAGAATGTCATCTATGTACCTGATCCACATGGAAATGTGGTCAGTGTACACAGAGAAATCCTCATTGAAAACGTGGATACGCTCCCACCAGCCCAGGTATAAGTTGGCATACGTAGGGGCACAAGCAGTGCCCTTAGCGGTACCCTGGGTCTGGTGGTAATAAAGCCCGTCAAAAACAAAATAATTATGTGTTAGAACATAATTCAGTAGATCAAGGACGAAAGAGTTGTGTCTGTTGAATCTACGGTCCCTGGTCGACAGAAAGTATTGGACAGCATTAAGACCATTCTTGTGAACAATGGAAGTGTATAATGATTCTACATCTAGACTCACAAGAATGGTCTCAGATGTAACATGGATCCCATCTAGTCTCTTTAGTGTATCTTTCGTATCCTGAACATACGAAGGGAGACTAATGACGAAATCCCTTAGAACTTTGTCTAAGTAAATGCTGCTGCCCTCGGACAGACAGTTATTGCCCGAGACTATTGGGCGACCAGGGGGGGACCGTAATCTTTTATGTACCTTAGGTAAGGTATAGAATGTCGCCACCGTGGGTGACTTCGGGTACATAAAATCGAACTCACTTCGGCTGATCATATCGGTGTCAAGAGCATTCTGTAGAATGTCTAACAGTTCTGATTTATATTCTGACGTTGGGCTATGGTCAAGGGTCTCGTAACAATCTTTATCGCTAAGAAGCCTCATGTTTTCACTAACATAGGCTTCAGTGTCTTGAATTACGATATTGCCACCCTTATCAGATGGTTTAATTGTGTAGGCTTTGTCAGACATCAGTTCTTTTAGGCCGATTTTTTCGTCGGATGTAAGATTATTGGCAGACATAATGTTTTGGCTCGGCTTTCAGGTCCCTGGTTACGCAGGCGACAAACAATTCAACAGCCGGACAGGTGGTAATTGGAGGGGTAAAGTGACTCCTGGGTTTCAGGTGTGTAAATGGACCTGTGATGTCATTGTCAGGTAGGATATTCTGATCAAAGAGTTGACAAAGATCCACAACATCTTGTCTTTCTTGTGCATTCAAACCATCAGTGAGTAAATTTGGATTTATGAATCATTTACCCTCCATCATCACACTATCAGTAGCACTTCTATACTTAGTGGATGGTTATACATCCCTAAACTAACATCCCTAAGTGCTCTGTGGTTTATAAGTCTAAGCAGGACTGCAGTATTTTCGTGATACAATCATTCACTGAGTCTGTTAGTCATATTTATATATATACACATGTACCTGGTCTCATAGGTGTACCAGAGGGGTTTATACCCTGACTATTAGCGTCTTGTGTCCTGCTATCTCGAATACAATTTGCTGTCTGAGGTTATTCCAACGCACATTCACTGACACGGACGCTTGTTCTTGATAATTTAATTTATTTTTAATGCACAATATACAACGATTTGGTAACATATGTATTATGTAAATATATTAAAAGTTAAATTTTATATTAAGTAGGAGTGCAGTATAGTGAATTCTTTTAGGAGACACATCCACTTTGTGTTTTCCTTCCCTCCTTTTCTGATTCACTTTTCAGTTCACAGTTTGCACCCACTTTTTTGATTACCATATATTCACCCATTATTTCGTTTCAATTGGTGTGGTTTTGTGATCACTCCCTAACCCTAGTGTTTTCTCAACGGCTGAATGAGCATCGTTCCAGTGTCCGGCTAGCCCTCAACAGAGGAGAGACTGATAAACCTGTTGCCAGGATACTAGTTAGCTTCCCTACGCTATATGATTATTGACCATGTGAGATCCCCAAACAGAGGAGATGATGTCAAAAGATTGTTGCTACGGGAAGCTAAATGGATATTTGATTTGAACACAGTGACACCGCAGGTACTAAATTAAGATCTAAAATGTAATTGTTTTCCTTTAATATCATTTTAGTTTATATTAAGAGTCATACAGTATGATTGGTTATACACATTTTTATACACACACACACACACACACACACACAGGGCTCGACCAACTAGGGAAAAACCCACTCCCCCCAAAAAAAGTTTCACCCCCTCCCCCTCACGACTCTTGCCTGTGGCGGGGTCCGGCTGCATGGCGCGGCGATCTCCGTCTTCTCCCCAAATTGTACTCTTTCCCCTGCAGGTCCTGAAAAAATGGTGCCACGTGACATCACGACGCGTCCCGTTGCCATGCGCGCAGCCATTTTTTCAGGACCTGCAGGGGAAAGAGTACAATTTGGGGAGAAGACGGAGATCGCCGCACCACGCCGCCGGACCCCGCCTCAGGTAAGCACTCGACAGTGGCGAGCGGCCAAGTGCATTTGTCGAGCCCTGTGTGTATATATATATATATATATATATATATATATGTGTATGTATGTATGTGTGTATATATCAAAACACAAAGAAAGAAAACCCACATAAAGCACTCGGATAAATAATAAATATACAAAAAAGGTTATTAAAAGACCAAAAACAGCGACCAACAGAAAACCTCACAAAAAATATAGCACAGCACCCACAAATATGAACAGAAAATGTAAGGGACAGAAATGAAATCTAATGATAACCAACTGACATGACTGCAGCATATAGAGGAGCTTACACTGCGGACGTGCAGTGCTGCTGATTGCAGGAGTTTGAAGCAGGCGCACAGAGTGGAGCACACAGGAAGCTTTGAGAGGCGTTTTCCCCTTTGCCAGACTCACTGTGGGAGCTCTGAAGGGAGTATATGCAGAGCATTGTGAGGTTGGTTTTTCCCGTTGCCTGACCCACTGTGGGAGCTCTGAAGGGAGTATATGCAGAGCATTGTGAGGTTGGTTTTTCCCGTTGCCTGACCCACCGTGGGAGCTCTGTGTTTGATATACATCTAGCAGTGAGAGGTGATTTCCCCACTGCCTGAACCTGTGAGTACTTTCATGCTGTCTGCATCATTGCACTGTTTCTTTGTGAGGGAGGAGGATACTAGAGGGATTCAACTGAAGATATAGAGGACTTATACTGCCCCCTTTCTTTACCCCACCTCCTCCCCTTGGATGTCGCCTATTTGATTATGCTCCCCAATTACTCTCCCCATTCTGATTCATTCTGATCACACATATCCTGTTTCATTCCATCTATACCTGGAGCGCATGGCAGATTTCTACAGTGTGTATAGAGGAGAAATGCCCTAACAGACAATGGGATCTAATAAATTCCCATTGAAAGTAATGACCTGCAGGTCTAAGAAGCATATCTATGCAAATTGAACATGAAGGTACACATGGATGAACAGAACTGCAGTGAAAACATATCCTGTGGCAATATCCAGTCAAAAAAATGCATCCAAGGAAATTATAATGTCCCAAAGATAAGACAAGTACCCAAAAAGTCCCTGCAGAGACTAGTTGAGAGCATAGATACTCCTAGGGTGATGTGGATGGTGCATATCAAAATTGGAAAACGCCCACTAAGGAACAGGAGAGTCACTGGAAAAGGTTAACACAAACTCCCAGGGAGAGATGAATAGTAGCAGTTGTGTATAAGCACAGTAGCAATCTGTGCAAGCAGATCTCCTGAGCACTATTAGCACATACAGTATGGATGTCAGTAGACATAGTCCCGAACCTATCTGTGGTTGTAACGGGTGTTGGCAATGTACACATCTTCCGTGCCACATAAGTACTGTATGTGGTCATATAAAACAGTTCAGATGTGGCATAAAGACAGTAACGAAAAGCAGGCAAGCTGAATCTCAGCCTGTGTAGCAGAGCATAGCCAAGCTTGACGGTTGACTGAAAGTAATAATAAAGAAATCCATATCACCAGATATGCTCCACTCGTCTTTTCGCCAGCCCTGTGCAGTCAAGCCACTCGTCACTCATCAGTAAAGGAAGATGGCATAAGATGATAAGAGGCCCGGTCCCAGCAGCAATCCGACGTCTGTTTCGCCACAGACAGCTTCTTCCGGGAAAAGCTGCAGCTGGACTGCGCAGGGCTGGCGAAAAGACAAGCGGAGCTTACTTGGTGATATGGATTCCCTTATTATTACTGTTCCCTTGGACTTTATCACGAAGGAGCAGGATTTTTAAGAATATAACTAGTTGATATATGTGGTTGAGGTATTGGATACAGTCTGTTGCATTGAACACATACATAACAAGTATAGATACAGTAATAGGAAGAAAAGCAATTTAGCAAAACACTTGATCAAAATATTTTGCATAGCTTTACATTTGAGCTGGGTGAACTAACTATATAACATCAATGTGTTTCTGTCATATTGTAACAGGAAAAGTATATGGAATGTACCCAAATATAATTAGAAGCGCAATATACAATAGTCTTTTTCGAATACACAGTCCAGAGTTTACTTTATTTTTTCTATCACTATCAATGTGTATTGCTGCGGGAGATTACTGCATTATCAATACAGACGGGTTGTAACTTTAACAGCACTATTATAAAGTTTCAGAGCTAGCTATTCCAGTTCTCACTCCAGGGTTCAATTTTTTATGTGATTACATAGTTACCAATAGATGAGCCACACGGGTTTGATGGCAATTAGCTACGTAGGTCTCACCTGGGTTTGCATACAGGTGTGAGCATTCACTGTGGGCTGACATTGACAAGAGGTCTGAGTTCTTGACTGAAACATCGAGCCACCAATATTTAAAGTTATTCATTTTTTGAAAGACCTCAGGTGTGCCGGTACTTTCATACGTGAAATGGAATTAGACAGGAGTCATTTAGTTCTTAATGTCACTCCAGGTTGTTTTGGGTAATTATTTATTTGACCCTCAGTAAAGTAAGAGGCCTTGATGTGGAGAATACATACAGTACTAATAGGTTATGTGATAGTGCTGTGACCAATAAATCCTGATACCACTTTCTTTGTCTTCTTGAACCATGCTGAAGACCGGTGAGATGTCACCTTTACAGTACGTCATCCAGCTTCTTTCACAGGAAAGTGGCAATGCAAGATCATTATTTGTATTACTGTTTGTCCTGTTTCACCTATATAAAATCCACAACGAGGTCATAGTGTGCATATTATCAAGTATACATTGATTGATTTCAGGTCCGGGGATCCCCTACTTCCCGAGTTACAGGCCCCATTATGGGGTGCCGGTATCCCCGCCATGTTAAAATCCTGTGGGTCACATGGGATTTTAACATTGCAGGAGAGATACCGGCACCCCATAATGGGGCCTGTATCTCAGGAAGTAGGGGGTCCCCGGACCTGAAAATTAATGCGGTTCAGCTCCGGAGACCCCCTGCTACAAGACTGTAGTGTTAAAATGAAATAAAAACCCCACGATCGCCTGTTAGAGGCACGCAGGTAGAGTGACTGATTCAGCCTCTCTCTTACTGTGCGTCTCTTACAGAACGGTAGACCCCGGTAGGATTAACACAGCAGTGACCCCTGCTGTGTTAATCGGATTGGTCATTAGTCTGTCGCGACAAATGTTGAAAGTATCTTGGGGAAACCAATTCGAGAAATGGTGGAGGAGAAACTCAGTGGAGGAGTTTATATAGCCACAATATATTCAGTTGGTAACCACAACAATGCTATCCTAATAGTATCAAGAATGGGTACAATGTTCTGGTTACCAACTGAATATATTGTGGCTATATAAACTCCTCCACCGAGTTACAGAAATATTGGTGCTGGAAACACCAGTAACAGAGTTTGTAACAAGCAGGAGGTCAAAGAATCCAGCCAATATAGCAGGAGATATTGTATTTTGCTATACTTGTGGGCAGGGTTGACATTAGTTACCTTAATAGACCCACTAAAGCCAAAATTATTTTTCAGCATTATCCCGCCCTCGCACTTACTCTCCGTTTTTAATTATATTTATTATTTGTTTATTGTTTCATCCCAAACACCTATATTTTATCAGGAATATTAAAAGTTTAAGTTTTATATACTATAGGATGTGTCTCAATGCCGCATTAAGGGGATTCTTCTCTATCTTAATCATTACATTATCTTTTCTTTATCTCCCCTCCCCCGCTAGCCACCCGGGATGCTTAAACACCCTCCCCGGGGCAACTATTTCCACCCTCTACCCATTGATTGGCACAATGGTACACCATGTCCATATAATATGGGCATGGTTTGCCACTATGGATGTCAATGGGCAACGTAAAAATAAAACAAGCACCAAAAATACACAACATTTAAATAAAAACAAGCAGGTTTAACCCCTTCATTGCCTTAGCGGCTAGCCGCTAAGGTAATGAAGGTGTTTTTGTTTAAATTTTAATAACAGTGTACTGTAGCAGGGGGTCTCTGGCGCAGAACCGCATTAGTTTCAGGTCTAATAAACATATATATATTTACATACACGCACTTAACCCCCCCCCACACACACACGTTCTTACCCACACACACTTATCATTACACATTTACTTACCCACACACACCTACCCACCCACACTTAGTTACACCCCCCCCACACACAGACACACACACCTCCATGCACACATACATACTTACGCACAAACACTTATCCCCCCCACACACACACACACTTGCCCACATACTCTTAACCACACATACCTACCCACCCGCACTTGGTTACCCCCCCCCCCCACACACACATTCCCTTACCCACACACACACCCCTCCACGCACACATATACACACCCCTCCACGCACACATACACACACACACACATATACATCTCCCCCCCACACACACACACACATTTACTTACCCCACCACACACGCCCACATACTCTTGCCCACACACTTCCACTCCCCCCCACACACATTTACTTACCCACACATACATTTACCCACTCGCACACAGTTGCTTACCCTCACACCATTACCCACCCACACACACACTAACTTACCCACACACACACTCACACACAAACACACTTATTTACCCACACACACAGCCACAGACAGATTTCCCGGTGCCAAGGACTAGATTTTTGACTGCTCCCCGTGTCGGCGGTCTTGCAAGCCCCCCCATTTCACACCTCGTGAGCCCCCTCTATTTCCCCCTCCCTTTTCCCATGTATTTCTCTCCCCTCTGTCTCACCTCTCACTCTTCCCCCTTCCATCAATTACCCCACTCTCACTCAATCCCTCCCCATCACCTCGTATGTATTTCTCTCCCCTCAGTCTTACTCTTACTCCCTGAATCCTTACACCCCACTCTCCTCTCACTCACCCTCCCTTCATCAATTACCACACTTTCACTTAATTCCCCCTCCTCACACTCATTCCTTCCCCCCTCCCCCTACAAACACACAAACCCCACCACAATATATACAAAAAAAAACACCCCCAATACAAAAAACTTTCCCACTCCCCAAATACATACAAAAAAACCCTATGCCCAAATACATACCAAACCCTCCCACCACCCACATACATACCAAACTCCCCCCCTCAACCCCCAAATACATACCAAACCCCCCTCACCCTCCAAATACACACCAAACCGCCCCTCACCTCCCAAAATACATACCAACTTCCCCCCAGCCCCTAAATACTTACAAACCCCCCACCCCCAAATGCATACAAAAAAAACCCTCTAAATAAATACAAAAAACTTACCTACCTTAGGAATGGTCTCAGGCCTCTGCTGCCCTGGCTCTCCCCCAACTTCTTTACCCGACTGCCAGTCCTCTCGTTGCCACCGGGCTCGGCTCTCCCCAGCTACGGGCCTTCCTCACTGACTGTCCCATGCCAAGCCTCTGATGCCAGTGCGTGTCGGGCCTCTCTCTCATGCCGGTGCATGCCGAAAGCCCGGCCCAGAGCACACCCAGGCCCGGCACGCACCAGCAGCTCAGTGTGGGAGAGTGTTAGTGTCAGTAAGGGAGGCCCGCAGCTGGGGAGAGCCAGGGCCTGGTGGCAACGAGAGGACCAGCAGCCGGGCAAAGAAGTTGGGCCCCCCGCAGCTACCGGGCCCAGAACACTTGTTCCAGCTCTCCACCCCTGTCGGTGGCCCTGCCCGCACACACACTTACTTACACCACACACTTACTGTCGGGAGAGGGAGAGTGTGGGAAGAGGGTGTGGAGATTGTGGAGAGAGGGAGTGTGTGGCTAGAGTAAGGAGAGAGTGAGAGTGGGGAGGAGAGAGGGTGGTAAGAGAGGGAGGGAGAGCGAGTGGTGAGAGAGGGAGGAAGAGAGAGTGGTGAGAGGGAGGAAGAGAGGGTGGTGAGAGAGGGAGGGGGAGAGGGTGGTGAGAGAGGGAGGGGGAGAGGGTGGTGAGAGAGGGAGGGGGAGAGGGTGGAGAGAGGGAGGGGAAAGGGTGGAGAGAGGGAGGGGGAAAGGGTGGAGAGAGGGAGTGGGAAAGGAGGGGAGATGGAGGGGTAGTGTGGAAAAATGTGGGAAAATGTGGGGAGAGTGTGGAAAGAGGAAGAGTGTGGGGAGAGTGAGGGTGTGTGGAGAGCGGGAGCGAGAGCGTGTGGGGAGAGTGATAGTGTGGATAGAGGGAGAGGCTGGTGAGATGGGATAAGTGTAGGGGGAGAGAGGTGAGAGGGAGAGCATCGGGAGAGTATGGGGCTAGAGAGGGAGAATGTGGAGAGAGAGGGAGAGTGTGGGTGACAGAGTCAGGGGGAGAGAGAGTCAGTGGAGTTGGGGGAGAGTCAGTGACGGGGGGGAAAGAGTCGGTAGAGGGGGGGGAGAGAGATTCGGTGGAGAGGGGGTATCAGTGTGTGAGGGGGGGGAAGAGATATAGAGGAGTGTCTCCTCTAGAGAGAGAGAGGGGGAGTGTGTATGAATGGTAGAAAAAAAATCTATTAGGTACAAGATTACAAATTTTCAGATACAAAAACATATTCCTCTTTAATTGCCTCATTCAAATACCGGCTTGAAGTGAAAATACTTTGTTTGTAACTGCAGCTTGTTTCAGTGTAACTGTGCTCTGAATCAGAGCAGGGTGACTGCACAGTGTATAACTCTAAGGCCTCAGCCAAGCTCCCCGCTGGCGTGCTGAGGCGCGCTGAGGCTCAGGGAAACCGGGTGCTTTCCCTGGCCTTAGACAGCGCGCCGTCAGGGGGCGTGTCGGGGGCGGGCCAGTGACGTCACGGAGCTGGTTCGCCCTCATTGGGCGAACCGCTCACGTGACTGGGCCTGCGCTCCGGCGAGCGCTGAAATTTAAAAATCTTCTAAGACCTACGCTTCCGCGCGCTTGCGGAAGCATAGGCGAGCCCCTACTAAAGCCGCTCTAATTGCGGCTGTAGGGGCTCAGTGCCGAGCGGAAGCACGCCTCAGCGCGCCTCCGCCAGCAAGCAGCAACCCTGGACGAGGCCTAAGGCTGCGTCCAGGGTGCCTTTTTGCTTGCTGAGGCGCGCTGAGGCTGAGGGAAAGCGAGTGCTTTCCCTGACCTTGGTCCGCGCGCCTTCCGGGAGCGTGTCGGAGGGGGGGGGGGGGCGTGTCGGGAGGGGGTGGCGGGCCAGTGACGTCACGGAGCTGGTCCGCCCTCATTGGGCTAACCGCTCACGTGACCGGCCCTGCTCTCCGGCGAGCGCCAAATCTAAATTTTGTATAAGACCTACGCTTCCGCACACTTGCGGAAGCGTAGGCGAGCCCCTACTAAAGCCGCTCTCATTGCGGCTGTAGGGGCTCACTGGTAAGCACCAGCGCGATACCCGAGGCCTTAGTTACAAGGTAAATGAGTTGATTGCTCAGATTGTTAGTTCCAAGTCAAAAATCCCATTAGTGTTGGTGCACTTGAATATAACACACATACAGGATGATGTCAGTCATATAGGTATTGAATAGAATTATAATTACTTAGGTTTAGTTGCAGAATGTCGCAGTCAAAAAAATCTAAATCTTTTGTCTGAACGGTGATCAGATAAATCGCAATTAGCTGTAATTAGTGCACGTCACCCTGCTCTGATTCAGAGCGCAGTTACACTGTAGCAAGCTAGAGTATTTGTACTTCAAGCCGGTATTTAAATGCGACAATTAAACATGGATCTGTACTTATTATCTAAGTGAGATTAGCTATCTCTAAGCAAATCACTTTCACTTACCTGCTTTTTCATCGATATATAGGTAACATCTTGACGTTTGGACACTGCCACAGTGCATGGATATACAGTATGCAGTACAGTATCCCTGCTTCAGTGCGCTGCAGCACTGCCATGTAACAGATCCCTTCACTCATTACAGCTAATTAAGATCGCTGCGATTGTCTGATCACTGTTCATGCAAAATACTTCGACTTTTTGTCTCTGGCATTCTGCAACTAGACCTAAGTCATATGCAGGATAATGTTCCTGCTCACACAGGTATTCTTACTTATCCCCTAAGTGAGACTAGCTGTCCCTAAGCAAGTCCTGTTAACAAAAAATATTCTCCTTTACCTGCTTTTCCAGGAATATTGGTAACAACTTGTATCTTAGAATTTGACACTGCACAATAATATCATAACCATATGCAGGATGAGTGGCGTAGCTGGGCTAGCGTGGGCCACCGGGCAAAAATGTTGCTGGCTGTTCGTGCACATGCGCGATCAGCATTTGGTGGCTCATGTGCATGCGCGAGCAACACTTGCCGGTGGCTCATGCACATGCAGAGAGTCACAGAAGGAAACACAGGACAGAACATCTTTGCTGATGACACAAAATTATGTAAGGTAGTAAAATCAGAGCAGGCTGTAATTCCTCTTCAGAAGGGCTTGGATAAACTGGCAATTTGGGCAGGGAAATAGCAGATGAGGTTCAATACAGATATATGTATGGTTATAAATTTGGAAAACAAGACTAAAACAGGCAATTTACAAATTAAATGGGAAAAAATAGGTCAATTATTGATGGAGAACGATTTAGGAGTGCTTGTAGACCGCAGGCTTAGCAATAGTGCTCAATGTCAGGCAGTAGCTACAGTACAAAGGCAAATAAAATATTATCTTCCATAAAACAGACAATGAATGGAAGGGAAAAAAGCCAAAATGTTGCTACTGCAAAATCCTTAGTAAGACTACTTGGTTATGTACAGTTTTGGCCACCACTCCATAAAAAAGATATTATGGAACTAGAAAAGTACAGAGAAGAACCACCAAATTAATGAAGGAGATGGAAGGTCTGACTTATGAGTAAAGGGTTCTTTAAAGTAAGGGCACTTAAAAGGTGGAATTCATTACCCATGTAGACTGTGATGGCAGATACACTAGATCGCTTTAAGAAAAAGCTTAGGCATCTTTTTAGAAAGGAAGGGTATACAGGGATATTTCTTGATTTTTATTGACAAACAGACCTACCTGTTTCAAAGCACCCTTGAGTCACATAACGGATTAGAGGACTGTTTGTCAATTTTTTTAATATGATTTAATAAACAATATTTTTAGATTTATTGTATTATTTGGTGTTACTATGCATAACATTTTTGACGGTGTATTGCAATATTTTGAACCCTTCATCACAGTTCGCATGCTTGCAGGATATACAGTAAGATTCTGGGTTTTTATGAAGCGAAGACTGAACATTAAAGATCCCGGGTTCCTGGAAGGCGTTAATACTGTTACTTACGTTTGTGGGGCACGGGTAGCTGTTTTCCCTTTATCTATGATTCATGCTTTCATTTGGATATATACAACGAAGGCACATATATGCGTTTCTCCATCGAGTACTATTAGCAATGTTGTTTTTCTATATTGAATAGGGGTCTAAGTTCTGATAATGCAACTTAAGTAATAGAACCATAATATAGAACCCTGATGTCATAATATCCAGATCATGGTGGCATCAGACTTGAGTCCAAATTCTATTCCAATTAAAAGGAAGGAACATTATGAGTTGTGGCATTCTAACACTTGGACTACAAATCCGACCTCTGAACATGGATTGAGTATATACCCGATATCTGTTCTTTTCAGCGTCAGTTGCCTCTCGCAACTCTTGAGTGCCAAGATTCCATCCTTAATTTTTTTCTCCTGCAGAATCCCCAAATCAATGCGGTTCCCTTGGTTTAGAAGGGGAAATATTGGTCCTTGGTACTGTATCCTGTGGGGTTAACAAAAAGAAGTAAGAGAGGTCAGAGAGGAGAGAAGTAACCGGGGAAGACACAAGAGACACATTTGTGGCAGTCTGTGATAATGGCAGTCCTGGTCTTTTATATGGCATTTCAGATGCCTTTTATTGTTGTAAATCAACTGAACACTTCAGGAGTTGAATAATTATCAAATACTTTTTTCCCCTCTAACATTTTGATAGTACTAAACCATGACTGTCTCCTAGGAACCCACCTACTTTAGTGCACCTAGGTAGTGTATCAAATGAGATGAAGGGTTTGAAACATTCTGAAAGATCCTGCACTCTTCCGACCTCCCTGCAATTACGCTGCATCACCCCTGCAGGTAGCAGGAAAGGGGCCAAGAAGGAAGAAGAGGTAGTGACGCAGCAAATGAATAGTCCGTACTAGAAGTTAATCTTCTCTGTCTCAGAGAAAACTTATGTACCCTAACCCCTGAATCAGCTGTATGTGTGTGTGTCTTGTGTTTATGCCAAACCATACTTCAAATGTTCATCTATAACAACGGTGGCCAACTCTGGTCCTCAAGGGCAACCAACACATCGGGTTTTCAGGATATCCTTGTTTCGCCACAGGTGGCATAATCAGTGGCTCGGTCATTATGAGCGAGCCACTGATTGCATATGTGTTGGTGGACCTTGAGGACTAGAGTTGGCCACCGCTGCTCTGTAGCTTTGAACTACTCGGATTTCATGACTCCTTCACTTTTTCTAAGGAGCAAAGCCGCAGGGAATGTTGACGTATCTGGGGCTGCGTATTAAATTGTCCCGGCTGCAAAACTGGTGCAAATAAAAAAACAACACTAGATTTATTCGCATGGAAACAAAATCTTAATGGAAGCATTATTTTGTTTGTATTTTATGGTCTGGGGCTTTTTTTCTTTAAGCTGGGAGACTGATGATTACTATAAACCAGCAGTTTGCAAAGCAATTACTAGTCAGTCCTGGTAGTCACAATATAACTGATAACTGAGCAGGTACACTCTTCCTGCCGTGCTCAGCTAGCATCTTTAGAAGTAATGGGGTAAACCATATATTCATTCAAGATTTAATACTGAGCTACTGTGTGTGTTAGCTTGGGGGATAATATATATATATATATATATGTGCCCATTTGCATGTCATTTCCCAGAATCCCTTGCAGCAGTGGAAGTGCTGTGTACTGGGTGATAATGGTGAAAGGCGGGGTTGCAGACCTGCCTAAGACATGCAAATGAGCATACAGGAATATTTGCTATATATATATAATTTTTTTATTTTTTTTTAAAGAGATTGTCACTGCTTGCATCAGATGGGAAAAAAAAAACAACCTTGCACATTCTCTCTGTTTGTTACAGATTCAAACCCTGGCATTAATATTTACTGTTGCAGTTAAGCAAAAGCGCAGTCATCGAAAGTCTTCTTTACTATTTTTTCTGAAATAAATAATTTATAAGCTATGCAATGGTAAGCACATGCACTTAGTAATAATATATATTTATTCATGTAATAAAAGGGGAATAGCACGTTGAGCATGGTGTCCCTTCAGGAATGGTTTAATGGGTTACATGTGGGTGATTGATTGATTCTTTATAAAATAGACTTGTAAGTATTTTCAATCACTTGCGAATACTGTGAGAAAGGGAAGTTATTATTCATCTTGTTTCCTCCAACCCAGTAACAATGTCCTCAGATTTCTGCATGCCCTGTGGTCAAGGGGCCAACAAGAAGAGCATGAGGGTACTTAACATGCAGCAAGAAAACCAAATAGTTAAATATAAAGGAACAGCCTACAAAAATGATAAAATACGTATCTTTTTTTTTTTTTGGTACAATTCTTTTGTTCCATATAAAAAAATCTAAGTATGATATAGGGCAGAGGTGCTCAAACTTTTCATTCTGCGCTCCACTTGCTTCTCTCTCTCCCCGTCCCCCTCTCTTACCTGGTGTCCGGCGTCCTCTGACATCACAACGTCATGTCATGCCGCAATTACATTTTAAAAGATAGAAGCATACACAGACCAGCCTATCATGGTGGATATAGCACTTTAACTTAGAAAATAATTGCATTCACAAACAAAATTTGCGATCCAAGTATAACAAAAGAAAAGTGCATCCCTCATCCTGGAGCTTGACTGGTTCTCGTCAACGTTGGTGGACTCATCGTCTGTTGCTGCTACCAGTGCTGTCGGCTTTCTGGTCACCCTGGACTTATGACACATGCTGGTGTCTGACTGGGAGGCTGCACTAGACCACATTTCCAACGCATTTCGCGAGGGCTATCCACATTTTCTCAGAGAATGAAGTTGCAGCAAACAGAGCGCTCAGCAAGCACTCATACTTTGCCATAACCCAGGGGTGCGCAATCTGGGGAGCAGAAGATTTTTCAGGGGGGAGTGCGTTGGTTGCATAGGCCCTGCGCTCTTCCCCCAAGGCATTTAAATTAATGTGGAGGGAAAGCATGAGGCCTCTGGAACGTCCCTTACCTTTTCTTCAGCCATGGCAATTTGGCATCAAATGACGCCACGTGGTCACGTGACCCCGTGGCGTCATTTGATACCAAAGACAAGGTTTGCGCTCCTCTGCCTTAGCCCATTTAGTGCTAAATAAAATCTAATACTAAAGACAGGGACAATTTCTATTTGTCTATTATTAGGAGTGACAGAAAAGTATATTGACAATAAAATGTCCTAATACAAATACTAGGCTAGTGTGACACCAGAAGAATGGTACAGTATACTGTATAAGTATTCATAAAAGCAGGATAGCTCAGCGACACACTAGAACTGCATCCTCACAACCCAGTGTGCGTCCTGTGGGATAAGGTTCCAAACACCATGTAATATAAACATTCTGCATATTTTACACAGTAGAGTAAGTTATCCGGATAAACTAGCTAAAGAACTATAAAATCCCATCAGGGGTAACATTATGCCGTTAAGAATAGTTACACAGCAGAATAAGCCAACAGAATAAACTATGCCAAGAACTCTCAAACTCCCATAAGGGGTAACAATACATATCACAGGAACACCAGGGTAATCTGGTTTAAAAAAAAAAAAAAAAAAAAAACAATACCCTTGTTTTTTCCTCCGTTTCCCTCCCATCCCTATGCCCCCACCCCCCTCGCTGATTACTTTTTGAACATTTGTATATACACAGCTTCCTGTGCTTCACGTTTTGTCTACTCACATGCACTGTGCTTTCATTATTGGCTGTTGATCCAGATTATTGTTGTGGCTTTATTGCCTGCACCACACAGTTACTTGTGGTAAGTTCCTAATATAGGTTAATACAGATCTTTTTGGCTTATCCCCAGTACATGTTTTTTCTTTACTTACCATTGTGTGAAAACACACACAAATAAATACTTTGGCCCAGATACACAGAGGTCCATTATTGAGTTAATCATTAACATGTATTTGCAAAGCTCATTAATGTCTAATGTTAATCACATTTTGGTCCAGGAAGGGAGTTGCATTGTGTATAAAGGTTGTCCGTGCTGATGAAATGCCAAAGAGGCGTTCCCCTGAACAATGCATATCCACATAGTTCTACTTAACGCTTGGGACTCTGGTAAAATAGGAAGCTCTGCGTTATACCAAGTTATTTGAAGCTAGCGCACGGCAGTGCTAACTTAACATGGCATTAAGCCTATGTAACATACAGCAGCTGTTGTTTTAGCATATAATTAGCTTTGTAGAGATATGTATTAACCTCAGGGAAAATAACGTCCATTAAGGACTTTGATAATGGTCCGTTATTAGCACAGAGTTCATTGACCTCTGAGGATCTGGGACATCGTTTTAAGGTGTGAGATATCACCCTACTCACTGCCAATGGCAGGTCAATTATAGTCAATTACAGACTATTCTGCTTTGAGCAGCAAAGGACAAGCAAGAGGATGACCAGTGGACATTATGATGCCAAGAAAGTCCCATTTATGTTGCATCCCTTGAAGTCTGCTCGTGTTAGCGAGTGATTTTGGCAAGAAGCAATTAGGGAACGAGTCAGACCCACCAACATTTGCAACATGAAAATACTGTAGGTACACTTTATTTCCTACGTCATTTTCACAGTTACACACAATAGAAGTGGCGTTAAATCGCCTATAATCAGCTAATCATTACTAGAGAAACTACAATACTTAATCATTTAATTTTTTTATAAAATGTTTTACCAGGAAGTAATACATTGAGAGTTACCTCTCGTTGTAAAGTATGTCCTGGGCACAGAGTTAGAATGACAAATAATACATGGTTACAAATACAGTTACATAAATGAACAGGGTATACATTATATACAAGACATTGCATGCACAGTTACAGATAATATATGTTATAGGCTTATGAAACAGTTACAGACCAGATTAAAATGTGAGACAGCCTTAGTTTTGAAAGAACTTAAACTGGTGGTGGATGTGAGAGTCTCTGGTAGGTTGTTCCAGTTTTGGGGTGCACGGTAGGAGAAGGAGGAACGGACGGATACTTTGTTGAGCCTTGGGACCATGACCAATACGGTGATACGGTGGCTTTGCCCTCCAGTTGTGTGAGGACTGCTACTTTTTAGATTCATGAGCATAACATAATCGGAAGAAAAAAAATCACGTGTTTACCAAATCAGCAATCCTTGTATCCTTAAACCTTTAATTCGGAGCGGTATAGGTGCATTCCAGGCCAAAGAGTGGAGATAAACCTCTACCTTGAGAAAACACACATGTAGGATATTGCTTGAACTGCTGCTTTAATATGTGTGTACACAACCACATACAGGCAGTCCTCGGTTATCCGACACAATGCGTTAGTCAAAATGGCGTTGGATAGCGAAATGTCTTAAAGCGAAACACTTTTTCCCATAGGAACATTGTTTAAAATTAAAGGTTCCATTCCTGAAGGCATTTTTATCACTAAAATACACCAAATATTTTACGCTGGCAATAAGATATGCAGCACACACATAAATTATATAGTGTATATACTGTATTATATATATAATATAACATAATATATATAATATATTATATAGTATAATATTATATAATATATATATTATATACACATAAACAACTTTGCAAACCGTCGTAACGAGCGTTGGATAAGCCGTTTTGGCATTGTAAAAATGAACATAGGTTTGCATTGCACAGCGTTGGATAAGCCATTCGTTGTAAAACGAGGACATTAACAATGACTCTCCACTATGTGGTTGGTAACTGCTGTGTCAACATTACTTTTGAAATCTATATCAATCAGCTTCTCTTTCAATGTGATTTATCTTCACATGTTGTTTCGATGTATTTGTTTAACCCTCTCCTACAAAGATTTCCAATATCCTCACATTCCAGTCATTCATTATGTGTTTAGGCATCAGAGACAAGACAAATTAAGCCACAGGTGCGATATGCAGAAATAAAGTTCCTTTAAGATTTCTGACATGTACAGATCTGCTGGCGTGTTGATGTTACTGGTCAGGCACACTGCAGCGGTCAACAGAGTATTTCCTATAGAAAGAGCCACACAACAGAAGCTTTTTCCGGGGTTTTAGATCTACAGGAACGTTACTGTGGACACATCCGCTCAACCTATTACCGTAGATGGGTTGCACTAGGGTTTATGTGAAGAATTGCAAAAAAAAGAGTACGGAGAAATTGTCGCAGGAACTGCAGCAACACCCCAAAAGAACCCCTTGCAGTGCACTCTCCTACATGTAGAAAGACATTTTCAATATAGATACACCAACAGGACTGGTCACACAATGAGATGTGGAAGATAATACTGGAAAAAATATACTATGAAATAATAAGTAACCCCTTGTATTGATGGGTATATGAACGTAGTTAAAAAATAAATTCTTTAATAAACTCAAGATATAAAATAAAGTGGGATATAAAAACACCTATACACATACATACAAGAAACAGGTGTACTAGTAGAGACACCCCCTAGAGCAATATTTCCCAACTCCAGTCCTCAGGGAGCCCCAACATGTCAGGTCTTAAGGATATCCCTGCTCCAGCACAGGTGGGTCTATCAGCGGCTCAGTCATTATGCCTCACTAATGCACACCCTCCTGTGGATTGTGGTAAATCCTTTAAAATCAGTTTAGTTGAAATAGTATATATGCCGTAGGAAAAAGGGGGGAATGGATAGGGAAGGTAAATAAACCTCTGCTCAGCTGGAATATTAATATATAGTATATAATAATGTAGATAAGGTGCTTGACTGAGAATTGTAGCATTTACCTTTGACACTTACCAAGGAGATCAGTAGCGGGAATCACCTCTGTGTGTAACATTGCTCAATCGGGCAAACAGCTGACACGCAGTCAGTATTAGACATCCGTTACCCGCTACTAACACAGATATATCAGCATTTCGCTGCATCTGATCACATC
The DNA here is from genome assembly GCF_040206685.1 of Ascaphus truei. Lineage (NCBI taxonomy): Eukaryota > Metazoa > Chordata > Amphibia > Anura > Ascaphidae > Ascaphus > Ascaphus truei. The sequence goes on along the minus strand of NC_134492.1, from coordinate 37,417,961 downwards.
TTCCATGCCAACTGAAACCACTGAGGTTCAGAGCATGGTTAATTACACAGCAAAATTTGGCTACACATCCATACAGGGAGAATAGGCAGCATAGCTGCAGCTAATTTGCCCACTATTCTATATAGCCATGCTGTGTTATTTTGATTCAGAGAAAGACTAGAACTCCCTAACATCACATCGCTGTCCCAGGCTATATCATATAGCATTTGGAGAGTCAGTTCATTCGCAGCCTCACACCACTATATTCCTCTCCCTGGCCAGGGGGGAATATAATTACCTATCTATACTAAATTTAAGCAATTTGACACTGCCATTTCTAGACCGACAATAGGGGTCTATCTAATGGTAGCGACCCGCTACAACTGGCATAATTCCAGTCATTTGACAGATTGTGTCACGATCAATTTGTATTCCTTTTCATGCACCATTTTATTTTAATAATTAAACTTGATTAAAGATCATTTTAATTATTACATTTATCAACAACGATAACTGAGTGCTATTTCAACTGAGTTCTTTTTCTTCTGGTCCACTATCAGTTGAAATAGTAGCCTGACTTTTGAGGGTATAGCTATGTGTAGCAGCAAATAATATGCGTGATCTGCGTTCTCTCTATTCCATGTAATGGAATTATAGTAGAGACTGGGTAACCTCCTTGTATCCAGTAATAGCCCCCTTAAATAATGTACTTGGGGCACATCCCAAAATCGATGTACATACTCCTAGTAGGTACTAGTAAATGCTGTTGTAGACTACACTTATCACGGTTAAGTGTGGGCTGTATTGTAGTGCAGCTGCTGCTCTGTTTGTGGTTAATCTTTCAATCATCCACAACTTGCAACAGCGTTGCGCTATTGCCTGGTAAGGCTACGCTTAAAGTGCCGGCCCGGCGACGTCAGGCTGCGTACGCTGGAAAAATCAAATTGAGATTACTTCCAGCGATAGCGCCCAAGCCGTCGCATCGCTCTTACTATAAATGCACGCGACGGCGGCAAAGCATTTGTTTTGTCGCGGCACTATAAGCGCAGCCTTAGGCTGAAACCTACACTTGTCTCGGAATATATACACATTTGTTTCCACAGAGCGCTCCCTCAATGGACAACAAAGAAATATTACTGGAATGGTTGAAACATGGTTTCTATTTCACTCTGGGGTTCCCGCAGATCAGTCACCATGGAACAACAAAGTTAAGTACATATTTCAATCACTGCCTAAGTGATCATATTATTGATTCACTGTGGAGTGTATATAATACAGTGATCTCTTGTGCATTATATTTATCACTTGGATTGAAGTACATTGGTCACTGATGAGAGCCCTTTACTCACTATCGTGATGGATATAGTATGCATTCGTCATGGAGTGCAAGCGGGCTTGTAATACAATATAATATGACCACTACTTAGGTGAACATTGTAATGGTTCACTGCAGAGTGTAAGTTGTCTGGCTGTCTATTCCATCTGAATTTATTGGTGAAACCCCTCAGATCACTGCCTCGCTGGATATGATATGAGGGGTAGGGGGGGTGAAGGGCAGGGGTAGGGGGGGGTGAAGGGCAGGGGTAGGGGGGGTGAAGGGCAAGGGTAGGGGGGTGAAGGGCAAGGGTAGGGGGGTGAAGGGCAAGGGTAGGGGGGGTGAAGGGCAGGGGTAGGGGGGTGAAGGGCAGGGGTAGGGGGGGTGAAGGGCAGGGGTAGGGGGGGTGAAGGGCAGGGGTAGGGGGGTGAAGGGTAGGGGGGCTGACTGGCAGGGGTAGGGGGGGTGAAGGGCTGGGGTAGGGGGGGTGAAGGGCTGGGGTAGGGGGGGTGAAGGGCAGGGGTAGGGGGGTGAAGGGCAGGGGTGATAGTGAGGCACAAATTGTTGGCAGGAGTAAAATGTCCCTCTCCACACACACACACACACACACACACACACACACGACGGGTGTGAGAGGTGGTGGAGAGTGGGACTGGCGCAGATCCGAGGAGGCTGTTTGGTCCCCCAGCGGCCGGGGAGGTAGCGCCGGGGAGGTAAGGGAGCGCCGGGGAGGTAAGGGAGCGTTGGCAGCTGGGTTAGGAGGGCCGTGCCGCGCTTCCCCTCCGTCCGGGAGCCGGTTGAGAGCGAGGGGGGAGGAGCCTGAAGTTGGCGGCTGTGGCAGGAGGGCCGCGTCACGCTTCCCCTCCGTCCGGGAGCCGGTGCAGGGCGGCGCACGTGATGGGGGGGACAGAGGGTGAGAGTGAGAGTGTGTGTGTGTGTCCCCTTTGGCCCGTCACTCCGCCTCAGGCCAATGAGAGGTGTGCGGGGGCGGGCAGGCCAATGGAGCCATCTCATTGGCCTGAGGCGGAGTGACGGGCCAAAGGTCCAATGTGATTGCCCCTAGGGACAGGGAGACACAGGGCAGACAGACAGACAGGCATACAACGATTTGAGAAATATATATATAGATAAGTAAACATGGGAAGGATGTTGATCCTCGGGGTAATCTGATTGCCAATTCTTGGAGTCAAGAAGGAATTATTTTTCCCCTTGAGAGATCATTGGATAATGTGTCACTGGGGTTTTTTGTTTGCCTTCCTCTGGATTAATATACTGTAAGTAGGGATATAGGATAAGGTATCTATCTAAATTTCGCATAGGTTTAACTTTATGTACTTTTCCAACCTCATCTACTATGTAACAAGGACTAATTGTAGTAATGTATAAATGTAATACAATAAATAAACGTTGTTATCAAAAACGAATGTTGTTCTTATTAGGAATTTATTCCATTTAAAAAAATTGAGCGGGGCCGGGTGGTGAGTAGCTTTTTTTGGTTAATTTGTCAAGATAGAGATATATATATAGTTTTTAGAAGTGCTCACCACAGATGATACATTGTCAATATACACTATGGATACAATTTATTAAAAATCCCCAAAACACATTTTGGGGTACATCAGCAAAAACACTAAAAACGAATAACACTATATATACTGTACACCTTTTTCTCTTTCCGGATTGGTCTCCGCATGAAGCAACCCCACAGTATACTCTGTATCTACACACCTCCTTTTCCTTCCCCAAACCCTCTCCACTCTGGTTGGATATATTCACATTTAGCACATACGCCGGTAAGTTGTGTGTGTGTGTGGGGGGGGGGGGGGAGTGTGTGTGGGTAGATAAGTGCGGTGGTAGTAAATGTATCTGTGGGGCGGTAATTGTGTGTGTGGGTAAGTGCGGGTGGTTAAGTAACCATGTGTTTATGTGTAGCCAAGTAAATGTGTGTGTGTATATGGGGGGGGGGGTAAGTGTGTGTGTGTGGGTTGGGTAAGAAAATGTGTGGGGGGGGGGTGAGTGGGGCCGGGTGGGTGTGTGTGCACGTGTGTGTGTGTATATAAGCATGTGTGTGTGTATAAATGTGTGTGTATTTGGAGGGGTAAGTAAGTGTGTGTGGCTAGGTAATAAAGGAACTGTGAGTGCCTAAGCAACTGTGGGTAGGTAAGTGTGTGTGTGTGTGTGTGTGTGTGTGTGTGTGTGTGTGTGTGTGTGTGTGTGTGTGTGTGTGTGTGAAAACGTAATTGTGTATTATGTTTGTGTATGGAGAACTGCGTGTATGGGGGGGGCTAAGTGTGTGTGTGTGGGTAATAAGTGTGTGTGTGTGGGGGTGAGTAAGTGTGTTTGTATATGTGTATGTAAGCATGTGTGGGTAGTAAGTGTGTGTGTGGAAGAGCGGGTAATTAAGTGTGTGTGGGGGTAAGTAAGTATGTGTGTGTCTGGGTAAGTGTGTGGCTCGGCAAGTAATTGTGCGTGGGGGGTGTGTGTGATTAATGTGAGAGTGTGTGTGGGTAAGTAAGTGTGTGTTTGGAGGTCTGTGTTTGTGTGTGCACGCGTGTATGTATATGTGTATCTAAACGTGTGTGGGTAAGTGTGTGTGTGGATAAGCGTGTGTGTATGTGGAGGGGTAAGTAAGTGTGTATGGGCATAAGTGTGAATGGGGGGAAGTGTGTGTGGGTAAATAAGTGTGTTTTGATATTTAATAAAGTAACTGTGAATGGGTAAGTAACTGTGTGTAGGTAAGTGTGTGTAAGTAATTGTGTATGTTTGTGTATGTTGGGGGTTAAGTAAGTGTGTGTGTGGGTAATAAGTCTGTGGGTAAGTGTGTGTATGTGTGGGGGAGTAAGTGTGTGGTAGTAGGTGTGTGTGTGTGTGTGTGTGTGTTTGGATAAGTAACTGTGGGTAGGTAAGTGTATGTGTGTTTGTGAGAGAGAAAGTAATTGTGTATGTGGGTGGATAAGTGTGTGTATGTAACGGGTGCTCACCACAAACAGGATGGGACCACAAGGCTGAGTTGGGGATGTTGGTAACCACCGACCTACAACCGGGCAGCCACGTCCGGAGTGCAGAGTGAAGGTCGTGTAGCCGGGTCATGGTAGGAGACGTCAGAATGGTTGTGATACTCGCTGTGGTCTAGAGTTGGAGAAATCAGGTAGTCATAGTGCGGAGCCGGGGTCAGGAGTAGAGAAGGTAGAAGTCCAATTGCAAGCTGAAGTCTGGGGTCAGAGAAGGCGGAGGTCCAGATAATAGCCGAGGTCAAAAACAGGCGCAAGAGAAACAAGGCAAGTTCAGGCAAGGCAGCAGGGTGCTTTTGGGGCAAGCACTTCGTCACATAAACAGAGGTTTATGCTCAGTCAAATTGGAGGAAGAGTTGGTGAGTATAAATAGAGCAGGTAGCCAATAGTAAGGCTGCAGGGTAATGAATGAGAACCGCTCCCTCGGATGTATTCAGTCCACCAATAGGCAGGGTGGGAAGAAGAGCAGGTGCAGAATGATTGTTGAGAGCAAGACTTCTCAGGGACGCCTGGAGCCTGCGTGTAACTTGCGTGTGATGTACATCACCTGTGATGTCACGGGGCGGAGCCTGAGCGCGGTGCGTGCGGTGTCCCCCAGCCTGGTAGCGCAACGCCTTTCACTCGTCTCATCACGGGACACGTCACGGGGCGAAGCTGAGGCCCAATCACAGTGTATGTGGGGAGGGGTAAGTAAGTGGGTGGGTAATAAGTCTGTGTGGTAAGTGTGTGTGTGGGGGCGGGGGGTAAGTGTTTGTGGTAGTATGTGTGTTGGTAAGTTTGTGTGTGTGTGTGTGTGTGTGTGTGTAAGTGTGTGTGTTTAAGTGTGTTTCTATGTGTATGTAAGCTTTTGTGGGTAGTAAGTGTGGGTGTGGAAGAGGGGGTAATTAAGTGTGTATGTTGGAGGAGGGTAAGTGTGGGTAAGTGTGTGTTTGTGTCTGGGTAAGTAAATGTGTGTGTGTGTGTGGTTAAGTGAGGGCATGTGACAGTGTGTGTGTGTGTGTGTGTGTGTGTGTGTGTGTGTGTGTGTGTGTTTGTGTGGGGGAGTAAGTTTGTGTGTGTGTGTATGTAAGTCTGGGTGTGTAGGTAAGTAACTGTATGGCTGGGTAAATGTGTGTGTATGTATGGGTGGGTAAATGTGAGTGGGTATATGTGGCTGGGTAAGTAACTGTGTATTGCTGGGTAAGTGTGTGGTGTGTGTGTGTGTGTGTGTGTGTGTGTTTGTGTGGGGGAGTAAGTTTGTGTGTGTGTGTATGTAAGTCTGGGTGTGTAGGTAAGTAACTGTATGGCTGGGTAAATGTGTGTGTATGTATGGGTGGGTAAATGTGAGTGGGTATATGTGGCTGGGTAAGTAACTGTGTATTGCTGGGTAAGTGTGTGGGTGTGTGTGTGGGTGTGTGGGTGTGTGTGTGTGTGTGTGTGTGTGTGTGTGTGTCTGTGTGTGTGTAACTGTGTGTGGCTGGGTAAGTGTGTGAGTATGTGTGGGTATGTGGGTATGTGTGGGTATGTAAATATGAGTGTTGGTGTGTGTGTGTCTGTGTAAGTGAGTGTGCGGGGGTGGGTAAGTGTGTGTGGGTGGGTGTAAGTTTGTGTGTGTAAGGGGCTGGGTGACTGGGTAAGTGAGGGGAGGGAGGAGAGAGAATGGAGGAAACAGGGGGGGATGGAGAGAGAGATTGGAGAGGGGGAGAGTGCTGCAATTTGTTTTATAAAATGTTTTCATTGTGTCAGGGTTATTAGTTTTGGAAACTGGTCACTCTACCATAGCTATATCTTTCAGTTCCTATTTATTATATTTAGCACATTACTTCTTGCTTGTCCCTCCTCCCTCCCCCCTAGTGTAAATCCTGTTCCAACATTGTTATCATCCTCTAGTCTCTCTTTCCTGCAGTAAAAGATTGTATACAGGCATACCCCGCATTAACGTGCGCAATGGGACCGGAGCATGTATGTAAAGCGAAAATGTACTTAAAGTGAAGCACTCCTTTTCCCACTTATCGATGCATGTACTGTACTGCAATCGTCATATACATGCATAACTGATGTAAATAACGCATGTGTAACAGGCTCTATAGTCTCCACGCTTGCGCACAGCATCGGTACAGGTAGGGAGCTGGTATTGCTGTTCAGGACGTGGTGACAGGCACATGCGTGAGCTGCCGTTTGCCTATTGGGCGATATGTACTTACTCGCGAGTGTACTTAAAGTGAGTGTACTTAAAGCGGGGTATGCCTGTACAACAGTTTGCCAATTTAAGATAAGAGGGCAATGGGTGAAGCTCTCACAAATGCATACAGGAAATTAGATGTGTCCTTTTCCAGAAGGACAAGCCAAAATGCATTAAATAGACTTTAAAAAGAATGATACCAGCATACCAGTAAAGCAAATTCCTTCTATATCTTAATCTTGGTTAACGCAGCCATTGCCCCAGAAGCCTACGAGTATAACTCATATGTTTGTATGTTGCCCCTGAGCTTAAGATAATAAACTCAATAAGAACAGATACAAAAAAAAAATCAAGTATAAAACAACGTATCAAATCCAAAGACAACAGTAATGAAATAATTACTATATGTTGCTAGATGAGAAGAGCATAGTGGCAGTGTCTTTAGGGCATCCCTGGTGGCAACTCAAAGCCATGTCTCCGAAAGAATTCTGGGAAGCGTCTTTGCCTACTGTGTCTCGGTGGGGGGGAGGGGGGAAGGTCCAAGCAAACTGTGTAATGCGTGAACGTCTGTCCCAACACGTTTCATTGCTTAGCAACTTTATCACGGTGGGGGAGGGAAATACGTCAGTGTACGGACTTCTTAAATAGTCAGAGGCTTCCATAGAAACCTTAAACAGGTGGTGCAAATTACATGTAGAGATTCTTACCAGCCTATATGACCACTAAAATGTATAATTAGCAGATAATACTGAAATGAAATTAATATGATAAAACACATAAGTACACTAAAAGTAAATGCATGAATACACTGTGAGAGATTGGATGTGAGGGGGTATGGCTCAGGCTATATGAAAGTGGGCCATCATCACCACTATTTTGATTCAGCAGCCATTTTGTCTGTTTGCTTGTATGTATGCAAGTTGCGTGCAGGGAGATTGTGCAGAGCATCGCTCCTGGCAAAGACCAACCCCCAATAATTATTGGACTCTCAGAGAAAGTTGTTTCAAAGTCTCCCACAGTTTGTGGGAAAGACTGCCAAAGGTGCCACTTCCCTTACAGTATCTAGCAGCCGCCCACTCAAGGCTGCAAAGTGTTTACTCCTTAGTGAGGAATACACAAGGCCCCCAACATCAGCAGAAATATATAGAGTAAAGGTTAGCTAGCATGGATAAGGTTTTTTTCCCCGCATTATTTGTATAATTTCTGTATTTTTCCATTTTCTAAGCCAGCCAACCTAAGGGGTATATTACTCACCGGCACTGTGATAAAATGTACTCTCAGTTGTCATTTTGGCAGAGAGAACTTGCTTGATCTCTCCCTTGTGTACACACGTACAGTATGCACTAAAAAAACTCACCTGATTATTCTGAACCCTTTTGTTTTATTCATATTATTTTACGCTCTTTCACAACACAACAAATAAACTTAAAAAATGAAATAAAATACAATTAAAAGTGAAGAGTAAGGCCAGGTCCCCGCTGGCTACTGCAGCGCCCGCAGTGGCGAACGCTGCAGGGACGAGAGCCGCCCCACAATGGCTTGCAGGAGGTTCTGCTTGCTTGGGTGACTCCCCTAGTCCATAGTGGAAACATCTTTAAATCTTTGTGTAGAGGATTTTCTGTTCCGCTCTGGCTGGTGTGTGTGTGTGTGTGTGTGTGTGTGTGTGTGTGTGTGTGTGTGTGTGTGTGTGTGTGTGTGTGTGTGTGTGTGTGTGTGTGTGTGTGTGTGTGTGTGTGTGTGTGTGTGTGTGTGTGTGTGTGTATATATATATATATCCTGTTGATTGTCTGCAGCACAAGCTAGAATGGAAAATAAAATCTACAGTAGGACTCAAATTCAGAAAGCAAATTAGTAATCCTAGTTTTTGGGTTTTTTTTGCTTTCGCAATGCCACTGATTTTAATATTAAATCAAAAATTGTTAAATAATAAACTAAGGGGCAGCACTAAGCTTAGAGCCTTTGGGTGATAACATTTAGCCTTTGAGGGTCATTCGTCCCCCACCCCACTCCCCCACTTCCCTCCCGGGCAATTCCATGAAGACTGACCCTCCTACTGTAGCGTAGCAGCGCCATAAAGTCACAGCGCCATGCGACGTTGGGTTGCCATGACAACGCGACGCTGCAGGAGGGGGGGGGCATCCGGAGACGGTAAGACCCCCACCCCTCACCTTGGGGAGAGAAGCGGTCATGCCAGTCTTGGGAGCCAGATACAAATAAAATGATTCATTGAAAAGTCCTGCTCTCTCGTGGAAAAATGGCTTTGTGGGAAATCCGCCTCTGGCTGTGAGTAGGAGTTTCTCCCCTCAGTCAGCCACTTAATGCCAGCAGGCTGGTGAATACTGTCCCAATCCTCCTCTTACTAGTTAGTGATTATACAGGAGATGGGCAGTATTTAGCAGCTGGGGGAGCAGATAGACGCGCTATGATCTGCAGCTGCAACATCTCAGCTCCCTCAGCACTGTGGAGATAGGGAAAGTGGGCTGCAGGAGCTGCCATAAGTTGGGGGTCGCAGGTGAAGCCCCTAATGGCAGCCTCTTGCCCACCAATGTCCAAGATACTTAATATTTCAAACACTCACATCTCCCGAATGGAGGATCACATGTTAAAAATAAAAACAGAGCTAAAAAAAAAAAAAAAAGGGTAAAGAGAGATTTAAGTAGATAAAAATATAAAAAGCTTAATAATGGCTATCAGCATGGAGTGCTGCAATACTGTACGATTTACTGAGATGTGTCTCCCATGCTGTTTGTATATGTTTTTCCGCTCTTATCTTTATATTACGTTTTCTTCCAGGAATAAAACAAACGTAACAAAAAAAACCTTTCATTTTATTATATTTTATCACACAGATTATGTTTTCAACCTCTGCAGATCAGCTATTACAACATGCAGATAGATGTCACAGTCTGCTTTGCACTGAAGTTTAAAATAAACTTACTGTACATTTTTGAAAAGGGGCAAGAAAGAACAGGGTTTCTGATCTTTGTTATAAAGATTTATCAAAAAAGGAACCCTACGTTTTCTTTCTTTTCAATCTCAGCAGGCTAAGCAAGCACTACTCATGCCTTCCATCTCTTGATTGTAAATCCAAGAGGGGAACTCAAGAAGATTTTGGCCCATCAGATATCTCCCTAGAAGAAAGTATTTCTCAGTCTGATTTGGAAGAAAAATGCCAAGCTAACCAAAGCCAACAAATACAATCTTTGAGATCTACAAACCGTCAACAACTCACATCACGGTCTAGGGAAATGCTATGGATCTGCCCATGAGGACACAGACTGCAAGCAGAATTTAAAAGCTCTCTGTAAACAGAAGATTATAGAAAAAGGGCATGGGCAACATAAACGGGATACAAATTTTACAGAGCAGACAAAACTTACTGGACATAAGAGAAGTCACACAGTAGGGTTGCTAGATACCTGTGATGAATGTCTTCTTAAACATCAGAAACTCCATGTTGGGGGAAAGCCATATACATCTAGTGAATGAAGTAAAAGATTTGCACTTACAGTAAGTCCTCTCTAAATAAACACCTGTTAAGCCATATGCATGTTTCAAGTGTGGCAAATCCTTAACTCAGAATTCAACTCTCGTTAAACACAAGAGAACTCACACGGAGGAAAAGTTTGCGTGCTCAAAGTGGGGGAAGAGCTTTGGTTTTAGGTTATTTCTGTGAGTGCCCTGAGAGTGTGAAAACCTTTGCGAAGACTTTTTATGCCCATCAGAGAACTCATATGGGAGAGAAGTTCTATACCTGCATGAGAGGTTTTTCTTACATGTCCCACCTAATTATGCACTAGAGAGCTCACACGGAGAGGTATTTTGTGTGCCCGGAGTGCAGGGATGGTTTCACTAGGAACCTGTGTCTTGCTACAGACCAGAGGAGACACACAGGAAAGAGACCGTATGGATGTACAAAAATGTTTAGGCACAGGTGATCTCTTGTCAAACACCACAAGGTTCATGTGAGAGAAAAACTGTATACCTGTACTAAATGTGAGAAGACCTTTAGCCAGAGCACAACATTTGCTAAGCAATGAAACGTTCACAGTAGCTGATTGGAAGCCACAAAGATTCTGATTCTGATCTTTATGAAACCTACCAAGTAAGATATTAGAATACGGGGAAAGGTCACAGATGTGGCCTAAAAGAAACCACTCACTATTTACAAATGCTAGGCTAGGAAAGATTCAATCCTTGGAGTTACCTCCATAGCCATACATAAATTTATGTAGTGAGGGCCTATTTCGGACGTGAAAACACTGATCGTGAGTGGAAAACTTTAAATCATAATGAAACCATGTTGAAATGCTTTAAATTGTTAATTGTTATTTTATTAACACAAAGCTACCCCCCCCCCAGCCATAGGCGGGGGGGTTTCATGACCGGGGGGGGGGCGGCCTTCCCCCCCCTGGCCCGCCCCCGCATCGCCCTCCCCTGGCCGGGGGAGGAGCCAACCGTGGTTTTTTAAGGCCAAGCTGGCGGGGGCAAGTCCTCTTTGCCTCCCGCCAGCGAATTCCCACCCACCCATCCCCTTAATTAGGTTGGGGCAATCTAGCGGTAACGTTAACGAAGCGTGGGCGGGGGATTTGTAACATGGGACATGTACTGTATGTGATGGTAATGCTTCTCTGTTCTGTTGCAGTATGGAAGTCTGTTACTCTGCTGATCTTGAAAGGAACAAGGTTCCAAGCAGGAGGGGTCGTTGATCGGCTTTGCCTTTGTCGCGGCGGCTCGTGGGGGGTAGGTGCTTTTTCTTGCCAGACTGGAGCTGGGCCGTTTGAGCCCGGGGGGAGCACGAGTGGGCGAGGTCAGATATTCATGACGTCGATAACCCGCTTGCGCAGACGGCAGCGGCGCGGGGCCGGCTGACCCTCCCCTCCCCCTCCTGGGGAAAGTACACTCTGGCGAGGAGTGGCATTTACCCCTCGTAGTTTATGTATTAATAAAATAGCCGCGGCCAATTTTTACCTCCAGTTTATCGTCTCCTGTCGTTATTTGGTTATGTAAGGGGACAAAGCGGGCGGGGGGGGAACCGCCTGACCACCTCCCTGGTCATGATTGGGTGACTATTGTTAATAAAGTCACTTTGATTCCTTTAAAAAAAAAAAAAAAGGAACCCTACCCTAATTTGTCGATTTTCAACAGTTTTTAATGGATTAACAGACCCATTGGTCCTAGGGACCTAATGAGCAAAAATAAAAACCGGAGAAACAAATAACTGAAATCAGGTTATACTGTAGTGCACTGTTAAACAAAATATAGAGCACTAAATCAGGGAGGGGAAGGTAAAGATTGCATGGTGGGAGGCGCAGAGCATATTGTCTGACACTCCCAGACTGTCCCAGTGCATTCGGCGTGGGTGTACTCTGCACTTTCGTACTACCCTTCCAATTACTGCTTCCTGCTCTTGTAGATGGCAAACTTTGTCAATGCCAAGAGCAGGTTTTCTTCTAAAAGCAGTAATCTAAGAGGTCTATTCTTGTCCTTTCCAAAACGGTTTTCATGTTGAAGATCTGGTGCTCCGTTCAGGAGATATACGCATTTGAAATATTACATCTTTGTGAGGTTAAAAATGGAGATCACTGCCCAGTGCAGTCTAAAGGTTACCATGAAACTTCAGCTGCTACAGAGAAAAACCATGGTTTCTTAACACACACACACACACACCTCAAGAGGAAGATACTTACAGTTTACAAGGTAAACTGATATACAGTCGGCATCTTGGGTGGAGATTGCTTTCAGAGCAGAAATAAAGTAGAGATTCTTAATAAACCCACTTTCTACACTAGTTGATGATATTAATTGGATGCTATTTTATACACACCATTTGGAGTTAACTGTAAAATGCTGTAACTTCTCTCTGAGAAAGCCGTCAATATTAACACAATATGCCACTCCTGCTCTCTACTACAATGGAGCTTGCTTGATACACTGCACACTTATCACTTTGTTCACCAATCTCATTTTGTAAATTAAATTGGCCTTTTTATTTATCTGGACCGTCTTCTGGCACTTTGCAAGGTCATTTCACTTCTCTACTAGGACTGCAATCTTTAAATAACCATTTATTGACTGTGGACAAAGGAATACACCTGTCAGACCACAATATATGCAAAGCACAGCAATGCAGATTATACAACTCCTTCAGTGCTTAATATAACACAGATATCACAGAATACAAACACATTGGCTTTGTTAGGGACCCACACCTACGTGATAAAAAGTATGGCAAAGCTATTTTTTTTACTGTGGTGGATTTTTTGTTTTTTAAATCCATCAGAAATATTATTTCTAAAGCTATTAAATATCACGACATACTCAGGACACATTACAGTATTTGCACAGGTCTTCAGCAAAAGCACAAATACGTCAGAAATAGTCACTAACACAAAAAAAAACTGGATAAAAATCACCACAACTGTGTTTTTGTCACATACGGTATCACAGATCACATTATTAGAAACTCATTATACGGTACAAATTAAACTCATATTTATACAGGTGTTTTACCAGGAAGTAATACATTGAGAGTTACCTCTCGTTATACCTATATAGCGTCGAAAAAACAGTCCCTGATTAACCAGAAATTTGGTAAATTAAATTATTTCCTCCGGATGTTTTCACATTGAGAACAAAAAAGGAAACGTAAACGAAATTCCTAAAACAAGAATAAGTGTGGCGCACGTTTTTAAACTATCCCACTGCCAAAGGATCCTTCAGTATATTACAGAGCATCGTGTAGCAGTGCACACCCTCCCTACACTTAAGGGGACACAAACCAAGGGTGCCTTTTATCCCCAAGAACCCCAACAGAACATGCAAATACTGTAGAATGAAAACTTACCAAAATCCCAGCACAAACACTGTTAGAACGACCACGCTGCCAATCAAACATTGCCGGGACAACATAATTGTCTTGTCCTTGAATAAAAGCATACGCAGTACAAGCTGCCACAAGTCCTGTTCTCATGGGTGGCTGGTACATCTAGAAATGGAAGTAACTTTACTCACAGCTGTAGTGGTGAAGGGTGTGTTTTTTAAAGTGATGTCATTAATGTCAGGGGGGTGGGTGGAATGAGTTAGCTGTATCCTGTTAACCGGGAGTGAGAATAATAGCTCTGTGCAAGTATCTTTTTGTGGAAGACGCTTTAGGTACTGTAGAGGAAATAGAGCGTCAATAGAATTTGAAGGGCGTTTACTTCCCTTACACTGGCTGCTTCAAGGGAATACACACATTCTGATGGTCATCTTGTACAGTAAAAGGCAACTGTATCTTGGAAACAGAGCATACGGTTTGTACAAAGAGGCAGATAAATAAATGTGTGTGCGTGTGTGCATATAGAATATGTGTACAGGTGGAGAGAATCATTATAATAATAATATGGCACACACTGAAAAAGCAGAGGCAAGTGTGGTGCACAGCGCTAGAGATTATCACATAAAAGGGGTTTATTGGGTCGAAAATGCACACATATGCCCGGCGTTTCAGTCTATACTGTACCTCTGGATAACATCAGAAATATTTGTGCATTTTGGACCCGATAAACCAATTTTATGTGATAATCTCTTGTGCTGTGGTATATTGGGTCTCTAGGGATCCTCACAGACAATATATATATATATAAAAACTGTGAGCGCACACTCCTGAGATAAATATAATATAGTAACAATTTAATAAAGAATCAGTAAATGATAAAATAGAACTGAAGGTGGAAATGACAATCCTAAATAAAGAAAATGCACATGAACAATAAATACAAAGGAATAATAAGGAATAGCGGAGGATGCTGCAGCAAATAAGGGGTTAATCCTGAGGTGAGATCAGTCTGTAATGAGTCCCGTATATTAATATGCCATGTGAATCCTCCTTTGGTAAAATAGGTGAAGAACTTTAAACTCCAAATAGAAGCAATGCAAAATTAGTTCCAGTAAGTAGATGGATGGCACACTCTCACGATAATAAGCCCAGATGTATTGCTGATCAGTTGAAAACGCTAATAGCGCGCCAGTGAGCATGACGCCTGTATCTGTGAGCAGTGAAAGCCAGGATATATGCAAATGCTAACGGGGGTACCTTACCAGTCAGCATCAAGGTCTGCATATGTCGGGGAGAGCACCCTTGCAATGTTCTGCGGGTGTATTTCCCAGCACGACCGGGGTAAATAGCCACCGTACTTTGAGCACTGACGGAGGAAATGAACCAGCAAACAGGAACCTCAGATCTCAATCAAATAATGCAATGTTCCAAAAAAGAACAGGCAGGAAACAGCGGATCACGTCTCAGGAGTCCTCCAGGAGCGCAGCTTCCAACGCAATGACGCACTCTACGCGTTATCGTCAGTTACTCAACGGACTTATTAATTATAGCAATCTCTGCTTTAATTTAATTTTTCACTTTTTTTATATTGGTAATTGATGTATATTTAAATATGGGTTATTTGTCAGTATAGTTTATTATGTTATGTCACGAATATGGATAACTATTAACACTTTCATATGTAATTCACTCTATTAACTCACATTTAATGTTAGCTATAAGTAAGTTTGCTTTCATTATAACACACATTGTGCACCAATTGCTTGTTAATTGCATACAGCTGTCAATCATTTTTTCCACCAATCGGTATTCATAGTAGGGCTTCTGTATATATATCCACCTAGCCCCCTTCCTTGATTTATCTCCTGTCGAAATCCATTGAGTAACAGACGAAACCCCAATCACCCCCCACCCAATCACCCCGACAATCAAGATCACCCCGACAATCAAATCACCCCCCCACCCAATCACCCCGACAATCAACCCACTCCCCCACCCAATCACCCCGACAAAAACAGGGGAGAAATGTTAAAACGGAGGGGGCACTCCAAACTAACTCCTCTAATCACCAGGGGGACGACTACGTGAACACTGGGTATACAGTACCATATAGGTTAAAATTTCACCAAAATTGGGCACAAATAAGCAGCTGGTAACGCAATCAGTTAAGGGAGTACGTAATAACCTTGTAGATCAAAGATATAGCAGCCATACATATATGTGGTGAGAAGAGAGGGGTTCCCCAACTAGAACTCCCGCTCCAACGTGTTCGCCCAACTGGCATGGTCCCAGACATAGTTACATAGTTACATAGTAAATGAGGTTGAAAAAAGACTTCCGTCCATCAAGTTCAACCTGTGCTAAATTTAGACAACAGATAATCCTATATCTATACTTATTGATCCAGAGGAAGGCAAACAAAAAACCCCATTAAGGGGAAAAATTAATTCCTTCCTGACTCCAAGAATTGGCAATCGGATTAATCCCTGGATCAACATCCTTCCCATGTATACTTATACGCCAAATGTTTCAATAGTTCAGCCGGGGAGATCTTCGCAGCCCTATTGGCCTGTCCTTGACACCTGACTACTTGCCCATGTGCACTGTGGGGCTTGTAGTCCCCGCGAAGCCCTATCTCCCTAATGGCCGCCTTGCGCTATTGCATTGTGTATGCGCCACTTGGTAATGGCCACCAGGCTTCCTTTGTGCATGCGCAAACCTCAGCGAATGCCCTGTCTCCCACAAGATGGCAGCGCCCTACTACGAGAGCCGCCAGAGCCTCCGGCGAGCCAGTCGCCGGCTCACACCTGCCCGCTTGCTCACGGAGGTAAGCGGGGGACCGGAGGGGGAACCCAGGTCACATATATGTATATATATGTAGCCCTGATAGGTTTTGGGCTATTATTCTGTCCTCCTGGCAGCAATTCCTGGTAAGGGCAGGTTAACAGGAGTAATCATGGGTTTTCCCTACGCTTGCAGCTCTGTGAGTCAAAGAAGGTTGGCAACCAGGCCTGCTGTCCAATCAGAGACAGGGGGCTGGTTCTTACTGGAACTGATTTAAGGAGTTGCACCTCTCAATTTAGTCAGTTGTCTCTACCTTTTGAGAGAGGCTGGTTTACCCACACCAAGCTGTCAGGGCTCTGGCAGTTTGAGGCCCTCCCTTAGGGGAGTGGAGGGAAACCATTACCTCTTATTCCATCAGGGGATAAGGGAAGAGCAAGGACCGCTCCTGGTGGCCAGTGGCTGGAGTAAGGTCCAGGGACATCCTAAAGTTGAAGACCTGAGTGAGGAGAAGGTATTTTGTGCAAGCTGTGTACTGCTGTGATTCAGAGAAGAAGACTGAATAAAGAGATCTGTGTTTTACTATACTTCTGGCCTGAGAGTGTAGTCTATTGGGAAGAAGGGAAAGAGATTCTCCTGCAGAGACTTTTCCCCATACATCTGGGGCTGCACGAGATGGAGGCGCTGCACCTGTGAGTACAATTCGGGGAAAACCCCAGAAGCCTGTCCTGTCCTTCCCCTATGTGAAAGTTGTGAAAAAAAGATACACAAATCTGAGGATATATTGCAGAATGACAAATAAGTTTATTGCAGGGTACGGTGCACATGCAGGAAAGAGTTTCAAAATAAAACTCTCCCAACGAAATACTGGCATACAGGCCCTATTTATACTCAAAATACTAAGCCCACGCCCCCTATACGAGGTTGCGTGTGCGTCACTACGTTAGCATATAAGATAAACAAAATATGAACAGGAACACATTGAGTTAATTGCACTACTACGAGATTCATATTAAAAATGACATGACTCAGCTAATATTCCTTATACAGGCCGGTGACCTTTCCTCAACATACGGGACTTCATGGGAACCTCCCTCGGAATGCGAGACGTTCTTGTTATCTATCTTTTATTTTCATAACATTCGCACTTTTCTCCCCTCTTCAAGGTCTTCTGGCTTAGCTGGACAGCTTAATATCATTTAAAACTTCAGGAGCAGAAAAAGAAAAAAAAGGTCTTTAAACTAACTTCCATATCAACACTCGTGCAGACAAATAGACATGACAATATGAGGCACCTAAGATAGATGCTGACTTAAAATGGCTGCTTAGATCCCAGTGCGGTTATGTCAGACCTCCCAGCCCCCTCCTTGCATCATATTATCACTTTGTCACTCCCTCCTTTTTATTCTTAAAACATCGCTTTTGAGAATTAAGGTTGTGATGTTAGTCCAGGGACACATAGACAGATTCGTATTGTATACTGGGGTGCTCCATCATCTGATACTACTCATTGGTATAACTCAGAGGACAAGGGCGCGTGCCCTTCACTGTCATAGTCTCGTAAGGCGCTGCGACCAATATGTCTTTTGGAGTTGAATAACTGTGATCGGCATCTTCTTTCTTCAAGGGACTGCTGTTTCTGGCATCTGCAAAGAGTGGCATCAGATTGGAGGAGGGGGTAGCACATTTGTGGATCATACCTCTGCAACACGTGACACACATATATGACAACAAGTAACACCCCCACACACACCAAAGCATTCATAAATTTTTGCTCCAAGTGATCTAAGGCATCCACCTAACCCC
Source organism: Ascaphus truei (assembly GCF_040206685.1). Classification (NCBI taxonomy): domain Eukaryota; kingdom Metazoa; phylum Chordata; class Amphibia; order Anura; family Ascaphidae; genus Ascaphus; species Ascaphus truei. Next base: position 37,400,088 of record NC_134492.1, on the reverse strand, counting down.
AAAGGGTGATATTCTGTCACTTCCCTTTGTAAGCCTTTTTTTTTTAATCTCTTGTATTTCATCTAGTTCATGCTGTACATTGCTACACTGATCTTGAATGAAAACACAACATTGTTCTTTAATTAGGGCACATACCCCTCCTTTTGAAGCTAAAACATAGTCTAAAGCAATTCTGTTTTGTAAGGCCATAAACCTAATCTGAACCTGTTCTTGGTTTAATGATGAAATTAAAAACTGCAAAATTAAGGCCACATCCTTCCTGTAAATTGTTATCTGACTGAACATACATTTTTACACAGGTTTCATTGGTTGGTGGAGACACTTGACCCATAAATTGATTCTTGTTCCTAGTGTGTGATACACCCTTTAAAGAGGCTGTCTTAAAAAATGGGAAAATACAGAAATTATACACATAATACTAAAAACCTTATTTTATGCAAGCAACCTTTCTTTGGGTATGCAGTTGCTAGATAAAGGAAATGGCATCTATATCTATCATCATATATTTTCAGAATCATCACAACATTCTATTACTGAGAATTGAAGGGGGTTGGTATCGGTGGAAGCGAATGCGTGATCCTCACCCCTGCACGCATTTATATACATCATTCACTCAGAATATCAGAACAGACAATGTCTGCAATGGTCAAAAATGGCTGACTTATGATCCTTTCCTTGTGGCTGACACACGCCCCTGGGTGACCCCCTCCTTTCGGTGGAGGTGCAACACACTTCTGGATCAAAGTTTTGCTGCACATGACACATACATAGAGAGGGATGAGTACTGCCAAAACACATACAAGAGCATTCACAAGCCACGCTTCCAGGAAACCAATCCTCCCATCAAGGCTCAATGGTACATACATCTTAAATTTCTAACTAAACACACTCTAAAAATAAAAATATTGAGTCTTTGGACCAATGAAATGTTCTGATAAAACCGGGCCTTAGCCTGGTATCTTATTTTCCTCGTTGGTTAATGGTTAGAGTTTTTACTCGGCAAGACGTTAACTTGATGCGGCTGTGCTTTTGGTGACTTTGGTCTTTGGTGGTGCTGGAACGAGTTTCACGTGCTTTGGGTCCAGGGAAAGAACTCAGCCACTTTTATTGCTGTATTGGTGGTTAGTATGGGCCTTTTCATGTGGGATGAAGAGCATGCTTGCGTAGGAAATATGTGACTATTAACCCCATCTCGAGTAGGTGCACTTTCAACTTTGCCTAGAGAGACTCAAAAAATGTATTAGTTGCATACAATACTTATTATTTTATTACCAATAACATGGTCCTTAATTCGTTCCTTTGGACTGCTGATAGTCACAAGTCATCCCATAAGTGTCTCATAGGGAGATCATTTATGCCTAGGAATAAATTCTTGTATCAATGTGTTTACTCCTGTCTTAGCATCCGCATATAGACAGAGGTATCCCCTATTATTGTTCCTCAAATTAAAACTAAATAGCCAATGTGAACCTGACTTTGATACCCCAGCCATTGCCAAACTAATTGTTTCCATAGTTAATTCTATCCAGTCTGCAGGCCATATCCCTAAAACCTGGAAAACTACCAGAGTTTGTCCCGATCTTCAAAAGTGGGGACAAAAAACACTGTCTCAAACTACAGGCCAATCTCCTCCCAATACTATACATAGTCATGGAAAAAATATTCACTCCCAATTAAGCAACTATTTTCCCCATACAAATTTCCCTAGCAAATCCCAATCTGGCTTTTACCCAAACACTCCACTGTAACTATTCTGCTAAAAATTTGAAATGCCTTGTATATAATGTATACCCTGTTCACTTATGTAACTACTTTTGCAACTATGTATCCCCTGTATTTAACCCTATGCACAAGACACACCCACAAATGAGGTGACTCCCAATTCACCACTTCCTTGCAAACTCATTCTAGATTACACAGCAATTTTGACAATAACCACTGCTTATGGACACCTTTGGAAAAAATAAATGGTTAAAAGTTATAACATACATCACATATTCAGTTAATAGACAAATGATTTTGTATAAGACTTCCCACTAATGTCTTACTTTATATAATCTCTTTGCACAGTGCTGAGCACACGGTCAGCTTTATATTTTTGAAGACACTCCGCATCTGACTAAAGAAAAAAAAATATATATATTTTCCAAGTTTGTTCCCGGGCAAAAAGCCATCTTGTTTCTGGGCGTTTCGCCAATTGACCCTGAACAGATAAGATAACAGCACACCACGGCATTTTCATACACAAAATAATTATTGGATTGGAACTTTTGCTTAAAGTTTAAATACATGGAGCTTTATCCAGAGCCCTAAGAACTACATTTTTTATGGCCTCTCAAAAATGTAATAGCGCGCTTTTATATAGCTGAGGTTATATAACTTCTTAACACACAAATAGCTCCCACACGCTCATGCTATCTCCCTCCACTCAGTTCTTTTTAATGCCTTCTGTTTGAACTTTCATACTTTCACAGACTTCCTTCACTACAAATTTATGCTATCCTGTTGCAATTCTGCCCTTTCTCAAGCTAAACAAACCTACAACTCTCCCTTAATCAACACTCACAAGTCTAACCCACACTGACTCTTCCTTCACCTCATCTCAGGACTTTGCTGCCTATTTTAAGGAAAGGTGAAATCCATACATCAGAACATTCCCTCTTTTTCTTCCTATCCTACTTCGCTTCCTACTCTCTTCCTGCTTTCCTTGACTCTTTTTTCACTGTATCAGAAGAGAATGTCACCATCACTGTTGATCTCATCTTCTCCCTTTACTCTGCTACCTTTCCATTCTCCTGCAAACATGTAATAGTTATACCATGATTCAAAAATAGCAAGCTTGACCCTACCTGTCTTTCTAACTACTGACTTTGTCTTGTATTCTCTTGCTTGCTCCATTTTCTCAACACCCATTCTCTCCTTAACCCTCTACAATCTGACTTCTTCACTGCTCCCTCCACGGAGACTATTCTCACTAAAATAACTGATGACCTATATGTTGCCAAAGACATTACACTCTGCTCATATTACTCCACCTCTCTGAAGCATTTGCCTCTGTGGACCACACTTCTCTTTTCTCTGTACACACTCTCTAGGTGACCTAATAATATCTCTTGGGTTTAAATATCACCTCTATGCTGACGACACACACATTTACTTTTCAACCCCTGACCTTACACCTGCTGTACAAACCTAAGTTTCTGAATGTCTTTCTGTTATCTCATCCCTGAAAGGCCCTCCTTTGCCTTAAACTTAACATGGCAAAAACAGAGCTCCTCATACTTCCTCCCAAACCTGACCCTATTACCTCCTTCCACATTACTCTTGAAGTACAATCTTTCGTCCAGTAGCCCAAGCACGCTGCTTAGGGGTCACTCCCAACTCCTCTCTCATATTTTCCTCTCTCATTCAAAACATTTCTATAACCTGTCGCTTTTTCCTCCACAATATCACAAAGATACACCTGTTCCTCTGTTGCTTAACTGTTAAAACTTTGATTCAGACCCTCATTCTCTCCCATCTTGATTACTGTAATCCCCTGTTATCCCGCCTTCCTGACTTTCACCTGTCTTCCCTACAATCTATCCCAAACGCTGCTGCCAGAATCACTCTACTCTTTAAACTCTGATTCTGCATCTCCCCTCCTGAAATTCCTCTCCTGGCTTCTAATCAAATCCTACTGTCTCTGTATGCTCTTCCTACCTACCAATTAGATTGTAAGCTCCTCAGTGCAGGGACTTCTCTTCCTTAATGTTACTTTTATGGCTGGATCACTTATTTCATGACCTCTTACCTTTGTCATTTGATACCTATATGATTACGACGTGCACCATTCCTGTGAAGCGCTATGCATATTAATGGCGTTATATACACAAAAACATATAATACAATATATAATTCAAACAATGCTTGTGAGCTTTTACCCGCATATTTAAACACAAAATATTCCCAAACATATCCTAATCCTATAGAAATAAAATTGAAATGTGTTTTTACTGGTTACACACAATACAGAACACACAATACAAAAACTCCTCTCATACACGGCCAAACAACATCACAAAAATAACGAACAAATAAAAGAAAAACATTTCTCCCCTATTACCAAACTATTTCATCCTGCCACTATATTATTAAAAGTTCCCTTCACTTTCTTTATTCTCATAAATAACCTGAATTTAAAACTACTCTGATGCTCCGGAGCTTTTGAGTTAACTTTTGTATCTCCTGTACATTCTTCTAGCTGGAGAAAAAGGTGGGGGCACGATCTGTGCTGCTGCGATTCTGATTCTCTTTCTTGCAGACATTTGACTTCATTGTGAGCAAATAATATTCATGTTTTTGTACGTACTTGCAAGTTCTTGGATGGTGATTTGTGTACACATGTGATACTTAGCATGGTTTATCTTTCACACAGGTAATCATTCAGGAAAAATTCATTGGGGTATCAAATCCATCTGGCAACTCTCTATTAAGGGCACAACAATTTTACTTGCCGGCACCGAAACTTGAGTTTATATCAGGAAATGATTTATAACCACTTATTGCTTGTGGGGAAATGGAAAGAAAAGCTGATACGTTTACACGTGATTTCTGCCGCTTCAGTCAGCCCGTCTTGCCATGTCTAACTTTAGCCACAAAAACCTCATAAAATCCAAAGATTTATACTGCCACAGACACACAGGGATTACTGAAAGTTAGAAGGTTCCACTATGAGCCCTTGCGTTCCCATTCTTACGAATAAGAAAACCGGTGCGGCTGCCCATAGGTTCACGCTTCCTTCCATAGTAATTTATTGCAAACAAACGTTTTTCATTGGGGTGGCGTGTTTTTCACTGGGACTTGCATGTGTTTTTTCACTTGAACTTGCATGTGTATTTTTACTTGAACTTGCATGTGTATTTTCATTGGCCAACAACATATTTATATTGTCTCTTCTTGTTCTCTGTATCCATTCTTTATTATTTTTGTCTGCAGACACACAACCTCTAACGGCAAATTTTGAGAACTTTGGTTTCCCATTATTCTCCTGTTACAGTAATCACATTTAATTGACCTGTACAATACTCCTGATACAATAATCAGCACAATCTGATTGCGTACAACTCTTTTGGCATGTTATTGTTCTGAAATATGCAAATAAGGACCTGTCACGAGACTGTTCCCCAATCATATTTTTTCACCATAACTATACCCAAGAAAACACTTGAATTACTTCAGCGGGTCCAACCCAGTCCTGATAAACCTTATACTTTTATAACATGGATACAGATAAGACCTTCTAAACAGATATCCATAAATAAACTCACTTGGTATGTTAATGACAAGACAGAGCAAATGTACAACCAGGGACCCTTCCTGCTCAGACAACAAAAAATATTTATCACAACCCAGGACGGTCTGAAAACAATCCCTTAAGCATACAAACACTCACTTTCAGCACCAAAACACCCAAACTTTTAACGGGACTGTAGGCGGACGCTCACAGAGGTATGCAAGGGAGACTGGTTATGGTGAAATTAAATAAGGCTTTTATTGCGCCTGTTTCCTTAACATCAGGAAACCATCCAAACAAGGGGTAAACAAAGCTTCTATTCACTTGGGAGTATTTCTAGTGAAATACTATGCAGTCCACAACTCCCTTTATATAAGCATGTTTCCCAGCCCCAAACATATATCATGAAATGAGCAGATATAAAAAGTCTTATAAATGAAAGTCTTATCTGTTCCTTGTGGTTTGGAGGGAAAATCTTCTCTGTCCCTTGTTGCTACCTTTTCTTCAGGGTTTGTCAGCATTCAGGTTAGAAGTTTCCCCTGTGCCTTGAAAGCAGCACTGCTGTTTCTTCTGGCAGGCTCAAGACAATTGTCCCCATGCTCAGTCTTACAAGTTGTGTGAGATTCAGGCACAATCACCCTTTCTGTTTCAAGGGCAGGCTTTTCTAAGCAACCTAATCAGGCAGGTGGTGTTTGTTAATTGACTACCAGCAGTTAACCACCACACTGCTGGATTAGAGGCATATTTCCTGAACAGAGATAACTCCCCTGTTACAGGGACTCTCACCTTAGTCCCAATAAAACTTAACAACTATAACACTTTAAAATGGATACAGGAACAGACAAATAAACTTATTTGAAACTGCTAGGTAACCCGTCAACACAGATTGAGACACCCTCCAAAACACATCTCTCTACACATCACTCAAAACAACTTTTTAAACTCAGGCTTTCCTCAAAAGGTGCCTTTTACCTTGATTCTTATGAGCGCTCAGATTTGAGTCACCGGGGAGTGTTTTTTCAGGTGCTCAGCTTCCGGTATATTTGGGTTCCTATTTGGAGCGCCATCTGTGAAAGTTGTGAAAAAAAGATACACAAATCTGAGGATATATTGCAGAATGACAAATAAGTTTATTGCAGTGTACGGTGCACACGCAGGAAAGAGTTTCAAAATAAAACTCTCCCAACGAAATACTGGCATATAGGCCCTATTTATAACCAAAATACTAAGCCCACGCCCCCTATATGAGGTTGCATGTGCGTCACTACGTTAGCATATAAGATAAACAAAATATGAACATGAACACATTGAGTTAATTGCATTACTATGAGATTCATATTAAAAATGACATGACTCAGCTAATATTCCTTATACAGGCTGGTGACCTTTCCTCTACATACAGGACTTCATGGGAACCTCCCTCGGAATGCGAGACGTTCTTGTTATCTATCTTTTATTTTCATAACATTCGTGCTTTTCTCCCCTCTTCAAGGTCTTGTGGCTTAGCTGGACAGCTTAATATCATTTAAAACTTCAGGAGCAGAAAAAGAAAAAAAATGTCTTTAAACTAACTTCCATACCAACACTCGTGCAGACAAATAGACATGACAATATGAGGCACCTAAGATGGATGCTGACTTAAAATGGCTGCTTAGATCCCAGTGCGGTTATGTCAGCCCCCCCCCCCCTCCTTGCATCATATTCTTACTTTGTCACCTATAACACCATGCGGGTGACTCAGGGCCACCTGTTACCAGCAGGTTTGCACCACACTCAAAGTAGTAACCAGAGCAAGTTTCCCCGAGATAGACCCTATGTGAGATTGGGGAGGGGAGTATGTTACATATATATGAAAAACACACAGTATACCGCATGCATGCCTATATAGAATGGTTACCCAAAGCTGTCATATATATGCTATTGTATCAATAGACAGCGGTGCTCAAAGGATAATAATATAAAGTCAACAGAAAAAGTATCCAAACAAGAGCAAACAGGTGTACCAAAAATAAGTAAACAATTTATTAAGTATATAAAAACGGGAAAAATGTTAAAACAGAGGGGGCACTCCAAACTAACTCCTCTAATCACCAGGGGGATGACTAGGTGAACACTGGGTATACATTATAGGTTAATATGACCAAAATTGGGCACAAATAAGCAGCCAGTAAGCAATCAGTTAAGGGAGTATGGAATAACCTCCTTGTAGATCAAAGATGTAGCAGCCATACATATAGTGGGTGCAAAGACAAGGTTCAAAACAAGATTTGCATGCAGCTGCAGACACACAGGAAACAGTGAGAGGATACTGAATATACTAGAAGCTAACAGTAAAAGCTAACTATACAAAGAAAATAGCTAGCTAAACAGTCCATGGGGTCCTGTGGCAGTATAAGAGTGATAGCACAAAAGAGATCAATCCAGGTATAGAACATAGTCCATCATAGAACACAGTCCGTGATACATCACCAAATGTCGTCAATTCAAGCAGATACACAGTTCCTATGTGGTGAGAAGAGAGGGGTCCCCCAACCAGAACTCTCGCTCCAACGCGTTTCGACAACGATCTTTTTCTGGGAGTGGAGTTATACAGCTTACTATTTATGGAAGGCTATGTATGGGGTTTGTAGGAGCTCAAATGCTATGTCCCTTCATATCCATTCATATATACAGAGGTAACCATTCAAGGGAAAATATAATGATTAAGGATACAGTTCCCAAGTCCAATGTCACATAATTTGACAAATTAATCCCTGAAGATATAGGTGAGGATCTCATCCATTCTCCTCTCCTTAGGGGATTCCAAGAAATATGAAAGTACTCACTGTTGGTCCCCTGCAGGTCCTCAAGCATGCAGCCACATCCGGAATCCAAGCATGTAAAGTAGTGTTGTGTGTGGTGCACAGCTGCAAGAACAGGTCATGTGGCAATAAAATACTGCATGAATCTTCTGGGTTAAACTTCTTGGTGATATCGTCATATCTTCAATCCCACGAGGCTTTGGTCAGGGGCTCATAAGATGTATTCTATAAAAAATATAAATAAACAAAAACAGAGAAAGAGAAATTAGCTCTTAACAAAAGCCTCATGGGATTGAAGATATGATGACATCACCAAGAAGTTTAAAGATTCATGCAGTATTAACATCTAATAGCGTGTGCATCTAGCGAGTTCTCTATGACACCTCTACGAGAGAAGAAGATATTATGATGTCACCACGAAATTGACCTAAGAAGATTTACTTTTCACCAACATCCATGAGCAGCAATTAATATGAGATTCGGTATCTCCATAGTAATCATACGTGGGACAGTTTTTGAACTGAACAAATTTCATTGGCAGTTGCTTAGTTGCTCTCTTAAATGTGAATCAATGTCTGTTTGTTAGGTCTTATTGACCCTTTATTCCGCTGCTATAGGAGCCGGGGCTATTCAGCTGCAAAATGTCACATCAATTATGGTGGCAAGCTGAGTGTATCAACATATTTCTAACGGGTTCATTCCAATCTGTTATATGGCCCCTGAATGCCCTCTGTTTATGAATAAATTGCTTGCATAAACGGCAATGTAGTGACGTCATCACGCTGACAGTCACGTGGGCGGCGACGGAGCGTGTTTGCAGCTCCCACTACTGGGAGAGACTTAGGAACGCCGTGCACAGAGCTATACACACAGGGCATCAACTACATTGGTGTTTATGCAGCAACGTTCATCAGGTTGTATTCTTCCTGCTTGCATTGGCCTACACTGTACTATCTGTGCATACTTGCCCTTATTTACTCACTCGTTTACCAATGATATCCGATGCGTTACTAATATGCCGGGTCCTACCTAGAGTAGTTACCATGACTACAGTATCGAGTGTTTCAGCTGTGTTTTAGCAGTACCATCTATTCAGTGTGTACAGTATTCCTTAAATGTGGGATTTCACCATCATTTACATTGAATATTTTGCATATAGGTAAGGTGAGGCTATTTAGCAGGGTTAATTATATTTTGGACCTCTCTCCATTTAGATACATCCTATGGGGATATTAATATAGGTCTCTTTAACCCCTACCATCACCCTACTGCTCCTTGTCCGCCCATTAGGGGACCTTTTTTGGTTTAGGTTCAGTTTATGTACACTAGTTGTAATTTTATGCATTTCGTCGTGTTTTATTTTGTATTAAAGTTGTCATTATTGTCTGTTTAGCTATAGATTAGCTTAGTGGTTCTTTTTCCTGTTGGTTTACACATTATGATTATATTATTGGTACCAGTTAATTAACTGGCACTTTTGGATCTATATTAGACTAAGGAATGAGTGCAATTATGAGGGACTTTTAGTGACCTCTCTTGGCCACTTTGTGTGTTTTTGCATTATCAGTTTCCCTTTGCACTGCCTTTATCCTTTTTGAGTGAGGTGAGCAAGGTGTTCTTTGTGTTTCATTACTATTAAACATTGAAATTATGAACATAACATTTTAAGAAGTTAACCAACTATCAAGCTACCATGGCGACGGTATGGGTCGGCGTTCTAATATGACGCCGTCATTTGTTTCTTTGGACTTTGCAAACAGCATTACGGTTACCATAGTGATGAGATGCTACGACGTTGAGGATGGGGTGACCTCATTGAAATGTCACTATCAGCTGTTCTGTCGGGATTGCGGATGAGAATCAGCTGGGACAGCCTTGGTTTTGGCGTGAATTTCAAGATAAAGTTTCTTCTATAAATAGTAAGCTGTATAACTCCACTCCCAGAAGAAGACCGCTGTCGAAACGCGTTGGAGCGGGAGTTCTGGTTGGAGGACCCCTCTCTTCTTACCACATAGGGACTGTGTATCTGCTTGAATTGACGACATTTGGTGATGTATCACGGACTGTGTTCTATGATGGACTATGTTCTATACCTGGATTGATCTCTTTTGTGCTATCACTCTTATACTGCCACAGGACCCCATGGACTGTTTAGCTAGCTATTTTCTTTGTATAGTTAGCTTTTACTGTTAGCTTCTAGTATATTCAGTATCCTCTCACTGTTTCCTGTGTGTCTGCAGCTGCATGCAAATCTTGTTTTGAACCTTGTCTTTGCACCCACTATATGTATGGCTGCTACATCTTTGATCTACAAGGAGGTTATTCCATACTCCCTTAACTGATTGCTTACTGGCTGCTTATTTGTGCCCAATTTTGGTCATATTAACCTATAATGTATACCCAGTGTTCACCTAGTCGTCCCCCCGGTGACTAGAGGAGTTAGTTTGGAATGCCCCCTCTGTTTTAACATTTCTCCCCTATTTTTATATACTTAATAAATTGTTTACTTATTTTTGGTACACCTGTGTGTTCTTGTTTGGATACTTTTTCTGTTGTCTTTATATTATTATTATTATTATTATTATTATCCTTTGAGCACCGCTGTCTATTGATACAATAGCATATATATGACAGCTTTGGGTAACCTTTCTATATAGGCGTGCATGCGGTATACTGTGTGTTCCCCTGGACTAGGCCAGATCTTCCCCGTTAGGCACAGACTCACTGTAGCTTGTGGCTGCTATAGGGAAAGCCCATAGTCAGGAACCTTTCCCCAGTAGCTGAATATAGTCAGGTACTGCACCGGTGAGACGCCACGCGGTGACTGCGGCCTGTGTTCTGGGACCAAATCAGCTACATGGTAAAGACGGTAAGGTGATATTAGCCACACCGGAATTCACCCCACTCGGAGGCGGACGACAACTTTGGATCAGACGGACCCTCTTTGTTCTTCTGCATCACCCGGGTGCTAGAGCCCCGGGCAGGTACCTAACTAAGTGCACCACCACTCCACGTGATAGCGCTATCTCCAACACTTGGGTGGGCCTTGACATTGGGAAAGGGACATCAGGGTATTGGTGCCTGGCACCCAATGTACTCTGGGGACACTCACTGTTGGTATCAGGTTGGGGTCTATATTACTGTGTGGTACAGGGTACCAATATTATTGTGTCCAGTAAAGGTTGTTATCATATATTTGTGTGCGTGTATTATTAGTATTGTTCCTGTAAGGGTTCATCCCGTAAGAGTCGGGATCCCTTGCAGGTGGAGGCGCTGTCACCATAAGAATCAGGTACACTCCAGGCTCCCAGCGGTGGAGGTTCAGGACTTCTTTGAGCCACAGGTAATGCATATATCTTCCATAGGGTGGGGGAAAGTGCGCTATATATATATATATATATAGATAGATATATATATCCAGCAGGGCAGCAGAACAGCAAAGAGAGACAGCACTCAGAGGTAAGTCAGCAAACCAATGTATTGAAACACACAAAAATCTGACGTTCCGATCCCCAGAGGGATCTTCTTCCTGGGACGTGCAGTGAAGTCTGTGCCTTACTGTGACTAAATACCCTAAAACCCAGTGCGCCCATCACCTGAAATCAATCACAGTGCTAATTGGAGCCATCTGATTTCCCTCCTACTTTCCAAAGCACTGGCGTCGGCCATCTTGGATCAGCTGTCTGCAGTCCATGCATTGGAATGTGCAACAGCTGTGGAATGTGACAGCTAATTAAGAGCTGAGTCATCCGTTGCCTGGGCAACCACCACTCATCCACAAGCAGCGCATAGCACAATACAAGTGCTGCCTGTAGTGTCTGCAAAACTCTACCTTTGGCCATCTTAGATCAGCTGTCTCTGCAGTCCGTGCTCTGGAGTGTACATCAGCTGGGGAAAGCAACAGCTGATCATCGCTGAGTCCTCTGTTGCCAGGGCAACACTCAGTACTATGCGTGCAGCACGCAGTACAGACCAAGTGCTGGAAGCAGTACCTGCTGAAAGACATCCACAAGCACAGCCTGTATAACATATTGGTCACCAGTGAGGTGCAGTGTAGTGTGCACATAGTGAATAAAAAGGAACACAATGGGGTAGAGGAAGGGGGGCTGATCTCTGTAAAAACGAGAGGCAAAATGGACAGATAGGCATGTGTGAACACAAAGGGCATGAGTGCCAACACCAGGCACACAGGAACCATGAATAATGAATCAGACATAGTCAAATGAACAAGGAGCACTGGTGGGGCACAAGTCAATGGTACATAAGGCAAATCCATGTGGGCAATCATAGATAGCAACCCAAATTGAGGTCCTCATTCAGCCCCCTTGGTGACATGGTCCCCAAATTATATATAGTCTTCGCTTCTAATTGCAGTAGGAGTTTATTTCTGTCGCCTCTACGAATGGGGATATGTGCTTGTAAGATAGGCATACACCTGAAGGTTGCAAGGTCGTGTTTTTTTCTCTTTGAAATGCCTAGCAACTGGAAGATGTTTCAAATCATCACCTACATGTGTGCCAAGGAGAGCTTTTCTGAGGGTTGATCTGTGCATGGGAATGCACTCCTTTAACATTCAGCATTCAGTTGACATAGCCATGACATTTTAATACACCCACTGTTTTCTTCAGCCATGATCGTTTATCCTGAGCGGGGGGCGGAGCCTCACTCCGCGAGGATCCAGGAAGCACCCTGCGTGTGCATGCGTGCGTGCCGCAACGGGAGCGGAGGCAGTGGGAGAAGGAGGGGGCATGCTCGGTGGCGTGCCACAGAGACCAGGACCGCGGGATGCAGGGCAGCGGGAGGTAAGAGGGGAACCCTCTTTGAGAGAGGTGTTCCCCGATTCCTTACACATTTTGCAGGTCTCCAGGATGACAGATGATGCTCTTAATTCGGACCCAAGTGGGGTGGTTGGGGTTTTTCACCCAGGGGAGGATGTAACAGGGTATGTCCAGCTGTACTTGTTTCTCCCCACAAAGCAAATACACTATGTAAGTCCTGTGGGCCCTTGACCCACCCTTTCTGCTTCCCCAGAAAGTGAAGGAAGGTAGGTGGTGTCTCATGGCCTGTGTACAACCCCTTGTAGGTGAGTACATGAACCCGCCCCTTCCAGAAGTTTCTAGGGGGAGTAGCCTAAAGTTAGGGAAGTCTTCCTCTCCACCTTGGAGAGAGAGGATGTAGAGAGACTTGCCCTCAGCCTTGAGAGGGTGAGGTTGTGTCACCCCCTGCTCTTCCTGGAGTAAGGAGAGTGAGTATGTCCCTCTCTGATCCCTTACTAGGGTGAAGGAGGGTGAGGTGATGGTGGGAGCTGTGAGTCTTCCCATGGCGGGGTAAGCTTGCTCACTTGGACTGGCTAGCCTAAGACCACTTGGAGCAGAGCAGTGGAGAGAGAAAGCACCGTCTAGAAGTCCTGGGACGTGTGGAGAAGACAGAGCTGCTAAACATGCTGTATGATGATGGAGAGAGAAAATAAAGCTGATTGTTCACCGTGCCTCTGCCTGGGTGTCAGTTACTGGGCAGGAGGTAGAATGACTGCAATGATGGGATCTGATATCCTTACCCAGGGATCCTATCATGGCTCGAGGCGCTGTACCATGAGTGAGTAACCCAAGAACTATCCTAAAGCATGTCCCAATGCCCATAACATCGCGCAGCTCAGCTACTCCTGACACCACAGGGAAAAAAGGGCGTGTGGGGCGAGCTTGCAAATTTTAAGTGAAACTTCTTTCTGTTGTGTCACTGAAATTGTAATTATACGCTCAAAATTTTTTCATTCAATCAGAAACATCAAAACCAAAATACAATTTCAGTGACAAAACACAAAGAAGTTTCATTTAGAACATGCGTGCTCGGCACACACACATCCTTTTTTTGTTTGTTTGATGGGTCGCCAATGGGTTAATAGTTCAGCCTGACATGACTAATCCTGATTACTCTTTATTGTGTGTGTGTGTGTGTGTGTATAAATATAAATATATATATATATATATGTGTGTGTGTCAGCTTACAGAGACTAAAGTACAGTGACAAATATGTAAAAAGTGATAGTGCGCAGCTAATAACGTGATATTGTGATATAATACATAAAAGTGAATATAGAATATAATAAACAATAGTGATGACCTTGTAGGTGTAAAATTACAAATGATGCGTCTGCAGCCTTTCTTGGGGGGTGGCTCAACACCCCTGGGACTAAAGAAACAGAGAAAAGACAAGGCGCACAACGCACATAGTGAAGAACAGTTTAAAAATTAAGTTTTACTAGAAGATAATAAGTTCTGCGTACATCAAACGATATAAAACGATAACCCCACTTAACAAATGCTTGTTTTTATATCGTTTGATGTACGCAGAACTTATTATCTTCTAGTAAAACGTAATTTTTAAACTGTTCTTCACTATGTGCGTTGTGCGCCTGGTCTTTTCTCTGTTACAAAAGTACAGTGCCTGTCAGCTATAGCAGTGGTTGCTGGGACTTGTAGTCACTGGGGCCTTCCCTTCTGGTTTCCTTTGGATGCTTGACATCCACACGTGAACTACAACTCCCAGAAGGCAGCCAACAAACTACAATGACATCACTTCCGGTACTGCACATGCACAGTCACTCACGCCCGTTATAATGGTTGTTCTCGTTCAGAGTTTTTTTTCCCTATGAGATTTTTGTAAATGCAAGTGCCACCACAGAAGTTTCAGTTCAAAAAAACTAGCCTACACGTCAGACCCAGTGGTATATACTCAGAGTGATAGTAACTCCTGGTATATACACAGAGTGATAGTAACTCCTGGTATATACTCAGAGTGATCGTAATTCTAATAGAATAGACTAGTGCAGGGTTAAGGTTCCTAATAGTGCTGCAATGTAAACTCCTAAAAGATCCCACTGACTGTAATATCTGTAAAAGATATGTGTGGTGTGGGTGGGGATAGGGTGGGTGATGGGGGTAGTGGCCCCACGTTGGGCGGTTTGGCCTCATGGGGGGGTGATGGTAGGGGTTAACCCCTTGGTTACCTTAGCGGTTAGTGATGCATTGCATGGCAATACGTTACTAGTTGCTAAAATTGCCAAGGGCGGTAGGTAGTGTAGTATGGGCTTAGCCTGGATTTATTTCTATACCCAGTTTGGAACAGATTTTGGAGGTCGGTTGGTCAATATGCAAACCACATGTTATATTGGAGTCAAGCCGCATACCCCAATATATATATTTAAAGTTAGTAGCTGAGGCAAGATTCGTGCCAGAGCTCGTTACAATCAGCAGCTCTGACGTGGGAAGCTTACGGAATTTACCCTTAGTCCCAAACACCTGTTTTGTCAGTGTTTAAAAGAGTTTGTTTAGCGTCGCCCAGTTTTTAACCTTTGAAATGACCGATTGCAGCTCCTTTTCATGGTCAGAAAGGCTGAGACTGGGTAAATATAGGATAGTATCAGGTTAGGTGAGATAAAGTTTGTGAAAATGCTCCAAACCTTATGTTCACAAAGGAAATGTTAAAGGCTTAACAAATCGTTTTAAAGTCCTTAGACTTGTCAGATAGATTTTTTAAGGACGCCTCGGCTAACTACATGTAACTTCTTAAACATGCCACTGCTATTACAGATGTAACAAGGCTTACTGTGCCCGTGTCTGCCAGCGCAACGATTGCGGGCCGGGCGGAATAACGCTGCAGGGGGTGAGGTCCGGAAGCATGGACCCCCCCCCCCCCCGCAGCGCCATCACGGCAAACGCTGTCCACAGTGTCAAAGCCGTTTGCTTTTTCGGCCACGCCATTGGTGTCAGTGAGTCTTACTGTACATCTGCAGCTCACTTTGGCCATAGGAGGGATTGCATCTTTAAGGGGTGAGGGGGGTGGGGGGGGGGGGGTAATTAACACCTAATTCACAAATACAACATAAACATAAGTGGCTTCAGTCACTGTTAATCCTTAACATATTTTCAACACAAAAAAATAATATTGTTTTCTATTATTCATACAGTTTCAGGCATGTTTTGTGCATTACAAGAAAATGTGAGATTGCAACTAAATTCACCAACGTCAAACACCGTGACATTACTGTAATGCTACTTTTGAGATTAGGCAAAACATTTTTTTTAACAAAGCAACAAAAACGGCCTTTTCTGTCCCGCTTCATTATTGTAAAGCTGGATTTTTTTTGTAGTACTCTATTTTACTTTCTAGGGATTTCTTTTTAATTTAAAAAAAAAAAAAACATCAGAGCTGCTCCCTTTAAATACTCACCTGCGCTCTGACGCACCTTAGAGGAGTAATCCCGCCTACACGGTTTTCCCATTTAGTTTATTACAGCATTGGAATTGGAGGGAGTGTCCTCCTGATCCGAATCGCACTATTTTAAGCTCTGGGAACCACCACATTCATTTGGTTGGTTATCCGGTTAACCTTTAATATGCTGGCCACATTGCCCCTACCGTCACAATCCATCAACATTGGAATGTTTTACGCCTGGATCCCATTCTTGGTTCAATTCAACCCGCCAAACTAGGCATTGTATTTCGGAAAGACCCAAATCCTTAGGGCATACTGGCTCCGAACCAGTTCAACAATATTGAATTGTTGAAATGACCAAATTGGGAATAGTGGGCAACTATGAATGCAATAAATGTAAAGTATGCCGCCATACTGTATGTTGACTAATACATTTGCAACAACCCATATCAAGGATAAAATATATAAGGTGAAAAGCTTTATGAACTGCTTTATCGCATTCGTTGGGTATATGATACAGTTTGAATGCGGGTTACAGTATATTGGGAAAACCATGAGAAGTTTTAAATTGCGTATTGTGAAGCATCTGAGAAGTATTACTATCATTTTTAAACTCATTGAGAAGTGTAAACCCCTTACTCACTTACTTAGACACTTTTGAGCTGTTTATCAATGTGATTCCAGTATATTCAAATTCATGGGAATTAAAACGATACCATTTGACAAAAGATTGGGTAATAGAGATCTATGTCTATTGAAAAGAGAACAATATTGGATATACACATTCCAGACTAGATTAAGGTTTTAGTGACCATATTGAATTGACACCTTTTAAAAAAATAAATAAACCTACCTATTATTATTGTGTTCGAACTGATGGACTTTTTTCTATATAATAATTTAAATTTTATATCTAACTATGTCATTTCATTGTTTCATGGATACTGGTGCAGATCAATGTATTTATTTGGATGGATGATCCCATGAATTTAGGGGCAGTGTTCATTGTATACTATAGCAATACATACACATATGGACAAAATGATTTACTTTCTTTTTGGTTATTTGCACTTTAAAATGTATTAATTTGGGTACTATATAATTATTATTACATTTATGTATTAACTTTATTTTTTATATATTAGTTGACATTTAGGTATGAACACTAATGGATTATTTATATTTATATGTAACTATCTAATACTTATATGTACATGCACAATCACTATTATAAATGTTCCCTCCATACGGGATTGCATCCATGATTGCACCATTATCCTTTTGTTTTTCTGAAAGTATATCAGTGTTTATATATGTTTTAATGAATGTTTCAATTAGCTGAGAGGTTCTATTTATGGCCTATTTTCATTGACCGAACAGGGTATTTCATAGGAGACGGTAACCCTTGAACGAAGCACGCTCTGAGCGAAACATGTCACACAAACTTATGCAACGCACCATCCTCTGTAGCAGTTGGAAGCCAGGTTGATTTCGGGACAGACGTATACCACATGCTGACAGCGATCCTCTCCAGAGAATAACATACACGGATCTGCAGTTACATTGGCCATCTTTCCCATGTTCGCTGTGCGACCTACTGGATGCTTTTTAACTTGCTACTATATTGTAAGTTTTATATGTACTGTTTTGTATGGAATATTTGGTTATTTTTAATACGAATATACTCTTTATCTCGTGCCGATCCCTAGTGCATGGTTTGCTTTCTTTTTTTTTGTCTCTTTGAGACCTCCTACACAAGATCTCTATAGGAGGTATTTGGAGTACTCTTGCCAACAAGCAACAAGGGGAGAAGTTTCTAATGGAGTATCATCGTGGGAGAGCGCGAGCGCGGTCATCATACTTATTATCATTCAAAAATACTTGGCCTATACCTAAGTAAATTCACAGACTGCAGGAGAGAGCATCATGATGTGAATTTTTAAAGGCTTTGGGGACCACCACTAAAATGTTTGCTGACCACTGGGGGTTCTGGGACCACAGTTTTAGAACCTTTTATTTAATCACTATGCACGTCCCCTTAGTTCCATACATCAGTCAATTAAAACAACTGTAAACAAATGATCCATGTCATTTTGTTTCCTTAAGGGGAACAATTTGTATCTTCTATTTTATCATAGAGTTAATGTTCTCTACTTTTAGCATTATAATTAATTTACAAAAAGAAAAATAAATTAGGAAAGACGACGACTGGTAATTTGCATGTAGGGAATGTTTCACGAGTGAATTAAATCCTTTTTTCTCATGAGATTCTGATCCTGACATACAGTACAAAACTCTCCTTGACGCTTCCCCTTCTTTACACCTCAAAATGTATCTCCAAATACTCGCCTGTAAGCTCTTTCCATGGAAACCATATTAATTACATATTACTTCGTACTGTAGTTACTTTACAAAGTGGAAAACAAGTTAGGAAAGAAACTGACTGGTAATTTGCCTGTAGATAATGTGTTCCCTGAGTCTTATCACAAAAGAAATGTAAATAAAGGGAGTGGCAACATTTAGTTACGCGAAAGCACTAATCAAATTAATTATAAATAACTTTTTATGACTATTTATTGTTCTAAAGATCACTTATATGTTAATCAATTAATCATATTACTAGAATTTGCTCACTTTGTTCCTATCAGTCCCATATTCCAGGATCCAATTGAACTAATGTCACTAATATATATTTAATAGGTGAAACATGTTCTTTGTTACAGGCAAGTCAGACAAGTGTGAATATTTTAAACCGTTTATCCCGGAAATGTATGCAAACATTCGCCAGGATTCCATTACTTCCGATACAGGTTATTGCAGTGCGACGATCAAGCAGTGACTGTGATGTACAGTGAACGTCAGAAGGACACGAGCATCCAAGTAAAAACATTACCACTAGGGTTGCCAGGTGGCTTCTCCAAAAATTCTGGACACAATGGTGCAAGGTGCGACATGCTCGAGACACACACACACGCATCTCCACTCCATGCTGTTTCCTCCTATCTATTGCCCCACCCCCAGGGCTCCTGACACCTCCTCCTGACTGGCTGCTGCTGGGTAATGTAGCCAATCAGGATGGAGGAAGCTGCCTGGCCCCCTAGTAACAGCCCTGCACGTGGAATCCTGCGGCTCCCCAAGCCGGTCAGGACACTATGTCCAGAGAGGTACTACCAGACACATACATGTCCCGTATTACCCTTCATTTTTTACTGCACAGTGTCCAAATACAGGACAGTCCAGTTCAATACCGACGCCTGGCAACCCTAGATACCACCTACAGTATTACTAAAATACTATCTGCACAAATGCAAATGGATTAACACCACTACCACGGTCTAACTCCGAAAATAAATATATAAAAGGGGTAGTCACTCATAGGATGAAATTGAGCTAAGGGCAGTGGCATGTTCAATAGCATAAATGTAGCAGATTAAAACTTGGGGGGGGGGAGGAAATCGGTCAAGTGTAAGTATTTGTAAATCATTTATTTTGTAACTTCTCCATTGTAAGCAGAAACAAGAGGTGAATTGTTGTTTTTGTTCTGTCCATTGTAATTTCGACAGATAAAGTACTTGATGTGGTTGAATTCAGCAGACCGAGACACGAAGATAAAAAATATAACTTGTTGACAGCGTGAGAGTAAGGGTTCCGGTCCTGGGTTTAGCTGGAACTCACCCTTACATGGCTACGGAGGTTCCAGGCAAATCTCTCCCTGATCTGAGCAATTGGGATCAGCTTTCTGAACTCAGGCTCCAGTTTTCCTTGTTGCTGCCTTCTATGTCGCTCTGATTCTATTGGCTGTCCGTGCTATTTAGGGTCAGCCCTCCCACCGTTCCTGTGCTGAAGTTTCCTGTTTCCTGAAGCCTCCTCCAGCCAGAGCCTGTGCTGTAGCTTCCTGTTTCCTGAAGACTTTGCCTTCACTGTGCTGAAGCTTCTACGCTGAAGCCTTCCCTGCTACCGACCCCAGCCTGTGACCTCGACCATCGCTGCTGTGCCTCCCGCCTTGACCCCAGCCTGGATATCATTTGCCCTGCTATCTCCAACCCCGACTCGGCTACCCACGGCGACGGAATCCGCAATCCGGACCCGGTTTCGCGGCTTCAGGTCGGTGTTTCTGTATCCCCACCTCAGCTCTGCGGTCCGGTCCTGGTTTGTGTCGAGCACATCCGTTACAGTGAGCATGTCAAATTGTTACGTTAAACCCTTATTAAAACTGTTATTTGAGAAATAACAAAAGGAACTGTGGTTAAGGGGGGAAAAGGTACCGAGGGAAATGATGCAGATAGAACTGACTCTTCGATTTAAAATTTCATTTAATTTTTTGTTTGTCATTGTCTAAAGTATATGTAATTTTAATATTATTTACTGGTTGAGTGCACTGTTAAATGTAAAAGAATATTGTAATCACTAAACTGGTATTTTGTGGTCTTGTTGAAATGTAATATGTTTTGTTATGGAAAACGCAATAAAAATTTTCAACGATAAAAAAAAACCTGTAATTTGAATGTTTTCATGTAAGATAATAACTGTGTGCGCACTGCTTAATATATCATAAAGGTAAATCTCTCCAAGTAATGTACTCACTGTTTCCCCTCATGTTCAATGCTCTGCATCTCTCTGCTGCCCAACTGTCTAACTGCCACATTCTGTCAGTGACAGGGACCATTTGATTGCAGCAGGTGCTTAAAAGTTTGTGATTTTAATATTAAATGTCATTTTAATTTAAGGCTACATTTCTTTAGCAGTGGTGTATCCCCAGTGTTAGGAGTATCTATGCTGCTAGAAACAGTATATTAGTCATATGCTGACCCATACTGTATTAATAATTGTAAAATATGTGAAACCCATCTAGTCTACCTCTCAGACTTACAACTGCAACTGGGGCCTGAGTCACTTGTTACTTACAGAGCCACACGTAGCCTACGATCAGACGGCAGGAATAATACAGACACAGTATGGGTGATATAACTAGTTTACTATACACTTACTAAACTCAGGCACCTTGTGATCCTCAGCAGAGGATCACTACACACTGTACACATATACAACAAAGTCCCCAAATAGCGCTGCGCGGGTGTGAATAAGTGTTAGTGGTGCAGTAGCCACCTAATTCTTGGTATGTTGGCTTATGATGGGGTCAGCACACCGTAGGAGCTCATGTTGTACTGAACCTGTTGCAGGCCTGTTCTTCAAAAAGGTGCTTCGGTACCACTGTGTTTTTGTAGTCCTTGAGGGTCCCTGCCAGCAAAGCGTGATCTCTTTTCTACTCTGGAACTGTAGCTCTGTGATGGGGTTTTCAGACCCATCACTTACAAACAAGCACTACAAACAAAGCATTGTCAGGCACGCTGCCTGACTGCAGGAAATTCCCCTGCACAAAAGGCATGAAGCTAATTAAGGCAGAGGGCTAGCACCTGTAACCAATCTCAGGAGCTATATAGACAGGCTTCTGAGAACACAGAGAGGCTCATTCTGGTCTCAGGCAGGGAAGAGACAGGATCCCAGGTGGCAAGGGATTAGAATGCATTACGAAAGCCTTGTTTATGTATTTCTGTTTACTAGTATTTTGTTTCCTTCCTTGTGAACCTTGTGGCAGAAGTGTTTAACGGGCTGGACAATAAACCACTTGCCAGTTCCTATTTGCTTATGAAACTAACTATTGAACAGACTTGGGAAAGTTTGTTACAAACTCCCAGCTCCAGTCACCACTTGCACTCTCTCTGCAGACCTCGAACGAACCTGCTATGCTCAGGTCTGCGTCTAATCTAGCATGGCTGCCTTTCCTTACAGGCTCCTCTCCCACATCATTAGGGGGACTAGATTCAAAAAAATTAAAACCGGGATACATTAAAAATGTATTTATAGAACAAATGCCATTACTAAAAATGTTTTAAAAAATTGACTAATAGTGTACCCATTCATGCAGTCTTATTCATACTCGTTTTTTCTCTCATTCCCTCTCCCTCCCCCTATTCTCTCTCTCGCCCTGCCCCCCCCCCCACCCATTCTCTGTCTCTACCCTCCTACCATTCTCTCTCTGCCTCTCCCCCCCCCACCATTCTCTATCTGCCTCTCCCTCCCCCCGCCATTCTCTCTGTCTCCCACCCCATGCCATTATCTCTCTGCCTCTCTCCCCTCCATTCTCTCTCTTCCACTCCCCCCTGCCGTTCTCTCACACTGCCTCTCCCCCCGCCAGTCTGATTTCTCTCTCTCCCCCCGCCATTCTCTCTCTCCCCCGCCATTCTATTGTTCTCTCTCTCCCCCGCCATTCTCTCTCTCACTCCGCCATTTTCTCCCTCTCCCCCCGCCATTCTCTCCCTGCCTCCTTCCCCCTACCATTCTCTCCCTGCCTATCCCCCCATTCTCTCTCTCTGTCTTTATCTCCCCCGCCATTCTCTCTCGCTCTCTCTTCCACCCACACCTTTCTCTCTTTCCCCCACCATTATCTCTCTCTTCACCTGCTATTCTCTCTCTGTCTCCCACTGCCATTCTCTCTCCGCCCTCCCCCCTCCGCCATTCTCTCGCACCCCTCACCCCCACCATTCTCTCTCTCTGTGTGTGTGTGTGTGTGTGTGCCCCCCCTGCCATCCTCTCTCCCTCCTCCCACCCCCCCACCTCTTCAGGGGCTGGCCGGTGGATTTTTACTTGGGGGACAAGGGAATCCTACCAGCCCTGATATTAGGGGGCCGCTGGTCCCCACACAAGCCCACTATATACAGGGGTAGCTGCCATTATCACACTGTAATGGATGCAACAGCATCGGCTATATTTGTATGTAGGCACCATAAACACAAGCACATGCCTGATACTGTATGTCCACCACATACACATACACTGGCGACACACTTTATTGAAGTGTGGCCAGTTCCGCAAGCCGGGAGATTTCACGCGTCATCGGGTGCCTGCGCCCCCTGCACGCGCGTCCAGGGCTCCCCGAGGGAGCCCTGGTGTCCCGCGATGTGGGGGACGGCGGCAGGGGGATCCGGGGGACCCGGCGGACCCGGAGAGGAGAGGGGGAAGCCGCGATCGGCGGGCCTCTCCTCCGCTGCTTCGGCGCGCGCCCGGCACCCTCCGGCGCGCGCCAGGTAACTGCTGCGGCCGAGAACGGGCAAATGCTCGAATAAACTCGGCTGCAGCAGTAAACACAAGCACACACCTGATACTGTATGTCCACCACATACACATAAACACAAGCACACGCCTGATACTGTATGTCCACCACATACACATAAACACAAGCACACACCTGATACTGTATGTCCACCACATACACATAAACAACCAACACTTTCGATATACACTCCCAGAAACACACACAGACCTGCTGACACATTTGCTGAAAACGAAAAACACACAAAAAAACACAGACCTGCAGACACACACACACCAACAGACCCTGACCTGCACAACTCACACACACAGACCCTGACCTGCACAACTCTCACACACAGACCCTGACCTGCACAACTCACACACACAGACCCGGACCTGCACAACCCACACACACAGACCCTGACCTGCACAACTCACACACACAGACCCTGACCTGCACAACCCACACACACAGACCCTGACCTGCACAACCCACACACACAGAACCTGACCTGCACAACTCACACACAGACCCTGACCTGCACAAGTCACACACACAGACCCGGACCTGCACAACAGACACTAACCTACACAGCTCACACAGACACTGATCTGCACAAGACACAGACCCTGACCTACACAAGACACAGACCCTGACCTACACAGCTAACACACACATACCCGCACAGACCCAGAACCACTGACCAGCACAGACTCATACACAAAGACTGACCTAGAGGAACCATTTCTACATGAGGGGCTGAGGAACAGGCATGCTTAGCCTCTGTCCATACTGCGCGTGGCGCAAACTAAAGGGCGCACCTCAATGAGGCAGGCCATAGAGCGGTCAATTTTCGCGAGACAACAGTTTTGTCATGGGACGGCCGGGCAACGTGGGCAGTTAAGCCAAAGAGGGCGAACCAGCCTCATGACGTTACGGCCATACCTCCGCCACGCCTCCCCGTAATGCAATCCCAAAGGCCACGGATCGGTCAAGCTAAAGGCGCACGCGATGCCATGCGCTCCGTCATGCGCGCACATGCCTACTATATCTGAAGCATCACAGGCACAGCAGCTCTAGTCTTGTTGTTACTGGCCCCGCCCCAGAGGATGCAGGCCCGCCCCCTTTTTATCTGCAGCCGAAACCGGGACATTTAATTTTTATTTTAAACTAATTGTCGGGACTGTGCTGGCTAAACCAGGACATTGGTCACCCTTCACATAGTCCCATCTCTTCCACAGCCATTATTATTGGCTCCTCTCATGTCCATCACAGTTACGTTGGAGAGGAACCTGCCAGGGGGCAGTGTTAGTGTGACAGTGTGTGAGCTCACACACACAGGGGGTTACATATGTAACCCTCCCTTCCAAGCTCCTAGGGAGTTTAAATTGGTGTACTGTGTACTGTGTGTGTCTACTCCGCATATGGTACCTTGACAAGGCTGTAGAATAATGGGCACCAGGAACTTTTACAGTACAACAGAATTTTTATTTGGGTCCCCCGGCACTGGGGCACAACGCACTACAATCTTCTAGTAACCCCTTAGGAGGGGGTTACATATATGTATGAATTTTTTAAGAAGACAAAAAAGAAGAGTAGAGGCACCACTGATTTTATAAATGCAATAATTTATTGAAGTCAAATAAAGTGCCAACGTTTCGGCTGTCACAGCAGCCTTTGTCAAGGAGAGGCATGTGTCTGTACCATAAGGGTCCACTTTATATAGTGCGTGCAATAAATAACAGTCCAGGTGATTTAACCAATAGTCCAGGTGCATCCCATAATCCGTGTTAAGTGTCTTCAATCATCTCCTCATTGTAATCACATGAAGAGCTGCAGGATCCGGTGTCTTCAATCATCTCCTCATTGTAATCACATGAATAGCTGTATGATCAGGTGGCTTGGATCATCTCCTCATTATAATCACATGAATACTGTACAGTAGCTGCAGGATCAGGTGTATTGAATCACCTCCCCCCTCCCCCTCCTGGCCACACACACATCCCCCCCCCTCCCACAATAATTACCACTCCCCCACACAAAATACATACAAAAAACCCCACCCCCAATACAAAAATCCCACCAACCCCAAATAAAGTTGAACCACGTTATAACACAGTGCTCGGGGGCTACAGAATGAGACGCGTTATAACCGGGATCGCAATAAAACATTTTTTAAAACAAAATGGCGGCCGCAATTAGGGGTTCCGCAAGGACTTACCCGGCATCTGCAGCTCTCTCCCTACTTCATCAGCCTGGGGAGAGCGTGGGGCCTCTCTAAGCGCCAGCATCACCTCCTACTCCTCATCTCCGGCCTCTTCTGCTTGTGACGACACATAGTGATGACAACGCAATCGAATGATGCGAAGATGTCGTGACAACGCAACAACGCAAAGTCATATGGCAACACGTCGCTGCTGGAGGAGACGAGGAGATACCGGAGAAGGTAACAGGCCTCGCGCTCTTCGGAGGCACCGAGCCCAGCCAAACTCCCAGCCTGGGTAAAGATAGTGGGTTTGCGAAATGAAAAAGCACGAGAAGAAAAGAAGAGACACATTCCAAAAAGCTTTACCAATGGTTCCAATGCTTTTGCATTTATGCAAATGTTTTATGTGAAAAAAGACACAGATTAGCAATACATTTTGGACCAGAATTCCGGTAGGGCCTAAGTTACGGGTCTGGACTGCCAGGGCCGATCCCTCTCCACCACCGGGCCCAGGACAAATGTCCCTGCGCTCCCCCCTCCCGTCCATCTTGGTGGCCCTGACCAGATGCATGTAGATGGAGATGAAGACACTTTGTCTGACAGGTCCCCTGCATTGTGGAACTGTGGGATAGCAGACGGAGGTGAAACTAGGCAGAAGCCGGACACCCTTACCAAGAAGACAAGCAGGTGCAGAGTATTCAATAGGGTAATGGGGATGTAGGATTCTGGGTTTGTGTCAGGTGTGACGTGGTATTTGCATTCTTAGGAACTGATCACTCACAAGAATCAAATACAACATGGAATTTTGTTTCTCTAGAAATATGTTAAAAAGTACAGCGCCAGGTCATCGTGGACTCCACATCCACTGTGGTCAATCAGTTTTTGGTTTGCAACAATAATGTAAAAACATGTCATGAGGAACAGGAATGTAAAAGGAAGTTTACAATCGCAAATTTAATAAACATCCTAACGTTAGAAATGTAAAATGACATTGGAGTTTGTTAACTGTATCTTCAGATTTTTGTTCACAATACTGTATGCCAAACTTAATGAATCAAATAAATAAAAGCTGGGAAACATTGTGTCATTTTTAATATGCAGTTTTTGATCCAGGAAATATATATCTCTGAGAAGTTTGCTATCATATCAAAGCAGTGATTGATTCAATTGTTTTTTTAAAGCTGAAATTACAACCCAAATTGTTAAAAAAAAAAAGTGGCGAGCTGCTGCTGATTACTGAACAGCAGATTAAGGACCAGCGAGTGAAGAAAGGGGTATTGAAGCAGGGGGTCTCCTGAGCTGAACTGCAATAATTTCAGCCTCGGGACCCCCTGATTTCCGATTTACAGGCCCCGGTATGTGGTGCCGGTATTGCCTGTGTGTTTAAATGTCCCTGTCACGTGACGCGGGAGAATTTAAACATGGCGGGGATAACGGCACCCCATACCGGGACCTGTAACTCGGGAAGCAAGGTGTTTGTGAGGCAGAAATTAATGTGGTTCAGCTCAGGAGACCCCTGCTTCATTACTCTGTTATTAAAATGAACATTAAAACGGCTTCATTACCTTAGCAGCTGGCCACTAAGGCAATGAATGTGTTAAGCCAGAGAACTTTGTTTATTGGGGGTAGAGGTGGTGGGTGAAGGAGGTAGTTGTTAGAGGATGGGTGGTTAGGCCTACCAGGAAGGTTGCGAAAAGAGTTAACCCCTTCATTACCATAGCGGTGGTAACCGCTTGGTAATGAAGGGGTTTATCCCTCCTGCTACCCACCCGGTAGGCCTAACCACCCACCCTGGGCCAACAACCCCCCTTTACCCACCCCCTCTACCCTGAATAAACATTAAAATAGAACAACCCTACTACCCACTCCCTCTTCCCCCAACCCCCCCGTTCCCCCCCCCCCAACACATACAGTACAATAATGGGCAAAATTCCTATTATCCACATCCAGATAATAGCACATTTGCCCATTAAAAATAAAACATTACCCAGCCAGCATAAAGTAAATTAAAGTTGTACTTACCCCTGCCAGGATGAAGGCCGTTCTCGTCTTCCTCCGCGTTCAGCAAACCCCTTAAAGCTGCAGTTCAGTCAATATCCTGCATGTGTGTTTTTTTTAATAAATCAGTTCCGTAGTAAGAAAAAATACTTTTAGCATTTTCTGTTTTTAAAAAAACAACTTTGAAAGACCAATTTTCTTGTATTCTATTTTAACAAGCATTTGCTAAGGCACTGCCCCTTCATGTCCTGTCACAAGCCCTGGCACACCCCTTTGTCAGCCCTGCCCTCCCTCTAGCACATGTCAGTGCAGGAGTGCTCATGAATATTCATGAGCTTCCACTGACTGACCGAAGCAGATGAAAAACATATGCCATATCTAAAGATGTCGCCAAATTTCGCCGATCAATACATGGAGAACGAATTGACTGGCAGCTATACAGTTCTTTAGGTAATTAGAGATTGACCACATGAAACTATTGAATTAAAAAAAAAAATAAAAAATAAAAAAAGACTGAACTGCAGCTTTAATTACCTTAGTGGTTAGTAATAATATAACTTTATATATAACATACAGGGTATAGAAAAGCACAGGGTATAGATAAGCACAGTAGATAAGCACAGGGTATAGATAAGCACGAAGCCGCAATGAGAAACGCGTAGGGCGTGGATTTTTCATTGGTTTAGTGTACACTATTATATGTGAGTAGATAGAGCTCCATCTTTTAATTTTTGGAGGACTACCGGCTCCGGCATCAGTGGCGCCACATGCGGAAGTGAGATGCTCACGCGAGACAGGGTGACGTCATTACGTCCTGCGGAGGCACCGGAGGAGCACAGAGGGCGGAAGAAACCGATACTGGAGAGCTGTGATATCCACACACACCGTGAAAGACTACAAACGGGACATATTGCAGGGACATTGAGGTCCCACGAGTATCGTGAGTACTGAAAGTACTATAAGTGCTGTGAGAGACTTTACCAGGGCTCACTACAAGGGGGCTGCATTAGGTTCCACGAGTACCAATAAAGCAGAGGTATATAGGAATACCAATACATGATGAGTGACTGCTAGAAGCCCAGCTGGGAATCGGTAGACCCTATGAGTGTGAGATACTCTGAAATTCTTAATTGTTTTTAAGGAGCTCACAAAGTGTGAGTTTTTTTACCTATTGTGATTCATTTATATTTTTTATCATTAAAACTGTGTTACACTATCCTGTGTGTTCTTTACCTCTGCCTATATATGCATCACTACGCAAGAGAAGGAGACTTGGCTGTAAAGAATTGCTGCAGGATCCGAAGATACAGACCCAGGGATGTTCCCAGAACACCCACAGAGTTCCAGATCCCAGGGTGGATAAAAGGCCTTAATAACTTTGAAACGCTGTGAGTGCATATCTTACCATTTATGGGTTCAATGTTTAAGACATACTACCCTATGTTTTGTCTCTCTCTTGTCTCCCCTTGTGCCTAGGTCATTCATCTGGTATATATATATATATATATATATATATATATATATATATATATATATATATGTGGAGGGGGCCTGAGTCCTATGGGTATATGTCTAGGTGGTCTTGCGTGCGATACACATGGCGTGGGACTGGAGCAATTGCACACAACACAATTGGTTTTATATGAATGTAGGAACATGCACATTTATGGTAAACCTAATACTGTGATCCATTAACTGTAGAATCACCATACACACTGCTACACATATATACAAAATAGTGGTCCAAGTCAAAATGTGACATCTTGGATTGTCACTTTAGAAAACCCAGGGACCCAGGAATCCGGGGAAACAGACAAACCTGTAACGGGTTTATTTATCCCAAAATCTAATCGCTTATTTCATAATAATTGTATATCATTAAACATGAATTGTTTACTGTAATGACATGATAATATTTTCTCCATTTGTTACTGAGAAATTCTATTCTCTGGAGGAAACCTGCAACAGGCACCTCCAGAGAAGAGACTTTCATATATTGGATCTTATATACTGAATGTTATATTCTGACTCTCCAACCATTGAAAACTCAATCTCCCATGTCCTACATAATACACAGGATGATCTACCTTAAATTCACCATACATTGTACATTAAACAAACAATGGGGGAGCATGGGATTAGAAAGACATACAATAATAATGGTGATGAATATTGACAGTAGTTCCAAAGGTGGGGGCGGGTTATAAATATAATAATACTTACACGGCCATGTGTAAGCAACCACAATTAGTGATCACCTCCTTGAGGGCGAGCTGTGCCTCTCCCAGCTAGATATAGCTGTATGTTGATAGGGTTAGGGGAAATGATATATAATCTATAAGGCTATACTCACACGGCCCTGTGTGAGCTGGTGTAGAAATTGGTTACTTTGGGGTTAAATTTAACCCATCCACATCTATTCGTCACGTAATGGGGGTTTTCCCCAGTATCCAGGGCAGCACGAAAATCAGTGCTAACTCCCAGGCGTCAGCCAGGCTCTCCCCCCAGGTGTTATGATGCGTGGGGGGGGGGGGGGGGAGGGGTTGGGTGATGAGAAAAACGAGTGAGGCACGGTTCCAGTTAAATATTCACAAGAAATCGCATTTATTAATTAAAACAGCAAAGGGACTCACATACATATAGAATGGACCCCTGGCCTCCTCACGCAGTCCAGGATCAAGTTTGAGCAGCTTTGTGCGCCCTTCCCGCGTCCGGGATGCAGGAAGAAAAACTATCCTGCTGGGCTGCAAACACTGCTCCACGGTCTGACTGCGGAAGCCTCCTTAGGTCAAAATCTTCTGGTGGTTTAGAGCAACGCGTTTCGTCGACACATCGACTTCCTCAGGCTCAAATAATGACGTTGCAGGGGTCTGGTGGCTTTTTATAGACCCTCTGGATGATTAAAGGATTGATTAAAGCTGATTTGTTGTTTCAAATTGAATTCAGCTTGGTTGTGTTGTTTTCAATGACATGGCATTGCATATATATGGAAAATCCTTTCTGTACATATTCTAACACACATATGTGCCTCTTGCTCACTTTCATACTAATATGAGTCTAAAAATCTATATTGGTTTCATTAACCATGTTAAAATCATTAATCAAGCCTCCATTAAGGTAGGGATCAATGGAATAAACTATCACCCGATAGGGGTAAGGATTTAAGACAGTGTTTACTTATAATGTCTTAAGTATATAAATATATAATACAATACAATCTTTATACAAATATCTGTAAAATCATTAAATAGCCATTGTCACCAGTGGGGAACCCAAGACAACCCTGCGAGAGACACAAACCTCCGGTCTAAAGATACCTTTCAAGGCCTGCATTTACCCATTTGGATGTAAGTATCTAGCAGCTGTGTGGATGAGACTTCGATACACATGAGATACTGCGCAATGGTCTCCTGTTCTCTTTGATTACAGATAATTGAATATCAGAAGGAAATCAGGAGGACAGACTGTGGACATTTACGAACTAGTTCTCCAAAAGCAGGACTATTATATCAGGTTCACGCACTTGATAGTGCGCCAAGGACTTTGCTCTCTGTACTAATATTTAATTATTAATGACATTTTGCACTCCTGGTGTAGAAAATATAGCAGCAAAGTACTTCCAGTCCTATAAACAAATGTCATACCCTTTTCCTTTTGTCATTTACGATATCCATGCCAGGGTGTTTTAAATCCAATAATATTGTATATTTCTTTTCAAAATAGTATTTACCTAATATTTAGAGAAACAATTGCTGGCTGGACATTGATGAAACTGCAGTATAGAAAACGGTGCCAGGAACTTTTATAAAAGAAAAAGGCGTTTATTGAAACGCCTCCAAAAAAAACAGTTCACATAGACATTCACAGTACTGTACACGTGGCAAATAATGTTTCAGATAATCATCCTCCAGTTCAGGGGTGCGCAAACATTTGGCCCTGCTGCCCCCCTCCCCCCCCCCCCCCAACCTGCCTGCTTTCCTCCTGTACTCGCTCCCCCCCTCCCCCCTCCTCCTGGTATGCAGTGTCAAATTATGCCGCTGGTCATGTGACGTCACATCACATGACCCTGCAGCGTCATTTGATGCTGCATTGCCATGGCGACGCATCGCCCCAAAGTCGTTGGAGAGAAGGTAAGTGAGTCGTCGGAGAGAAGGTAAGGGAGTTACAGAGGCCTCGAGCGCTCCCCGGCATTTAATTTAAATTTGCTACCACCGCGCCCCCCAAAAATTTAGATTGTGATATGTGACAATATTATAAAGTGATTAATGGGTTAACCAAACAACCCGATTGCTAGGAACAAATGCTCTAGGATGGAAGGTGCAGCTAGTAAATAAATGTTAGCTCAAGAACATCAAGATAGAAGTGGTAAAGGAATGTACCAGCGCAAACACCCAAAAAATAATGAACACATCATAAAACAGCCCATAAGCAAGTGCTACAAGGGAGAGTGGCAATGATACAATGTTACCAGACTGCCATAGACATCACGAGATGGATTGAAATTCCTGAAGAAAGACGCCAAGCATTGGTGGAGGATTGTAAGTCCATACACCCATATGGTATAGCTGGTAGGAAATGCGCAGCTCCTGCCTGGGTATGTGAAACCATCCCGTTATAGATGGAGGAGAGAGGCGCAAGTCCAGCCTCACATAACCTGCAAACACGATCACTCCGACGGGGGAGACATTCACAGCGCAGTAGATGAAGATCAGCTCTGGTAGGGAGTGCACCCGCTCCCGGTCCTCCGCAGTGAACTCTGCACGTCTCCGTCAGCTGGGCATGAATGGGTGTGGACAAAATCACCTGCTCTGCCTCCACAGCTGAGATAGAGTGGCTCAAGGCAGTAGCGTTGCTTGGACACCCAGCAGCCAGAAGGTCAATTGATACCTGATATAGCTAACCAGCAATAATAAAGCATAGAGGTGTAACTTGAAAATGGTCAAAATGACCAATAAGGAGTACTGTAGATAATAGCACACAATCTATTCCAACGCGTTTCGTAGCTGTTGCTACTTCTTCAGAGAAGTGATACCATTTTCCATGACCTGTCTCTCTGATACTGTGCGCTGGAAAAACATTTTTTGGATATCGCTGTACTTCTTTAGCAGTCTGCAGAAATCGCTGCTTCTCTTTGGCAAACGAACATTTCGGGGCCTCAGGCGCCCTTTCTTCAAGCCCATTCCCACAGATAAAAATTATCTGTGGTACTTCCCTAATTAACAGCCCTCCAACACCAAAATCTCTAGATAGAGAAACACTGAGAGCATATGATTTACCAGATGAATAAACCTAATCTAAATAAATCAAGGTAATCTAACCTGTGTAGTGCAGATAATCATAAGATATGATCAATATAAGCAATATTGCTAAACCCTATAACCCGTATAATGAGTATATGCAGATAATCATGTGTGTTTGTGATTATCTGCATATACTCATTATACGGGTTATAGCGTTTAGCAATATAGCTTATATTGATCATATCTTATGATCATCTCACGGCTAGAGCTTAGCTGGCTCGTCAACCAATGAGAGCAAGAGGACTGCTATTAAAACTAGGGGATTATGAAGTCAATGAAAGACTCCTGACGAAGCGACAGAGCGAAACGCGTAGAGTCGGAAGCGCCCTGCTGACGCCACTCACTTGTACCTGCCCACACTTGATGTCCCCTTCTATCGGTGAAATTTGAAAGCGCCGCGATACCGGAAGTGAATTGCCGAGAACCGGAAGTGACGTGACGGGAGACCCGTGCGGAGGGGTGAGAGTTTGGAAGCAGCGTTCGCTTTTCTTATGTGCCTGATATATGGTTTTATTGATGTAAGCATACATCTTTATGGTTTTAGATATTAAAGTGTTATACTTTTATAGGTACACACTATGTTTGGCTTTTTCGTTTCCCCACACATGGTTGGCTGTTTCCCATCCTGAGTGACATGCAGTCACAGTGAGCCTGTCTATCCCCAAGACTACAAAGCACAGAAAGAGGTTATTAATACCCACCTATCTTACCACCACTGCCCACCTGAGTTTGGGCTACATGCGTGATTTTTTCAGAAGAAATGGGAGTCCTAATTTTATAGAAGTCTGCAGAAATTGAAATATTACTTTAAGACATTGTTGCACTATTTTGTGTCTTCTTTCATTCCACATATCACCATTGATTGAGTTGCGCTCCCCTTCAACTTCCACAAGTTGCGTTAGCTGGCAGGAATATTTGGGGTCATAGAGACTTGTTTGTTCGGGGAATACCACGTTTAGGCACCTCCACCATTCTTGGGGTGTTTTGTGGGTGTGACTCGGTTCGGGTTCCCCATTAGAGATATCTTCATCCTTATCCGTATCCTCATAGGACCGGAAGGGCCACTCTTCCGTGGGGTAGGGTTCATTACAGGAACGCCACAGCTTGTCCTCCCTTTTTGGCGGTATCAGGTGTATTTTTCTTCCTGGCCTCAGGAGGTGCTATTGCAGCTGTTTTCTCTGCATTCACCTTTAACTGTATTTAGCATTATGAGGTTGGTTCCAGGGTTAACCCTTACCCTAAAACTCCTTAATTTTAACCCCTAATACTAATGCTACCCCCTACCCTCAAAACCTTAACCTGTTGCCTAAACCCCAAACCCTAAAACCCCTTACCCTGAGCCCTCACCCTATCCACTTAAACCCCGAACATTAACCCCTAGGCACTAAAAACATACCTTATCTTAGAAACGGCCCGTGCCGAACGCGGCAGTTATTTGGTCGTGGCAAAACGGCAGTGACCAAATGTTTCATTACGGTAATTTGGAAGTTTTCCCTATACACATTTTGTAACTGCACGCTTTGCCAATGCTCTCCTAACAATTCCCCTTGAAAAGAAATCACTCCTTACCTGATTTTGTTCAGCATGCAATTAAAAGGTCATTTTTAGCCCTATTTACTTCCTATTTATTCCTGGTAAGTCTGAAATAATTTCTGTTTTGGATTCTAATCCTTTGTTGTAAATCTTCCTGTAATTCTTTAATTTGCTGCTCCATAGCAGCTCTGCATTTTGCTTTGCAACCAGAAATGTGGCATCTTCTGCTGCAGAAAGCAGTTTAACCGCTGCGGCTACAACTGACTACTTACCCCTTTCCTTTGTGCCATGGGGGGTCTTTCTGGTTACCTGGATCCAGCCTCATAATGCTGATCAATAATTTAAAATAGTTTTGTTCTCTACATCTAGGGGCATAGGTGGCATATCATCACTAACATGTTTTTTTTCATATACTTAGCAAGAGTATATCCATAGGGAATAAAGTCGGTGATGATCAGTCCCCCTATTCTATCTAACCCGCTTACTCCAGGTAGACCACATAAAACCTCAACAGTTTACCTTTTAATTATCCCCACCTGCTTGTGGGTCTTGTACCGATCACCAGTGTACAACCTTTCGGGATTACCCCAGGATCACGACTG
Source organism: Ascaphus truei (assembly GCF_040206685.1). Lineage (NCBI taxonomy): Eukaryota > Metazoa > Chordata > Amphibia > Anura > Ascaphidae > Ascaphus > Ascaphus truei. Next base: position 37,365,066 of record NC_134492.1, on the reverse strand, counting down.
CCAATAGCGGAATAGTAGAAATCCTGCACCATTGCCATTAATGGTCTACACTCACACACTCTTGGTTAGTGGTGTAACTATCATGCTGCTGAGCCCTGCAATGTGGTGGCTCTGCCGCCTCTCTGCTTGGTTATGGGGGCAAGCTCAGGCTGGGTGGGTGCCTCACTCCACTGCTAATCCTCCTCCCCTGCTCCTCTCGGAAGCTGGGTAGTGGGTGGCTGCTGTCGGGCTCGGGCACACACTTTGGTATGAACTTCCGCTTCACTCATGTTGCCAGCATCACTGTGTTCTGCTCTACATGTAGCCTGTCAAGCAGTTACCACCAATACGATGGGACGAAGACCAACTGCTCAAAAGGAGGTCTACCTATCCCCAGCCAAGGTAAAATTCTTGTGGATGGAGTGAGAGGTGGGGGGCTGAGTGAGATTGGATGGGAGTGAGTGAGAGATGGAGGGGCTGAGTCTGAATGAAATATGGGGGGAGTCAGACCCCCATCTATCAATCACTCAGTCCCCCATCTCTCACTCAGTCCCACCATATCTCACTCAGTCCCCCCATCTTTCATTCAGACTCAGTCCCTACATCTCTCCCTCACTCAGTCCCCCATCTTTCATTCAGACTCAGTCCCTACATCTCTCCCTCACTCAGTCCCTCCATCTCTCCCTCACTCAGTTCCCCCATCTTTCATTCAGACTCAGTCCCTCATCTCACACTCACTCAGTCCCCGCTGAATAAAAGAAGCTACCTGAATGATCTGTAGAACTGGAAGCCTGATAAAAATGAACAGGGAAAGGTGCAGCGCTAGGGAAAATTAATAACCTGACTCCTGGCCTGTGCACCCCCAATACAGGTCTACGAGGAGTACTGTGGGAGGCAATCATGACAGTTTCCCATAATAGGCTGAAGCGCCTTTACGTCACATTTTAGGGTGAGTGTCTCTCAATCAAAAGCACTAGGCCCTATGGAGGTCCAGAACACTATTTGGTATCAATTTGACATAAAATGGAGGGATAAGGGTATAAGATATCTGGGGGTTTCCATCATGTAAATATGACTATTTATTTGATCCTAACTACCCTCAACTATTTGTAGGATCTGCTTTCTTGGGACAATTTTTCTATATCCTGGTCTGGCAGAATAATGCCTGTATTATACATAAATTAAACCAGTTTACTATATTTTTTACTGGTTCTCTTAGTGATCGTGCCGCAAAAATATAGAGATGTGACCAAGGCTATATATAAAATGTAAAACACAAAAATGCCAAGTGCTCAAAAAGAGAAACACAATATATATCAGTTAATTATATCCAATATTGTGGGAGCCCATGCGTATATAAGGATATATTTAGATTGCACTCACATGTAAGTGCCAAGGGCAGGCACAAAATGGTATCTATATCAATGGTTGTAAAAAGGTGAGGCTGACACAGAGCTGTGTTCAAAGAGTAGAAATTGTTTATTATGAGCGCAGCATCAATATGTGTAAAATAACCAGCGCTGTCCTTTGAATGCAGGACAAAGCAATCAAGAGTACTCTTTTCTGATCCAGACAAAGGAATCTTATTCAGGGCTTATACTTATATCTTAGAAAAACTGTCACACTAATCATTCTAACTACTTGCATTCTCTCTGCACATGCTCCAAATACCTTTGGTTAATTATCAATCTTAGGACACTGTTTTCTTCATTTAGCAATATTTGTTCTTAATCCTTTAATACCTCTCTCCCTTGGATGGTCTTTGTTACGTGTTATCTGTTGGCGGGCCTAGCAGTGTGGGATGCATGGTTTCAGTCTCGCTGTCCTGTGTCAGGAATTCCAAGGTTGGCTTTTTCTGTTATTGCCTTGTCTCTGAGATGTTAACTCATTATTTGCTGGATCCCAATGGCCAAGTCTTAGGCTTTGGTCCCGCTGCGGCTTGCGGCGCGTGCGGCCGCAGACCACCAGCTGCTTGCCTCTGTTCTTGAGGTCCCCGCTGGCTCCTTCCGGCGTGGCTCACTGCGTGCTGTGACGCGTCAGCCAGCCAGAGCTACAAGGAGCTTGTGATTTCGGCGAGTGCCGCGTCACGTGGCATGCAAGGGAACCAATCACGGATTTGATCCCAGCAGCCAATCCGATTTCACACCCCCCTGCTCCGATCCCCCCGTTCCATTCACCCTCCCGTTCCGATTTCCCCCCTCTGATTCCCCCCCTGCTCAGATCCCCCCCGTTCCATTCACCCCCTGCTCCGATTTCCCCCCTCTGATTCCCCCCCTGCTCAGATCCCCCTCCGATTCACCCCCCGTGTGTATTTGTGTGTGAGTGCCTGTGAGCCTGTGAGTGTGTGAGGGTGCCTGTGTGTGTGTGTGTGTGAGTGCCTGTGAGTGTGTGTGAGTGCCTGTGTGTGTGTGAAGGTGCCTGTGAGTGTGTGAGGGTGCCTGTGAGTGTGTGAGGGTGCCTGTGAGTGTGTGAGGGTGCCTGTGTGTGTGTGAGGGTGCCTGTGTGTGTGTGAGGGTGCCTGTGTGTGTGTGAGGGTGCCTGTGTGTGTGTGAGGGTGCCTGTGTGTGTGTGAGGGTGCCTGTGTGTGTGAGGGTGTCTGTGTGTGTGTGAGTGCGCCTGTGTGTGTGTGAGGGTGCCTTTGTGTGTGTGAGGGTGCCTGTGTGTGTGTGAGGGTGCCTGTGTGTGTGTGAGGGTGCCTGTGTGTGTGTGAGGGTGCCTGTGTGTGTGTGAGGGTGCCTGTGTGTGTGTGAGGGTGCCTGTGTGTGTCAGGGTGCCTGTGAGTGTGTGAGGGTGCCTGTGTGTGTGTGAGGGTGCCTGTGTGTGTGTGAGGGTGCCTGTGTGTGTGTGAGGGTACCTGTGTGTGTGTGAGGGTGCCTGTGTGTGTGTGAGGGTGCCTGTGTGTGTGTGAGGGTGCCTGTGTGTGTGTGAGGGTGTCTGTGAGTGTGTGAGGGTGCCTGTGTGTGTGTGAGGGTGCCCGTGTGTGTGTGTGAGGGTGCCTGTGTGTGTGTGAGGGTGCCTGTGAGTGTGTGAGGGTGCCTGTGAGTGTGTGAGGGTGCCTGTGTGTGTGTGAGGGTGCCTGTGTGTGTTTGAGGGTGCCTGTGTGTGTGTGAAGGTGCCTGTGTGTGTGTGAGGGTGCCTGTGTGTGTGTGAGTGCCTGTGAGTGTGTGAGGGTGTCTGTGAGTGTGTGAGGGTGCCTGTGTGTGTGTGAGGGTGCCTGTGAGTGTGTGAGGGTGCCTGTGAGTGTGTGAGGGTGCCTGTGTGTGTGTGAGGGTGCCTGTGTGTGTGAGGGTGCCTGTGTGTGTGAGGGTGCCTGTGTGTGTTTGAGGGTGCCTGTGTGTGTGTGAGGGTGCCGGTTTACCTCACTGCTCAGGTTTAAGTCCATACTGCCCAGGCCTAAAAATGAAGACCACCATGGATATGCTGTAATGAGAACGGTGCTATTCTTGGTCTTGCTGCAGTGACCAATGGTACGGATCATTTTATGCATGTTTTAAGCCTTGCTGTCTTGTGCAAGGAATTCCAAGGTTGGCTTTTTCTTCTGTTGCCTTGTCTCTGAGATATTGACTCATTATTTGTTGGATCCCACTGGCCAAGTCTTAAACAGTTTTTCTTCTTAGAAACAAACACAGTCTCTCTTATTTCCCAGAATCCTCTGAGGGTTAATTCCAGGGGTGTTTCAGGTCCAACAACGGTCAACAGCAATGGAATGAATCCCATTTGCAGCTGATATTACCCTATTACCCAAGTGACGGTCCTCATCAATGATGTACAGATCAGGTATACCTCTGCAATATTGGAAAAGACAGAGAAGCAAATATAGTGTGTAGCCCCGGTCCCCCTTGGGCTCCCAGTGGTCCCTTACCTCCGCGGCGGTGGCGGGTGCTTCCGGCGGGTGCTGGGACAGCAGAAGGGTAGGTTGCGCATGTGCAGGGTGTCAGTGATACCTGCACTAGTCCGACTCCCCTCAGCTTGTGGTTGCTGCTGGGACAGGCCCATATATAGGGACACTGCCTTGTAGTGACATTGTGAGGGACACAGACAGGACGCAGCTGTATGCTATCCTGGGATCATGTGGTCTGGGATCAGATCACCATCTACAGTAAAGAGATATTCTTCAAGGTGGCACCATCCATGCGGGATACCGCCCAACGTAGAGGCCAACATTGCTGGGATCAGTGGATCTGCTTCATCTTCTGGCCATACCCGGGTGCAGGAGCACCTGGCAGGTACTCCAAGTGCACCAACTGTACACACATTAGTGGGGCAGCACTGTCTCGCACTTTGGGGGGGTTATTTTCTGTGGACACCAGGGTGGTTGGGTGCCCAGGGACACCGCAGTACTTTGGGGTGACCACTACAGGGGTATGGACATGGTGTTGGGAACACGGTGAGGGGTTATGGCTCTGCTAGGCCTGGTGGGTAGCTGTAACCATTATTTAGCTCCATAAAGTAAACTTGTTCTGCGCCCCAGTGTGTACTCTTTATTATGTGTCCTGTAACGGGTTTATTCTACATATAGAATCCCGTACAGGTGGAGGCGCTACCAAGAACTGATCCAGGTGCACCCCAGGTTTCCAGCAGCGGAGGCGCAGGACTCTTTTGAGCCACAGGTATTGCACCACACATACGCTGTAGCTACACATCTCCCAAAGGGGTGGGGGAAAGTGAGTTACAAGTGTAATAACATTTTATGGTTTAAAAGAATAGATACAAATGGAGATGCACTCGCATGCTCTCCGTTATGAAATTGCTTGTAGACCACAATGCGTTAAAATGACTTGATGCAGCCACAGAGCTGAATTGGCATGAATGGTAGTCCTCGCCTTCTCCACGGACAAGAGCTGCTACACTTCCGGAAGAGTGTCGTCACAGCTGGGGGGTGGGGAGAACTGTTATGCGAACGTCCGATCACTCACAGGCTCCGCAGGCATACAGTATCACACGTTTCGCAGCGATGAGCTGTTTCATCAGCGGTTCATTAAGCTCCATTATATGGATCTTCAGGCATAAATATAATAGTCCTTTCGCAACCACAGGCACGTTTGTAGATAACACTAGTATTACAATTAATAAATGAGGATATTTTGTAACTTCTGCCAAATGTAGCAGACTGAAAAGTGGTACAAGGTTTCATAAATAGAACACATTCTACACTGATCACATCTATAAGATCCTCTAGAGAAGGGGGATGTGTGTCTGGAAATGGAAGAGCTAAAGTAACTTGGGGATAAAAAGTTAGCTATAGTTTTCGCTCGTTTCAATGCAAATTTAGGACCTAAAGAAACAAATGGCTTTCAGTCCGTATCCAAGGCTAAAATATCCCAATATGTATTTATTATAGACTTTATCTGATTTGCCCGTCTGCTAAATCTTGTAATAAAGATTGGAGTATCAACGAATCCACTCTCATTATTAGCTTCCTAAAAATTAGACAGAGATGTAGCCACTTTGCCTGATGAGTTTTTATCCATTAGGGAAACATCATGAAAGGCTCAACTTAATCCCACCTCCCCTTAAATGCCCCATCTCTGTCTTAATTTAATTTTTACTTCTTTTTATATTTGTACTGGACTAATAAGCTTTTCATTATTACTCTGTATGAAAACGCTTTCAAATAAAGAGTTTGAAGGAAAAACAAAAACGTGTTTGTGGATTTAGTTTAACCCACACTTCATGCATACATTTCTACCACAACCTAGTGATTTTCCCTTCGGGTGTGTCTGTATAATTGAAATATACACACAACAAATTATAAACATTGACAAGCCAATGACGATCGAATGATTGCAACATGTCAGTTTGTTGTCATGTGATTACAGTCTTGGACATTAGTAATTACTTACTAGTATTAGTCAAAAATATACAATATTATCCTCATGTGTGTTGGCCCTTTCACAATTTTTTTGCATCATTTTCTAGATTTTTTAGTGTGTATTTTCTTATATTGTGATTATCTAATTTTTCTTTGTTTTTTTTTTATACAAGAGCTTGATACAAGTATATTTTCATATTCTGATTGGAGGTATTTTACCTATTGATTTTGCTTTGATGTATTTGGCTTTCGTTGGGGGGTGACATATTTGGGGGATTGCACCCACGTGTTATACTATTCTTACATTTATTTGTTTAGCCATTGTTTTGTTTTTAATTTGGAGTGCAATTCTTCTTTGGAGTACTATTCTATTCAGTTATATACACAGATTTATGAAGAAATGATGTTCACTTAAACATTGGTAATGTATGTAGATAAAATATCAAATGTCCTAAGCCTGGTCTTTATTGGCTCATCAGCGTTTTATATTATCTGTGTTGCACCTGGTACTTATTTCCTTAACACCGGCATTTGTGTACAGTACAACGCTTACTCATCCGTACCAAACGTGACATTTGCAGCACCACATATGATGTTACTAAGTCTTTCGTTATTGATTTATTACATGTTTTATTGGTGTTATGGTTGAAACCTTATTCCACTTGTGATAATAACACAGGGGACAGAGATTATGTTTACAATGCGTGACTTGGACGTGGTATCAGAACTCAATGTCTAGAAAGCATTTGCAAATCATTTCCAATTTGCTATATGCTTTTCGTCAGTTTTAGTAAGAACCAGTTACTGTACATATTAAAATTCAATGTCAATAGACATTATTCTTTTTCCCTTGATGTAACTGCTTTGAGTCTCATTAGGAAAAATGCGCTCTACAAATAAAATTATCAGGGCCGCCGACAGGGGGGGTGTGGGGGGAGGGGGGGAGAGCAGGGACAAGTGTCCCAGGCCCAGCAGCTGTGGGGGGCCTTGTCAGACAGGGCCTCTGGCTACCAGGCCCCAGCTCTCCCCAGCTGCTGCTGGGCCGCTCTCTGCCAGGCCTCTCTCACACACTGGTACACGCTAGAAGTTGAGGCCGACTTCCAGGCGATTCCAGCTTCCGGCACGCGCCAGCCGGAGAGTGGCCTATGATTTTTACTGACACAATCCCTGCCCCAGACTGAGCTTACAATATATGTTCTGGGTGCTTGAGGCACAGGGAGATAAAGTGACTTGCCCAAGGTCACAAGGAGCTGATGCCAGGAATTGAACCAGGCTCCCCTGCTTTTGTCTTTACTCCCTGAGCCGCTCCTTCTCAACAGTAGCAGGTTTAATACTGTAGGTTAGATGTAAGTAATTGATGTCTTCAATAAAATTAGTTAAAAGGAATTAAAATACATAAATACTACTAATAAATACATACATCTAGAGCATAGTATTCTATTTTAGTACGAAACAAGTTTTCCAACACTGCACCTGTTCCAATATTACATTCGTATGTGCTGCTCCTCTGCTAAGACCTTGCACAAAAATCCTTTTACTCAACATGTTTAATAGACATTTTATATGTAAATTCTGGGCATTGGACATACAAATACTGTATAGGTTGGTATAAAAAGACATGGGGAAGAAAAACTGTTAAGCGCATCCCCTAAAGCAGATGTTCCCAACTCCAGTCCTCAAGACACCCCGCCCAGGTCAGGTTTTAAGGATATCCTCGCTTCAGCACAGGTGGCTCAATCTTGAACTGAGCACTGATTGAGCCCCCTGTGCGGAAGCAGGGAGATACTGGTTAAGCCATCTGTGTTGAAGCAGGGATATCCTGAAAACCTGACATGTTGAGAGGGTCTTGTGGACTGGAGTTGATAACCTCTGCCCTAAAGGAGTCCTGAACTGATCAAACACTCACGAGCATCAACAGACCCGACGGAGGAGGTGAACGAACGCTTGCCGGGAATGAGGGAAGAGGAGCTGAGCCGTGACCGGCAGAACACCAGCAGCAGGATTGGAGTTCCGTGGTTCCAAATGGATGAGTAATTATGCACACAATGTAGGTATGAATATATAATATGAATCTAATTGTTTGTCTTTTCATTATTAAGAGCGCTCCAAATCTTTTATACAAGTTTTTTTTTTTATAAATCAGGCAATTAAAAGTATTTAAAATAATTTTATTTTTAATATGTTAATGTTTCTACGGTAAGCAAATGGAGAGTTTTTAACAACCCTTAATTTCTTTCACATAAAGTCAGATCCTCTATTTGTAGGGATCACTAACATATTCAATCTAGGCAGTGCCCCAGTCCCATTCCTTCATTACAGTAACTGTGCTAGCTTAGTCATGCAGAAACTCTAGGTCGCACATGTAAAACTGTATACATTTTGTGGAAGCAGCTACTACTCACGTGGACAATTTAACCAGGTTTATTTATTAAATAAGCAACCTTTATATGTCCATTGATGGCACCTTTATCAAAACCATGAACGAAATGTTGGTTATGTATAAAGAAATGTATTTTACACTTTGCATGCTTGAAGTGCCTCTGTTCTTCTGGTATCTGAACCTAGGGGTTAAACTGGCTGCATGGGTGCCAGTTCCTACCAGACTTCCTGATTAATCCTTCTGTGCGCCCATGGTATTCAATACAGCATTTGGGACTGTTCCTCTTCCCATTGACTGTAAGAAGAGAAAAGTGACGTACCCATTGTGCATATTTCCATATCATTACATCATCTTGTCTGCAGTAAAGCCACATGACATGCAACACTGGAGTGAATGAGCAGGTTTAGGGGACGTGTGGAAAACATGCAGGTGCACTAATACTTTCTGAGCTATTGCTGGCAGTTGCATTTCCATTTTCATCACAACCTGTAGAGGAATCTGTTCGCTAAATGTTGTTGCATTTCTTGCTTGACTTGGCATTCGATGACTCTGTATATAATAAGGAATATGCTTGGAGACGATGCTCCTTTATTAGTGTAACCCTCCCTGCCCGGCTACTACGGAGTTTATATCAAATGCCTCTTAACTTGGCTCGCTGAGAGTTGATTACCTTGTCAGGGTGCAGGATTCGTGCAGGCTGGGTGATGATAATGCAATGATGGGCGCCAGGAACTTTATTCATACAAGCAGCGTCTTTATTAATCACCATCGATAAAGTCTCATTTATATGATACACATTACTTTGTGTATAGTGGCATCACTGTTGTCTGTATTCTCTTCCCTAGTTGCTCCCTATCTCGGCCCACAAGGAAAGGGCTGAGGTTTGAATAATCCCTGTTACCAAAGTTAACCCTCTCCTGTGTCGAGTCGGTAGTGCTCCTTCTCCATTGGGCCCCTGTCAGGCCTTGTACTACTCTCTCTGTCTGTTTGTCAGGATCCCCGTCTAGGGTACTGAATGCCATCATGTGGCCTTCTGGGTGAGAGTCAGCTGTCGACCCTCTGATGAGGCTGGTACAACTATGCCTCAGGGCTGCGGCTTGGGGCAAAGGCTGCCTCTAGGTGAATCATGAGTAGTATGGAGCCATTCCTGGGAACGCTATCTAACCAGAGAACTGTCCCTAACTAGACAACTATAAAGGAAATCCTTACCATATGCTAGACACAGTGGCATAGCTAGAAATGCACGGGCCCCCGGGCAAAAATAAATTCAGGGCCCCATTAATATGGACTGCAATTTTTTTCTGCCTCCCCCATCCTCTACCTGATCCTCTCTCATCTCTCTCATCTCTCTCATCTCTCTCATCTCTCTCATCTCTCTCATCTCTCTCATCTCTCTCATCTCTCTCATCTCTCTCATCTCTCTCATCCCTCCCCCTTCTCATCATCTCTTCCTCTCCTCATCATCATCATATCTCCTACCAATACATAATAATAAATACACCCCCTCCCCAATTTATAATAAAAACACCCCCACTCCCCAATACATAATAACACCCCAATAAATAATAAAAATACACCCCCCTCCCCAATACATAATAAATACCCAGACTTAGCTGGGACCCTGTGATTGCGGGCAGCCCGGTGGCAGCACAAAGCAGTTGCCACTGGGCCCAGCTCTCCCTTGCTGCAGACTTCTCTCCCTCACACTCTGTCCCACGCTGAGCTCCCGACGTCAGCGTGCAAGCAGAAGTGAGCCAAACTGACTTCCGGCGTGCCGACATCAGAGGGTCCCATCATGGGACAGCGTGGGCTGCCCGGGCTATAGCTACGCCCCTGCCCATCATCATTATATGTCCCCCAGTGTCCCTCATCATCATTATATGTCCCCCAGTGCCCATCATCATCAATTATATCTCTTCCAGTCCCCCGGACCCTTATCATCAAATCATATGCTCTCCTCCCTCCCCTCCTTACCCCCCCCCCCCCCATCCTTACCTGGTTAATGGTCTAGGCTCTAGGAGGACTCATTCAAAGACAGGAGGGTGGAGATGCTGGTATGCTGCGGCGGCGGGTCCCATGAGGTATTAAGGTATTAGCCAGTAGTTGCATAATCACTTGAGTCAGAGACAATAGCAGGATTGCATGTGCGGTCTAGCAGCAGACACCGGAGGTTCCGGGTCACAAAGCTAGGCCGCGCGCCTCCCCTGCCATCCTCGACTGACTGATGTGATAATGCAACTACCAGCTAATACTTTAACACCTCCTGGGGCCCGCCGCCGCAACCGCAGCATACCATCTCCCCCCACCTGTCTTTATGGCTGAACAAGGGGGGAGAGTGGGCAGGAGAGAGCGAGCTCTGGGGGTGGGGGGTGGAAGGGGATAGGGAGAATGGGAATGGTTAGTATAAATAAACAAGGTTTGTTAGAGACAAATGTAGTCATCAGCAAAATAATTTACCGTAGATTAAATATAATAGAAGCAGACCTGGGAGAAGAGCTGGAAGCAGAAGAATGCGACAAGATTTATGTGGCGGCCACAAGAGCTCAATTTGCACGACATTAAAGGACAACACATATAAGGTCCTGATGAGGTGGTATCTGACTACACTTAAGCTATCTAAATTTGTCTCAGGTTACTCCCCATTGTGTCCTAAACAATGTGGAGAGCCAGCGGACTTATTGCACATGCTGTGGTCTTCTTGCCTTCGTCTTAAACCCTTATGGGAACAAATTAAAGATTGGCTACAGAGGATTTTGGGCTTCGACATCCCCATGGACCCATGGCTGTTTCTGCTGAACAGACCAATACAGGGTATCTCCAGATCTAAGTAGAGGAACGGCAGTGCACTGCCAAAAGACCAGGAGGAGGCTCATGGTTGCAACAGCAAAAAAATGTTTTAATGCATAAAAAAGATTGGACTAAATGTCCCCCCTAGCCACAGCAATGGTCCACCAACGCGTTTCGGGCTCTATGCCCTTTCTCAAGGTGTACCTTACTCCATTAGGGAGCCAATATTTATACCGTAGCGCCGAGCGCACTACCGAATAACGTCACAGACGGGCTAACCAATCGGGTGGCATCTCCCATTAGACGGATCCCTATTGGATAAGTGGATCGCGTCATATTCAAAAAACTTTATTAGAGACAAACAAACCCCTTCATCCATTAGAGGGATATGGAACTCTAGGTGAAGCCATCCGATTGGCTCACTTAACATATCAACAAATATAACTTTATTACAGCCGACATGAACATCTTGTTACCTAATCGTCTGTGACGTCGGTAATATGGCTTCCTCACCCAGTGCAAACATAAGTTTAAAAGAAAAAACTTTATCAACAAACTTTATCAAAAATGAACAACAATAACATATTTTATAGAGAAAAAAATAAAAAGTACCATTAATCTAATGATTGGAAAAAAAATATAATATATATAACTTCCAAACATAGACATTATCAATAAAGAAACAAATCATTAGAGAATAGCACATTTGCACAAGGATAACACACATATAAAAAAAGAAAATATGTGAATAAAAATAAGTTTAGAAAGTTTTACTCCTTTCTATCCTCAGAACTCAAAAGAGCATATTTGCAACATAATAGTCATAAGAAACAACCAAAGGACTTTCATCCATATAATTGAGTATAAATGACTCAAAATGTACCGATGTAAGGTCAGAGAACCGGGGTATACAAAGGGGGGAAAAAAAGAAATATAAATATATTAATTCAAAATATGCATTGAGCAAATCGGACACACTAACTTCTTTTAAATCAGATGTATTTTGATTTTAAGACATTTCTTTGTAATTTTACCACATGTCTTTGTGATTTAAACAAACAAGAAGTATATGTAGATGTCACAAGAAATGTAATGATCAAAAAGAAAAAAAAAAGGAGAATATATAACTAAAAACTACAGAAAAAGGATATTTTATATAAAAATATTTGATAGAAAAAGGAAAATTTCCATTTAAATATGGTAATATTCCTTAATTTAATTAGAGGGAATTTATCAATGGTCAAAAATAAAATGGAAGTAAAATCAGAGAAAATGGCCAAGGTCCCAGTCTGTATTAAGACCGAACGGGACTTGGGTTTTTAACGTAAATATCCAAAAGGCCTCCCTTTGGTCTAGCCTTTTGATACGATTGCCACCTCTTACATGACAAGGAACAGACTCAATCCCGCATACTTTAAGTAATCTACCATCCCCCCTGGGACAGTGGGTACAGTGTAGTGGAACCGGATGATTGAGGTCTCTTTTCTTGATGAGTCTAACATGCTCCATAATGCGTGTTTTAAGATTCCACGTAGTTCGGCCCACATACTGTTTCCCACAACCACAGGTGAGGAGGTGGATCACGAACGTGGTTTTACAATTGATGAAGATACGTATATTAAACACAGCCTTATTATATGTACTTTCAAAAGTTTTAGTTGGAGATAATAGGGTACAAATCTTGCAGGAGCTGCACCTATAAGAGCCTTTAGTAAAGGAGCTTTGTCTGTCCAAGTCATGTGTAAATAAGCTAGGTGAGAGAGAATCAGATAAAGTTTTAGCCTTTCTAAATACCAGTTTAGGTTTTTGGGGTAGATCTTGTCCCAAAATCGGATCAAGGCGTAAGATGCTCCAATGTTTCTCCAAGATTAATCTCACTTTGTGTGCCTGTCGACTAAATTTAGTAATAAACAATGGGTTATCTTGTTTAGATGTCTTTCTTGGTTTCCTTTTTAACAATTGGCTCCTTTCCATAACCTCAACTTCTCCCCGTGCTTTATTTAAATCAAGGGGATCATAGCCCCTGGCTAGAAATCTATTGTATAGATCATCTGATTGCCTATGGATGTCAACATCTTTGGAACAGTTTCTTTTTACCCTCATAAACTGCCCCTTTGGTATTCCTTTTACAAGGGCTCTGGGGTGGCAGCTATCGGCTCTCAAATAAGTATTTTGTGAATTTTCTTTTCGGAAAATATCTGTGTGAATCTTCAGGGAGTGATCAATATAAAATAGTACATCTAAATATTTAAGGTGATGGTGATCAAAAGAAAATGTGAATTTTAAACCATAATTGTTGTTATTAAGAGAATCTATAAATAATAACATAGTGTTAGTGTCAGCCTCCCAAATGAAAATCAGGTCGTCGATAAAACGACGATAAAAAACAATGTGATCCCTAAATGGGTTCCTATCTCCAAACACGTGGAACGACTCCCACCATCCCATGAAAAGATTTGCATAGGATGGGGCAAAGCTGGTACCCATAGCAGTTCCACGTGTTTGGAGATAGTAAACACCATCAAACAAAAAATAATTGTGGGTTAATAAAAAGTGAATGGAGTCCAAAATAAAACTCCCCTGTGCCGGTGATAAATCAGAAGAATCCAGGAAGTAACTCGAAGCTGCCATCCCCAGATCATGCCTAATAATTGTATATAGTGATGTGACATCCATAGACAACCAGACAAAATTTGGTCTCCAAAAGACACTTTCTAATTGGTTTATCAAATCAACACTGTCTAAAATATTAGACGGCAGAGCTAACGCCATGGGTTAACCCTGTTTCTGCTGAACAGACCAATACAGGGTATCTCCAGATCTACACTTAAAGTTAATAGCCCATTTTTCAACGGTAACGAGGTGCGAGATCGCAGCATTGTGGAATTAAAACGAGATCCCAACCTTGGCCAAGATTAGAAACAGGATTTGGTTTGTGTGCCAGATGGAGAAGTTAACAAGTCTAGTTAATGAATCTGGCGATAAATTCCAAAAAGTCTGGATGCCTTGGCTGGCCCAGACAGATATCCTAGGAGTGAATGCCATCACGGTATTGCTATGATAGTTCCAAATACATTCTCCTTTGACTAGTAGCAGGCATACCCAACATATAGGAGGAACATAGGGCCGCACGGGAGTCAGCTTGTCTGGGCTCTCAAGAGGAGTCTGTTGCTAGTCCAGAAATATTAAAACTAGACCACCTAGGCACTCCCTCCCCTCCCCCCAACCCCCTCCCCACTTTTCCCCCTTCTTTTGTTTTATACAGTATGTACCAATCACCATGTTAATACTATTTACATATGATACTGATTGAAGGTGATTAAATGTCATGTATTATCTGTGCAGAAAATCAATAAAAACTTGAGTTATAAGAAAAAAAAGAATTAAATATAATAACCGTGAATATGGGAACAATCTTCTAGCACAAGCATTCCCTCGGTGTGCTGGAGTGGAAATAATATATCAAATACACCTTTTGATAAAGAAAACAACTCAAACTCAACATATAATTTAATCTGTCTGGTGTGACAGCCCATAGTTTAAAAATCCATTTTGCCTTCTTACGTAACAAAATAGTATTCCTGTCAAGGTCACCCACACATACACACAAGCGGTATGTATCCTTGTTACAATACCAACACAGCCTTGCCACCTGGATGATTATATCCCCCCTCAAATAAACAATCATTTTAATTATGTTTGACATAACGTAAAAACACTTAAATGGTGATAAAGGCCACATCACTTTATTAAACAAATACTTAATCATAAACATACCAATAAATACATAACAAAAATGAATATAATAAAAAATCACGAAGATAATACGTATTCCCATACATTGGCAGTTATGAACAAACCATATTAACAGTGCCTCCCGCATTATAGCCAAAAGGATGGTTACCAAACAGAAGGGAGAAGGTGCCGAAATGCCAACATACAGCCTTGTGTATGAGTCACCTTAACCTCAATCTACTCCATGACTGGGAGGAGCCCAAAAATATATCAAATAAAATACACCAACCAATGTACCTGGCAAGCTACCCATGTCACCACTGAAGCCATTTCACATCTCGAATTGTCTTTGGCATCTAAACCTTAAACAACAAATCCTTCTCAAGGCTTTCCTGAAGTTCTAAATTAATGTCTAAACCGACATCCGACAAGTGTAGACCATCTGCTCGATACGGGCCCTAACCACCAGCCTCGAGGTTGCAAGGACTTATGACTACAAAATCCAAACACCGAACAAATGCTGAAACAGCCTTGTGAAGCATCCAGCAACTTCTTTCTGGCTGCCTACATCCTAGTAACAATATCTGACGAAATACAATATGCTTTCCCAAAAATCAATTGAGCCTAATCCCGCTTAATTTCATGTACTGTATAAACTCAAACCACAGAACCTAATTCATTCTTACCAGCATGAATCACTATGAGACCAGGTTCTTGACATCTAGCCCTCGCAGATGCCTAAAACATACCACTACAATCCAACCACTGTACCCTTAAATGCTCAGAAAGGTCCAACGGTCTCCCATAATGGTGCGTATTCATTCTGTTACTTACTCAGTGGATCAACAAATGGCTCAAGATCTACTCTATTACATGAACTCAATTAAATGAGACCGCTGGTAGGACCTGCGTCTATTCGATCCCAATGTGCCAATCCTTTTAATAACTGAAGAGCTAAAACCTAACTTAATAGCTGTCTTGCAACACATATGAAATGAATGGATACCAAAATCCCTCCCATGCAACAAACCCATAGGAAAAAAAAATTAAACAGACATTTCAGCATCAGAGAACTACCAAATTGTACAAAGAAAGAACCCTCAACCCCCGGTCTCAACTGCAGGAGATGTGAAATCCATTTTGCGGTGTCAAACCCACAAACGGATTTGGTTAGTTTTAATCTGCGTGGATTCATAAAAAAACGAGAATGGAATCTATGAATGGATTGTATCCAATCTGCGGATTCAGCAAAGATTCTTAAAAATCCGCCAATGGATTGTTGAATCCGCGGATTGAATTCTACTAATCCGTCAATGGGTTGCGGAATCCGCGATTGTATTGGCAAAAATAATAAAAAATCCTCAAAACACGAATCATCCTTTTTGAGGTTGATCTGCAGAAATCAGTGGACCAAAAGGAACCGGACGATCTGCAGCGGATCCAAACCGGCCTAAAAATTCTGAGTGATGGGAGTAGTGTAGGTGAGTGATAGAATAAGGGGGATGTTAGGGAGATGGGGGCAGTGTAGGTGAGTGAGGGAATAAGGGGGATGCTAGGGAGATGGGGGCAGTGTAGGTGAGTGAAGGAATAAGGGGGATGCTAGGGAGATGGGGGGAGTGTAGGGGAGAAAATGTGAAGCGCAGACATGGAAAGGGTTTGGCAAATGAAGGGTCCTTAGCTCTAGTAAATCTAAAGAAAATGTATTTCTTTTGAATACTTTATTTCGATTTACTAGAACATTTTCAGGCTTACATTTTTAATTAACAGACTGCGAGACATGGCCCCCCAAGTCTTGGTACCTAGGGACCCCAATAGGTCTTAATGCACCAGTCACCACACACTCATGCTGTATGTACAGATGTAGCCTGTTTGTATCCAGGGTTTTCCTGACCCGAGCCTGTCCCTTACGTGAGATTTCCCAAGAAATTCACGCGAGTTATTCGCGATTTAACCTGAGTGACGTGAGACCTGAAGACAGACAGAAATTCAATATGTGGTGTTATATACAATAACAGCCAGAATCTCAGGCCGGTGATCGCGAGTTATTGTGTCCGCTCACATCTTAAAACGTGTTAAAACAATGAAACCAGTCAACACTACAGTACTGTATATACAATATACTGTATACAGTACTATACATGCTGACAAGGGCTACTGTCGGTTGAGTGACATTCACTGTACTGTATGTTACATGTTGACAAGGGCTATAAAACATTAGTACTTTATTTCCAGTACTAATGTAAGTGTATTAAATGTACTGCTCAAGAGCAATGAAACCAGTCAACACTTTATAACGCAAAACTTATTTTTATTAATATCTAATATTTTTTATTAGATGAAAACGTACATACTGCAATCTGTGTGTATACAGTACATACGTATAAAGATATATATTCAGTAATGAAGTTTGATTGTACACATACAGTTCTGTATACAGTACTTTAGATCTTTTATTATTGCATTGTTTGTTTGACGTTATGGTTCATTGATCCAGCTGTGCATATCCTCTGCCGTGTCTCCAAACGTGATGCCTAAAGCATTTGAAGCGAAGCACTTTAGACTACTGCATACTGTATTCTGTACACAATTAAATGTGCCTATCCTCCGCCGTGTCTACAAACGTGATGCTTAAAGTACTTGAATGTAGATAGGTGAGGCGGTGCTGCAGCCTTGTGATAAAGATCGCAGACGGGACTTCTTGGCTGAGTACAAAAGCTTTACTGGCACATATAGCAAAGAGACTAACTCTTACGCGTTTCGCACGGAGGTCTGCGCTTTTTCATAGAGTACACGCTGTCTGGGTCCCAAGTACAAACAGTGAGTTTTTTGCCTTCATTAAAACTGGTTTACCTCATATAAGATATACCTCGGGTCAGAGGCTATTGAGGAGATCAGACCACTGTATTATAACGTGGCTACGAGGGACATGATATTCATATGGGACAGTCATTGTGATTGAAATATTCAACAGTTATATGTGAACTTTTCAAATCTTGGATTCCATTGAGTAGCGTTGCTAGGGGCCGTGGGGCTCCCTTTTCTTCCTAAAGTACTTGAGAACAAAATGTTAGTTTTGTGAGGTGAGGTTTCTAACACTGCATACAGTACTTCACCGAAACGCATGCACAATATTCACAACCATCACCCATCACCCACCAAAGCATGGACTAGTGTAGCCTTCGAAACAAGATACAAATCCATGTTTTATTGCATTGTGTGTGCTCCAAAGTTTTGGTGGGCGTTACGGTTCATGGATCAAGCTGTGCATATCCTCTACCATGTCTCCAAACGTGATGCCTAAAGTAAAGTACAGAACTTGAAGTGATGCTCTGTAGACTACTGTACTTTGCATAGTGTATACACAGTTTAATGACATCCACAAATCACCAACCCCCATCGCAAGCTACAGTAGCCAAACTTACTCCCCCTGTATCTGAGAGAACAAAATGTTAGTTTTGTGAGGGGAAAACATAGTAAACATCGTAAAACAATGAAACCAGTGAACACTTTATAAAACAAAAATAATTTTTTATTATATGAAAAACAATCACAGTACATTTTTAGTAGATTATTGAAACAAGAGTTCGTCCACATAGGCATGGGTGTGCCAAGGAAGACGCCTTTTATGCCTTAAAAATACATTAATGTTGTCTTTCACAGCTCGGAAATGAATTGGGGTCATAATACAGTATAATGCCTTTTTAGTTCGTCTATTATATTTCTGTGCAAATTCAAAGGCAGTGCTTTCTTGCCCCTATTGTCATCATAATTAACCACCCTAAACCACTGAAGATACAGCTCATAACTGACATGGTGTTTCATTATGAGAAGGGCTAGTATGGTCACTTTTCCTGTGCGTTTCTGAAAGTATATTTCCGTATGCTCGGCGGGAGGTCTGTCAGCGTTATGTCTGGGATCGTGTCCGGATAGAGTTGCATTTGAAGCTGTACTCTCCTGGGTGCTGTGAGTCGTGCAGCAGGTGAGCTTAATTCACTGGGATAGATGGTCTGTAGGGCTTCGCATTTGTACCAGTCCACCTCTGGGTGTTTGTGGAAGAGGTGCTTCTGTCAGTGGGTGAGGGTAGAGTGTCTGGTAGGATGCTTTCCTCCGATGGTGTGCGTTGTCTTGGGGGTGTGCAGGCCAATTCCGGTGAAGAAAAAGGTGCAGGAGGTGGATGGCGTCCTCACGGTCACCCTCCTGCTCCTGCATCGGACATACAGGGGGAGGGACAGAAACAAAATAATAGAGCCCAGCAATGTCATATTTAATGTAGCCCATGCCCCTCTCCATCACCTCCATTCTCTCCAAAAGTTGATCCAACTTTGCCTCCATTCTTTCCCTGTATTGCTGTGTTGTGTTGCAAATTCTTCCATAGTCACTTAAAGATTCCAGTATGCGACTTACGGAACTCGGGCTCACAGAATGTGTGAGGGTGGAAACGGGTTCTCTCTGTAAGAGTCTGGGTGCTTCAGTTCTCTGAGGGACGTTTGCTTGTGTATCAGTACGGCTGTGGATGTCTGGTTCGGGTTCTGATGTAAGGGGGTCTCCTGCTTGTTGCGTCATCACGTCAGTACCCAGCATGCAGTGGCTTGCCTACGCATTTCGTGTCACGTGGGCGAGCCACTGCATGCTGGGTACTGACGTGATGACGCTACAGGCCTAACACTGCTTACACGAGTGCAGGAGCTACTGAAAGTGGATGCCGGTCTGGAACTTCCCCTCAGCACATACCAACTGCGATCCGGAGAGGGGGATTTTGTCTGGACTACGGGCCATCTCTTTGAGTGTTTTCCTGCCTGGTGTACTTGGATCCATATGATCCTTATTTTATTGTAAGTTTTGTACTTTTATTTTTATGCTACAGTAAATTGTTTTATATTTTGAACGCATAGTGATTCTTTGCCTTTTTTCCGCGCCCCTATTCTTTTGTCTTTATGTATGTGAGTCCTCTCTAGCCCCGCTGACCACGGGAGATGGGGAGCAGCATTGAAGAGGGATTCTGAAGAAAATTGCTGATGGACAGCGCGCATTCTATATTGTACTTTGTGGTCTTCTGCTTGTGCATCAGTGTGACAGGGAACGTCTGGTTCGGGTTCTGATGTCAGAGGGACGTCCGGCTGTGCATAGCTGGTGCTGGGGACCCAGGTGTGTCTGGTTCTGCAACGTTCGCTTGAACCCATTCAATATCCTTAGATATGACGGTTCCAATATTCTTCCTGCAATAGCCCCGGTCCAGGATGTTTTCCCTTGGGAACTTTTATTGCCTTTTCTTTAGGGACTGTATGTTTTCTGGCCATCTTTGCCTTTGGCATGCAGACAGCTGCTGCCTTTCTCTTTCTATTATCAGGGACAGCAGCAGTTAGACGCTTGTCGCGTGCGTAGAATTTGGACTTATCTATGTCAGGAGAGTAAGCACAAAAGTATATCTGGACAGAAAAAAGTTCTTTCAGAGACAGATCAGCCACTGCGGAGGTTGACCTTTTATGCACTGTGTCCCCAACTCAATGGTACAGTACAGGTGTTAAAAGAGGCTGTAAACATTCACCTTTCATGACAAATGATGTGCATACTGCCCAGTACTGTACTTAACGTTCGCTGCGCTTCATTTAATTTCTTTTCAAAAGCAGCAATACCCAGAACAGTTATTTCAAAGGAGATGAGCATGAAAATACGCCAGATGTACCTGAAAGGACACCAATAAAGCCATATTCTTGCCTGGTTACATATCTCGGGCGTCGGCGTCACTCTTAGCTGTGTCAGATATCATGCCCACGCAAAGACTAAAGTTATAAAGAGGATGCGCTCGGTCACAAATGAGTAAGTATTGTACTGTATAGACAGTATCATTTTTTTTTATATTGAATGAGAATATTATTGTTCCTGTTCCCTCCTTTCTACATTATCCCCTCTTCCTCATTTCTCCCTCATCCCCCTCCCTATTCACTTTCACCCTCGCTGCACACTACAGTAGTTATAGTTCCCATTTTGTACTGTACGATTTGTAGGGTGGCAAAGCGGTTTGTGGATGAGATCAGCAATTCAAATGATGAACATTGTGCTGCCGCAGTTAAAGAAGTTCTGCAAGTGACGATGAATGGAGCAAAGGAGCAAAGCAATCAGCAAGCAATCAGAAGAAATCCTGAATGAAAAAATATCACAGGTGTTGCAGGGTACATGCAACCACACACGCGGGTTCCCTTGATAAGGCATATTTATTGAGCCTTAAAACATACAGCACACAAAAACAAAATAGCTTCTCATCAGCAGAGAAAAAGAAAATAGCTTCTTTTTCAGTAGACAAAACAAAATAGCTTCTTTTTAGCAGACAAAACAAAATAGCTTCTCTTTGGCAGACAAAACAAAATAGCTTCTCTTCAGCTTAGAAAACAAGGCAGCTTCTCTTTTGCATGCAGGACACAGACAGTTCATCACATATGTACTTTGCAACACAGACCTTATAGCAGTAATCTCTTCAGTATTTTCAGTCCTGTCTCCTGACCAGCTAGCTTACATGTGTGTGTAGCCTGGGGGTTTTAAACACCTTGATTATGCAGCTGGGGTCAGACTAATTATGCAGCCCTTCTCCACTGAAAGTTAACCTCGTCACTGCTGCACTGCAAACTTAGACATATGTTTGCCAGGTATATGGCTGAAGACGTTCATTCATCCTGTCATAACGGGCAACTCTAAAATAAAACTGAAGGGTATTTATTAAATAAGTTCACAGGAAGATGACAAAGGCAAACGCACCAACGCATTTCGTCCCGTGGGACTTTCTCAAGGTGTAGTACAGTAACATACCTTCTTACTTTAAGTAGCCACCAATTCGTGCCAAAAGTCCATCACTGTGACATCTCCCCATGTCTGATCCATCTCCTCGGCGCATGGGATGACGTCACTAGCGTGCGTCCGCATCCACAGTGAGATGCAAGCCCACGCTGCTCCTGCTGGGCTGGAGGTGGAAAAAAATGTAAAAAATTGAAAAAACTTTATTAATAAACGTAGTGAACAAAAGTACAAATACATAAAATCAAATTAATCTAAATAAAAATAACCTATGAGTAATATCAGCGCATGCAGGGAAACATGTTACGCAATCACAAGCACAAAATGAATATACAGCAGGGCCCCGGGTATACGGCGGGTTCCGTTCCAGAGGCGCGCCGTATAGTGAAAATCGCCGGAAAGCGGATCCGGCGATTTTCAGTGCTGCGCATGCGCAAACCGGCATTTTTGCTGTTCTGCGCATGTGCGATCTATATGCTTCGTGCGCAGCCTGCGGTCTGCGCTTGCGCGCCGGCCGCACCCACCCGTTCTGCGCATGCGCGATTTCAAATTCAACATGGCGGCCCCCTTCTCGGTGCCGCCATATCAGCGGATCGCCGAAAAGCGGAGCGCCGAGAAGCGGTCCCTGCTCAATAGCAATATATACATCTATAAATGGCACATAACTCTATTATAAGTAATATGAATGTATTAATAAGTACTTAGAACATAAATTCAGTGTATGTGATTGCCAGTTAGCAATTTTCACCTACATGGAGAACAAAGAATTGGTAAGGTGAATAGGTCCAATTCTCATAATACTCATATAAAATATATGACTATTTTCTTAATATAGGTAAATAGTGTCATTGACAATATATATATATTGATTTTAGAACTCCATATATAGTACATGCTCATAGGGACTGTCCGTGGTGTATAGAGCACACATATGATAATTGATAAGGTTAGTACAAAACATCATGATTAGTTTATAAACAGCATAACTTCAATAAATGATTGATCGGAGTGACTGAAATATATCAGTCAGAGAAAATGAGAAAGGTCCCAATCTATATTCATACGGTGAGGCCCCCTGGTTCCTAATGTAAAGATCCAGAATGCCTCACGTTGATCTAATATTTTGGTTCTATTCTCTCCACGGGGTAATGGTGGAATGAACTCAATGCCCTGGACTCTAAAGTTTTTGGTTCCCCCTTGGGGACAATGGGTGAAATGTTCTGCAGCAGGATCATAATCTGACAATGTCCGAGACCAGCGCCCGGAGAATGAGACGTGAATTAGGCTGGGAGTACTGACGTGCCCAGTCAAGTGTTTTGCTGCAATATTGTATAATGCAATAGTGGTGTTGTTCAGTATGAACATGTGTGAGTTAACACTACCCTTACTGTACATTTCTAACTTGTCATTACAGAGTGTATCCTATGATAAGAGAGCACAACAAAATTAAAAGAGTACAGCAAGCGCAAGCTTGGATCGAAAGTGGGGAAACTCGTTTAATTAGAAAGAAGGATTAAGTTCATCCAGTGTCCAGACACTTCTCCCAGTGCCCTAGGGGGGGCATTGGAAATTTCTCCTTTTCTGCCATAAAACATGTACCCCGTCACCCCAGGGGTGGTAATAGGGAGAATATATTAAACAAGAAGGAGATGTACTGGATATACACTCTCAGTACTCTCCATCCCCTCTGGATCAATTCTGATTGGGAATTGAAACATTTCCTTCATGATTGAGGGAATGGGGGATACTGAGCCTGTATTATCAGATTATGTATATATGGTTATATATATATTTTTTCTATGTAGTTTTACATGTAATTTATGATATATGTTACTATATTATATATATTTTTCATTTTTTATCTATTTCTTTTTCATAAAAATTGATTTATATTCATTTAGGTAGAACATAAATGTTCCCAGCACACCAAGAAAAAAGAATTAATAAAGGATCAACCAAAAAGTCAAAACACAGTGACAGATTATAGGAGTGCCTGAAAACACAGTGACAGATTATAGGAATGCCTGAAAACACAGTGACAGATTATAGGAGTGCCTGAAACACAGTGACAGATTATAGGAGTGCCTGAAACACAGTGACAGATTATAGGAGTGCCTGAAAACACAGTGACAGATTATAGGAGTGCCTGAAAACACAGTGACAGATTATAGGAGTGCCTGAAAACACAGTGACAGATTATAGGAGTGCCTGAAAACACAGTGACAGATTATAGGAGTGCCTGAAACACAGTGACAGATTATAGAAGTGCCTGAAAACACAGTGACAGATTATAGAAGTGCCTGAAAACACAGTGACAGATTATAGGAGTGCCTGAAAACACAGTGACAGATTATAGGAGTGCCTGAAACACAGTGACAGGTTATAGGAGTGCCTGAAAACACAGTGACAGATTATAGGAGTACCTGAAAACACAGTGACAGATTATAGGAGTGCCTGAAACACAGTGACAGGTTATAGGAGTGCCTGAAAACACAGTGACAGATTATAGGAGTGCCTGAAAACACAGTGACAGATTATAGGAGTGCCTGAAAACACAGTGACAGATTATAGGAGTGCCTGAAAACACAGTAACAGATTATAGGAGTGCCTGAAAACACAGTGACAGATTATAGGAGTGCCTGAAAACACAGTGACAGGTTATAGGAGTGCCTGAAAACACAGTGACAGGTTATAGGAGTGCCTGAAACACAGTGACAGATTATAGGAGTGCCTGAAAACACAGTGACAGGTTATAGGAGTGCCTGAAACACAGTGACGGATTATAGGAGTGCCTGAAAACACAGTGACAGATTATAGGAGTGCCTGAAAACACAGTGACGGATTATAGGAGTGCCTGAAAACACAGTGACAGATTATAGGAGTGCCTGAAAACACAGTGACAGATTATAGGAGTGCCTGAAAACACAGTGACAGATTATAGGAGTGCCTGAAACACAGTGACAGATTATAGGAGTGCCTGAAAACACAGTGACAGATTATAGGAGTGCCTGAAAACACAGTGACAGATTATAGGAGTGCCTGAAAACACAGTGACAGATTATAGGAGTGCCTGAAAACACAGTGACAGATTATAGGAGTGCCTGAAAACACAGTCTACTTCAGTGGGTCATTAACCTTGTAGCACCATTCTTTGGCAGTTATACTCCTTATACTCCTTATATGCTCTTTATATATCTTTGTTATTCCATTGTTTCATTTACCTTTGTAATTTAGTGTCAGTGTGTCACTGTGTATTTCAGGGTAAGGGATGTACCAGGTGACTTCGGTCTACCTGGGAACGGGCCAGAAGAAGGGGTCTGTACCCCGAGAAACGTTACGTTGCCCCCCTTGCCCTGCACTTTTTATTTCCTGTTTTTTTCTTCCTCTCCTTCCCTCTCTTTCCTTCCCCATCCCTGTCTTTGTCCCTGTTCCCGTATATATACGTTGTCCCTCTGTTGCTGTTTGATGTTATATGCATCGTTAATGTTTAATTAACTTATGTTCTATTTGATTATTTGAGAGTAACGAGGGTCCTCTCTGTTCCCGTCTGCACCCGTTATTGCTACGCAGACTTTCTGAGTGTGTGCTGTCTGTACTTACTTTGTTATATTCATTTAGGTATTTGTTATTATTTTTTATCTTATATCTTTCATTGATATTTCCATTATCTTTTTTCCATGATTATATGCTTATGCATTTATTTCTAGTGCTTGACATCATATTCCTTGTTTTTAATGTTTTGTTTTGTTATTGTGTGTTTTTATAATATCTATGTATGCATATATGGTTGGCCTTTTCCTGTGCAGACTAGTCAGTGTTAACATGTCACCAATTACTTATGTTTCTATTCTAATGTGATCATTGTTATCTGCTGTGTCTTATTTATAGTTGTCCAATCAGGTCTTGGTTGCTCCTATTTAGACATGTCTGTTACCAGAGAAAATGTACTCTTTGATAAAGTCCCATGTCGGGATGAAACGCGTCAGAGTGGTCTTATCCATGATGTCCAGCCTTTTTTTGTGATAAAATTTATTTTTTATTCTACAAAGCTTGTGTCGGTACAAGGGAGTGTTGACCATTCATTTTTTCTACTTTACAGGTTTACAGAGACCCTGCAGCTCCCCCGGCACTTAATTTAAGTGCCTTCTGGAAGTGTGCGGGACCTCTGTAAACCCCGCGACCCCCGCAGTCAGTCTCGCGCCCCCCCTGAGGGTCGCACCCCACCGTTTGCGCACCGCTGGTATAGACACATAACCATAGTGACTTTTCCTAAACAAATATATAATGTAACCACATAGCAAAGACTCAGTGAAGACAAACATATATATATAACCAATAAACGTGGAGATGTGTGTGCAAGCATAACAAAGTTAAAAGGAACCAACCAAATATACAGCTGAAATCCATCAATATAAACATATAATAATAGAATATCTGAGTAAACCCAATGCAGGTAAGTATCTTAAAAAAATATTAATGTCCTGTGTATAAATACATGATAAATGGAGTGTCCCAATCATGATAATGAAAATAATATAAAAACGATACAGGATATCGTAATGAAAATAGTATATTAAAGATTCAAAAATCTAGAGGATATATGCATAATTACACAACAACAACAAAAATAATAAGACATAAAAATCAGATTATATATAATAAATGTTATATCAGAATATACCTAACGTTTAAAATGTAACCACTCAATTACAACTGTGAATGTATGCATACAATATATATATATATACTAGCTGAGAGACCCGGCGTTGCCCGTGAGTTAAATTTCCTGCTCCCTCCTCTCCCCCCTATTTGTGTGCTCCCCCTCTCCCACCCCCCAAAGGGAAGGAGGGACAGTGGACAGGAGGGGGGGGACAGTGGACAGGAGGGAGGGGGGACAGGAGGGAGGGGGGGGCAGTGGACAGGAGGGGGGGGACAGTGGACAGGAGGGGGGGGGACAGAAGACAGGAGGGGGGGGACAGAAGACAGGAGGGGGGGACAGTGGGAGAGGAGGGGGGGACAGTGGGAGGTGAGGTGAGTGAGCGCTGGGGAGGGAGGTGAGGCCTTTTTTATAAGGGGGCTGGTAGCCATGAATGTTTATTATAGACAGAGGGTGGCCCTCACCCCACACAAACCATGTCCGCCCACTCTGTCTGACATTGACACACCGACTGGCTATGTCTGGATTCTGATTGACCCCGCAGCGCGGGTAAATCCTGTAGCCTCTCTGATAGAGGGAGCAACCGTCACGCGCCAAGGGCGGGAGGGGGGAGGGGGGCAGGGGGTGAGCGCGCGGACGGGTCTTTGGGCGGGAAAACACGCACCTGACAGGAGCCGGGCGGGAACAGACCGCCTCAGTATTGGCAACGCCGCCATCTTGTGTGACCTTACGCGAGTGCCCAGCAGAGGGGGTGAGCGCGCGGACAGTGGCGGGTCTTTGGGCGAGAAAACACGCACCTGACAGGAGCCGGGCGGGAACAGACCGCCTCACTATTGCCAACGACGCCATAGCCTGAGGAAAGAGAGAGCGACATCTGGTGGGAGCAGCTGCAGGAGGAAGAGGGTCCTTCCGGAGGCTGCCTGGCCACTGCCTGTCCCCCTGCCGGGAGGGAAGTGAGTGCCGGGAGGGAGGTGTGTGTGTGTGTGTGTGTGTGTGTGTGTGTGTGTGTGTGTGTGTGTGTGTGCGCACAGGGGTGAGAGTGTGAGATGAACTTACCAAGGACTCTGCAGGGCTTCTTTGGGGGTATGCTGTCAGTGCAAGTGTGTGACAGTGAAGTAGGTGTGTGTCAGTGATGTCAGTGTAAGTTTTGGCCAATGACAGTCGTGTGGGCGGTGTGTGTCACAGTGGGGCGTACCTCTTGGGCAATGACAGTCGGGGTGGCCACGGACCAATCACATTCACCGCAGCTAGTACCAACCTTTGATTTTATATATTAAGATATATAAATAGGTGTGTAAATCATTGTTACACTCCAATTTATAAACATATACATATAATTGAAAAATAACATTATATAAATAAAACTTATTAACCTGGCTAACCAAACATATATGCTCCTATGAAGACAATAGAAAGGAAGCCCAAAATGGTATGGTCACTCCTATCTATAACATAGTCTACAGGAGGGGTGTGCAAACTGGGGGCGCTAGATTTTCTGGAGGGGGAGTAGCAGTTATAGAAGTTGCATTGACGCTGCATTGCCATGGAGACGCGTGGACAAGAACCGGTATGTAAATTTACAGAGGCCCGCGCCCTCCCCCCCAATAAAGTCTTGCGCCCCCCAGTTTGCACACCGCTGATCTATACACACACATGAGGAGCTCCGTCTTTGACATGTTAACTTTGAGTCGACCAAGGGCCACCCAGGATGAAACAGCGGAGAGATATTCAGAGACTTTGGTCTTACCGCAAGTGTAAGGTCAGGGGTAGAGAAGTAAATGTATGTGATCAGCATAGAGGTGATATTTAAACCCAAGAGATGCGATAAAGTCACACAGAGCGTGTGTAAAGAGAGAAGATATTTTTGAAGGGAGGTTTCAGGGGGTATATACACAACTTGAGACTCTCTTTTTTTAATATATTTGCTACAAAACAGATCTTAATACAGAATTTATTTGCATCTTTCAAAGACTCGTTTGATCTCTTTTGCTGAGCTGCAGATATGCCTGTGTCTACCTGCAGCTTCAAACAAGGAGGACAGATAAAGAATGCTCATCTCCTTAGAGGGGTTTATTGTCCAAAGCGGCCGTTTCAGACTGTTTCACTGAAACATGATATTGTACACAAAGCAGGAATTTCCTATGTCTGTTTCTGTGTGGCATGGGAATCTGTTATTTTACATTCACACCAGTTCTGCTTCTTTGTGTTGAGGTGCTGCTGTCCTGTGACCTTTTCAGGGCAGGTAGGGGCACTTATATAATGTTACAACACATTAAAACTCTTTTAAATTGAATGGCTTTTAACTGAGAAAGTACAGGTTATTTTGGGCAAAATTGACTCTCCTTTGTATTGGCGTCTGTAATGGTGTGCTCACCACAAACAAGGCGTGACCACGAGGGCGAGGTGGGGATTTGATAATCACAAACCCACAGCTGCGTGGGCGCATCTGGAGTGTAGATTGGTCGAGGTAGCCAGGTCGGGGTAGGAGAAATCAGGATGGTCAAAGATACTTGCCGAGGTCTGGATTGGAGAGGTACGGACCGTTGCAGGTACTTAGCCAAGGTCGGGACTGGAGAGTTGCGGATCGTCGTGGGTAAGCCGGGGTCGGGAACGGAGAGGTACGGATCGTCGTGGGTAAGCCGGGGTCGGGAACGGAGAGGTGCGGATCGTCGTGGGTAAGCCGGGGTCAGGAACGGAGAGGTGCGAATCGTCGTGGGTAAACCAGGGTCAGGAACGGAGAGGTGCGGATCGTCGTGGGTAAGCCGGGGTCAGGAGAGGAGAGGTGCGGATCGTCGTGGGTAAGCCGGGTCAGGAACGGAGAGGTGCGGATCATCGTGGGTAAACCGGGTCAGGAACGGAGAGGTGCGGATCGTCGTGGGTAAGCCGGGGTCAGGAGAGGAGAGGTGCGGATCGTCGTGGGTAAACCGGGGTCAGAAATGGAGAGGTGCGGATCGTCGTGGGTAAGCCGGGGTCAGGAACGGAGAGGTGCGGATCGTCGTGGGTAAGCCGGGGTCAGGAGAGGAGAGGTGCGGATCGTCGTGGGTAAACCGGGGTCAGGAATGGAGAGGTGCGGATCGTCGTGGGTAAGCCAGGGTCAGGAACGGAGAGGTGCGGATCGTCGTGGGTAAGCCGGGGTCAGGAGTGGAGAGGTGCGGATCGTCGTGGGTAAACCGGGTCAGGAACGGAGACGTGCGGATCGTCATGGGTAAACCGGGTCAGGAGAGGAGAGGTGCGGATCGTCGTGGGTAAGCCGGGGTCAGTAACGGAGAGGTGCGGATCATCGTGGGTAAGCCGGGGTCAGGAGAGGAGAGGTGCGGATCGTCGTGGGTAAGCCGGGGTTAGTAATGGAGCGGTGCGGATCGTCATGGGTAAGCCGGGTCAGGAGTGGAGAGGTGCGGATCGTCGTGGGTAAGCCGGGGTCAGGAGAGGAGAGGTGCGGATCGTCGTGGGTAAGCCGGGTCAGGAACGGAGAGGTGCGGATCATCGTGGGTAAACCGGGTCAGGAACGGAGAGGTGCGGATCATCGTGGGTAAGCCGGGGTCAGGAGAGGAGAGGTGCGGATCGTCGTGGATAAACCGGGGTCAGGAGAGGAGAGGTGCGGATCGTCATGGGTAAACCGGGGTCAGGAATGGAGAGGTGCGGATCGTCGTGGGTAAGCCAGGGTCAGGAACGGAGAGGTGCGGATCGTCGTGGGTAAGCCGGGGTCAGGAGTGGAGAGGTGCGGATCGTCGTGGGTAAACCGGGTCAGGAACGGAGACGTGCGGATCGTCATGTGTAAACCGGGTCAGGAGAGGAGAGGTGCGGATCGTCGTGGGTAAGCCGGGGTTAGTAACGGAGAGGTGCGGATCATCGTGGGTAAGCCGGGGTTAGTAACGGAGAGGTGCGGATCATCGTGGGTAAGCCGGGTCAGGAGTGGAGAGGTGCGGATCGTCGTGGGTAAGCCGGGGTCAGGAATGGAGAGGTGTGGATCGTCGTGGGTAAGCCGGGGTCAGGAGAGGAGAGGTGCGGATTGTCGTGGGTAAGCCGGGTCAGGAACGGAGAGGTACGGATCGTTGCAGGTACTTAGCCAAGGTCGGGAACAGAGAGGTGCGGATCGTCGTGGGTAAGCCGGGGTCAGGAGAGGAGAGGTGCGGATCGTCGTGGGTAAGCCGGGGTCAGGAACGGAGAGGTGCGGATCGTCGTGGGTAAGCCGGGTCAGGAGAGGAGAGGTGCGGATCGTCGTGGGTAAGTCGGGTCAGGAACGGAGAGGTGCGGATCGTCGTGGGTAAGCCGGGTCAGGAACGGAGAGGTGCGGATCATCGTGGGTAAACCGGGTCAGGAACGGAGAGGTGCGGATCGTCGTGGGTAAGCCGGGGTCAGGAGAGGAGAGGTGCGGATCGTCGTGGGTAAACCGGGGTCAGAAATGGAGAGGTGCGGATCGTCGTGGGTAAGCCAGGGTCAGGAACGGAGAGGTGCGGATCGTCGTGGGTAAGCCGGGGTCAGGAGTGGAGAGGTGCGGATCGTCGTGGGTAAACCGGGTCAGGAACGGAGACGTGCGGATCGTCATGTGTAAACCGGGTCAGGAGAGGAGAGGTGCGGATCGTCGTGGGTAAGCCGGGGTTAGTAACGGAGAGGTGCGGATCATCGTGGGTAAGCCGGGTCAGGAGTGGAGAGGTGCGGATCGTCGTGGGTAAGCCGGGGTCAGGAATGGAGAGGTGTGGATCGTCGTGGGTAAGCCGGGGTCAGGAGAGGAGAGGTGCGGATTGTCGTGGGTAAGCCGGGTCAGGAACGGAGAGGTACGGATCGTTGCAGGTACTTAGCCAAGGTCGGGAACAGAGAGGTGCGGATCGTCGTGGGTAAGCCGGGGTCAGGAGAGGAGAGGTGCGGATCGTCGTGGGTAAGCCGGGGTCAGGAACGGAGAGGTGCGGATCGTCGTGGGTAAGCCGGGTCAGGAGAGGAGAGGTGCGGATCGTCGTGGGTAAGTCGGGTCAGGAACGGAGAGGTGCGGATCGTCGTGGGTAAGCCGGGTCAGGAACGGAGAGGTGCGGATCATCGTGGGTAAACCGGGTCAGGAACGGAGAGGTGCGGATCGTCGTGGGTAAGCCGGGGTCAGGAGAGGAGAGGTGCGGATCGTCGTGGGTAAACCGGGGTCAGAAATGGAGAGGTGCGGATCGTCGTGGGTAAGCCAGGGTCAGGAACGGAGAGGTGCGGATCGTCGTGGGTAAGCCGGGGTCAGGAGTGGAGAGGTGCGGATCGTCGTGGGTAAACCGGGTCAGGAACGGAGACGTGCGGATCGTCATGGGTAAACCGGGTCAGGAGAGGAGAGGTGCGGATCGTCGTGGGTAAGCCGGGGTTAGTAACGGAGAGGTGCGGATCATCGTGGGTAAGCCGGGGTCAGGAGAGGAGAGGTGCGGATCGTCGTGGGTAAGCCGGGGTTAGTAATGGAGAGGTGCGGATCGTCATGGGTAAGCCGGGTCAGGAGTGGAGAGGTGCGGATCGTCGTGGGTAAGCCGGGGTCAGGAATGGAGAGGTGTGGATCGTCGTGGGTAAGCCGGGGTCAGGAGAGGAGAGGTGCGGATTGTCGTGGGTAAGCCGGGGTCAGGAACGGAGAGGTACGGATCGTTGCAGGTACTTAGCCAAGGTCGGGAACAGAGAGGTGCGGATCGTCGTGGGTAAGCCGGGGTCAGGAGAGGAGAGGTGCGGATCGTCGTGGGTAAGCCGGGGTCAGGAACGGAGAGGTGCGGATCGTCGTGGGTAAGCCGGGTCAGGAGAGGAGAGGTGCGGATCGTCGTGGGTAAGTCGGGTCAGGAACGGAGAGGTGCGGATCGTCGTGGGTAAGCCGGGTCAGGAACGGAGAGGTGCGGATCATCGTGGGTAAACCGGGTCAGGAACGGAGAGGTGCGGATCGTCGTGGGTAAGCCGGGGTCAGGAGAGGAGAGGTGCGGATCGTCGTGGGTAAACCGGGGTCAGAAATGGAGAGGTGCGGATCGTCGTGGGTAAGCCGGGGTCAGGAACGGAGAGGTGCGGATCGTCGTGGGTAAGCCGGGGTCAGGAGAGGAGAGGTGCGGATCGTCGTGGGTAAACCGGGG
Organism: Ascaphus truei; assembly: GCF_040206685.1. Classification (NCBI taxonomy): domain Eukaryota; kingdom Metazoa; phylum Chordata; class Amphibia; order Anura; family Ascaphidae; genus Ascaphus; species Ascaphus truei. Next base: position 37,332,862 of record NC_134492.1, on the reverse strand, counting down.
TCAGGAATGGAGAGGTGCGGATCGTCGTGGGTAAGCCAGGGTCAGGAACGGAGAGGTGCGGATCGTCGTGGGTAAGCCGGGGTCAGGAGTGGAGAGGTGCGGATCGTCGTGGGTAAACCGGGTCAGGAACGGAGACGTGCGGATCGTCATGGGTAAACCGGGTCAGGAGAGGAGAGGTGCGGATCGTCGTGGGTAAGCTGGGGTCAGGAGAGGAGAGGTGCGGATCGTCGTGGGTAAGCCGGGGTCAGGAGAGGAGAGGTGCGGATCGTCGTGGGTAAGCCGGGGTTAGTAATGGAGAGGTGCGGATCGTCATGGGTAAGCCGGGTCAGGAGTGGAGAGGTGCGGATCGTCGTGGGTAAGCCGGGGTCAGGAATGGAGAGGTGTGGATCGTCGTGGGTAAGCCGGGGTCAGGAGAGGAGAGGTGCGGATTGTCGTGGGTAAGCCGGGTCAGGAACGGAGAGGTACGGATCGTTGCAGGTACTTAGCCAAGGTCGGGAACAGAGAGGTGCGGATCGTCGTGGGTAAGCCGGGGTCAGGAACGGAGAGGTGCGGATCATCGTGGGTAAGCCGGGGTCAGGAACGGAGAGGTGCGGATCGTCGTGGGTAAGCCGGGGTCAGGAACGGAGAGGTGCGGATCGTCGTGGGTAAGCCGGGTCAGGAGAGGAGAGGTGCGGATCGTCGTGGGTAAGTCGGGTCAGAAACGGAGAGGTGCGGATCGTCGTGGGTAAGCCGGGTCAGGAACGTTGAGGTGCGGATCGTCGTAGGTAAGCCGGGGTCAGGAGAGGAGAGGTGCGGATCGTCGTGGGTAAACCGGGGTCAGGAACGGAGAGGTGCGGATCATCGTGGGTAAGCCGGGTCAGGAGTGGAGAGGTGCGGATCGTCGTGGGTAAGCCGGGTCAGGAACGGAGAGGTGCGGATCGTCGTGGGTAAGCCGGGGTCAGGAACGGAGAGGTGCGGATCATCGTGGGTAAGCCGGGGTCAGGAGTGGAGAGGTGCGGATCGTCGTGGGTACGCCGTGGTCAGGAACGGAGAGGTATGGATCGTCGTGGGTAAGCCGGGGTCAGGAACGGAGAAGTGCGGATCGTCGTGGGTAAGCCGGGGTCAGTAATGGAGAGGTGCGGATCGTCGTGGGTAAGCCGGGGTCAGTAATGGAGCGGTGCGGATCTTCGTGGGTAAGCCGGGTCAGGAGAGGAGAGGTGCGGATCGTCGTGGGTAAGCCGGAGTCAGGAACCGAGAGGTGCGGATCGTCGTGGGTAAGCCAGGTCATGAGAGGAGAGGTGCGGATCGTCGTAGGTAAGCCGGGGTCAGTAACGGAGAGGTGCGGATCGTCGTGGGTAAGCCGGGGTCAGGAGTGGAGAGGTGCGGATCGTCGTGGGTAAGCCGGGGTCAGGAACGGAGAGGTGCGGATCGTCGTGGGTAAGCCGGGGTCAGGAACGGAGAGGTGCGGATCGTCGTGGGTAAGCCGGGGCAGGAGCAGAGAGGTGCGGATCGTCGTGGGTAAGCCGGGGTCAGGAGCGGAGAGGTGCGGATCATCGTGGGTAGGCCGGGTCAGGAGAGAAGAGGTGCGGATCGTCGTGGGTAAGCCGGGTCAGGAACGGAGAGGTGCGGATCGTCGTGGGTAAGCCGGGTCAGGAACGGAGAGGTGCGGATCATCGTAGGTAAGCCGGGGTCAGGAGCGGAGAGGTACGGATCGTCGTGGGTAAGCCGGGGTCAGGAAAGGAGAGGTGTGGATCGTCGTGGGTAAACCGGGTCAGGAGCGGAGAGGTGCGGATCGTCGTGGGTAAGCCGGGTCAGGAGTGGAGAGGTGCAGATCGTCGTGGGTAAGCCGGGTCAGGAACAGAGAGGTGCGGATCGTCGTGGGTAAGCCGGGGCAGGAGCGGAGAGCTGCGGATCGTCGTGGGTAAGCCGGGGTCAGGAACGGAGAGGTGCGGATCATCGTGGGTATGCCGGGTCAGGAACGGAGAGCTGCGGATCGTCGTGGGTAAGCCGGGGCAGGAGCGGAGAGGTGCGGATCGTCGTGGGTATGCCGGGGTCAGGAATGGAGAGGTGCGGATCATCGTGGGTATGCCGGGTCAGGAGAGGAGAGGTGCGGATCGTCGTGGGTATGCCGGGGTCAGGAACGGAGAGGTGCGGATCATCGTGGGTATGCCGGGTCAGGAACGGAGAGCTGCGGATCGTCGTGGGTAAGCCGGGGCAGGAGCGGAGAGGTGCGGATCGTCGTGGGTATGCAGGGGTCAGGAACGGAGAGGTGCGGATCATCGTGGGTATGCCGGGTCAGGAACGGAGAGCTGCGGATCGTCGTGGGTAAGCCGGGGCAGGAGCGGAGAGGTGCGGATCGTCGTGGGTAAGCCGGGTCAGGAACGGAGAGCTGCGGATCGTCGTGGGTAAGCCGGGGCAGGAGCGGAGAGCTGCGGATCGTCGTGGGTATGCCGGGGTCAGGAACGGAGAGGTGCGGATCATCGTGGGTATGCCAGGTCAGGAGAGGAGAGGTGCGAATCGTCGTGGGTAAGCCGGGTCAGGAGAGGAGAGGTGCGGATCGTCGTGGGTAAGCCGGGTCAGGAACGGAGAGGTGTGGATCATCGTGGGTAAGCCAGGGTCAGGAACAGAGAGGTGTGGATCGTCGTGGGTAAGCCGGGGTCAGGAACGGAGAGGTGCGGATCATCGTGGGTAAGCCGGGGTCAAGAGAGGAGAGGTGCGGATCGTCGTGGGTAAGCCGGGTCAGGAACGGAGAGGTGCTGATCATCGTGGGTAAGCCGGGGCAGGAGCGGAGAGGTGCGGATCGTCGTGGGTAAGCTGGGGTCAGGAACGGAGAGGTGCGGATCATCGTGGGTAAGCCGGGGTCAAGAGAGGAGAGGTGCGGATCGTCGTGGGTAAGCCGGGGTCAGGAACGGAGAGGTGCGGATCATCGTGGGTAAGCCGGGGTCAAGAGAGGAGAGGTGCGGATCGTCGTGGGTAAGCCGGGGTCAGGAACGGAGAGGTGCGGATCGTCGTGGGTAAGCCGGGTCAGGAGTGGAGAAGTGCGGAATCCAAAAGCAAGCAGGGTCAGCAACACTGGACAAAGCAAGACAGGCAAGCCACAGGAAGCAGGCAGGACTGTAGTGAACACAGCGCAGATACACAAGGTTATGCTCAGCCGATGTGCCAGAGGGCAGGCTGCGCATATATAGGGAAGATAGTCCAATGAGGAGGATGAATACTCCTGAGTAAGCTGGACCTTGGTTGGCTGCTGGAAACAGCACAGGTGTATCCCATTACACAGAGGAGTGAGAAAGCTTCTGCACGGGTGCCGCGCATCGCAATTGCATGCTGCGCGCTGTTGACGTCACTGCGCAAGCGAAGCCTGGAGGTGGGACCCGCAGGAACGGCATTTAGAAGGAACGCTGGCATTCGCTGGTCCGCGAGATGTGCTGCAGGAGGGAGAAGATGCAGGGCACCCGATCGTGGGTGTAGGTGAGTGGAGCACGCGCCGCGAGGGGCGCGGATGGCGGATCCTCACAGCTTCAACTTCAATGATGTCCCTTATTTAACATACCATCAATCTGCTTCCCAGTGAGTGATGGAGAAGAGATTAGATGTACTGCACCGACACACTTTATTCGGGCAAATACCCAGTATGTACCTGGCAGATACCTGGAATGCGCCGCTCCTCACCTCTGACAAGCCCCGTTGCGTTTGCCTTCCCAGCCTGGGTTCATGCCTGGCTGACGGGCGGCTGATCTGTTAAATGATAATGATTAGGATTTAATAGGCTGCAATGCTTCGCGTGTCTACCAGGTGGCATAAATTCATGAATTGTAATGCAGTATATATATATATATACTGTGCAGTATTGCAGCCAGGGGAATAAAATGCTTCAATCCCTGCCTGGAAAATAACCCAATGCACTCGGGCAGAAAACAGTCACAAACCTCAATACACCCGGGTATACCCGAATTCGTGGGACTAGCCAAGCTCGAATAAAGTGTGTCGCCAGTGTATGCAAATGAATGGGGCTAAAATGTTCTCTAACGTAGGGAAGATTTACACAGCAGTGGCAGTTACTGCCAGATTGGTCGCGTTAAGTCCACATCACGCTTTGATCACTCCCAGCCTTGAACTCATTTTTTATTTAGGATCTCTACTGCCACCTGCTGTAGAACGAAAAAAGTATCCCTTTAGAGCAAGACGCACATGAAAATACACAGGAATAATATTAATGTTTTGCTGCATGTCTCACTATTTACCAAAAGCCGATGGAAGCGCAGAATTCTATTGTCCATGATAATACCTGTCCTTCACATTGTGCTTTTTAAATAATTAATTATTATTATTATTTTTTTAATCAATTGTTCTCATGGCCCGCTGCACTTATACAATGTTTAATACATCTACAGTACACTCATTACTGTGAGATGTAGACAGATATCAACTTTGTTATTATGTTGACATGCTACTGTATATAGAAGGGGTTTCACTATACCATAGTCATAGAAACAGAAACACTATTAAAATATCTTTCTTTTCTTTTTTTGTTTCAAATATTTTTTTATTGGGACAGCGGATTACAAATTACACCCGTGAACATTGAACAGAGCGATGTGCAACATAATGCTTTCATATACAGTACATGGGGAATTGCAAAAAACAGTGAGTCGCTTATCGGCACACTGTATTGTATCGTAGATCTTGTGGAACGTTCAGTGGCATGCGCGCCCGTTCCGGTTGTGTGGTTCGGGGTCGTAAATATTAGCGCTGTCAAGTTGATGTCCTTATAGAGAGGACAAGACGAGAAGGAGAGAAAGAGAAGAAAAAAGGAACTGGAGAGGGAAGGTAAGGGAGAGGGGGAAAAAAGGAAAGGGGAGGAGTGGATCGGTGGTGGGGGGGAGGGGTACTGATCCCCCCCCCCATCTCCCCACGCCCGCCACGGCCAACCCATCTGTCGGTATGTATAATCCTCTCATTATTTTGAGATTCCATTTTTAATCATTAGTGAATTGTACTCAGGCATTCCCTTTGGTCGACTTTGGGTCGGGTTGGGTTCTTAATAGTTAAGATATAAAAAACACATCTTGCTTCTACTGCGGCCCTCAGTTGTCCGACCTGTTTGGTTTAATTCACTGCTGTATCCATGGTTCCCACGTTCTATAAAATTCATCTGTTGATTGCTTTAGAAAAGCTGTCATTTTTTCCATTAGCATCACCTCGTTTAAAAATATCTTTCTTTAAAGATGCAATTCTAGCGGCAAAAATACATATTTTTCTTCTGTTTTAATATATGCACCCTTTGATTATCTTTATTGAAAATAAATTACCTAAGCTGTCGATCGACTCGATTTCCCGTGAGCGATCAGCAACGATGCTGCTTCTCAGGGTTCACTAAATGTCTGCCTTTCAGTTTCAATAAATCCTTCAGTCAGTGTAACTCAGCAGCTACAATGTATTCTTCTATTGCTAAGGTGACATTGTCTATTGTTACAGTTTGCAGCTCAAACTGCTGGGAATATTGAGAACAACTTATTACAAACAGAAAAGTGTTGCAAAGATCTTGCACTGCTTTGTAATGTGTGTTTTTGGTTCTGGTTAGGCCAAAACTTGATTTGTGTTTTTAGGATTTTGGCAAAATTATCGAGTAAATTGAATGAATTAAATAGAAATAGCTATAGCCATGTTAGTTCAGTTGCGATAGTACAGAGTACAGAGTACACGAGTACTTCAGTATTAGGTGATACCTTTTTGTATTTGTGTAGCCCCCATTGGGACTACTATATTATTTAATGGATTATCTGTGTGCCATCATGTAATGTAGGATGAATATGCAGAAGGGATTGTCCCTCCCCAGTATGCCTTGTGACTAGTGATGTCACCCTAGGGAGATAGAAGGGTATATATAGTTCCACCTAATGTCGTAGAAACAGGTTCTTCAAAGTTTAGGATGGGGCCTCACTGTGAGTCTTGTAAATAGGTCTGTGTGTATAGTTATGTGTATTAAGGATGTCCTGTCACTGTTTGTTATTTTCAGTTAGGAAATGTGCCCTTTAAGTAAGAGCCAGTAGTAATGGTCCAAGATTGTTCTCACTATTGATAAGGATGCAGCATGATGTTAATTAGGAGATCCCGGCATAGTAACTCAGGAGTATGTTTGGCTTGGCACAACCAGAAGGCCCCTAGTGCAATCCTGATCACAGAGGTATGGAAGAAGTATGTAGTACATAGTTCACGGGATGCCAAGCCCAAAGCCCAAAGAGTATTCCATGAAAGGACCATCCGATATGGGGCACTACTAACTCTATGCAAGAGACTCCCAATTTAACCTTTACTACGGGAACAATCCAAGTACCTCCCCTCCCCGGGTATGAGTGACCACTACGAAGGGGTTGAAGCCCAGATAAGTCAATTACCTCCCTAGTGCAGGAGTGAGAGCTATAAAGGGGTGAAATTATCTTTTTCCACGAGTTTCTGTCAAATGAAATATATGTTAATACCTGTGGAGCCTTATAGACTTGTGAAATAATGCACCTTTTATGTTTTACAAACGATCCTGTATCCCATCCTTTTTCTATCTGCTTATTCATGCCCAGCCTGCACCCTGAACCTGTTTGAGTGACTGAGCACTGCCATGTATATAGTCAATCTGATGTAAACTCGTTTGTATTTGTGTAGCCCCCATTGGGACTACTATATTATTTAATGGATTATCTGTGTGCCATCATGTAATGTAGGATGAATATGCAGAAGGGATTGTCCCTCCCCAGTATGCCTTGTGACTAGTGATGTCACCCTAGGGAGATAGAAGGGTATATATAGTTCCACCTAATGTCGTAGAAACAGGTTCTTCAAAGTTTAGGATGGGGCCTCACTGTGAGTCTTGTAAATAGGTCTGTGTGTATAGTTATGTGTATTAAGGATGTCCTGTCACTGTTTGTTATTTTCAGTTAGGAAATGTGCCCTTTAAGTAAGAGCCAGTAGTAATGGTCCAAGATTGTTCTCACTATTGATAAGGATGCAGCATGATGTTAATTAGGAGATCCCGGCATAGTAACTCAGGAGTATGTTTGGCTTGGCACAACCAGAAGGCCCCTAGTGCAATCCTGATCACAGAGGTATGGAAGAAGTATGTAGTACATAGTTCACGGGATGCCAAGCCCAAAGCCCAAAGAGTATTCCATGAAAGGACCATCCGATATGGGGCACTACTAACTCTATGCAAGAGACTCCCAATTTAACCTTTACTACGGGAACAATCCAAGTACCTCCCCTCCCCGGGTATGAGTGACCACTACGAAGGGGTTGAAGCCCAGATAAGTCAATTACCTCCCTAGTGCAGGAGTGAGAGCTATAAAGGGGTGAAATTATCTTTTTCCACGAGTTTCTGTCAAATGAAATATATGTTAATACCTGTGGAGCCTTATAGACTTGTGAAATAATGCACCTTTTATGTTTTACAAACGATCCTGTATCCCATCCTTTTTCTATCTGCTTATTCATGCCCAGCCTGCACCCTGAACCTGTTTGAGTGACTGAGCACTGCCATGTATATAGTCAATCTGATGTAAACTCGTTTGGAGCAGGGTACGGATGGTTACATTTGGACAATGCATATTATAAGACCAGCTTTCGAGGGTTCTCAAGCAATACTGATTTACAGAGTTTAGATGTAGAAACCAAGAGAACAATCTAAGGTAGATGGTCAAGAGAGGTAATGGTGGCAGAGGGAATAGTAAATAAACGGCAATAAATGGGGGAAACGGCAATAAATGGGTTACATGGTGAGTACCACAAGGCTCATCACTTTCCCCCCTCCTTTTCAACATCTGCATTAAGCCTTTGGAATACCTCATTAGAACAAGAGGAGATAGATTCCATCTTTATGCCGATGACACTGAGATATACATTAGACATCCAATAATCATAAGGAACAAGCCGATACGTTTACTCAATGTCTTAATGACATCTAAGAATGGATGACTTCTAACCTACTTCAACTTAACTAACTGTGTTTAAAAAGAAAATAATTTCTCCTGTAGAGGCGACCTCTGCTCTAATCATACTGAGGGACCACCTCCATCTGCTGGACACTGAACATGAACTCATGCAAATTGTACTCAACTAAAATAAAACAAGTGTTGCCAATCTAAAGTGAGGCTAAATATATATGTATAAATCCCATCTAACGTATGCTGTACAGTGCACAAAGTGGACACGTCTGTAAGTATTAGAGTGTGTTAAAGGAATAGAGACGGTAAAGAGTAAGACACTCAATGGGAAGTAACAGATGTAGCAGGACTTACTGACTCCAAAGCTGCAGCTGAAAATGCTTAAATCCGCAGCTCAGAAGATGGTGCTGCCATGATGTCGCTGTGGGTGGTCCATGCTTTTGAAATAGTCCACCTACCCCCCCCCCCCCCCCCCCCCCACCCATGCACAGCGAGAATCCTCCAGCACCGGGGCAGCTAGGGTCTCATGGCTTGCCCTGGTGCCAATACAATAAGGCTTGCTACACCTGTAGTCCTTATGCCATGGCCCCATGTGCACATGCAGTATCTCTCTTGTGCACAATTGAAGTCTTCATGGCCTTGCTGACTTTCATACACATCTCTGTGTATACTGCAGCCCTGGAATAACTCTTATGCAGAAACTTTATCTGTATGGTATGTGGTAGCTTGGGCATAGAATTGCCATTAGCCTGTGAAAGGCCAGTGCATCAACAGCAGATTCAACGCTACCATAACAGTCATAGCTTTTGTTATAGTCTGTGACGCAGGGTGCAGTGAAAGGGCAGTGCAGTGATTCTCAGTGCAGGGTCCAGTGAAAGGGCAGTGCAGTGATTCTCAGTGCAGGGTGCAGTGAAAGGACAGTGCAGTGATTCTCAGTGCAGGGTGCAGTGAAAGGACAGTGCAGTGATTCTCAGTGCAGGGTGCAGAGATTCTCAGTGCAGGGTGCAGTGAAAGGACAGTGCAGTGATTCTCAGTGCAGGGTGCAGTGAAAGGACAGTGCAGTGATTCTCAGTGCAGGGTGCAGTGAAAGGACAGTGCAGTGATTCTCAGTGCAGGGTGCAGTGAAAGGACAGTGCAGTGATTCTCAGTGCATGGTGCAGTGAAAGGACAGTGCAGTGATTCTCAGTGCAGGGTGCAGTGAAAGGACAATGCAGTGATTCTCAGTGCAGGGTGCAGTGAGAATGAACTGCTGGTCACTGTTTGCCGTCTCTGGACATGCATCGTTATCAGGAGAATATAAAAAAGAAGATGAGCCCTCTGGGAAATGGGAACAATGTACAGTAGTAAACAACACCACTTTCTGTACTACGGATGGTCAAAATTCACTCCACAAGAGGAAACGTTGGGAGCTCACTACCAGTGTGTCTGCCTTCCACTATATTCCACTTTAAGGGATTTGTCATTTACTTTACATATTTATCTCTTTTTGTGCACTTTTGTACTGTTTGCATCTAATTCTTCCTGTGGAGTTAATTTTTTCCTTCCATAATGTTTATTTTAATAATCCCCCCTGACATTTCCAAGGCTATTTTACTCTTTTACAAATGAATAATGCACTTTAAGACCGGAAAATGGCTGCCTTGGCAACCAGAGCCCAGGTGAATGCATGTAATTAAGAAAATGTTACAATAAGGGATAGCTTCCTTAGAATTCTGATCTTGCAGGGAGCCTGAAGAGAGAGTTGCACTCCACCTAATTAACCCCTTTGTAGTCCAATTTACAAACTAGACAAGGGAAAAACATGGCTAGAGGGCTAATATTTGTGCTTTATATATTTAAAACACATCGATAAATTCCCCACCCCCTACAGAACCAAAGATGCTAGGCATGTAAGGCATTTTTTACAAGCAATAGCATACAAGGGGTGAACACCTACACCCCCAATCTACATATATATATATATATATATATATATATATATATATATATATATATATATATATATAGTTTTTTTGTTTTCTTTTTACCCGTGATGATACCTATGCAATCAAGGAGTTTATATGTGCCCTAACAATGATGAGTGCCCCCATGGTCTTCTGGATTAATGACTCCCTAGAAGTAATCTAATTATCTTTTCCGATGTGTCCTTATTTCCCATTAGTAGGCTATAGAATGAAGTCACATAGGGGGTAGAGGAGAGAAAGAAAGAGACACTGGCCAGCCCCAGGAGCGGCATACTCTCACCACCTGAGAGAGGAGCAGGTAATTGCCCCCCTACTGTTTGGGCACAGGTAGTATACTGACTTTGTATGAACAACAGAGACCCATTCTGGAGCCAGTAACAAGCCGTTCCTTAACTTGTAAAACTGCTGTGCTCATTACTTTGTTTCGCCTCATTACTTTATTTCACCTATTCAGAGTAGTTGCTGAAGTCTGTGATATTTCACAGCAAACATTCTCACGTTGCTCACACCAATTTCTGCAAGCCCTGAAAAGACACACTGGAGAGTATATACAATGCAATGAAAGGACAGCATGGCAGAAGCTTAAACATGTGTATGGGATTGTTGGCTTCCCCACTGAGATGGGTGCTATAGGTTGCACACATGTAGGCACCAGAGAGAGGGAATTGGAGTACAGTAATCGCAATATATACCATCCTCTCGTTGTTGAAGTGCTTTCTTATTCATCTCGTAACATTCTGAATGCGATATCTGGCTCTCCAGGCTCCTGCCACAACCCCCATACTCAGCGTCACTCTTAAGTCTCCCATCACTTTGGGGAGATATGCAGATGGCTGGCAAGTCCAGTGATTAAAGACATGCGAGAGAGTAATGTATATAAAATGTTTAGGCTAATGTTTTTTTGTGATCAGCCGGTATTCACTTAATGCTAATGCCATCTTCACCAAGATAACTGTATCCATACACTTATTCTGGTAAAACAATGGGGGACACCAACATGTTAGCAAATAGCACATCTATGCATGAAAATGAAAGCACCAGATAGTGCCATACACGTTAACATTAAAATAACGCGACACGGAAGCCAATAAATAGAGGGAATTCATATGCAGGGTGCCGTATGAAGGTGTATGATAAAGGGCACACGGCCCGAAACGCGTTGGTGTGGTGCTTTTGGGGCTGCTTAGGGGTTATTGTATGATCCTATTATGGAATAAAGTCTTTCTTTTTAACCTGTGAGCCTCCTCCTGCCTTTTTTGGCAGTGTGCTGCCTTTTTTCTATTCTTTCTCGGCACGAGGTATATGCAGACAGGCAACAGGAACAACGAAGCAGGCCTCTGCAAGGAGAATGTGCAGACCTCTGCACGAGGAATATGCAAACAGGCAACAGGAACAACGAAACTTAGTGCTAGGGACTCAAGCGCTTCAGCACGAACAAAACAGTAAGGCTAAGACAGAGGTGTAAGTGGCAAACACCCTTACACCCAAGGAGATTTGGTTTATGGTCAGCCACTTCCTGGAGGAAAGGCTGCAGCTAAGTAGCACAGGAAGCCAATCAGGCCAGAGCTGCACAGGAGGCAGCAAGAAGCAGGTGATACCTGATTGCAGGTTTAGGGAGGGCTTGACTGGAAACTGAATAGCTCTGTAAGAATGAGTTCCAGCCAAACCCAGGAGCAGAATCCTTACACCAGGCAACCAATAGGGCTGAGAGATTCTGACAGTTAAGGCAGTGCGTGAGGCAGTTAGTCAGGAGTCAGTTTGTCAGTTAGTCAGGAGTCAGTTAGTGAGGAGTCAGTTATTGAGTTGGAGCCAGGGCAGACAGGGGGAAGGGAGGGTCTGAATGTCAGTGGCACTCAGACTAGGCTAGAAACTCCCCTTAGGTCCCAGATAGGTCCCAATCACGTGAAGTGGGTGATTGCTGCAGGGAAGGCCCCTTAGATAGGGACGCTTACCCATTTTACTATTGTGTCAAGGACACAAGGAAGACGCCGTGTGGTGATCGTGGTCTGTTGTCTGGGACCAGACCACCGCCGTGTTAACAAAGACCCTTAAAGGTGAGACCCTCAACCGGAGTCCACCCAACGCTGAGGCGGACACCATCACTGAGGGCCACGTCGCTGGATCAGACGGATCCTCATTTCTAAGTCGGCCGCACCGAGTACTGGAGTACTCGGCAGGTACCTCAACAAGTGCGCCAACAGTTCACGGGAGAGCGCTACTCCTTACACTTTTGAGTGGGCTGGACACTGGAAAAGGGACAGCAGGGTATTGGTGCCTAGCACCCAAAGTACATTTGGGACACTCACTGGTGGTACTGGGTGGGGTGCTCATTATACTGTGATGTGGTGTTATGTTATGTTGCATAGTTGTTGTTAGAAGTTACTGTCCAGTACATACTGTTACATATACCCTTGTGTGCAATTACTGACTGTATTGTCTTGGGAGGGCCTATCCCACTGTGTCAGGATCCTTCCCAGGGGGAGGCGCTGTTAGTATATTCATTACACACACCCCAGGCTCCCAGTGGCGGAGGATCAGGCCTCCTGTTTGCCACTCAGGTAATAGCATCACACGGGGTCACCCTAGACACGGGGGGGAAAGGAGGCTACACTTGGATCACCACTTTTGTGTATGTCCTAATAAAGAACTTTATATTTTTTCTACAAACCGGGTTCCCGTGCTATTTCTGCTCTGTCAACCGGTTTGCTGTTAATCTGTAATTTTCCTTTACTTCTGTCCATTAATTTAGTTGGTCTAAAACAGTCTTTCTGCTCTAGACACATTTTAGTGTGATATAAGGTTTTTCAGGCCTCTTAACACAACCAACATTGTAAATTCTCTACAGGCTGCTTTCTAACTCTACTATAATTTCTGACCCTTGTGGGCTGCTGCTGCTGCTGCATTCTTTTCTCATGTGAAAAAAAAAGTATATACAGTATTATATGACCTGCTGTCATTTTTATTATGCTGCCCTGAGTCAGCCTTCCAGGCCATAGTGTGTAATGCTATTAAACTGGAAAAAAAAAATACTGGCAAATGCATGTGCTAGAGTGGAGCCCACAGGGTATTAATCTATAAGAGGAACAACATCTATTCATTTAGATCTTGTAACCTTGGACACTTGTTATTTTTTCCAGTCTCCAGTTTCTGCCAATAATAATATAGCTGTTGTATGGAAGTATTGTTTGAACAGTAAAATGGCTTGTATACCTGCTCAGAGCCTCTTTGAAGTAGTGCTGTCACCATGGTTTTAAACTCTACAGCCATTCCTTGGTTTGCTGAAGCTTCTTAAAGCAGCAATCCTGCCCATTTTACATATAGATTAGTTTTTTTGCAATCGAACTGTGGGGTCTCTTAGAGCTTAACCGTGTTAACCGTGTTTAGCTCGGGGAACCCCCCCAGTTACCAAGATTCTTGCTGGTGTCGTTGCCAGAGTTCTCCCTGGACATTGCAGATTCCTATTGGCCCAGAAGAACCCACAAGATTTATATTGGGTGCCATTTTGATTGGTGTCCCTCGGAGCACAAAAATAGCTTGATTCCACTCACTGGGGAGATATGTGGGGAAATTAGTAAATAAAAAAATAGATTCAATATTGTAACTCATGCAGACACCTCTGAAGTGGGGTCCGGGCTGTGTATATTCGGTGTTCAATGGTACAAAGGGGTAACAGAGACGAAAGGAGATAAAATGTCTTCCCCAGGCTAACATCAGTGGTTAAAGCAGCAGTGCATGCTTTAGCTTATGTGAACCAAAGGTGCTGATCTGTGGTGCATTAAGCTCCTGGAACCTCCCATTTCCAGATCAACAAGCAGGTTCGTCCACCTGGCAAGAATACTTCCATGGTTGATACAAAATGGTTGCAGGGTCAGGCTATGCTCCGGTGCCCTATAGAGGAAATGACGATGCGACTTTCTGTGTGTGATCCTCGGAGGAGGGAAAACCACAGACCAGTTCGGTGACACCGCCTGGTTCATATAGGCTAAAAGAAAAATCCTTTGGGTGTAGTGGGGGGGAGGGGCGAGGGGTAGAGGGATTGTTTCTTTAAGAAAAGTACCTGATGCATTTTTTGGAGGGAAGCATAAGACCAATCGCACCTTGCTATAGGGCAGGCAAACGCAAATTGCCATTTGATTTTAGGCCGAGCTCATGGTTGTGGCGCATCCCCGCATGCACTCCTGCAGCCGCAGCGATGTGTGCGCTAGTTGCAGGAGATCGGTTGAGGTGATCGGGGGCGTGGCGGGGGGCATGGCGAAAGCTCCACAGATGCATTATGGAGCTGGTTCGCCCTCATTGTCTGAACCAGCTCACATGACGCTGACGTCACGCGATGCAGCCCGAAATTTTGATTTCAGTTGTGGTGGCAAAATGTAGCAGCATCGACGCGGGCACTTGAGGAACTACCATAGGGAATCAGGTAAAAGTGCCGGAAGTGCACGCGGACGCAAGCTTGCGCACATAGTTACGCCGCCACCATGAGCTCGGCCTTAAGAGAACTTCCTAATTTGGGATGCACTAACAGGCATGTATTTTAAGGCAACAACAGCATAAACGTGCAATGAGATTTATTTTGATAAAAAATTAAAATATATAGTGCTAAAAGATTAGTCCAACACAATCTTTTCTAATAGGGGACCCGTTATGTCAGACTATGAAATGGTTCTAGATTTATGGATGTTGGGGTAGACACCCTCAACAACAGCATAAACGTGCATTTTACCTCTTATGGAGAACAAGGACAAAGAAAATTTGAGATCCAGGGTGGGGACTTCTCCCTGACTTGCAATTTGCATTGAATGCTCTTGAATGTCAAGATTGGAATTGAATCTACAACTTTGTACACTAAAGACTAGCGCCATCATGACTATATCAGGAAGGAGCCAAGATAAATAGCATGTTATATCATAAAAAAGTTATTGAGTTTCCCCAAATTAATGTAAGGATTTGACATTTTCTGATTATTATTTATTTATTTTGCACTTCTCCAGCCCTAATGGTATGTTTCCCAGAGCCCCCATATGGATTATCACTCAACGGCCACACATTGGTTCCATTGGCTTGACTGGTAGCTAACGCTGGGTCACAGTGCAATGACCCATCTCATGAATGTCCCCTTGTTAATAGTTGACACCAGTTTGCGATGCTTGGTACTCGTGTGTAAAGATGTGGAGAATAATAACTAACCCTCCCAGTCCCAATCTTCCCATTCGTTGCATATTCCCACATCACTGCAATTATTTCTGTTCACACCATTCATTTATTGTACAAATACTTTGTGGAGAAAGCCATTCTCTGCACAGGTAACCTATTCAAACAGAGGGTGCGGATATACAAAACATTGTGACTTTTTATTTTTCTTGTGAAAATTCATGCTTTTGTGATGCTCATCAGAGCGTTTTACTGGATTGTAGAAGACAGATTGTCCCAGGCATGTGCACCCTGCAGATATCTTTTTTTTTAATTATTATTATTATTTTTATCAAAGATTTTTCAGCACTTTCACATAACATACCTTCTCACAGCAGTCAAACATTACATCAGATATGAATCATATAGTACAGCTGAACATACCAGATTTGTTCAGTCAAACGGGCAGATCAGCAAAGTTCCCCCTGAGAATATAAATCGATGTTTGTGCTCTATTCTTATTGCTGCATATCACTGTAAATGAAAAAATATCTGCCCAAAATAGCTTGCAATTTACTCAGGTACACTGTTAGATCCAATTTTTTTTTCTCAAATAAATGCTATATATATATATATATATATATATATATATATATATATATATATATATATATATATATATATATATATATACACATACATACATGTGTGTATATTTATATTATATTTATATACACACACAGAGAGCGTGACAGATCGATAGATATAATTATAGATATGGTGTATAGATTATTTTCTTATAAACTGTAATCTTTTTCTATATCAAAATTAATTGACCAGAGCCTAAAAAGAAGCATGTCACAAATCAACCTTCCCCACTGATCTGCTGTCAGTGATAGAAAGTGATTTAGGCTGCAGATAATAGTTATTATTAGTAAAGCTATCTTCCCCAATATATCTCTCTTCCCCCCCCCCCCTCCCTCGCCACCTTCACTCTCTCCACTGCATTTCTTCCATTGAATACCATATGATGTTATTGGGATGGAAAGGGGCCCAGGGAACAACATAATAAAGGTCATGCCTGCTCCCTGGCCCCTGCCCTTCCTTGTCTGGGTCTCACCTGGCCACCAGACCCCTGAGATACCCTGTTTTTACATGTCCGGTAGACCGCTGCATCCCATGTAAAACCGTATTCTTTATTCCTGATGTGTATAAACTGTACCACAGTGTAAACATGTGTTTGTGCACAATATAAAGTTTAGCCAAGGTCTGTGGGAATGCTAGTGCTGGTGCTGAGGTCCAGGGATGAAGGAGAGAGTAGCCGGGGGAAGAGATTGGGCCAGGGGACCATCCACCCAAAAAGTGGAGCATTTGGCTGTTTCCCCAGCCTGAGCGGCACCGGCCCATTGGGGGATATCCTGCCAGCCGGGGGAATCTATGTTAGGGGATCTCGATCCGCGTTCTGGGGCTCATTCTGATCCTGGCATGGATGTGAACTAGTGGAAAGGTGTGGATCATCAGGAAGCGCAAACATGTGAAAACAAAACACAAATACTGATGGTGCAGTATAGTAGTGATAGTGGCGTGGGTAATATATTAACAGGTCTATATGCAGAATACTCACAAACGTGGAGGTGATAATGGACACGTAAAGGTATCTTTGGGAGGTGTGTTGCAAACAATGCAATCAGAATGGCAATCTGTCACCCACCAAATGGAGAAATGAAGAAACCGAGAAGGTGAAACGCGTAGAGTGACGTCGTTGCATCAACCGGAACCTCTGGAAGCGGGTGTCGTCACTTCTGGTCCCTGGTGAGACGCATCCGTGACACGCACGCCAGCACAGAGGGATAGCAGAGACACTGCGTGAGATCTGAATGCTTTTTTAAATCTTTGACCATGTGAGTGTATTGGATTTTATCTACCCTTATAAATTATCCTGTACAGTCTGCACTATGTCCGGATTTTTACTAAGGTCCATTGGAGTGATCCATTTGGTGGGCGACAGATTGCCATTCTGATTGCATTGTTTGCAGCACACCACCCAAAGATACCTTTACGTGTCCATTATCACCTCACGTTTGTGAGTATTCTGCATATAGACCTGTTAATATATTACCCACGCCACTATCACTACTATACTGCACCATCAGTATTTGTGTTTTGTTTTCACATGTTTGCGCTTCCTGATGATCCACACCTTTCCACTTGCCACGAGGACTGAGAGAGCAGCCCTACACCGGGTTACAGCAGCATTCGTTACATGTGTTTGTATGAGTATCACAAATTTTTTATTAAGTTGATTTTACACCTCACTGTTGTATTTACTCACTTCACTTTAGTATACAGAGCGCCACGTTTGATAAGGTTTCTTCTATACACATGGATGTGAACTAAGCAGCATGCTCCAAGGCTGTCTCAAAATGTAAAAATAGACACACATATAAAATGTTAAAATCACCATCATTAGCATAAGATTCTCTTCCATTCGGCCTTTTGGTGCTACACAAGGTTTAAATACGCAAGCTTCAGTCTCCCACGCATTTCCTCTCCGTTGATTTAGGCTTGTAATATAGTGGGGCGTGGCTATGACGTCACAACGCTAGGCCACGCTGTGATTGGTTCCTAGCATCACGTGGCGCGGCGACAGCGCGAAAATACAAATCTCTTGTACTATCTCTGGTCTACCGCGTGTGGCAGGACGGCCTGTAGGCGAGGTCAGTCATTAGCCCACATGTGGAGTTTCAGGTTAAAGCAAATGTTAAGTGGTTTTATTTCTCCACAGTAGAACGTAACATTTGGGCACACCGTCCCTTTAAGGCAACACAAAATATAGCAGCAAAATAAATCCTGCTCCACATTGGGAGAACTTACTAACACTGCAAGCCTATCTATCAGGCTGGCTGGCTAATCCATTACCAAACCGTTAACCTATATCAAACAGTCAGAAAACAATATGAATAGTTCTTACTGTGGGTTAGAGATGTAGCTGTGAATCCATCTACATAGCAGCTTGTCTAGGATAGCTCTGAGTCAGCCACCTGATTACCAGCAATGACTTCCTTATATCTCATGCTGGTTGTCAGGTGTGTTGGCTCCCTTCTGATTACTCAACCATTCCTCCTGGGTTAACCCTCTGAGTGCTGGATGAAGCACTCAGACGTATGTCTCCCAGGCAAAACTGTTAGTGGCTGACTTCACCCTGTCATATACCTCCCCTGTTTGTGTGTGGCTAGGGCCCCACATGGCAGAAGCCCGACCCTCCACTCCTCTTGACAAAAAATTGGCATTCCCATGGTCCTTCCCAGGCCTATGCTGTATATCAAAAGAGAAGGGCTGGAGGGCCATATACCACCTGGTCAACCTTGAGTTTGTGTCCTTCATTGTGTTTAACCATTTCAAGGGCGCGTGGTCAGTGACCAGGGTGAAGTGTACCCCAGCGACATAATGTCTCAAGGCCTCAATTGCCCATTTTACAGCGAGGCACTCCTTCGCAATGACGGAATACCTCACTTTCCTTGGGAACAGCTTCCGGCTGATGAACAATATGGGGTGTTCAACACCATCAAATTGTTGGGACAGAACTGCTCCCAGTCCTACCTCGGAGGCACCCATCTGGATTATGAAGGGTTCTTTAAAATTTGGGCTCCAAAGAGCGGGGCCCTCTGACAAGCACTTCTTTAACACGTCAAAGGCGTTTTGGCATTCCCAAGACCATCTAACTTGGGCCAGGGCCAAAAAGGGAGCGGACCTGTGTCTTTGTCTGTGGGGTGCAGACTTCCTTTATGGCGGCCACCTTGCTGGCAAGTGGTCTTACTATCCCTCCCCCAACGGCATAGCCCAAGTATTTTGTAGTGGCTTTTCCCAGGGCACATTTTTTTGGATTGGCAGTGAGTCCTGCTTCTCTTAAGGACGTTAGGACTGCCTTTAACCTTTTCATATGGGACTGCCAGTGCCTACTATAGATGATGATGTCATCCAAGTAGGCAGCGGCGTATGCCCTATGTGGTCGTAGCACTTTGTCCATTAATCTTTGAAACGTGGCTGGAGCCCCATGTAACCCAAATGGCATAGTGACGAATTGGTATCAACTGAGGGGTGGTGAAGGCAGTTTTGCACTTAGATTCTTCTGCTAAAGGTATCTGCCAATATCCTTTTGTGAGGTCTAGGGTGAAGATATACTCCGCTTTACCAAGGGAGTCAAGCAATTCATCTCCCTCTCTACAAGGTCTTTTCGCCCCTCAGGCAATCTATAGGGACGGGACCGTACTTTTACGCCAGGTTCCGTCTCAATCCTATTGGACGCTAAATCAGTCTGTCTTGGTAGCTCAGAAAAAACATCTGGAAACTGGTCTCATAATTCCAGTAGGTCTGACCTTTGTTCCGTTGTTAACTGCTCTCCCATGGGAACCTGATGGTTCATTGTAAGTACTACCCTTTGGAGGCTGTGGACCCAAATCCGTCTCTCCTTCCCGAGGGTGGATGAACAGCGATCTCATCGTTACCCAGTGAGGAGGAATGCCTCAGGGTCTTCGGTTGGCTTCATTTTAGGCAGCATCACCGGTGGGTTATTTGGAATCTCCGGTCTGACTGGGGCTGGACCTGGAGCCAGCATTTGGAGGAGCTTTTCTGTTTGCAGCGCCTGGTTTTCTGCTTGCTGCTTAATCAGCCATTCTGTTTGCTGGGCCTGCCTCTCCTCTCGCTGGGCCTGTTGCTCAGCTTGCCGGGCCTGCATCTCATCTTGCTTGGCCTGGTTTTCTGCTTGCTGTTTAATCAGCTATTCTGTTTGCTGAGCCTGTTTCTCTGCTAGCTGGACCTGTTGCTCCAGGAACTGAGAAAAAAAATTCTCCATTTTGTTTTGTGTGGCCCTTCGGATACAGGGGCCGTCCGATCCCACTTCTGACACCACCTGTGGCAGGATGGCCTGTAGGCGTGGTCAGTCAATAGTCCACACGTGGAGTTTCAGGTTAAAGCAAATGTTAAGTGGTTTTATTTCTCCACAGTAGAACGTAACATTTGGGCACACCGTCCCTTTAAGGCAACACAAAATATAGCAGCAAAATAAATCCTGCTCCACATTGGGAGAACTTACTGTAAGGAATCGGGGGCCACGTCCCTTGCGGCGTGACCCCTCCTTATCCACTACCAGTACTGCAGCGGCTGCTGCCCCTGCCCCCCGTCGCTACCCATGCCGCCGCCCAGTGCATACCTTAGTATGAGGTATACTGAGGTATAGCCTTGAACTCTGCCGTCGCCATCTTGGATTCTGGCACTGATGTTACAGACCCTCAGCTGGGCTCTACTATTTCCTGGTCTCTCAGCCACTCACGAGCAGCTCCTCGACACACCTCCGCCATGCCCCTCGTCCGGATTGGTCACTGTCGCTTTAAATATCCGGCTGTGACTTCACTTCCTTGCTCTGCATAGCTCCTTGCTTCCTGTGTAGCCTGGATACTGTGTCGTGCTCCTGTTTGTCTTTTCTCCTACAGATTTGAACCGGCTTGTCTGACTTACCCCTCTGGCTCCCGACTTCAGCTTACCCATCACGATTCTTACCTCTCAGACCCTTGGACACGGAAACGGATTTAAACTACGGAACTCTCTATACTCCTGAACTCGGCAAGTACAACGACTATTCTAAATCTTAACCCAGGCCTGGCCACGCTACAACCACATCCCGGACCCACTCCCTCTGCTGTCGGTGTGTATATTCAACATCCCACCTCAGTACAGGGGACTGGCCTGGTCTATGGGCTGCACAGCGTGACACTTACTAACACTACAAGCCTATCTATCAGGCTGGCTGGCTAATCCATTACCAAACCGTTAACCTATTTCAAACAGTCAGAAAACAATATGAACAGTTCTTACTGTGGGTTAGAGATGTAGCTGTGAATCGATCTGCATAGCAGCTTGTCTAGGATAGCTCTGAGACAGCCACCTGATTACCAGCAATGACTTCCTTATATCTCATGCTGGTTGTCAGGTGTGTTGGCTTCCTTCTGATT
Organism: Ascaphus truei; assembly: GCF_040206685.1. NCBI lineage: Eukaryota > Metazoa > Chordata > Amphibia > Anura > Ascaphidae > Ascaphus > Ascaphus truei. The sequence continues at coordinate 37,311,850 of NC_134492.1, read as the reverse complement.
ACTCAACCATTCCTCCTGGGTTAACCCTCTGAGTGCTGGATGAAGCACTCAGACGTATGTCTCCCAGGCAAAACTGTTAGTGGCTGACTTCACCCTGTCACACCGCGCCACCGCGCCACCGCTCACGGCCATGCGCCTCGACTGTATCAACATCAGCCTCGCACAGTCAATTGTAATTGACGCGCGCTCGCACGGTAGCGCAACTCTATTGAAGAAGTACTCACGGTCAGATGAGTCGGGGGAAGTGTTTACAATTTCTTCAAAGGCTCACGCATGGACAGAGGAGAGCAAGAATAGCTGTGTTTTACTGACGGAAGCCGAGACATGTTCAAAGTCTCGCAAGAATCCTCACTGGCCTCAATGCGCTTCGTAAATTGGGAGTGAAATGTAAAAAAGATAGGTAACGTGCATTGAGTCAAACCTTTGTTAAATTCTAATTCGACAAGATACTCATTCTTGTGGTAAGAAGAAGACAGCTTTAAAATATTTTGGAAGGGGGCTTTTAAAAGCCTGTTCATTTGAATTAATTAAATTAGTTATCCATCCATGACATATAGTACTGCCACCTTAGAACAAGAGAAAAGGTGAAAGAAAGTCTATTATCTTTTTCTGTTATCCAGGAATATGATCAAACAAATGTCAGAGCTAGAGTTATAGCTCCTGAAAAAAAAGTGGTGCGTTAGCAAAAGAAGTTTAAAAGAGATCGAGAATATTATGAAATAAATAGGTCTTAAAACTGGAATACAGTTAAAAATCCTGCTTGTATAACAAAGGTTTCTCCTATCAATACAGACTATCCAAGGGGCATGGAGAGATGCCCAAAAAAAAGATGATAGCCTGGGAGACAGATACAAGACTGGACATCAGAACATTAAAAATAAATCGGAATAAATATAAAAGAAATAAATCTCAAAATGTGGAAACTTTAGATTAAAATCAATGACTAATAGACAATTGAGTTCTCCAATTTCTGATTCATTTTTTCAAAGAATGTTATTCGGGTCCCATGATAGAACCAGCTGAGTGGAACACAAGTGTCAGTCTGAACTGAGAACTAGGAAAATAATAGGATATGAAGGAGCAGTTAGAGGTAATACAGCAAAAGAAGAGAATACTAGTAAAGAAACAGAATTAAGACCCAGCTTCACTTCACTACAAATGAATAGAAGTTAAGGTGAGCTGATGTTTAGCCAGTGCCGGTTTAACCATTAGGCCAGCTAGGCAGCTGCTTAGGAAGGCAGAATTCAAGGGGGCAGTTTCCTAACTCGATTTCTCTTATCCCCCAGAGCAGGGTAGTTGCTAGGTGGCTGAGCAGTTTCCTCCATCCTGACGTCCTGACATCCATCCTGAGTTCCAACGGGACCCCCTCAGGACACATTTACAGCGGCGACAGGTTGCCTCCATACTCCCATGTACCCTCTGACGTTGCAGAATCATTACTAATATGTACGTGAGAATTGGGGACTGGCGCCCATAATACATCTATTTTTACTGAAGCAAGAATTGTGCTTGTCTTCCTTTCTCTCTTTTCAAAAATAGAAACGATATAAGCTATTCTATATGATACACACATAACAAAAATCATCCACCACATTGTTTCTGGCGGATGTTCCATATACGGTGGCATTGTTAGGTCATTAAAGTCCTATGAAACGAGGTGTTTGATATAAGTGAGACACTAAATAATACGGTAGTACCATCGCCATACTGTAGGGGCATTATTACACAAAAGTCTGGTTGCAGAGTTCTATGCCTTGTCTCACCATCAGTAACAACCCCCTGCTCAATGACATTACTGCACCCCGTCACCTGCCCCTGTGACCTCTGTCTAATCACCACCCTCTTCCCCACCCTGAACCCGTATCACTAATTTAGTGTATTTCTTATGTGGCTGCTACTAGTAATAAAAGCCTGGTACTGTAGTTTGTGGCATTGTCTATTGTGGCAACTAGTATAAAAATATAATATACCAGTGCATGCACAAAAAGGTATATCAACAAAGTAAATAAACAAAAAGGGAATTGCTGCAAAGATTCCGTATAGTATTTTTAATACATATAATAATCACACTTACATATCAGAATACATTAACGTTATTTTATTTCCTCTGTCTGCGGGGAAAAGGGTGTTTCGATTAGAGGAAGTGCAGACCCTCCCATCATTTGCAGATTTCTACTACAGAACAATCGAGCAAATACTTACTTTTCCTAAGTTATTTGGAGATACAAAAAACTCATAGGCGCAGGGTTCGCTCTGTGTATGCTCTGTACAAGACATCGAGATTGATAAATAGTCAAATGTACTGTATGCAATTAAACAACCCATGCACTGATTTGCTACTGGCCGGTAAAGTGGGAGAGGACACCTTTTTACTGTCAGCACACGAGTTGCCATTGGACAGGAGATCCAATTAATTAGGGGAAAGCGGTGCTTCTAAATGACCAGGGCTATTTTTGTGGGGGACTCGGAACGGAGTTGTGTCAACATTTTTTGAGTTCCAACACCCTTTGTTTAGGAATCGGCAAGAAACTCCAAATAGTGGTTATAAAATTATACAAGAACAAACAAAAACAAAAAATAGAAAAGGGGCTTTCTTTCAAGCTGATTTATTGTAGTTTGCATATCAATTGAAACAGCAGTTTCCCCCCACCCCCCTCCCATCTCCCCCCCCCCCCCCCCATCAACCCCCTTTTTTTTCAGGATGGGAACCCCGGAACAGAAATGCGTTCTTTTCAGCTCCTGGGATCCACCCAGTTCCCGAGATATTTACCGGTAAAGGTTCTGCCGGTACTTCCTGTTATTTAAATCCATCAGATGAGGTTGAAGCTTCCTACTGGCCCGTGAGACGCAAGAGATTGAAACCACCGTTATGTTTCCTCTGTTGGGGACTGCAACGTGCTACGTCCACTGATAAGTACCTCGAGAAATAAGGCGTTCCCACACCTGAAAATAGTGTGTAGCCAGGTCCCCCGCTGTGGCGCTGCCCCCCCTCGCGACACTCACCGCGGCAGCAGGGCAGAATAGCCGTTTGTGGGGAGATGCGGGAGGGTACGCGGGGATAGCGTGACTCTCTGGCAAGCGGCCGGTTGTCAGGAACACGTGCGGACGCGTTGCCAAGCCGATGTCGGGTCCCGGTGCAGGGCGCCGCCATAGGGACTTGCGCACGCATGCGCAGAAGACATTTTGGTGCGGAGAAGGCCGGGAAGGTCGCGCATGCGCAGGACAAGCGCGCGAAAGGCCACCAATGGGAGGAGAGCTCTGTAAGGGGACTACAAGTCCCATGAGCCTCTGGAACGGCTCCATGACGCCAGGGAGCCAATAGGGCTGCAGGAGCTCTGTTTGCAACATAGAGATACATTTTCGCGCGCTAAGGCCACGTTAGGCAGTTGGTGACAGGAGCAGCTAGGGGAAGGAGGTAGGGTGCTGGAGTCAGTGACTCCCGGCACTAGGCCAGTACTCCCCTAGGCCACAGTACAGCCCTGAGTCATCCTAGCGGAGTGTGGTAGGGACCGGCCCTATGTAGGGACTCTGCTCCCTTATCTAGTGTTAGTAGGGAACAAGCGTACGGATTGTTTGCTGAGAGCGAGCTAGACTACCTTTGCGGAGGCCAAGCAAGGATTGACTGCGGCCTGTGGATCTCAGCCTGGTTCTCGTCAAGGTACCGACGGCGTGGAGAAGCGGTGATATTATCCAAACCGGAATTCACCCCAGCTTCGGAGGACACCCCGCCGATCCCAACCCAGTGGTATCGCGGTACCCGTGGCTGGAGCCCGGGCAGGTAACTCACCACCTCACGTGCACCAACAAGGCCTATCATCAGACATAGTGGCTGCGCAGTCACACACATATACACACACACTGGTCTATGAATTGGGAGTGCGAGACTTTGGGTGGGATTCACCGGACTTGGGGGTGGGATCATTGTGTTGGGATGGTATCGTCCGCTGTGACGCATAGGTGGTAGCGTCCACTGTGACGTATAAAGTGTGGACACCCTCTGTGGTGCCCGTTAGCGTTAGCATCGAGGAGACGTCGAGTCAGGTTGCCCTTAGAGAGGGACACCTGTTGTTATCGGTTGTAATTGCATGTTTTATAGGCACGTTAGTAAAGATATTAGTTCTTATCCAATCAGTTGTATGTGGTTATTGGGTATTGTCCTGCGAGGAACCACTCCCCCTCTGGTGGGAGCCATCGCAGGTGGAGGGCCGCATCATTGTAATTGAGTATGCTAGTATATTGCCCCAGGTTTCCCTATAGCAGAAGCTCAGCCCTCCTGTGAGCCAACAGGTAATGCACTACACCTACTGTAACATTGTATGTTCCCTTGCACCCCACACTATATCTGCGATTGGGGGGGGGGGGGAATACCCGTTACAAGTGTATTTCAGCTTTGGGGATTCATTGTTCCAATCCTGGTTAAAAAAAGGGGTGGGGAGGGGGTTTAAAAAATGAACTGGGGAACTGCTGCTTTAACATTTCTTTGCTATGGGGGCCGGCGTTTTTTCCACTGAAAATATTTTCATCTTTTTGGTGGTAGGCTTCTCTGTGAATACATCTGGGATATATGTGGAAAATAAAAAGCAATAGTATAATACTGCACAGCAATGTAACCAGAGTTCCAATTAAATAGTGGAACATTTACATGGATTCTGATTGTGATGTTTGCACCAGGCAATTTCACTTCTAGGGATAGCCTCCTACGTTTTCAAACATCAGTGGATGTCTGTGATTATGTATATGGGGATTCACAGATCTTCATATAACGCTCCATGTGATATTACACCTTAGTAAAAATAGAGAAAACAACTCCATGGCATAATACGTTTTAATAAAAAAGAGCTGGTATAAAAGATAAGATACTCACAAGCATATGGTTCAATCACGCATTTGGATAAAGCTCCCCAGTCTGTGGCACCTCCGGTCTTCTTCCCTCTGGATATATCAACAATCATGTCTGTGGGGTCCTTTACGCTCGGGCTCCTCCGCTCCTGTGGTCGAGAGGTGTCCATCCCTCCAAGATAAAACTCGGGAGAGGGTCCCGTCGCTATATCTCTCTAACCTCAGCTCATGCACAGACGGCGGATGGGTCAGATCGACGGCGGTTTCCTCCAGTGGATTCCCGTCTCTATGACGTTACTTCAGGGTGTCAATGGCAGACAAGCAATTTTAAACTGGTGCATCTAAGAAAGACTACGGTGGCCTGTGAGTCACCCTACGCGTTTCGCATTCAAGCTTCCTTAGGGGTACTGACTCATGGTACGCTATGTTTTAAAATAGTATTTACGCATTCAGATCTAATTGATATTGCAGCTGATACATAAAGCGGATCTGGTCAAGTGCCGTGTGTGCATTTAACATGTAGATTACACATAAAATAATAATAACACATCGCTAAAATTAATAACAATAAAATTGAACGGAACTTATTGATCGGTGAGATATAACTGGATTCGCAACAGTAACATGTATTAACTAAAAAAATCAAAAAAATTGTCTTTTACTAAGAAAGGATACAGTCCTAGGTGTATATATGGGCTAATGTTTCTACGTTTTATGTACTTAATTGTAGGATTCTATCATCTGGATTGAGTCTATTGGTAATTCCTTCAATAGTACTTTTTTAGTGTTCAAGTACCTTTCACAGATGCTTCGATACTGTACTTCAATTGTTCTTGAGACTAACTTTATCGAGAATTCCCAACTTCAATTGGTATTCAGATAGCAACATCTTAACGTTTCTGATAGGTTTGCAGAATTCCTTGCCAGTGTATATAATTGTAGAGCTAGAAGCGATCATAATAAATACTCTAACATCAATATTCAACATCATATACTGATAACCCAAATAGTTTAGAGAGACCAATTAGGGTCCACATTTCAAACTATTAGTATATCCAGTGTCACTGGGGATAGTCTCATATTCCCTTACATCACCAGTGACAGACCCTGCCACACCAACAATGAGATGAAGTGTGTCAAGCCCGCATTTTGGATGATGAGGGAACCAGGTGTCACTGGAGGTAATTCCATGTTCTTTACCCTATACCAATGGCAGAGCTAGTTATATTAATGTTGGGATGAAGTGTGTTCTATCCATTTTCTAGATGATATTTAATTGCATTTGGGGCCTACGAGAAGATAGTCTTTTAATGAGGGATCCATCTCCAACATGTGTGTTTAGGAGAGCCAAGACTCTAGCAGGATTTGTCTCACCAAGTGACATCTTTAAAGATACTCAAAAAGAGTGAGACTTTTCCACCAAGGGTTCATATCAGTGTGGAGCATGTAGTATATGCAAATTTATGGTGCCATCAAAGTGTTTCTCATCCCGCAGTCCACAAAGGAGATTCAAGATTAATAGCTTTATGAATTGCAATACTAGATATGTTATATATCTGCTCACTTGTGGCTGCGGGATGGGATATGTGGGTAGAACCACTAGATTGTTAAAACTGAGGATTCAGGAACACGTTAGGCTCATTAAGAAGGGAGACCTAGCACACCCAGTGGCAAAACATTTTAATGAATGTAGAAATGGAGGTGTTGACAATCTTACCTTTTTGGCCATAGATAGTTATACCCAGAGAAAGAGGGGGAGACATGATTAATCTATTGGATCGTATGGAATCCAAATGGATTTTTTTGTTAAACACCAAATCTCCACATGGTATTAATGTAGAATGGAACCTGACCCATTTTCTTGGAGAATAGTAAAGATAGTAGATATTGCTATATACTCGGTATATTCTCTAATTTCTTTTACAATAATAAAACTGTATAGTGTTTATTTTGGATGTTCTGGAATAATTAGTTCGAAGGGACCCTTGACATAAGTGAACTTTAAAACTTTAAATCATAATGGACGATAATAAAATGGTATTGAATCATTTATGATTTTTATATTCATGTTTTCTTTATTCATGTATTTACAAATGGATATTGACAGCTCTATTTAGGACATATTGTTTGTCTCAATAGTTCTCAGTCGCCTATAAAGATTTTCACCTTATTTCTCCTTGCTTAGAATTCTTTTCTACCAAGACTTCATTTCAGATTATTGATTTTTTTGATAATTAATTTGTATAGTGAATGATGCTCTAATTCAGTGCTATTGAATCCATTCGTCTCTGTTCTATAACTTTCGTATAAGCACAATCTTGTGCTTTTATAACTTGAGAGTTTTTCAATGTGCTTGTATCTCTTTTTTCTCATTTTGAAAGGAGTTTCTTTCATGACTTTAGTCAGAAGGATTCTTAAGATTTTTAAGAAAATTGTAACTCAAATATTGGAAGAAATAACTTTGTAAATGAACATATAGAATTGGTAATTTTCCACTATCATAATCTCTGCACAGTTTCTTTAGGAGACTTTGGTATATATGTATGTAAATTATGTTTTTATATTTTTTTGTGCCCATCAACAAGAATAGAACCAATGTCTGTATGCTATTTAATATTTTCACTAGTATATTTAGCTACGATTTGTTTCTTTATTTTGTTTATGGCCATCTAGCAACAGATGACGATTTAGGGGCGTTCCTACCGCTCATCTCATGTACCCATTGGCTCCCGTTTCCTTGGGGATGTCACTTCCAACTTGTTATGCCTTTCTGCATTAAAACGTGATGTGGGTGGCTCCGAGTGTCCCATGTGGGCCATAGGGAGCCGCCTCCAGTGATGACGCAACGAACGGGGAAGTACTCCGTTCCGCCGCGCTGACCGGAATAGCGGTTCCATGATGGTAAATATGGGGGCTTGGGATCTCTTTCCACAGCGCCGTGATGCTTATGTGGCTATACGGGGAAGGTTTGGCACTCCAGGATGGTTCGGAGTGCTTGGGGGCGTGCTTGGGGAGAGCGTGATGACATCACGCAATGTGGGCGGAGCTACGTCGTTACCTGTGGCGCGAAAATAGGCAATTTGAATGGGTACATAAGGAAGTATGTTTATGATCATGTATACTCCTTGATAAAGTGTTCTGAACACGAAACGCGTAGGAGGGTGTGTGCCTCCACTTTTTTAGATAGATTAATAAAGCAATATTTTTAATATAACTTGTTTGGGACCCACTTTTGGCTGTTGCGCCAGACATCACCTTTTTTCTCACATCCCTAGAAGTGAAATTGCCTGGTGCAAACATCACAATCAGAATCCATGTAAGCGTTCCACTATTTAATTGGAACTCTTGTTTACATCTGGACTCTGGCAGCTGGACTTGAGTATATTTCTGGACTTTATTTCGGGACATTTATACATTTTCGGGACTTTATTGTTTTATTAAGGAGGACATTTAGACACATACTGTCACTAATTTTTTCTAGAGTTCGGCCGCGCGTAAGGTGCCCGCGACCGGCGACGTCGCCCCAAAACAAATGCATTGCCGCCGCTTTCACTTATAGTAAGAGTGACTGCGGCAATGCAACGGAGAAACATCGCGTCGTGAATTTTGGTAGCTGGCAATATTTGATTTTTCAAGGGCTGTCGCCTCATGTGACAGCCCCTGAACCAATCAAATGCCAGTACGCCCACAACGCCGCAGCGAAGCGAAATATAATTTTCGCTAGCGCCGACGGCTGACGTCACCCGTCGCAGGCACTATACGTGCGGCCTTAGTGGTTAGCGCTACAATTTTTTCTGAGTCCGCCAGCCAATGACTCAGTCAGTACTGCCTATGGTAATAGTGGGGTACCGTGCGGATGGAATGCATATGTGTTCAAAAATACATACACAACCTAGATATCACAGTATTAATTGGCTCACCAGCCAGGAAACTCTAGTCAGCCATTTTGAATTTCCCAAGCTCCCAGAGCTTGTCAATGAACAGTCCTGCATGTAACATCAGGACTGTTGTTCCCATCCTCAGGAGGACTTCCCACCTGCAGGAACTACAAGAAAAAGCAGAGGCTGCTGCACTACCATTCATGCATAGCCCTAGAGGTACCTAGGATACTGTATGTGTGGTATCCCCTCTGTTACTCCAGGCTGTGCACTTACCTGTGATCAGTGTTCAGTGTTAAGAGGCTCTAGAAGCCAGTACCTGCGTGTGCCAGCCAGTTCCGTGGGTCTTCATGCACTCTTTGGGACTGTACTGTCACATGTGTGTCGGACATTATCCAGGCCCTCCAACATTTTGCACATAACAATAGGTACCGCTGTAATTCCTCTATGTACGCTGGATGGAGGCACGTCCAAGCAGCCTGAGTTGCCTTAGGCAGAGCTTATACGACCTGTGCAGCCGCCCGCACTGCTGCAGCCCCAGCGATCTGTGCACTTGTCTGCAGGAGATTGGGGAGGCGATCGGAGGCAATGCGGGGGCATGGCGGACGCGTCACACAGCTGGTTCGCCCTAATTGGCTGAACCAGCTCACGTGACGCTGACGTAACGCGGCAGTCGCCTGAGAAAACAAAATGTATCGTCTTCTCAAAACGCTGCTGCGTCAACACGCTACGTTCCTGGCAGGAGCGCAGGCTAACTACTATAGCCAAGTACTGAATTCTTCCTAGGAGTTGCTCTTCTCCAATATAGTAGAAAAAAGGGGGGGGGGGATACGAGCACTGCAAAAATGACACTCTGGCTAGGGCATGTGCAAAAACGTGAAAAAAGGCTTTATTGTGGCTTAACACGCCATTAAAATTACATGTCCACCGTCCTCTGACGCGTTTCGTTCCCAACGGAACTTTATCAAAGAGTATATACTCTTTGATAAAGTTCCGTTGGGAACGAAACGCGTCAGAGGACGGTGGACATGTAATTTTAATGGCGTGTTAAGCCACAATAAAGCCTTTTTTCACGTTTTTGCACATGCCCTAGCCAGAGTGTCATTTTTGCAGTGCTCGTATCTTCCCCCCCCTTTTTTCTACTATACCTTACATCGGGACGGATGCACGCAGTGGAGCGGAGCTGTTCTCGGTCGCACAGGATACGGAAGCAGCAGCAGGAACATCCGGGGGTCACAGGTCGCTGTGTACCGCGAGGGCTACCAGAAAAGACCGCCAGTGGAGGACAGGATCCCCGGATAGGAAGCAGCTGTACGGAGTGCTGCAGGACATCGCAGACCACGGAATATAGAGAGGCCCACCAGAGAAGGGACCGCCGGTTGGATACACGCTCACCGGTCAGGTTAGACGGCTTCACGTCCGTGTGCGGGTTATTTAACCCATTGCGATAGACTTACTGCTTACTGCCTATTATTCGTTACCGTACACCTCAGGTGACAGAGTACTCCGCTTGCTTAATATTAAGAAACAATTCAGACTTGCCAGCAAGGTTTTCTTTAGAGCACCCAATCTAGGGGTCATCCCCTTACTAACCCTCTTCTCCAATATATCCTGCAGGTGGCGCTACTGACTAAAGAAACATGTCTGTTCACTGACAAGCTGTGGTGTCTGGTTGCAGAGTTCTATGTCTTGTCTCACCATCAGTAACATCCCCCCTGCTCAATGACATTACTGCACCACGTCACCTGCCGCTGTGACCTCTGTCTAATCACCACCCTCTTCCCCACCCTGAATCCTTATCACTTATTTAGTGTATTTCCTATTTGGCTGCTAATGGTAATAAAAGCCTGGTTAGTTTGTGGCATTGTCTGTTTTGGCAAGTACAAAAAGATAAAGATATTTGCAATGCTCAGAGGGGACAGATATCGCAATCAATATCACATTATAATGTACCGGCGCATGCACAAAAAGTAAATAAATAAAAACAGAAGCACAAAGATATAATTCAGTTTGTTTAATACAGAATGTTTAAATGAACAGCATTCCTAATTATAAAGCTAATAAGAATAGTGTGGGACACAGGACCAGGCACACACCGCAAGTGACCTAAACCAGGGGTGCGCAAACTTTTGCTCCTGCACCCCCTTGCCTCTTGTCCCCCGGTGCTCGCGCCCCACCTCCCCTTTAGCTCAGTGCGGCGTGACGCACAGGGTCATGTGATGTTACATCACGTGACGTCATTTGACACCGCGTTGCCATGGAGACGCTTCCAGACGCCGGCTAAAGCAAGGTCAGTTGAGGTTCCAGAGGCCTCACGCATTCCCCCGGTATTTCATTTTAATGCGTTGGGGATGAGCGCGGGGTCTCTGCAACCGCCCTCGCCCCCCCCCCCAGATTGCGCACCCCTGACCTAAACAATAGAAAATATATGTTGTCCCAGCACTACAGTATTTAATAAAAAATCATATGCTCTATTATAAATATTATAAAAAATAACATCCAATACTCATGTAACCCTGCTTCCCCCCTTCCCCCAGACTCTACGGTGGTGTCTAGGGTGCATGAGGGCAGATTACATGCGGTGTGGTGCATACCTGTGAGGAACAGGAGGGCCTGAGCTTCCCGCGATGTTGTGGGGGAGCCAGGACCGGGCTTCTGGGGTGGTAGCCTCCATCTTCTCTTAGTGGTGCAGCGCCTCCATCTTCTATACTTCCAGGAATATGGGACAGGACCTGTATAGAACCCCTTGGGTCCCAGGGTAATAGCTTCCAAGTCACACACAGTCTTTGGTAACAAAGGATAGTCTCTTTATTGACAGATCAGCAATCTCCCCACGGTAGTGGCTTCCAGTAGCCGCAACAACAACAGCAAAGACTTGCTAATTACGCCGCTTTTCTTCCACACAGATAATTCCTCCTCTCCTTCCCTCCAAGTCTCTCCTCCGACAGGATGGTCTGGGCTAGGGCTTCAATACCCCGTGGCCCACCCCCGAGGTTATCCTCGCGGTGGGGCTTGGATTCTCCCCATCACCCCAGGCAGTGGGGTGAGGGGCATTGGTCCACCAAGTCTATAACTCTATCAGCTCTACTAAAGGAAGCTGAATCTTTCCACTCCTCTCTCTCTGCTCCTGCACTCTGCGCAGGTGAGACCGCGGTCTCCTTCAACTCCTCGGACCGATCCGCAGGACTCTTCGACTCACGGCATACTAACTGAACTGCAGACTCTCGGCATAACTAACCGGCAACTCCAGACTCTCGGCATAACTCACCGGCAACTCCAGACTCTCGACATAACTAACACTACTCACAGGAGTTGGCTGCTAAATATAGAGCTAGCCCCACCTCTCGTGATGTCAGCAGAACCTCCCCTCTTGCTCACGCCTGCAGCAGAGTCCAGGCCTGCATCTACCACTCAGGGCAGGGCTATGAAGGGGGAAAACCCACAGTAGAAGGGAGATAGGTATAGCCTGTGCTGTTTACAGGGGGCTACACTCAAATCACCGTTATACATTGCACTGCAGTTCATTCTCAGCCAGCAGTGACATAACTTCCCAAACAGATGGACTAAGTTACAACAAACTTCTGCAGCTCTGCTGAGCTGAATTGAACTGCGAGGGGTCTCCCTTCCCACCTGTTTATACCCTTAACCCACCAGTTGCAACATTCAGGGCCAGGTGCTGTATTATTGACAGGTAGGGTTTAACCTTTGTTAACAGCAGCCATATTTACCCTTACCGTCACAGTTTTAACTTGTAGGAGGAAGAGAGACGCCCCTCTATGTGATTTCCTTCTCTCTGTGTACCTACGGAGGTAAGTATCCCAGGAAGCAGTGTAGTCCCCAGAGCCACCGTTCAGCTCTAGAGACCCCCTGCTTCAAACCTATTTAATAAATCAAAGTGTTGCCAGTAGTGCTCCCATAAAGGGGGTGACATGTCAGTGCTAGCCCCATCTCATCATGGCGATATATAATAAATATATCTAGAAGGGGACGGGTGGGGGAGGAGACAAATGGGGAGGGGGACAGGTGGGGTGGGGGAGGGGGACAGATGGGGAGGAGGATAGGTGGGAGGAGACAGCTGGGGGAGGAGACAGGTGGGGGAGGAGAGAGATGGGGGAGGAGAGAGATGGGGAGGAGAGAGATGGGGAGGAGACAGGTGGGGTGGGGGAGGAGACAGGTGGGGTGGGGGAGGAGACAGGTGGGGTGGGGGAGGAGACAGGTGGGGAGGGGGGTGGGTGGGGGAGGAGACAGGTGGGGAGGGGGGTGGGTGGGTGGGGGAGGAGACAGGTGGGGAGGGGGGTGGGTGGGGGAGGAGACAGGTGGGGAGGGGGGTGGGTGGGGGAGGAGACAGATGGGGAGGGGGGTGGAGGGGGGAGGAGACAGGTGGGGAGGAGGGTGGATGGGGGAGGAGACAGGTGGGGGGGAGGAGACAGGTGGGGAGGAGGGTGGATGGGGGAGGAGACAGGTGGGGGGGAGGAGACAGGTGGGGGGAGGGGGGTGGGGGGGAGGAGACAGGTGGGGGAGACACAGGGAGGACAGGGAATGACAAGGGAGGGTACAGGGAGTAACAGGTAGAGGGTAGTGGCAATAGGTGAGCACTCCCTTCCTCTTCTCCACGTGTTGAGCTTTTAGCACTGCAGTCAGTCAGTTAGCACAGGAGAGGTACCCAGTCAGTTAGCCCAGCAGGGATAGCCAATCAGTTAGCCCAGCAGAGGGAGCCAATCAGTTAACCCAGCAGAGGTAGCCCAGCAGAGGGAGACAGTCAGCACAGGAGAGGTACCCAGTCAGTTAGCCCAGCAGAGGGAGCCAATCAGTTAGCCCAGCAGAGGGAGCCAATCAGTTAGCCAGTCAGTTAGCCCAGCAGGCTTAGCCAATCAGTTAGCCCAGTAGAGGGAGCCAATCAGTTAGCCAGCCAGTTAACCCAGCAGAGGTAGCCAGCCAGTTAACCCAGCAGAGGTAGCCAGTCAGTTAACCCAGCAGAGGTAGCCAGTCAGTTAACCCAGCAGAGGTAGCCAGTCAGTTAGCCCAGCAGAGGCAGTCAGTCAGTTAGCCTAGCAGAGGTAGCAGTTAGTTAGCCCAGCAGAGCAGTCAGTCAGTTAGCCCAGCAGAGGTAGCCAGCCAGTTAACCCAGCAGAGGTAGCCAGTCAGTTAGCCCAGCAGAGGGAGCCAGTCAGTTAGCCCAGCAGAGGTAGCCAGTCAGTTAGCCCAGCAGAGGGAGACAGTCAGCACAGGAGAGGTACCCAGTCAGTTAGCCCAGCAGGGATAGCCAATCAGTTAGCCCAGCAGAGGGAGCCAATCAGTTAGCCCAGCAGAGGTAGCCCAGCAGAGGGAGACAGTCAGCACAGGAGAGGTACCCAGTCAGTTAGCCCAGCAGAGGGAGCCAATCAGTTAGCCCAGCAGAGGGAGCCAATCAGTTAGCCAGTCAGTTAGCCCAGCAGGGATAGCCAATCAGTTAGCCCAGTAGAGGGAGACAATCAGTTAGCCAGCCAGTTAACCCAGCAGAGGTAGCCAGCCAGTTAACCCAGCAGAGGTAGCCAGTCAGTTAACCCAGCAGAGGTAGCCAGTCAGTTAACCCAGCAGAGGTAGCCAGTCAGTTAGCCCAGCAGAGCAGTCAGTCAGTTAGCCCAGCAGAGGGAGTCAGTCATTTAGCCCAGCAGAGGTTGCCAGTCAGTTAGCCCAGCAGAGGGAGTCAGTCAGTTAGTCAGTTCGCCCAGCAGAGGGAGCCAGCCCGTTCCACTGCACATCACAGGAGGAGGCGTGGCTGTAACGTCCTCCCTGTCCCTGCGCCCCGCCCCCTCTCTGCCCCTGCGCCACGCCCCTTCTCAAGCAAGGCAGCAATGGCTAGTCAGTGACTCCGGCTCGCGTTCCCGCCCCGTAAGCGGTGACGTCACCGCGCATGCGCGACTCACTCCGGGATTTTCAGCTGTTGGGATATCCCCCCGATCTCCCGGCCATTCACATCCTATTCCCGGTGCGCGGTCACAGTCTCTCCGGGACCGGGAAGTGTCTCGGCCATTCACATCCTATTCCCGGTGCGCGGTCACGTTTTCTCGCAGACCGGGAGATGTCCCGGTAAATGGAAACACTGGATGGATCTCTCCTGCGGGGGGGACTTGTTCCCAAGCGGACGTGACTTGTTCCCAGGCTTCCCGAACCGGGACACCTTCCCAGAGGATCTGGACTCTCCAGGCGGAGAAGGGGGAGGGGGGATACTGGACCGGATCCTGATGGAGTCGGTGTGCCAGCAACAAGGCTGGGTGCGGGTATACGGTAAGGGCAACCAGGGATCCCATCCCTCCTTATTATTGGTGTTATTATTATTAATGTTATTATTAATAATGTTATTGTTAATGTTATTGGTATTATTATTAATGTTATTATTATTAGTATTATTTTAGTTGGTATTTGTATTTGTATTATAGGTGTGTAGTATTATTGGTATTGTAGGTGTGTATTATTATTGGTATCATTATTATAGGTGGTATTTTTATTGGCATTATTATAGGTGTTATTATTAGAGGTATTATTTTTATTAGTATTATAGGTGTTTATTATTATAAGTGTTATTATTATTAGTGTGGTATTATGATAGGTGTTTATTATTATTATTATTATAGGTATTATTATTATTATTGTTGTTGTAGTAATATCTGTATTGTCATTTATTATTCGAGGGCTTCTAAACATCATCCTCTGCAAACCGAAGTCTCCAGTACCGTGTAAAAATAACACGTTCTAATTCTGCTTATCAAGTGGTTGAAAAGTGTTGCCAAACCTACTTCTCCCCATGTGTAGTGTTATTGTCACTAGGAAGGCTGTTTATTATCCAGTGGTTGGTGTGATGATCATATGATCACTTGATTTACAAACTCAACCCTCCAGTTATGTGACCAGGAATTGTTCTCCTTAATTATTACCTAATAGGGAATGTGTTGACATTGGAAAAGCAGTCCTTTTTTTAAAATTTTATTTCTTTATAATAAGTAGGGCAGTTAGATTGTAAGTTCCACGGGTCAGGGATCCCCTTTCCTATTGTTTGCCTTTGCACTTATTGTATTATACTTCTCTGCACGGTTATTTGTTTTTTTTTTGGTCTCTTTTGTCAAATACTGAGTACAGCATGTGTGCTATATAAATAAAGAAATACATACTGTGTATGAAAAATCTGACTCATTTTATTCAGCCATAGAACCAACATTTCGGCTGGAAAGACAGCCCTGGTAGCTTGATAAAAGCTGTCTTTGCAGCCGCAACGTTGGCTCTATGGCTGAATTAATGAGTCTGGTTTCCCATACACAATCCAAGTATCCTACTCGTATTTTAAAGATTTCCACACTGTTTTTTGGGAACCTGGTAGAGAGTTCTCAAGGTTCCCCTTTTAACACCCCCCTCCCCAAGCTATTGAGGTTTTAGGAATAAGGAGCTTATTAAATATTGTTATTTTTCTGGGTTCGAAGTGTAATGAGTCTCAACGCTTTCTTTTATACAAACCTCAACCTCTGGGTATGTGAGAGAATAATGTACTTGTTCTTGTGGTTTAAATGGGATGACACTTGGTAGATAAACTGAGTATCGGCACTTTTTATACAAACCAACATCTGCAGTCCCATGTTAAAGAATAAGGTATCTTCCTACTCTTCCTCGGTGGTTGAACTGGGGCGATACTAGCTGGTAAGACTACGAAAGCTCCAGTAATTGTTGAGAATGAATGATCTATTCTTCGGCTGCGCTTATAGTGCCGGCGACGGTGACTTAACGCTACGGTCGCTGGAAAAATTGACTTGACTTCCAGCGACCGCGACCACTCCGCCGTGTCGCGCTTACTATAAGCGCACGCGACAGCTTAAATACATTTGTTTTGAAGCGACGTTGTGTCGCTGTCACTATAAGCGCAGCCTTACTGTTAGTGTTGATGAAAATGCAAATATTAATACTCGTGGTACCAGTGTATCAAACATACAAATATCAATACCTGCATTGGAGTATTGATATGTCAAAAATACCAATATCAATGTGCAGAGTAGGCAATTATCAAAAATACAAAAAATTACTTTGTGTGTGTGTGTTACTGGAACTACGATTATTTATATTTGAGAATTGTCTGCTACTGCATGATGCTGTACCAGTCACAAGCTGGCACTCACTATCACATCTCCTTTTTTGTTAGTAGTGCACATATGGCGTGTGGTTACCATCAGATAATGTTATTCATTTAGTGGGTACCAACGTTTTCTGTAGCGCTGTAAATTAATGGGACAGAGCGAAATACCAATTTTCTATGCAGACTGTGAGGAGTCTATTAAACAAAAAGTACAAATGAACAATCCGTGCTCGAGCCGTCCAATGAATAAGGTCCCCCGTTGCTGCTGTGCGTGAGCGCCTCCTCAAAACACTCCTAAAAAGGGCTTCAAAAATGGAGTCCCCAGATACAAAAAAAACAGAATGCGCACCGGGGGTTAATAACCAATATTACTGAGCAGTGCTCTACTCCTAAAGGGGTACATGCATAATATGAGTACATGTGACCCTACCAATGATCACATAACACCTTATAGGTGTAAATTGACAATTTATTGAATAAAGATTAAAAACATACAATGGTTAAAATTGGGGTCCACGTGGACCACAACACATTCAAAGCAAGCGGTTCCTAAACCGCTGCTATAACACTAAAAACGACAAGATGGCACACAACACATGTATACAAAGAGACCATGTGGTCACAAATGCACTGTACAGGCAGTCCTCGTTTTACAACGGTTCGTTTTACGTGTGTATGTTGTGTGTGTGTGTGTGTGTGTGTGTATGTATATATATATATATATGTATATATAGCTATCTATATATAGATATATAGATAGCTATATGTGTGTGTGTGTGTGTGTGTGTGTGTATATATCTATCTTCAGGACGCGTGACCATGACAACGCCGCGGGTCATATGATGTCATTTTACGCAGCGCGAAGTATGGGGGGGGGGGGGCAACAACGGAGGAGAGCAGGCGGGGGGGGGGGGGCAGCAAAAAATGTTTGCGCGCCCCTGATATAGAGCACACAGTAGCAGTCATGGTGAATAAATAAGAAGGGTGCCAGTTATGGATTAAAACCCAGTTCTTTTCTGTGTGTGAGCCATTGATTGAGCCACCTGTGCTGAAGCAGGGACATCCTGAAAACCTGACCTGTTGGCTGTATGACTACATTATTTATTTTGAAGGTCGTGATACCTTTTGTATGACAAACATGGTTAGTTTATATTGTCATATGGGCCATGTGCAGGGTATTTCCTCCCCTTTGCTTCCGTTCATATACAGTGCTCCTATCTCTGTATTTTATCAGCTTGGTAAACATTGTGTTATCTCTCCTGATTAAATTGACTGTGTACACGTTATATAAAGTACTACAATCATCCCTCTGTAGAAAATGCAATGTTACATAGATGTCAGGCTCTGATGTCGTTCACTGCACTTCTGCGAACATATTGGAACTGATGTCTTGTACCAGACGTTGCTTATTGCAAGAGGTCGTATTTGTGTATGGCCTTTTGCAGCCTGTCACTTTTACATAAGGACAGCCTATGTGTAGTTGTCATGTCGGGCTAATGCATTGTTCTACTGTTGTGTGACAACCAGCCAAGACTGTACTTTTAATGTGTGTCTGATCCCAGGCCTGCAGTATTGTGTCACAGTCGGTGGTGAAGTGCTGAACGTGTGCAGAGGGAGGTCAGTGGTTTGGGGAACAGCATGTAAAACATAATCAAATAGTGTCAAATGGCCCATGTCGAGGATGCTGAGATCCTTAAAGGGGCAGTGTCGCTGAGTACCGAAAAAAGGAAGGTAGAAGTAGATATATTTGACTGCTAACTACTGGTTAGAAAGTGTAAGCGTTACGGACCACTCTTCTGCTTTTCAGGATATTAGCGGTGCCTTTGAAACAGGTGGACCTGGGTTGGATCCCGATGTCAGCTCCTTGTGAACTTGGACATGTTACTTGTCACATCTCCCTGTGCCACGAACATCAAAATCAGTCTATGCTCATTTATTCCTGCAAAATTCTACATATAGCACTGTGTACATAATCAGTGCTGTATAAGAAATATGTTCTCGTTAAATAGGTGATTGTGGTATTTATATAAAAAGTATACATATTTGTATTTGAATGTTTGCATGGTAATCGGGTCTTCTAGCGAGTATTTTAATTTTTTACAATCTTTACCTAATCTCTTTCGCAGCGGGACTGTATGAATTTTAGAATCTGCCGGTATATTGCTGGTGACATTTTTTTTCTTTTGTTCTTTGGAAAGTAATTATAATGCCAACATTAGCCACACATAAATGTGATGTCTGGTACATATTCTGCATCAATATCACGTGACCTGGGAACATACATGTTTGTTTTTAACAGGGCAAGAAGAAGTAGAATTCACAACGTTAAGGATCTTCGTTTTTTTTAATTTTTTTTTTTACTTTTTGAGATTTATATTCAAAGAAAAAGTATTGGTCATTTTTTTTTATGTGATGTGTTTTACTCAAAGTGGATTTTAGGGCAAAATTGCACTTTTAAAGTCAGTCCACGCTGCTCTTTTTATTTTGGGGGTGGGGAGTATATATCTGTTATATAAATTTGAGCTTTCCCTTTAGAGATCCCTTCGTTTCTGAGATATGGGCCATCGGGGATGACGTCACCATTTTCTATGGGTAACCCTGCTGCCATATTTGTAGTTTTTGGGGGAGCGGGGTCAAACACCAGCACGCAAAAACCAGCACGCGTATCCCGGGAATAGCAAGGCGCCTGAAGGTTGGAGTAGTGCAATTCTGCTCCGTGGAAACCACACCTCATTGGTCAGGTACATTAAAAAGAAATATCAATTATATTAATGTAAAATACTGCTGCTCTAAATAGGCCTATTGATCGTTTTTGTCATTAGTAAACAAAGTAGAATATTTTGTTCAGCATACTTTAGTGAAATTGGAAAAATTTATTTTTTTATTTTTTGCATTAAAGTGGCTTTACCTCGTCTCTTTCCCCCCCCCCCCCCCCCCCCCCACCCCTGTTGATTTTTTCAGATCCGGAACCCCCTGCTTCCTGAGATCATTACATCTGAAGGCGGTGCCGGTAGCAGCTCCAGCTAGGCACAGAAAATGTCTGTTTAAAGATCCCGTGTCCCGCAGGCCAATAGGAAGAAGCGACGTCATACTTGGAGCTTCCTATTGGCCGCGTAGTACGGGAGCTTTAATAAACAGAAGTGAGATACTGGCATCACCCTCAGAGGTAAGTATGTCAGTGAGCAGGGGGTCCCGAGAGCTGAAATGAATGTGATTCAGCTCCGGAGACCATCTGCTGCCCTCGTAGGAGGGGCATCTTCTTTTCAATATTCTACTCTCTATAAGTAAGTGGCATAATGTAAAATGTGCTCTGATTAGAGCGTAGCAAAATGCTGTATCTGTGCTCTTCATGTCTTGTAAAACAAAACTCTCCAAACAGCCGCCCAGTGCATTCTGAATTAATTTACACATTTAGATGTTCCAAATGTTCACTATGCAAAGCAAATATTACCCCAGCTTAGTTTTCAGCGTGGGTGTTTGCCGTTCACATCGTGAAGAACACTTGTAATTTAATGAGGGTTGAGAAGATTTGTGTTTCCAACCTGTTTGATCAACCCATTCAAACACACACACACACACACACACACACACACACACACACACACACACACACACACACACACACACACACACACACACACACACACACACACACACACTTGCCATACTATACATTTGAAGGGTTGTTCCATACAGTTGGCCAAAACCTCTTAGGAGTGTAATTTGCTTCCTTAGAAGAATTCAATTACGGTAAAATAACAATTGTACTGTACTTATCTTTTGAAAAACCGACTATGCTGTTTTTGGCTTCAGCTACTTCTGTTGATTTTTACAAAGGACAAAGACAATTACCTGCAGATTTGATAATTGACAAACAGTCTTATTACTGACAGAGTTTAGATAAAGGTTGGGCAGAAAATAAAATCCCGTGTGTGTGTGTGTGTGTGTGTGTGTGTGTGTGTGTGTGTGTGTGTGTGTGTGTGTGTGTGTGTGTGTGTGTGTGTGTGTGTGTGTGTGTGTGTGTGTGTGTGTGTGTGTGTGTGTGTGTGTGTGTGTGTGTGTGTGTGGTTTTTTTTTTTTTTGGAGAAATGACAAAAAAAATTTTTGTCACAAATTTGTTTGTTAGATCCTCTAAATTTTCTGTTTTGGACAAAATATTGACATATACCCATTTTTGAGCGGGGTGATACATTGGGATTTCCTGCAGACTGCATTAGAACTCATCTGATCACTGCAGGTTATTCACCTCACTAGCTGCTACTGGAAGCATATATTGCATGTTCTGGGATATTTGTAATGGTGATTCGCACAGATAGACTTAAGAGCCTCAACCTGCAAGGTGATGAAACCTATTTAGTCAACTAACATTGGCCGTCAAGGTGTTACAGAGCAGGGCACTTTAAAGAAACTCCAGTATATGTTGCTAGGTGGCACTGGGACTAGAAACAAATATTTGCACAGGTTATTGACGTTGCAGCACAGATGCAAGCAAATGCCATGTAATAACCTTCCTATCTCTGTTAACGTTTGTTTGTAGAAGATATATAGTTATATAATCGCTCTGAAAATGTAGACACACATGCTCTATATCTGCTGTATTTTCTGCTTTCTGGCTCATAGCTAACTGAGGCAAGGAATTAATAAAGTGTGTCATAGTTTCTTTAGAAAATACAAATACCACATGTGAGCAGATTCACATCTCAGACAGGTTTGCAACTCTGCCTATTCCCACTATCTCTGAGGCTGAGGCCCCGGTCTCTCCGCTGTAACGCGCGCCCGCGCTTTTGGCGGCGCGTTCAGCCGATTCCCCGGTCTGCAGCTCACTGCAGGAGGAGAGACCGGGGGGGCGTGGCGGAGGAGTGACGGGGGCGCGGCCATGACGTCACCCGGCAGGTTCGCCCTCATTGGCTGAACCGCCGGGGGGCGTGCCTAATCGCTCGACGCGAGTCCTGCTCTCAATTCTATTGAGAGCATGAGTAGCTCTCGCGTGAGCGCTGCGGCCCCCCCCTCGCAGCGGGCCCGGCGCCATTGCGGGGAGGGCTCTCATGCGCGTAAGGCCTTAGCATGCACTGCTTCCACTGCACCCAGGGATTCTGGGTAATAACATGGAAATGAGCACTCGGTGTATTACGTTTTCGCTTCTTGTCCATTTTAAAATGGATCCCTAAAAGCCCTGCCGTATTGCACACCTTTTCAGCACAGCCTGTATAAAGAAGTGCATAGCCAGTAACCCTGCTCACAGACAGCTATTACCACTTTTTGGGTTTCATCAGTGCAAGTTTGGTTACTGGTAGTGATAGTGACTACAACCAGACACACACAACGTTATGGCGAGTTAAAAAAAAAAGTGACACAACCCCTCCATCACTCAGTGTGCAGCAAATAACAATACCCCCTGTGAGCACATTCACATGTATCAGACAGCTCTGCCACCCTGCTTTGCCCCATTATCTCTTAGTTGCGTTAGTGGTTCATGGCTTGATACATGAGAGCATTTTGATGACTCTTATCAGAGTAATTCTGTAGTATTCGATACCGCGGTGGGTTCATTTTCATTAAACGAAAAATAAGAGGTTTTTCTTCGTAGTTCGTAAATGTGTTAAACATTTGTAATTTAATCTGAAACGCTAAGATGACTTTTAACGTTTGAGTTCAAAGTGTGTCTTCAAAATGTCCTCCTGCTGACAACGCACGCCCGAAAACGAGAACGCCACTGTCTGATTGCATAATCGATAACGCGCTGATCCAGCTGCTCCCACTCCGGAACGATCCTAATGCGTTTTTTAGTCCTCCTAGCGACCATCCTGTATCAGGAAATATTTTATGTACAGCGTTTTGAACCATAATTCTTGCTTTGTCTCAAGCACTTTGTAATTGTGCACTTGACCAGGTCTTCATGCCGTCACCAATTCCCAAAAATATTTATTAGATTAGCAAATAATTCTTAAAAGTAATAATCTACTGTGACAGACCTGTAACTGCTCAAACTGTCATGAAAATGTTGTGATTTTGCTGCAAGATATGCCGAAAAATAAAAGGGGCCTGTTTTTTCGTGTGTGTGTGTGTGGCACAGGCACTCCAAAGCAAAAAAGTGTTAATTATTGTGTCAATCTCTTGAGAGAGGCTCACTCACGTATGAGCCAATACACTATTTTGCTTTCGAGTGCCTGTCCTTGTTTTTGTATGTACACCTGTTTGGGCGTTATGCATCCTTTTTGCCTATTGCAATTTTAGTGTGTGCCATGACTTTGTGACTTTGTGTGTGTCTGTGTATTTAAGCCCTT
The DNA here is from genome assembly GCF_040206685.1 of Ascaphus truei. NCBI lineage: Eukaryota > Metazoa > Chordata > Amphibia > Anura > Ascaphidae > Ascaphus > Ascaphus truei. The sequence continues at coordinate 37,288,751 of NC_134492.1, read as the reverse complement.
GTTGATCCACTGCTGAATGAATCCAAGTCAAGAGTTGGTATTGCACTCACCAATATTGTGTTGCTCCTATGGAGACAGAAGCAGGGACCCCTTCCTGGCCGTGAACGCTGTCACAATGTAGGAATAGAAGATTTCTTCTTAGCACACAGATTTAATCAGGAATGAAGTTAATGCTTCAGATTTTATTTTAGCAGACCGTGAAAAGCTCGCACAATGTCTCGGAGGTCGTGCACCTGACAAAGGGGAACACACCCCCCCCCTTAGGGGGACACCCCCCCCTCCTCCTGAAACGTTGTGCCAGCCTTTCCCTATCTGCTAAAATAACATCTGAAATCTTTCATTGATTCCTGAGTAATGTTTGGAGAACTATTTTTGTGTGTGTACAGAACATGATAAGGTGCATTGCAGGCACTACTGGCAGCAGCAGCTTTAAATGTACAGTACTATATAATATACTTTTTACACTGTGCTCCGCGCTTATTTCTTTTTTTGATGCTTCCTGTACTCTGGGTTTTCCTGGAGTGTGTAAAATTGCATCATTTCACAACAGGGCACTGAATATTTATAACCACTCACATTATATAAGTTATTGTGGGTAAAAAAGTACAGCAAATACAGGTATCACTTGTGAGCACATTCACAAGTCTCAGACAGATCTGTAACCCCATTATCCACAGTATCTCGTTAGCATACAGGGATTCCACTGCAGCCAGAGGTTCTGGGAAATGACGCGTGTGTTTGTGTCTTTATTTATATACTGTAGCGCCATTAATGTACATAGCGCTTCACAGCAGTAATGCACGACAATCATAAATAACAAGTAATACAAATAACAGATCATGGGAATAAGTGCTTCAGACTTAAAATATTAACATTTAGGAAGAGGAGTCCCTGCAGGGCAACTCTGCTCCTGAACTGGGGGCCACATGCACTTCAGGGGGCGCATGAATATGCCTTGGGTGATCCCTTGGTTCATGTAGGCCAGGGGTGGCCAACTTCACTCCTCAAGGGCCTCCAACAAGTCAGGTGTTCAGGATATCTCTGCTTCAGCACAGGTGGCTCAGTCGTTGATTGAGCCACCTGTGCTGAAGCAGGGATACCCTGGACACATGACCTGTTGGAGGCCCTTAAGGAGTGGAGTTGTCTACTCCTGATGTAGGCGAATAATACAAAAATTAGAAGGCAGAACTAAAAATGTGTCTCCTTAGTTAATAACCATTTCCATTAATATAAGAGGTTGCCACGGTAACAGCTGAAGCCAGTGAAACAATTAGAACACGAGAACCCAGCAAAACATTGTGAAAAATGGTAGTTATAAATAATGAAAAGATGAACTATTATGTCATTACTTAATTTAGATTTGTTTGGGAATTGCTGCTTTTAGTGTTTTCAGGCTTCTTAATTTAACATTTAACCTATGTTTTGAATAAAATCTAAGAAAAAAATGTGTTTATAGCCCTTGTCGATCCACTGCTGGACAAAGGACCACGATCTTCCAGGTACTGCGCTTGCAAGCCACTCTTCCACGCCAACACACTTCCTCATTTCATCCTCCCAGCTTACTTTTGGTCGTCACCTTGGAATCCAGTTGAGTACCGTTGATGTCCAACGATTCAACACAAATTAACCATTCAACACAAATTAACCTGGCACCTGAAACAATATTAATTATAAACAGTGTGGAATCTGACCATATATAAATGTCCAGTTTTAGTTGATCTGGTGAAATTCAGAAAAGCCACACGAACAGTCTCGCAACATGTGGAAAAAGAAGAATATAGAAAATATCATAGCATATTACTGTTAAGTACTGTAGGCATAAAGAAACTAACACTGACCGACTGACCGACTGACAGACTAACAATACATTAAGACAACACCCAGTGGTAAGCTAGAAAAACTGTTTATTAAAATATATCAAATAAGACCATAGAGATGGTAAACAGAGCGGCTGATCATCCAATTGGAAAAATTGAAATCCTACTCACAACAAGCAGGATTAAACAAGCATGTTGGATAGTCTCTATCCAAAGGAGCTAGCCGCAAACGACAAAGGGACACTCTGCCAGAGTACTTGCTTGGCACCGAAGATGTAAGAGACCGGGTCCCCCTCGCGTCTGCCTGGTGGTCCGCAACAGTGATTAGAAGAGTCCCTCCGGGGTATTCGCGCCGACACTACCCGTGTGGCTGATCCACCTTTTCCTGTGCTCTCCTCACAGTCTACGGCGGCCGTGCGCTTTCGCGTGCACACGTGTATGACACGGAAGTGGTTGCTGCTGCTGCCTGTCTGAACAGCTCCGTAATAGCGAATCACAGATCAATAATGGTGACAACCTTCACCTCTACCCTACGCGTTTCGTGAAACAAAGTTCACTTCAGGGGTTCCAACGATTGTCATTTCTTCTTGCGATATGTCCAGCCCGTTGCCATTTCTTGTTGCTCCACTTGTGGTGATGTTGCAGACCTTTCTTTGCTTCCAAACTCATTCATTATTTTTTTCTCTCTGCAGGTAATACCCAGCATACATCTCTCCATAGTTCTTTGAGTTGTCTGACACTTCTGAATTATGTTCATGGGGTCCAAGGTTTTACATCCATACGTGAATAGGCTGGTCGAACACTTTCCTCTTAAGGCATAGTAGAAGGTTCCCTTGACATATCATCTTGTTTCTTCTAAATGTTCTTGATGACCTCCATTCCATCTTCATTCTCTTACTGGTTTCATTCTAAAGGCTCCCATCCATTGATACTTGCCGGCCAATGTAGACATACAGTAGTTTTCACTTTCTTGTTTGCTTTGGCTAGTTCTGCAGTTTGTTACTGAAAGTCTTCTGGACTTGTGACCTCACTCTGCAACCTATAATATACGCCAATATATTTATTCTTGTGATGGCCTTTTTGCTCTCAATTTGAAAAGCTATTACATGCTCTCTCACACTCACACACACACAAAATAGATTTGTTTATATTAGTTTATGGTTATGACATTTTATATGAAGACACAGGGAAACTTCCCAGGTATGTCTCACATTTAAACACAGTCAGGCTTTCGAAAGGGAAATAGGTGTAAAATGAAATTGATGATTTAAAATCTCCAGCTGCATGGATGCTAAAAATAAATGGTTGAGAAGATGGCCGATGTATATTTTGTGGAAGGCATAATGGAATTGAATCTTTGTTCAGCTTTCTTAATGTGACCCCTGAAATGTTACTGCAGCCAGTATTTTATATAGGTTTTGTTATGAAATGCGATGCCATCAGCATAAGGTCCACCCTTGGGAGGGGAATGTTTTATAGTTCTACATAGCATTTTACTTCTGGAATTACATACAGTAAGGCCCTGCTTCTCGACGTTCCGCAAATACGGCGGTTTTATAAATGTTTCCTGACCCCAGCATCCATTACCCACCCCCCCTCCAGCGCGCCGGGTTGCGTCATGCAGCCCAAGCTCTGCACATGCGCACGTTTGCGCCCCCCCCTTCCTCCTTCTCGGCTCGCTTCTATTAGCTTCTGCAATGCTGCATTCTGGGACGGAGTATGAGGGAGGAGAGACGGGAGGTCGCAGGTGAATTTGGCTTTTTTTTTGTGCCGAGCGCACAAATGCTGTGTTCCACTTTAAGGCGCTTTTCGGCGAGGGCTTGGAACCGAACCCACCGTATTAGTGGGCTCGTCTGTACAATGCCAGCATCAGTTCCCAGAACACAGAGTGGGGCGTGGGGCGATCAGGCAGACCGACTCACCTGCTCGCGCTCTCCTGGGTTCCAGCGCAGCATCTGTCGTCTTGCCATGGACTGCCTGCAACTCTGCAGTGCGGGCCGCATGGCGACCCATTGTGTGCCGCAAGCAGCCCGTGGGCCGGGTGTTTGACAGCCCCGGTATATGTCATTGCTTAGCTGACTGCTTTCACTTTTATTACAGCTATTTATATGGATTGTAAGGACTTTTTCTTCTATTAAAGAGAATAAATGGACTTCTATGACTATGAACATCATATTCTGGCATCTAAAAGGTGGCGTAACGAGGATCTCATTGAGTTAAGCTGTTTTGAATCAGTATCGGCTTCTTGTGACCTTGGAAAGGTCACTTTATCTTCCTGGGGGTCGAAAGCTCTATAGGATAGGAACTTCTACCTGCAAAATTCTATATACATTTCTGTGTACAGTGAGATATAAGAGAATATATTGTTCTAGTGTGTCCTAAAATGAAGATTCAGCTAGAGATAAAACCCCCACATGTATCCACTTTTTGTATAAAGCCTGTTTATTCCGGTTGCTATCTGCAGATTGCTGATTATTGCAATGCGCAATAGTCATTCCCATTACTGTAGCCTTGTAAGAGTTTCCAGCAAGCAGTGTGGGGGCAGCTTCCAAATATTCCTTTGTGAATGTATGAGAAGTGGGACCCACTTTCAGTTGGATTGAATCAGGGGCTGTCGGTGACTTCACATGTTCTGCTTCACCCCTTGTGGTTCCGTGCTGAGCCATTATTTCAAGCCCTGTGCCTATTGTATCAATTAATGCTAAAAAAAAATAAAAACCCCATTGGAGTCCTGTGAATCACTGCTATTTGCACAAAGTGTTCAGAAGCAAAAATACATTTTCCCTCTACCACATCCTGTCTTCTACCGTGAGCTATATTTGTCCCTAGTGGAATGTGAATCATGAAATCTTTATGTTGCATGATGTCTTGTTGAGTTCCAACTTTTGTGTATAGAGAGATAACCTGATGACTGTCCCCTCTTACATTGTAGTAGTTTATGACCCCAACATAAGTCACAGTGCAGTACAAAGGAAGTAAAAGAGAATAATAACCTAGTATAACATACGAAGTGTTACCAAGTTAACACATGCAAATGCATGGTAAGTTTTTTTTGATGTTTTGTTAATCTAATTTGTAATAAACAGACAGTGGACTTGTTTATCTCGTGCTGTGTAAAAATGTCTTTCTATCACCCAGTGTTGAGCAGAAGTTCACCTCTCCAACTGAAATGTGCTCCTTGCCAGTCGATTAATCTTAAAACGGGCTAAGAATCAGATGGTAGTATAGCGTACTTTTAGATTGTAAGCATCTCGGTGCAGGGACCTCATTACCTATTGTTTCAGTATTAAGTTGCATGTATTTGATGCCCTTGTCCTTACCGCCACGTTGCGCTGTGGTATATGTTGGCGCCAATTAAATAAACAATAACAATACAGCACATCTGAAGGAGGGGTAGTAGTATCGGTATACCATGTCATACTGTCCATCAACAAAAGAAATCGGGATGAGCCGTGAACCATGTGCCCACAGTACATCCCAAGAAGGTGCGTGTGCGGTCCTAAAAGCTGACGGACAAATAGATATGCAAATAACTATCATATTGGTCCATATGAAGGTGCCATCACTTGTCTAATCAAATTGAGCTGATGGCCTTCTATGCTTATAGGGCGACCCTTGTTCATTTAATGCCTTTGTATTGACCACCCAGATATAAAACCCCTTCTGCTATTTTTTTAAGGAAATGTACTTTGATGGGTCTTATTCTTCTTCTTTAACTGTTGATGTATCCACAGCAACAAACCCTGATAATCTGTCTCTTGAGAGAAATTGAAAGCAAGCTGCAAGATGCTAGGGCCTTGAATGCTGATCAGAAAGCAGGACAAAAATCTTGGACTTGTAGAAATGATTATTAGCATGTCAAAGGCGTTCATTTCCCAGCATCTAATCAGCCTTTCTCTCCTTTGTGCACCGGAGAACATAGACAGACGGGACATCTGTGCAGTGCCACATTGTTGTTAATCTTTGAGAGGGAGAGAAAGGTAGAGAGAGAACCTCCCTATGTTTTGGGATGTGGGATACTTCTTCAAGGCAGGGGTTGTGTCCTTTCTGCATCGAGTCGCACGGTCGCAGCGCTCGGCACTGCTGTTCTGAGAATGCACCGCGTGGCAGGGTTCTCTTTCAGCTTATCATGTTTTCTCTCGGCTTGTCATGTCGCCACAGTGGTGAGCAATACAATTATACTAATTGCCGCGTACATCCAAAAGACGCCTCATGCGGCGAGTGCTGAATGCACATTCTTATGACTCTGCCGTCTCATACGTCTCCCTGGTATCTCTGGCAGCGGAGCTGGGATTTTTTAATCATTTTATTTAACGCAGCAGTTGAAAACAAAAAATACCTAGAGAGAAAAAAAACTGTGCTGAGCAGTGTTTACTGATTTACAGGGGCAGTCCCACTAATGGATGTGTAAAAAAAAAAAATGACCTAACTAATCTAGTTATGTTAAAAGCAAAGATTTGGCTTCCTTTTTGTTCTCCTCTGAAAAAAATAATCAGAAATGGAATGAATTAGGGGCCCCTCAATTGGGGTGGTGTTTGTCAACGTATTTTTTTTACCCCATGGAAAAAAAGGGTAGGATCTGTGCAAACACTTGGGGAACACACACCAACATCAGACAAGAGGGAGTACTTGTAGGTATCATATTTTGTTTAAAAAGTCACCATTGAACCAGAAGTAACCTTTAAACATGTTATTGCCATTAGCACACTCCTAGGAGAGATTGGCCCTTTAAAGTGCAGCAAATAAGGCAGCTGAACCAGCTCACAAGTCCTAATTGGTATTGTTTACAGGTGCAGTCCCACTTAGCAGGCAAAATATGTTTATTCTTTAAATATCTTATCAGAGTAAAACGTCTTCCTTTGATCCAATCACGTGCAAAGTTACATTGGTACCTATTTGTTGCTTCTAATGAGTGAATACTTGTTCTTTGTGTCCCCTGCCATTCTTATCTGGTAATGTTCTTCCACTCTAACTCTGTGGAGAATGATGGCAACATAATTAGTTTACACAACCACAAAAGGGAAAATAGCATGAATTAACACTTTGCCTGCGTATACACCGGTATACAAACACTCATCAGAAAATAGATTACATTATGATTGCAAAAAGCCTCCAAACATCAGTAGGGGATATTAAAAATAAGACAAGTGCTATAAATCAGACAAGTGAAACTGCGTGCCATTATTTTCCGAGAACCATAAATTGCCGACATTTAACCTACTGTATTAAACACGCTACAGCCATTAGTTTTATTTTTGTCCCAGGATACATTGTCCCTTCAAACTTTGAAAAAAATATTTTACAATACTTGTTTTGAGCAGTTGTAACAATAACAGTTAATACTTATTGAACTGCTAGTCATTTATTTTGATCTGTGACTGCCATTTCTAAATCCAATAGGACAGGGAAAATGGTAATTCATTATATGCTTTTATTTCTCTCTCTCTGTGTGTGTGTGTGTGTCCGTGTGTGTCCGCACACACTAGAAAAATTAAGAACTATGGATTGGGCAAGAGTTTGAAGTCAAATTGCAGAGTAAATGATTACTTGAGCATTAGGTGATACCTTTTTTAATTTTTTTTTATTTGGACTAACAATTGATTTTATAAGACAAGCTTTCTTGTCTGACTATCTTTCTTTTTTTTACATCTGTGTTCTGCTCATGGAATTTTTGTACAGGCAGTCCTTGGTTATCCACCGGAATCCGTTCTGGAAGTAGCGTTGGATGGTGAAACCGTTGTAAAGTGAGTCCCATGTTAATCAGTGGCGGTGAGCGTTGGATAACGCTTTCCGGTGTCAAAAAACAGCCCATAGGGTTGCATTGTAAAGCGTTGGATATGCCATTCTTTGTAACGTTGGATAGCGACGACTACCTGTAAATCAGTATTGCTGACCTGAGGAAGAGAGGACAACTCGCGAAAACTTGTCTTACAATTGATATTATTTGTAAATTTTGGACATTCATGAGAAGAGCACTCCATCGATGTGTAAGATGATCGGCCTCCACAAAAAGCTATTGGCAATGGAGAGCATGAGATGAATGGACATAGGCTGGCCCAGTGCAAATAAGACATTTGGAAGATCAGGAAGTATATACACATGTTTTGGGAATGGAAACGTTGATTTTGGCATTGAGTATGATGATGTGGCTGCTTTGAGTAATGATAAACTGGTAAATTATTGCTTAGGGTTTCTTGACCAGTAGCTCACTGCTGTCATTTCACAGAATTAGCTTAAGGAATAGCACAGTGCTGCAATTATACTGTATTTTGAAACTATTTCTTGGAGGGTCTTTCTTCCTGTATGTGTTCGTGCAATCCGAAAATCTTCAGTAGCCGCCTATGACATGTTTAATGAAATATGAATATATGAATTCCAGCTAACAAGGTGGCTCTGTTCCATAGGTCCTGAGAATTCAGTATCTCAGGATTGTCCTATACAGAACACAGCTGAATGCTGCTTTACTGGGATTTCCACCGCTGATTACATGTAGATGTCTTGCAGAGAGTGATTGTGTTGGATTTAAAATGTGGTATTTGACTTTTCAAAAACAAATGGATCGTTTGGCGAAGTTAAGTCAAATTATTGGTCAATACTTTAGCATGCAAATTTAATGTAGCAGCCTCCTTTTGTTGCCCTTCTGTCCAAACCAGAACCGTAACTACCCTGCTAAAATCTTGCAATGAAATCCAGTGTGGAATGGAACGGGGTCAACTCACTGGTGCAATATTCCTAGATTTTGCAAAGGCTTTTGATACTGTTGATCATGCTATCCTGCTTAACAAACTCCAGAGCTCTGGAATAGGGCAGCATGCTTTAAACTGGTTTCAGTCCTACCTATCAGGTAGATCCCAACATGTGTCTATCTCAGGCTCTAACTCCAACCCATTGGATATCACCTGTGGCATCCCGCAAGGCTCTGTTCTGGGGCCCCTACTCTTCTCAGTGTTCATCAATGATCTACCCACAGCTTACAAGGAAGCTTCAATACACATGTATGCAGATGACACAATCCTTTATGCGCACAGCCATAGCCTCTATGACCTTGAACACATACTTCAGTCTGACTTTTTGAGACTCGAAAACTGGATTTCACAAAATAAACTGTTTTTAAACACTGACAAGACTGTAACAGTGGTATTTGGGACCAAGACTAAATTTTTAAAGCGTCCAGTGACTGAGCTCCAGATCAGAACCAACGCTAACACCACCTTAACTCCTTTAACTCCTTTAACTAGTTTTAAATACCTAGGCATATGGTTTGACTCCCACTTAACATTCGGAATGCATATTGATACCCTGACATCCAAAACCTATGCCAAACTAGGTGTACTTTACAGGAACAAATCCTCCCTAAGCCTGCTGGTCAGAAAGTGTATTGCACAGCAGATGCTAATGCCAATTATCGACTATGGAGACATAGTATATGGCTCAGCACCCCAAACCTACCTTGGCAAACTTGACACCCTCTACAATTCAATTTGTCATTTCGTTCTCCAATGCAACTACAACACACATCACTGCGAAATGCTCAAAGAACTAGATTGGTCATCACTAGAGTCTAGACGCAAAGTTCACCTTTCCTGTCTTGCCTTCAAATACTTTCTGGGCAAGCTACCCATCTATCTGAACAAGCTCCTCACCCCTACCACATGCAGCACTTATCTAAGATCTGACTCCAAAAGACTGTACATGGTCCCAAGGCACAACAAAGTATCTGGCTGCTCCTCCTCTTACCGTGCACCCCAAAACTGAAACAACCTACCGGAGACTCTCACATCCTCCACCAGTTTAAGTTCTTTCAAAACTAAGGCTGTCTCACAGTTTAATCTGGTCTGTAACTGTTTCATACGCCTATAATATACATCTCCTCTAGCTGTGCATGCCATGTATTGTTTATAATGTATACCCTGTTCATTTATGTAACTGTATTTGTAACCATGTATTATTTGTCATTAACTATGTCCAGGACATACTTGAAAACGAGAGGTAACTCTCAATGTATTACTTCCTGGTAAAACATTTAATAAATAAATAAACCAGGGAGTCACAATATCTAGGACTATGACCGTTATCTCGCCCGTCCCCATACTTCTGATTGAACCCTCTTGCAGAGCAATGCATTGATATGCCCTCTGTATAAAAAAGGCGTTAAAAAGAGGGATTGGGTATTTTTCAAGGAATCTGCACACAAGCCATCAGTGGACCATCACAGATTGACTTGCCGAGAGCTGTCATTTTGAAATACACAAAGCTCTGAGACACCTGTTTATGAATATTTTCTGAGTTTGGTTCAGGCAGGTATGAGGGCTGCCGCTTTAACCATTTGAGCCCCATGATGGAGCTACCATGTCATCAGGTCTGGAACTCCAGGAGCCCCAGGCATTCTGCTTGGGGTCTAGGAGAGAGGGTGCTTCTGGGGAGGGCCTCCTCAGTGACATCACGTGATCGCAATGTGCCAGAGGGGTTGTGCCTGCTCTGTTCCCCGACCCCCTCTTCCCCCCCCCCCCCCTCCCCAGATCAGTTAGCCGGTTATTGTAACTAACAAAATAATCCAAAAGATTCAATCTAATGTCCAACAGGTCACTTATAGCAGGGATGCGCAAAGTTTTTAACTTGTGCCCCACCCTGCCTGCTTACCTCCCTGCTCACGCCCCCCCCCCCCCCCGGCTCCAGCGTCAAATGACGTCACAGGGTCATGTGACGTCACGGCATGGCTGGTTACCATGGCGACGTGTCGGTAAGATAAGGTAGGAGAAACTGCCGAGGCCTTGCGTGGTCCCCCCCCTGCATTTAATTTAAATGCCTTGGGGGAGAGTGCGGGACCGCTGTAGCCGCCGCGCCCGGAAATTCTCGTGCACCCCAGACTTATAGCACAGTAACTACTTCAAATAATTGGGCATATTGCATTGTACAAAAAAATAAGCGCTGCTTTTGCAACATGGTTAAATTAGCGTTAACGTGTGCTACTTATGCGTGCTACTTACGTGTGCAACGTCTGTTGCAAAAAAGTAAGTAAACCTAAAGAGAAACCTACTGGAAAATGAAGGTTGCGTGCCCCACATTCCTAATTAGCTGGGATATATTTGAATTTTTTTTGACCATGGTTGTATAACAGACTAATCAATTGCATGTAAGCTATGTACGTATTTAACTGGTTGATTGGACCGTGTCTCAATCTTCATGGACCAACACAGTTTTTTTTATAAGTGGGTTATTGTGACAGCAAGCCAGGAAAGCTACGGATTCATTCTTCATGCGATCACCATCATTAAACGGAAAAGTCTTCAGTGGCAGGAATGGAAAACAACTCTGAAAATTGTTCAGACAGCCTTCTTGATTTGGCTTGTTTGGAAGAAACAATCTTCATAAGGGGGGGGGGGAAAGACATCTGGGAATGTTTAGATTTGATTACTTATATGAGAGGTTTTTTTCCCCCCCCATGCTCCCTTGAACCATTATATAGATTTATACTTTCATCATATTTATTATAACTATGTTGTGTGTGTGTGTGTCTATATTCATGTACATATTCGTCTATATAGGTGTGGATACATTTTTTTTAATACATGCATTTTTCATCATCTTCAGCCCTTGTCGATCCACTGCTGAATGAAGGCCTCTCCAATGTACTTGCAGGTATTGCGGTGGCAAGCCTCTCTTCTCCACGTTGCTCCAACAATGTTTCTGATTTCATCTTCCCATCTTATTCCCCCTGACATACTGACCTTATTGGGAGCACAGGCAGTCCTGGTGCTCTCCACCTCGCTCCTGCCTTAGGTCAGTGCTGCGGCCGGTCACAGCGTGTCCAATCCTGCTTTTGATGTTGCGCTAGAGAAGCAGAATCTGGCACACTGTTGGCATTCGCGGCAATGACTGACGGGTCAGTCAGGCTGTGCTGCAACACAGGCGCCCGGGGGTGCATTTTAGGCGCTTGGGCTTTATCCATCCTTGACCATAACTTTGGTAAATGACCTAATTGGGTTATATCACCTAGTACTGTAGCTTTGGGATTTGAATGTAAGCTTGTGTCGAGCTCGTTGAGGAACCAAGGATCACCAATTTAAAGCATTTTCATAGGGTGGGAAAGCATATCCCACTATCGGAGAAAAATCAAGAACTTAGGAACAGGGAACCATACCTTTTGAAATAAAGGATCACTAATAAAAATGCTTTGGAAGTAGCCAAGCACGTTCCAGGCAGGTTGACTGCAGAGCGCAGAGACCAATCACTAGACATTCAGCTGTTACTCAAGAATGTATGCGAGTTTGTCACTTGGCTATCTTGCTCCTTAGACATGCCCTTTCAACCTAACATGGAGGTATGCGGGATGTAAAAACAAAAAGAACAGCTGCAACCGGAATGACTATGTTTTTCTTCTCTGGCAGTAAAGAGGTTAATCTTTCAGTGCCCTCTCCAGAGATCAGAATATACCACCTCAGGATTTTCTATACATCCGAGTTGCTGAGGTATTTATAATATTGGGTGGATGTTGATTTTAATATCGGTCAGTAAACTTAGATGTGTAAATATCACTGATTTACTTTCTTTCTTTTTAAACTGAATTTCTCCATAAACCAATTACTGTGCGTGTTTCAGCACTGGGTTTCGCTTCTGCCAGTGTACAATATCTGCATTCTCCACTTGTAGCAGATGGGCAGACCAATAGGACAAATGGTCTTGATCTGACAACTATGTTTGTGTGTTAACCTTTAGTCCCACTTGGCAGTCTCCCTCTGTCCCCCTCTCTCCCCCTTTTTGTTTTCTTGTACAAATTGCTTTTAAGTTGCTGATCTATCCCAATCGCCTGCTTTGGTATCCTCCAGTAGTTTTTTCTTATGTATTGAAGATTCAAGCTCTCTTCCATTGTTTCCTATTCCTTCTGTTTGCTATGGCACAGTAAATACACTAGCCCTCTTCTCATTGCATTCACTAGGGGCCTATGAGAGAAAATGGAAACCAATGTATATTGTTAGAAAATATATGACTTTGTACCATGACGCATCAAAATACAAGAGTTTTCTTAGTGTCAGAAATAATGTATGTTATGTTAATCTCTAAATTAACCTTTAGACCTCTCTGGACTCTCTGGAGAACTCCATGTTACCCTCCTGCACACTTAATATTTCAAACGCTTAGATCTCCTTAGGCTGCGTCCATGGTGAGTGATGCCGGGCGGAGGCGCACTGAGACCCGCTTTCCCTGACCTTAGACCGCGCGCCGTCCGGGGGCGTGTCAGGGGGCGGGCCACTGACGTCACGGAGCTAGTTCGCCCTCATTGGGCGAACCGCTCTCGTGACTGGCCCTGCGCTCCCATGAGCGTAAAAATTTTACATTTTGCTCAGACTTACGCTTCCGCAAGCGAGCCCCTACTAAAGCCGCTCTCATTGCGGCTGCAGGGGCTCAGTGCCGAGCCTAAGTGCGCCTCAGCACGGTGCGCTGACCATACCCGAGGCCTTAGAGTCAAGGTAAGTTTTTAGAGTTGCAGAGGCCTCACGTGATGCCATGAGGAAGAGCGCGGGGCCTCTGCAACCGACCGCGCTCCCCCCACTTTGCGCACCGCTGTAGTAGACGATGCACCTTTAGGCCGAGTCCACGGTCCCTGCTGGCGTGCTGAGGCGCGCTGAGGCGCAGGGAAAGCGGGTGCTTTCCCTGGCCTTGCGGTTGCTTACCGCAAGCGCTCTCAGCAGCCGTCAGGGGGCGGTCCGGGGGCGGGCGCGTCACTGGCCGGGGGCGGGCCAGTGACGTCACGGAGCTGGTTCGCCCTCATTGGGCGAACCGCTCACGTGACCGGCCTGTCTCGCCGGCAAGCGGGGGAATTTTAAATTCCCCCAAGACCTGCGCTTCCGCAAGCGCGCGTAAGCGCAGGTGAGCCCCTACTAAAGCCGCTCTAATTGCGGCTGTAGGGGCTCAGTGCTGAGCGGGAGCGCGCCTCAGCGCGCTTCCGCCAGCAAGCAAGTAACATGGCCGAGGCCTTAGACGACATCATTACAACACAGATGTATCAACAGACTTACTGCAAACATCATTAACATATTGATTTGAAAGCGGAGACTGGACTATAACGTTACACGTGTGCACTTAGCCCCTTGCCACTTTTCCCAGCCCTTATCTATTATTCCCCTTATCCTATTCAATATGTTCTGGAAGACGCAGTTATTGTCTTACTCAATCAATATCAATTTGTATCCAGTCAGCAGCGGTCTGCGTTGTACGAGGCTCGGTTCCTGGACAAATCATTTACATGATTGTATCAAGTGAGGGCTGAAGTTGGTCACCGTTACTCGTATTCAGACAAAGAGAAATGAAAGTATTTATAGAACACTATAGGCAGATGCAGCAATGAGCAAAGTGCTTTAACCTTCAGTGCCAAAGGGGGGATGCAAAGCAATGCAATGTAAGTATATCTGGCACTAAAGGGGGTAAAAGGAGATTGAACAAAATCCCATGCAGTCCCATTTATAGTCAAACTGAATCAAATGCAGTGACACGATAAAGGGGTTTATATATGTCTGATGTGATATATATTGTTTAAAGTTGGACATCTATATGTAATGTATCTTAATATATAAAATCGAATGGTTAGTGAGGTTAGTGCTATCTGCGGTGAATCTGATTGGTCCTCAGCCTCTGGCCAATCAGATTGCTGTGTGTGACGTCACCCAACTGCCACTCTCTTCCCTCGCCGCTCGCCACACACACACACACACACACACACACACACACACACACACACACACACACACACACACACCAAATCACCTCTCCCTCTCCCCCTCCCCGCTCCAAATCACCTCTCCCCCCTCCCCGCTCCAAATCACCTCTCCCCCTCCCCAGCGGCATCACCTCTCCCCCCTCCCCGCTCCAAATCACCTCTCCCCCTCCCCGCTCCAAATCACCTCTCCCCCCTCCCCGCTCCAAATCACCTCTCCCCCTCCCCAGCGGCATCACCTCTCCCCCCTCCCCGCTCCAAATCACCTCTCCCCCTCCCCGCTCCAAATCACCTCTCCCCCCTCCCCGCTCCAAATCACCTCTCCCCCTCCCCGCTCCAAATCACCTCTCCCCCCTCCCCAGCGGCATCACCTCTCCCCCTCCCCAGCGGCATCACCTCTCCCCCTCCCCAGCGGCGCTCAAACTCACCTCTCCCCCTCCCCAGCGACCTCACCTCTCCCCCCTCCCCGCTCCAAATCACCTCTCCCCGCTCCAAATCACCTCTCCCCCCTCCCCGCTCCAAATCACCTCTCCCCCTCCCCAGCGGCATCACCTCTCCCCCCTCCCCGCTCCAAATCACCTCTCCCCCCTCCCCGCTCCAAATCACCTCTCCCCGCTCCAAATCACCTCTCCCCCTCCCCAGCGGCATCACCTCTCCCCCTCCCCGCTCCAAATCACCTCTCCCCCTCCCCAGCGGCATCACCTCTCCCCCCTCCCCAGCGGCGCTCAAACTCACCTCTCCCCCTCCCCAGCGGCATCACCTCTCCCCCTCCCCAGCGGCATCACCTCTCCCCCTCCCCGCTCCAAATCACCTCTCCCCGCTCCAAATCACCTCTCCCCCCCCCCCCCCCGGCGGGGGAACAGGCAGCTGCCACGCGGCGCGTAAGATGGCGGACCCCCTTCCTCCCTCGCGGCGCCGAAGATGGCGGCGGCCGGAAGTACAGGTAGGTGTCGCTCCCCCACCTCCGGCGCCAAACTGAAGTGAGAAAGGGCGCATCAACTGAGACGTGTGTGTGTGTGTGTGTGTGTGTCACTGTCCACTGTCCACTGCCCCCCCTCCTGTCCACTGCCCCCCCTCCTGTCCACTGCCCCCCCCCTCCTGTCCACTGCCCCCCCCTCCTGTCCACTGCCCCCCCCCCTCCTGTCCACTGCCCCCCCTCCTGTCCACTGCCCCCCCCACTTGTCCACTGCCCCCCCTCCTGTCCACTGCCCCCCTCCTGTCCACTGCCCCCCCTCCTGTCCACTGCCCCCCCTCCTGTCCACTGCCCCCCCTCCTGTCCACTGCCCCCCCTCCTGTCCACTGCCCCCCCCTCCTGTCCACTGCCCCCCCCTCCTGTCCACTGCCCCCCCCTCCTGTCCACTGCCTCTCCCCCCTTCTGTCCACTGCCCCCCCCTCCTGTCCACTGCCCCCCCCCCTCCTGTCTACTGCCCCCCCTCCTGTCCACTGCCTCCCCCCTCCTGTCCACTGCCCCCCCCCTCCTGTCCACTGCCCCCCCTCCTGTCCACTGCCCCCCTTCCTGTCCACTGCCCCCTTCCTGTCCACCTCCCCCCCCCCTCCTGTCCACCTCCCCCCCCTCCTGTCCACCTCCCCCCACTCTCCTGTCCACCTCCTCCCCCTCTCCTGTCCACCTCCTCCCCCTCTCCTGTCCACCTCCCCCCCCCCCTCTCCTGTCCACTGCCCCCCCTTCCTGTCCACTGCCCCCCTCCTGTCCACTGCCCCCTCCTGTCCACTGCCCCCTCCCTCCTGTCCACCTGTCCCCCTCCCCCCCTCTCCTGTCCACCCCCCCCCTCCTGTCCACCCCCCCTCCTGTCCACTGTCCCCCCCTCCTGTCCACTGTCCGTCCCCCCCTCCTGCCCCCCCCTCCTGTCCACTGTCTGTCCCTCCTGTCCACTGTCCCCCCATCCTGTCCACTGTCCGTCCGTCCCCTCCTGTCCACTGTCCGTCCCCACCCCCTCCTGTCCACTGTCCGTCCCCACCCCCTCCTGTCCACTGTTCATCCCCCCCCCTCCTGTCCACTGTTCGTCCCTCCCCTCTGGGGAACACGGAGAAAGAGGGAGAGAGAAGGGAGCGGGAAATTTTACTCACGGCCAACGCCAGGTCTCTCTCCCCCTCGCCACTACAACTCACCTCTCTCCCTCCCCGCCGCCGCTCCAACTGGAACAGATGGCGGCGCCCGGAAGGACCCCCTTCCTCCCTCGCGGCACCCAGTGAGAAGATGGCGGCGCCCGGAAGTACAGGTAGGTGTCGCGTGTGTCGCTCCCCCACTTCCCCACCCCCCCACTACTCCCCCCCCCCCACCTACCCCCCCACCTCCCAGAGCATGCTCTCTACGGCTCAACATCCCCGAGGAGCAGGAGGAGGGCGGCAGGGACTTAATGCTGCTAGGTGAGGAAATGCAGGGGGAGGAATCCATGCCTTTGAGGCGCCCCCCCCTGCCTTTGACGCCCCCCCCCCTGCCTTTGACGCTACCCTCCCCTCTCCCTTTGACGCCCCCCCCTCCCTTTGATGCACCCCCCTCCCTTTGATGCCCCCCCCTCCCTTTGAGGCCCCCCCTCCCTTTGAGGCCCCCCCCTCCCTTTGACGCCCCCCCTGCCTTTGACGCTCCCCCCCTGCCTTTGACGCCCCCCCCCCCTGCCTCCGGCCAACGCCGGGTATACATACACCTCTCCTCCCCCCCCATCACACTCACCTCCCTCTCCGGCGCTGACTCACCTCCCCTCCCTGGCGCTCACTCCCCCTGCCTTTCACGCCCCCCCTCCCTGCCTCCGGCCAACGCCGGGTATACACACACACCTCCTACACCCCCATCACACTCACCTCCCTCCCCGCCGCTGACCCACCTCCCCGCCGCTGACTCCCCTCCCTGGTGCTCCCCGGCGCTCCACTCACATCACCTCCCACACACTGACTGACACACACAACTTACTGACACACACACACGCTGGCTGACGCACACACACACACGCACTAACTGACGCGCGTACACACACTGACTGACACACACACACACACTGACTGACACACACACACACACACTGACTGACACACACACTGACTCACAGACACACACTGGCTCACACACACACACTGGCTCACACACACACTAACTGACGCGCGCACACACACACACACTGACTGACACACACACTGACTGATACACATACTGACTGACACACACACACACCGACTGACACACACACACACCGACTGACACACACACACACACCGACTGACACACACACACACACACCGACTGACACACACACACCGACTGACGCGCGCACACACACCCCCACACACACTGACTGCCGCACGCGCACACACACACTGACTGACTGCCGCACGCACGCACACACTGACTGACGCGCACACAAACCCTGACTGACGCACTGAGGCACACACACACACGCACACACTGACTGTGTGTGCGTCAGTCAGTCTGTGTGTGTTTGTGTTTCTGCCTCAGACTCACTGACGCGCGCGCAAACACACAGTGACTGACGCACACACGCTACATGAAGCTGTAAAGGAGGATGGGGGGGGGAACTGGATTGATGTGAATGGGGGACAAACAGAGAGAGGGGGGAGGAGAGAGAGAGGAACGGGAACATTACATCCCGGGCAACGCCGGGTCTCTCAGCTAGTAATTTATCTTTTTAAAGTTAGTGTTGAAATATAGTATGGTGGAATATGGGAATGGTTTGGGTTAGTGTAGCTGTTCTGGCCCAAGCACACCCTGATAGATGAGTAGGGACAGGCAGGTTAACTCAATCCCATACCTCGAGGAAGGGAACCGTCTTACTTGCTGAAGTGTTTATTTGGGGCAACAACATACAAATAAAAAGGGGAAAAGTACTGAGGGTACACTGGGACATGAGGGGAAGGGGAGCTATGGAAGAAGTGGGCTAAATGCAGGGATAGGTAAGACTGTAACTTTACCAGGATAGGAGAGATGTCCTCTCAAGATGGCTGCTGGTACTAAAAGACAGCATGCTGGTCTGGGCTGATGGGAAATTAACAGGGACAATACCACCTGACAATGGGAGGGGGAGCAGTCCATCCTCGTAACAAAAAAACCAGGGGGGTTGCCAAGGCAACTGGCTGAAGTCAAGAAACCCACAAGGGGTTGCAACAGCTACAGTAGGCCGAGTGCTGGCAGCCTGAAGACAGAGAGAAAACACACTCCTGGACAGTAGCTGTCGACTTTGGTGCGATGTCGGTGCATTGAGAAGGATCTTTCATAGGCAAAGTGCCCACCCTTTTCCTTATTAGCCTTCTGATAGGAAAGTTGGGCTTGGGGTACAAGAAACACTATATTGACAAGCACACACACACCCGCCCCCCCTAAAAAGAAAAGCCTTCCATAGAAACAAAAACAGCGCCGGTTCCCCTTTAAATTTGATTACATTTAAAGTTTAGTGTGCCTTCATGATGGCCATTGGCTGTCACAAGGGTGGTCCTTGTCACAGTCACTCTGGTCCTTCCTAGACTGGACAGTAATCTCTCTCTCTACGTAGGAATGCCGGCCTACCCTTTTTTACCCCAACCGATCCAGAACTCCGCAGCCAGACTTTTCAGTAGCACCAGAACGTTTGACCATATCACCCCTCAGTTGAGAAAACTTCACTGGTTGCGTACCAAGCAAAGAGCAACATTTAAACTCCTCACTATGGTACACCGGGCATTCCATGACACAGGACACCCCTACCTTCAAACAAAATGTTACGTTCCCCAGACCCACCTTGAATCTACGATCCCAAAACCTTCCCCAAACGCAAACTCCTTATACGAGCTGAACATGCCCCTTCGGGAGCCAGGGAATGGAATGCCCTCCCCATATCCATCAGAAACATCAAACACCTTTCCACTTACAGAAAACAGCTCTAGATTCGGCTCTTTGAAATCGTCTTTCCGCAACGCTGATTGATTTTTCGCTCCATCTTTTTGTAGTTTTAAAAAACGCATTGAGCGGGGTTCGCTCTGTCTACTGCTCTATCCAGGACATTGCGATAGATAGAATTGCTGTGGGCATCAACACGTTCTCCTCTTGTTTGTTGGGAAGATTGTGTCTGGCTCTTAGGGACGAGGAGGGATAGATCGCTACCACATGATAACGTGTTCATGGTGCTGGGAGGACCATGGCAAATCTTTCTGCATCACATAAGTTACCAACGGCCGTTACTTTTAGTTATTATTCAAAAAATGTTTTGTGTGATCCAAGTGGGACTGCTCCTTTATTTCTTATTTAATCGACAATTAAAGCTACAATGCAATTGATTTCAGTTAAAAGCAATCGTAGTGTGCCCCCAGCCCTTCTGGCAGCAAGAAGGTTAATCTAAATAGTTAATGACCTTCTCTTTTCCCCTGTTGTGTTGGCTTTGTCCAGCCTGCTGTGATGAATCACACTTCATGTGCTGGTTATTCATTTCACTTTATTCACCAGCAATATCCTGTTATGCAGCTGACACTGGAGAGGAGAATAGCTGTTATCTGTGTAATGATGTAGACTGAGGGTGGGTAAAGGTTGAAAGGGCAGCACTTGTCTACTGTCCCTTCTAGTGGCAGCTTGTTTCATAGCATTTAGTTATTGTGAGAAGCACCTCATTTTCATTGGTTGAATCCCTATAGCAGCCAACTCCAGTCCTCAAGGGCCACCAACAGGTCAGTATATCATATAATATATCATATCATACTTCAGCACAGGTAGCTCAATCAGTGGTTCCACCTGTGCTGAAGCAGGGCTATCCTGAAAACCTAACCTTTGGTGGGCCTTGGGGACTGGAGTTGGCAAAAACTGATGAGCAGCCAGTCTCACTTTCTAATGGTCACTACATCATTTTATAGTTCAAGTCCCATACCAGAACACAATTGATTAGGTCAAGATAAGGATCACATGGTGTATTATGTGCACCGGCTACACTGTAATGCGTGTCTTGTAACTAGCCACGTTAATTATGCAGCAACATTTCCCAAGCTGCGGTGATGCGGTGGCGTTATAAGGTCGTTTTTAGACGAATACAATTTAAGAGGACTCGACTACAAAAACAAGGCACGATGGGAGGAAACAAAAGAATGTCATTTTTTAATATTTGTGGCAATAATGAACACAGTGATGTCTTGCGTATCTCGGCTTTTAAGAGCAGCCCCACCCCTTCTTTTAAAAAAAATAAAATTCTCCAATGATGTTGCTTTAAAAATATGTTTGTGGTGTCATCAGAACACATAAGAGAAGAAAGGCAGCTTGTCAAATAAAATATAACCTCACATTAGGAGATAACTGGAGCTCAGGTTTCCTGTGTGTACAATGTACCACCCCCTGGCGGCTTGCATAGCCTTTTGGGAACCCAATCACTAAAAGCAAATTCTTTTTTTCTATAGAATAGAGCGGTTTGTGGCATTTGTAAAAGTGAGAAGATTGAAAATAAACTGTGTTTATGTTACTGTTCTCCTCAATCTGTTATTTTCAGAAGAATATTATCTTGTATACGGTCTTATCGCGTAGGACAGTTTTGGGGGAAGTGCTGGTATACAGTTGGGATAAAAGGTTCAGTCCGAAACCTAATGTGTCTGCTTTCCCAGGAGAGTTGATGCTCAGTCTTCTGAGTACTGGTGTGTGCATGATTGCTCAAGTCCTGTCCCCTCACCCCTTTTATCTCCTCTGTTCAGTTGTGTTAATGTTTAACCAGGTTTCTTAATGGCAATACTGAAGGACTGGACACTACTTCCTTCTCTAATTAAATTAAATTCAATCAGTTGTCATGAACACAATAAGATCTCAAGGCGTGTAATATAGTGCGCGCGTCAATTATAATAGACAATTATAATTACTTTCTCTACTTCCGACGTGCGCGCGTACGGCGGTGAGCGTTGACCCGGCAGATCGGAGGAAAGACATGAAAAATGTCTTTTCACGCTGCTGCCGTTGCACGTCACACTCTTTAGCCAATAAGAGGGACGCTGCAATTTAATTACACCGCTATATACACAGGGGAACAGGCTATAGGAGTTAATGAAGGGCTATGTGCGTGACAGGGTAAATGATACATATTGGGATCAGGAGGATTTAATGCTTCACTGCTCGACATTGTTACTCTTTCAGTGCTGGTGCCATTAACGATGCATTAACCCCAGCACTGCCACTGGGGCCAGCAACACATTGTTCTGCAAAGCTTTGTTGCCCCCTGGCATCCAATGGGTTAATAAGTGAGAAACAGAGCATGCACTTGGGGATAAGAAGTTCCTCAGCCATGAACTAGATTAGGGAGTTTGTAGGGCTGTGAGATGTGAGGGTGACGTCATGGCCACGCCTACCC
This sequence comes from Ascaphus truei, assembly GCF_040206685.1. Classification (NCBI taxonomy): domain Eukaryota; kingdom Metazoa; phylum Chordata; class Amphibia; order Anura; family Ascaphidae; genus Ascaphus; species Ascaphus truei. The sequence goes on along the minus strand of NC_134492.1, from coordinate 37,266,909 downwards.
GTCCGCATCATAGCCACGCCCAGCTGTCACTCAGCACAGCCCATACACACTAAATGTCAAAAAGTGTGATTCACGTGCACGAGCATTTGCGCATGCGCGAGCGCGCCAACTATAAAACAAGCCTTAAGCAGGGTCCACCTGATTTATAGTATCAGTATGTGCAATGCCATAAAAAGCTCTTATAGAGTTCTTTGTCACAGGAAATCAAAATCCCAATTAACATTGGGGCAGCTCTTTGTAACAGGAAAGGTGACCCTTTTAGACCTTTGTCCCACTTGGAAGGCCTTCTCCCCTCCCCCCCCCCCCCCCAATATAAATTGCTTTTTATTTTGCTCTTCATGCTTATCACATCCACGGCATTGTGGACAAAACCCCCAAAACAGCTGGAAGGCCTCCTCACTGATCTTCTAGTTACTGCGGATGCAAGCCTCTCCCTTTTGCTCCAACCCATTTTCTGATGTCATGCACGTATCTTACATTTGGTTGTCATGTTGGACTTGGAATTCACTCGAGTACCATGTTTGTCCAACCATGGTTGTTATTTTCTTCCGATAATACAAATATATATATATGTTATGTATAAAGAACTACAATTTATGTGTGAAACGGAATCAAATGAATCCATCGATGGGGACTATATCCACAATGGAATTCTTGATGAGTGTTTTGTGGCTGAGATAGCTATATTGCCATTATGCTGGCGGATCTTAAAGCTGCAGGTCAAGCTGGCGTTTAAAAAACAAAAACAACATTTTTTTTGTTTATTTTTTCCATTTAATATGTGCATCAATACACTCTGCACACTGACAAGTAATTAGCTAAGCTGCAGATCGATCCTTTCTCCTGTAATCGAACGCTGAAGATTCTGCTTGGGGATTCTTTATATCACTGTTAGGGCTGCAGAAGATTACCCAAGATACAAAGTGCTGTGTGGAAGATCATGTGACCAGGCAGGCACTAGATACCATTGGTGCACTGCTGGAGAGATGGCAGGGCTCCAGAGTCTGTCTCAGAAGAGGATGGAGATATGACTTTCTAAATGGTTGCTATCGAAAAAAAAAAATGCTTGTTACATTAGAATACATAAAAATAGTTTTTAAATGGTTATTTTTTTTAATGCTACAAGTATTTTCTTATAGTATAGAACTGTTTTTTTTTTTTTTAATATATAAAAGTAGGCTTTAACTGCAGCTTTAATTAGTCCTTGCAATTGCACAGAAATGCAAAAATTTGTCAAGCAGGAAACAGGTCTGTGTGATCTGGACACTGGAGGGGTGTTTGGGTGATAGAGAGACTGTGTGTGAGAGTCTGTGTGTGTCATTGTGTCAGATATATATACACACACAGTGATACAGAGCTGCTGACTGAATGGGATAGCCAGAACACGCCATACCTTCTCCAACCACCCAAGGCTTTGTCCATAGTGCAGGATATGGCAAGAGCTATGTAGCGTGCGCCGAAACAAACACTAGGACACCAATGCATAATGCGACCCCGCTAGCTACAAGGAGAGCGGCGCTTCACAATACAAACAACTTTGAATTTGAAGCGCGACCCCGGGAGGAGGAGGAAGCGCGGAAGCTAGCATGTTCTACTATGGACGCGGCCTACCTAAGTGTATTATATATTTTTGGCCACACCTGTCTAATATACACATCTGTGTGTGTTTGTTTTTGTCTGGATTTGCTTTTGCTGCCGAGTTTATAGTGTGCATGTTGATGTATACACACACATATTGACACATAGGTCGGATTGGCAAATTAGCCATGTATCCCTATAACTGCATTACATGGCCTCATACTAAAGATGTAGGTCAAGGAGGTGCCGGCACACCCAGGGCATGACTTCAAGCTGTAATCAATGAACTTATTGTTTATAGCATGTTCAACAACAATGGGAGGCTCATATTCACATTCTCTGCAGGCTGGGTCGCTTTTGCTTTTCACTTTGGAGAAATACTGGGGATTTATACAAAGGCCTCCGCTTTGACATTAGGGAGAAGTATGACCTGAGCTTTAATCGCTATGGCTTTGGCCTAGCTACATAATTTTTTCCTCTTCTTGGGTGCTAGTTCTGCTCATACCTAGGAAACCTAGTATGTTTATTTGTTTTTATTATTTATACTCTTGTTATATTTGTTATTGGCGTTTTTGCAGTTGCACCTTCCAGATTGTGTCCATAGCTATGTCTACTGTTTGCTGCCAAAGTGACCAGAGACCGATTGGGAGCAAAGCTTTTCTGTGGATAAAAATGGTAGCAAAGGTGTTACATAGACATTGATTTCAGTATATGGCCGCAGGCTCACCACATTGTAGTCTCTCAGGAGCAGGGCACTTATTACCTCTTTGTTGTCTGTGCATGTGTAACCCCTTGTGTCTGCTATCAGCACAGGACATGGCCCCTTTAAAAATTACATTCCACTGGACCATGTGCCTGTGCTTAGCCAGTGGAATGACAGTTGGTGACAGTTGCAAAAGTATTGCTCAGGGGTGGCAGTTTGTTTTGATATGGTGAGGATGCTGCAGAACACTCTGCAAGGGCCTGACTGATCCATGGAGTGAGGAGACTGGCGGATTTGCTGGCCAATACAAAGTACAGTGACACCTCAGGGAGCCCTGCAACAGCTAAGAGAAGAAATATCAGGATTTAACAGCCAGAGGAAAGAAAGAGATCCCCCTGTATTGGAACACAGGTTATGTTTTCAAATTAACTGGCAGAAGTGGCAACCTGCATCTGTTTGAATCCAGAGCTCCACGAAAGGTTATTGTACAAATACCCTGTCTGATCAACAGGGTATGTGAACTAATATGCAGTGTCTAAAATATATAAAGACAGAGACGGAGCAGTAGTGATTTGTTTTAGTAGGATTGCAGAAATACTGTGTGGTTATGTGGTAGCCCTGTGTATGTATCCCTGTTCAAAATGATAGATAAAATGATATAAAGTTTGTTTTAATTCCTTACAGTTTTGTTGTGTCTAATTACTCCTGCTTACTTACCACTCTGTGTACCACCCACTATAAGAGTTAAACCCCAAGTTACAGGACTCAGGCCCCATCTCAGTGACAGGTTCAATAGTCTGAGGTAAAGTAAAGCGGGGTTACACATGTTTGTCCTTAGTTGCATGTAACTCTGTTTATGTAATGATCCAATCTCTGTACCCCTCATTGTACAGCGCTGCGGAATATGTTGGTGCGTTACAAATAAACTATAATAATAATAGAAAGCTGCACTGTTTCCTCCTGATGATGTCACATCTTTTCTGTTGGCTGCCAGAACGAGGCTGACTCCGGCGGCCATTTTATCTTTAAATATCTCGGCAACGGGTTGTGTCAGGAGGCTGGGGAGCTGCAGATCTTAAGAAGATCCTGTCTTCCTTGTTCAAGCAATATATATAAAAAAAAATGTAGATCTAGGCCAGAGGTGGGAAACTCCAGTCCTCAAGGGCCACCAACAGGCCAGGTTTTCAGGATATCCCTGCTTCAGCACAGGTGGCTCAATCAGTCAATGACCACTGAAGCCACCTGTGCTGAAGCAGGGATAACCTGACCCGTTGGTGGCCCTTGGGGGCTGGAGTTGGCCATCCCTGATCCAAGGGGACAGCTTTTCATTGATTTAGTTGTTCACAAGTTGTGATACGTTTTTTAGAAAAACATTTTACACATCAAGTTCAACACGTGAAGATAGTTTCTGTTTACAAATGACACCCACATGACCTTTCCGAGACACCTCCAGGGAAATCATTTCACAGTTGCTTCTAAGACATTTCTAGACATCAACATCCTTTATAAAAAATGTTTAACCTTTGTGGTGCCAGTTGGACATTCCTTCTCCAGGGCATGGTTGTCATGTGATCCAAATGGTGGGGGTTTATTATGTGAATGGCGGGGTGAGGGGGAGAGAAGTGTGTATTTTGTGTGTGCGCGTCACAGTTGCCACCAGTCCGGGTTTCACCCGGAGTCTATGGGTTTTGGCAACATATCTCCGGGCTATGGGTTACCTAGTAAACCTCCGGGCGGCAGCGTCTCCCGTATCTTCTGGCGTTCTCCCGGCATCTTCCCCCTGCAACTCTTGTCAATATGGCTGCGCGTTGCCATGCCAACAGGAACGCTCCGTGACGTAACAGCATCATGTCACACCTGTTGCCATGACAAGATGACACTAGGTGACGTCACACGGCGCCGTGTTGCAATGACAACGGGCTGTCACGTGATGGCTAGGCACCATAAGGGGTCCCGTTGTCATGACGCCGTGTGACCATATTGACAAGAGTTGCAGGGGGAAGATGCCAGGGGATGCCAGGAGACGCCGCTGAAGGTAAGCGCGACATTTAAAAAAAAAAATCTCCGGGTTGGACTTCAGTAGAAGGTGGCAACCCTGGTGCGCGTATGTTAATTGGTTGGTGCCCACCACTCACTCCTGAACTCTCAAGTGTGCCCTCGGTTTCAAAAAGGTTGGGCACCCCTGAGTTAAACGGAAAACAGAAGCCATCATATTTAATCATCTTTGTGACTTTGTATAGCAAAACACTGGTCACAGTGACATGGGAACCTACACAGTAAATGTGCATGTACAGGCATACCCCGCATTAACGTACGCAATGGGTCCAGAGCATGTATGTAACACAGGCATACCCCGCATTAACGTACGCAATGGGTCCAGAGCATGTATGTAAAGTGAAAATGTACTTAAAGGGAAGCACTACCTTATTCCCACTTATCGATGCATGTACTGTACTGCAATCGTCATATACGTGCATAACTGATGTAATTAACACATGTGTAACAGGCTCTATAGTCTCCCCGCTTGCTCACAGCCTCGGTACAGGCAGGGAGCCGGTATTGCTTTCAGGATGTGCTAACGGGCGCATGCGCGAGCTGCCGTTTGCCTATTGGGCGATATGTCCTTACTCGCGAGTGTACTTAGTGAGTGTCCTTAAACCGGGGTATGCCTGTATTTCATTGCATTCCTCACTTCTGACCCAGCATGTTTGTGGAACTATTAAATGGCAGTAGGTGTTACAACTTGTCCTCTCTGTAACTTTTCACACATGCCTGCAATTACCAACCCTGACCATAAAGCTTACACATCTCTTTCTGTTATAACTGGAAGCCACCAAACTTCAGAATGTATCAAATCAATAAAACCCCCGAGATTCATGTTCTGTGGCGGATGGAGCGTAAAAAAAGGCTGCTATTTGCTTATTGCATGGAGTCAGATATTTCAGTGAATTTATTGAAATGTAGATTATGTAGCGGGTAAATAAAGGAACATGGCATTGGACCACTTAAAAAAAATATATTGTCATTAGAAATGGTATAATACGCATTTATCACTCAAGCTTCATCCCATTGAATTGTATGGGGAAAATGCAGCCATCTTAATTTCAGTCAGAAGTCCAAAAGCACCACAATTATGGTGCCAGAGTACGAACATAATCACTGTAGCCAGTAAACCTACCCACAGAAACAGCTGCCTGTGGGTAGGTTTACTGGCTATGCATCTTAACCCAGGTTGTGCTTAAAAGCTGTGCAATGCAGCAAACATAAGCTTTTAGGGGTCCATGTCATATGCAGTTGAAGCCAAAGGTGGCACTGTATGCTCATTTGCATGTTATTTCCCAGAATCCCTTGCAGTGGAAGCACTGTATGCTGGGTGATAATGGTGAAAGGCAGGGTTGCAGACCTGTCTAAGACATGCAAATGAGCGCACTGTAATAATATAAATATATCAGAATAAATGAGTACTTCAGTGTTACCTTTTTTTATTTGGACTAACAATTTATGTCATAGGACAAGCTTTCGATAGTTCTCCTCTCTTCCTCAGGTCAGCAATACTGGGTTACAAAGGAATCGATGGCTAAAACAGAAGTTAGGAAAGCAGAAAAAAACAAACAAAAACAAAAAACCCCAGAAATGTAGAGGTAGGGTGAGAAAGGGATGTCTGAAGACATTGGAAGGGTAATAAAACGGTGACAAGGAACAGCATGGAGGGGAAGGGGATGCTGCGGAGGGGGTGGGTGGTGGGGGGTGGGGGAGAAGGTGTGGAAAAGAACATTGGCAGAGAGGCAGGCAGGTTAATTACAAACAAGTGTGTGAGAAACCTCATATCCGCATTAAGTCCTCTTGTTTTGGTGTCAGTCTTATCATTCTGTGTTCAAATGTTTTCCGTTCTTGGGTGCGTTTAAACATTCCATTGAGGATTTTGATTTTTAAATCATTTATGCAATTATCTGGTTTTGAGAAGTGATGTCCCACAGGTGAGCAGTATCTTCCTTCTACGTGGTGTAGTATAGAGTGTCTGTGCATATTCGTTCTGCCTTGAAGTTTTTGGCTGGTTTCACCAATGTAGCATCCTTGGTCACACTTGTTACATTCAATCATACATACTACATTCCTGGATGTGCAGCAGTATGATCCTTTAACATTGAGTGTTCCATGGTTGTGGCTGGCTGTGAGATCTTGGCATATATTTGCAGAGTTTGTAACGTGTGTTGTTGCATGGTTTTGTGCCATTATCGGTCTTTAAGTTCGTTATGAAGTTTTCTGTTGACTAATTTCTGTTTGAGGTTTGGTGGTTGCTGGAACGCAAGAATAGGAGGTTTGGGGAACACACAATTCACATTACGCTGAAGAACTCTGCAAACGCACCAGAGAGAAACTGAGCAACAAACTGACCCATCAGCTATATGGAAAAATACATCAATTAGAATGGCAAAAATGCATAATACTCCAAACCCTGCAATTGCAAATCAGTGCAAATACCAACAAACTGGACAACTACTTAGAACTAGAAACCCTAATTGACTTTTCAAGACAGATACACACCCTCAACCCAGAAGAACACACAGCCTGCCAGGGAGTTATAAACCTGCCTGGCAGGGAATTATATGCACGCACATGCACACATATATACATACACACGCACGCACATATATACATACCTACACACACATGCACATATATACCTACACATGCACATATATACCTACACACATATACACGTAAACACACACACACACATTTATATATATATACATATACACACACACACACATACACATATATATATGTATATTCTGGGGCATGATATGCAAAGGAGTACAGTGTGTCACCTTTTTGCTTCTTGTCTGTTAAAGTGTGTGTCTCCTACCTATTGCTTTTTATGATTTGCAATAGGTTTCTGGGCCATGGTTAGAGAAAGATTTAATTGTAGCTTACAGCTGTTGGTTATCTAAAATCATTTCAGTAGTGATCTTTAATCAAAGAGGTAAATGCTGGTTGCAGCCCTGAAACTATGGTGATGATGGAAGATTGGGTGGAACTTTATCCTGAAGAATGTGAAAACAAGCTTATTTCTATTACGCCTGCATAAAAATTCCCCTCCCATAAAGTCATCTGGTTGGTGAGCGCACAGACATCTGTATTTGTGCTGGGCTTCTTCCAGAATCGCAACAAGGTCAGTGTAACTGGGCCAGGCCTGGTTTGAAGGGCAGGACCTGGATTACTGCAGAGGGTTTTTTCATACTGTGCCTCAGCTGTTCCTAATCCTGACTGCACACAGAACGCTGCGCTTCATATTAATAGCAACGCTCAATCCAGCAGCACGAGAGCATGAGCGGAATAGTCCGAGAGGATTAGCTGGGAATCCTGTTACGGAATTTACAGCGTACTCTATTACAGTAACGCCAAAGTGATATTGCAGTAACACCAAATAGAAAGTGTTGATAATGGAGTAACAGACAGCACCACCTTTTAAATATAGTATAGATCATAGGCTCAATAGTAATTAGTCTATAGGTGCGAAGGGACCCAGGGGAATCCCTTAAATCCCCTAGAGAGTAACAATCCAAACGACAAGAGGGCGGTCCCCGCACTCCTGAGTATTAATACAAGAAGAGTCTGAAAAAATGAAATCATTTATATTTAAGTAATGAAGCATACAATGTTAGACACTATATATGTAACAATAATCTGGTTTTCACTTTGTTTGGAATCACCCTTCTTACGAGAGCTCAAACTACCTATATGAGACAGATCGCCTGCACACGGACCCGTGATCTGTCTCATATAGGGTATTTTGAGGTTTCTCGTAAGAAGAGTGACTCCGTACATTTTTCTAACAAAGATAAGGGAAGTACCACATATATTTTCTTGGTGGGAATGGGCTGAAGAAAGCCGACACCTGCCTGCCCCTCCCCCCTACACTTTTCATGCTGTTTACTTCGTTGTTGTTTTTGTTGTTGAGTGTTTTACCTTGTTTGGTTCTGGTTATAAATAGTGGTAGTTGAGTTTCCCCTTCACTTTTTTCTTTTTGTGACTGTAATGTCCTTTGTGGTTATTCGGTATCATCCTGTATAGCTTTTTCTCTTGTATATATGTTTTCCGTGTGTTCTTATAGATTTTTCTCTTGTATATATGTTTTCCGTGTGTTCGTTATTTCTTTATACAGCCTATTGTGTTGATGGCTATAGTCACATATATAGTGTCTAACATTGTATGCTTCCTTACTTAAATATAAATGATTGCATCTTGTCAGACTCTTGTATTACTTTTCTTTGCATACTCTCGAGTGCGGGGACCGCCCCCTTGTTTGGATTGTTACCAAATAGAAAGGTTAAGGTTAGAATGTCTATTGGTTTAAAGGCCCATCCAGTGGACCGGTGGCAGTAATGACTTTGATTGCTTGTAACTTGACTGAAAAAAACCCCCAACGTAAATCGTATTTTAAAGAGCAAATCTATGCCGTGCTATTATAAAGAAATGATCCCAATGTTATTATATTTCTACATGCCCCCTGCCTCTCGGAGGATCAGTTGCTGGAAGGGTAGATCACATACAGTAATACAAGAACGAAACCAATCCCAAGTCAAAATGTATATTGTTTGCAAAAATGTCCTGGTGTGTTTTTGTTGTTGTTTTTTTTAAACATATTAGACATTTGTTCTTTATTGTTTGAGGTGTCACACTTAAGATTTTAACCCTTGGTACATATTACAGTTCTTTTTGGTTGTAGGTGTGTGAGCAACTTTCAATGTACCAATGTACCAATGCTTCTAGCATCAACATGAACCAATAATACCTTTTACAAGCATTCCCAAATCATTCTTTCAAAGTCAGTCTGTAAATACGGTTACCTGAAATGAATAGAGAACATGGGAAGCGCTTGGAGGGGGTGAAACACCATTCTACGTGTCAGGTATGTAGACCAGGGGTGGTCGACTCCAGTCCTCAAGAGCTACCAACGGGTCGGGTTTTCTGGATATCCCTGCTTCGGCACAGGTGGCTCAATCAGTGGCTCAGTCTTTGACTGAGTTGGCTACCCATGATGTAGAATACTTTAAAAAGAAAAAATGACAACTGTAAATGGTACTGTTAAGGAGGGGTCCTTTATCAAGGTTTAACTCCTTAAACATAGCACTGCCATGGGACCATTAGACTGCACTTTCAGCAGAACACAGTAGTGCAATTTGTACTAGACTGCTCCCGGAGTCATTTAGGTTAATCATAGGCTGTAATACCTTCTAATGGCTCAACAAGGCCCATATCTTTGTGTTCATAAAGCCATCAGACCCATCTCTCTTTGTTCAACAAGAGAGTTCTTCATACGCCGTATGTACAGAGCTCTTGAAACCTCTCGGGTGTTCAAATGAAGTAGGCAAGGTTTCTAAAGCTCCCCACACACTTGCATGAAGAACTCTTGTGGGTCCATTGAAAAGTATGACCACTTTGACAAAACAGTCTAGAGAAAAAGAGGGCTCAGGGCTGTTAGACAAGATGCAGGTTGTTTGCACCAGGTGCTCTATGCAATTACTTGCAGTATATACATCAGTATACTGTAGTTGCAGCTATTATGTCATGTCAAGTGTACTTGTTCCAGGCACTTGTAACCATTTAAAAGGATTATTGTTATTTTACAGAGTTTTATTTTTTTGCAGGAATGTGTGTTCTGGGTAAACCCACACGATATGTAATTAATTGCACTTATCATGTGCATTTATGTGTAAGTGAATAAGTTCCGCCTCATTACTTTGAATGAAATGTTTTTTTGCACATTGGCTTCACCCCGACCTTGTCAGTTGAAGTTGTGTGCCTGCTCTGAGCAGTTCATGCCCCACACACAAACAGATATTGGCGTTGAAATGAGTGAAAGAACTCCGCCCTATAACACAGCGCCATTGTTGCGGCTTTAGAATATAGGAACTGAATATGTTACATCACATCCACATATCTCCGAAATAGAGAACTACTGGAGAATGACTGAATAAAAGGGAGAAGTAATGGCAATAAATTGGTGCAGTTTATGCTCTATAATGACATGAATTCATTTATTCCACCATGCTGCAGCCTACAGACCCACATAATCCCTCTATTTGCTTATAATGTATGCCCTGTTGCAATGTAAGGGGCTGGTAGCCGTGCTGGGGCTGGGTATTGCACCTTCTGTAATCGGTGGTGGAACCTGGTCCAGGTATATATATACACACAAACATGCACACATCATTAAGTTCATGTGAATGACTGACATTTTATATGCTATTGAATATTTTTATAAATATATGTTAAAAATAAAATGATGGGGTGGTAAATAATACTGCCCATTTCCTCTTAGAGGGAATAGTGTTTTGTTTTTATTATTTACATAACCTTAAGAAAATACCATGACGGTTTTTAGTCTAATGCATTGCTCCCAATGAATACAGAGCTGTACATAGAATTTCTCAGCTCAAAGAGCTCAGATTCTACTCTTGGACGCCCGAGACGAAGGGAGATGGCCTTTACTTTAACTGGTTTTGCTCTCTTACCCAGATTTCTTTTCAGCTGCTATGCAAAGATCTGTGTAATGGGTCACTAACAAGTCCTTTTGTTCCTCAAAGATGATGTGAAAACATTGATTTGTTTGATTCCCTGTTAATGCCTTTTGGTTTTCACCTGCATAGAGGCGTCAGGCGTGTCCTTGCTTTGCCACCTGTCTACGGAAGAAATAGACTTGGGGAAACAAGTAGCCTATTCTAGGTTTGTCACAATGAGCGTATTCAGCGCCCAGGTTTAAAATGCGTTTGTGGTCAATAGTGCGTTAAGTGTGTATATTATACATTGGAAAGTTCAGCTGTATTGAAGTAAAATGTTTAAATTGGTCCCTTTTGTCCACTTGTTCTACATGTGGTATTGTGACCGTATCTGTGCTTTGTATTGTGATACTAACCACACACACAGCATTTTTCTAGCAGGTGCATGTTAAATTGTTTCCAGAAGTAAATCTAATCTTGGATGTTTTTCCACATGGTCTTCTAAGCATTTTAATATCACATTTTGAACCTGAAAACTACTGCTTGCAACATTTTCATGGCCACTGTTACTGTTTAGAAAAAAAAATCACTTAAGTAAAAGCCATGAAGGCAATAAGATTTATTGTACAAATAAAATTCTAGCAGTAACGTTTAGGTGGTTGGTAGGAAAATTCAGACAATTATCTATCTCATTAACTTTCATTTTTTGCCATATAACCAGATGCTTTGCTGGGTGTATATGTTCCAGTCTATTTTGTGATCTAACTATTTGTGGAACACCCTCTTTCACTGGCAAAGCTTCGCCAGCCAAGATCTCCTCTTCATTATGCTTGGAAAGTAATTATGATATCATGAAAACTGCTAAGCTAAACACAGGTTTGAGAATAGTAATTGTCAGATAAGCTTCTGAATGGCAGTGGTTTTCACTGCCAATAAATACATATACAGCTGAACCCTGTTATAACGCGGTGCTCGGGGTCCACATAATGAGACCGTTTTTTGTAATGAGACGTTTTTAAATCGGGAGCCACTCAGGCCGTGTTATAAGCGGATCCGCATTGTAGCGGATCGCGCTATAACGGGGTTGAGCTGTATTTATTTTCCTATGAACACAGAGACAAACCTTTCACTTTGAGGAGGAAGTCCATCTTTTAAGTGCAAATTACAGTTGTAATGACACCCACAATGTAATAATTGTAATGTAATAATGAACACACCTTCACTTGTCCATGTGAATATGTTTGTGTAAATAAAAACTCGCCAACGGAAGACGATTAAGAAGAAATCTTATGTTCGAGGTATTTGTAGTGGCCTTGATTTGGTTTAGTTGGTCTTTTAAAGCATTATGTTATGGCCCCATGTGACACTTAAAAGCCAAGCGACTATAAAATGAAATGAACGTGGAGGGAATTTATCAAAGCCTGACAGCTTTTCAGTGGAAGAGTTGTAATCCATCTTGCAGTTTGCACTTGCAGTTGGGGTCAAGCTCTTATATTTGTGTGAAGTGCTTCTGTGATCTGGCATTGTCATGAAAGTTGGTGCCTGCTTTATAATGCGTTGTAAATTGACAATTAAACCATTATCTTCCCAATAAATTAACATAGGAGCGGGTGCAGGAGACTTATTGAAATGAAATTTTTTCGCTCTCTCCATCTCACCAGGTAGTTTGTTTACAGCAGGGGGGGCCAACTCCAGTCCTCAAGGGCCACCAAACAGGCCAGGTTTTCAGGATTTTCCAGCTGCAGCACAGGTGGCTCAGTCATTGACTGAGCCACTGATTGAGCCACCTGTGCTGGCATATCCTTAAAACCTGACCTGTTGGTGGCCCTTGAGGACTGGAGTTGGCCACCCCTGCTTTAGAGAAATGTTTATCATCATTATATTGATGTTGGTAACACACATGAAGCTAAAATACTACTGTACCTCTTTATTCTTGTCACGTACAGGTGTAGCAAGACTCGCTCTTATTGGGCGAACCACTAATGTCACCCGGCTGTCGCGCAGCAGAATCAAATGTATCTGATTCTTGGCGCCCCATCACGCTGGTGCACGCACGCGGTCTATGGCTGCGATCATTGCCTTAAGGCGATTTGATTGCGCTGCGCGCACACGCCTCCACACCGTCTTCCCGACCATGGACGCGGCCTTAGTCTTACTACATCTGTACCACATACGCCAACATTTAACGTATTAAATATATCACTACTCTTGTGTCTCTTCGCCCTACGTGGAACCGCACAAAGCTGACACCTCGGCGCGTCAGATGAGTTGCACGTCTAATCTGTGAGCCGTGTTATAAAAAAACACAACAAATGTGTTTGGCACTTTTTCTGGATAATATTTCATGGTGAACTTCACTGTTGCTGGAACTTGCCCTTTATGAACGGTGGCAGTTTTTCTTATCCAGGGTTCAATGCCCACCGTACAGTGCTTCATTCTAACCCGAAGGGAACACAGGTGGCATCATTTTAGGGTATTGTTGATGAAAGAAGTTGCGTTACATTTTGCAAATTACAGTAACATTTAAGTACGCTCACTATGGTAACTCTGCAATTCTAAAGTCCATACTACCGTGCTTCAGCCTCGGCTTCAAAGCGGACATTGTACATTTTGGCATTCTCTCTATACAAGATGTGATATTGTAATATAATGGCATGCATAATATATATAAGTGCAACATATATAAAGCTCACTATAGAAAAGGGTATCCCTGCACAGAGACCTTACTATGTAAATGCTCTACAGTGATTACACAGCGCTTTGCGTTGGTTTTGTAATTCACCGAATGTAGAAAAGCAGAATCAAGAGAAAAAAAATCACGGCAATTTATCAGCCAATTTATTGGTAAGATAATGGCTTCATTGTCAATTTACAACGCATTATAAATCAGGCATTACATTTTATGACAATGCCAGACCAAAGAAACACTTGACACAACTATAAGGGCTTGACCCCAACAATGCAAACTGTAAAATGGATTATAATTCTTCAATTGCCAAGTTGTCAGACTTTGATAAATACACCCTGGTCATGTATTAGTCGCTTGGCTTTTAAAGGAGCAATCCATGCAATATCCTACGTGTGTTTTAAAAACAAAAACAAAATCAGTTCTGTACTATTACATAATACTTACAAAAATAATTTTATTCACCTCTTTTTTTATTACGTACGTAGGATATGAGGTTGAAAAAAGAAATACGGCCATCAAGTTCAACCTATGCTAAATTTAGACAGATATTTTATCCTATATTTGTACTTGCAGTATATTGATCAAGAGGAAGGCAAACACAAAACCCCAGTGAAATATCATCCAATGATCTCATAACGAAAAAGAAAATTCCTTCCTGGCTCCAAATAATGCCAATCAGATTAATTCCTGTATCAACATCCTTCTCATGTTTACTTATTTGGTATATCCCTGTATACCTTTCCTTTCTAAAAAGATGTCCAACCTTTTTTGAACATATCTATTGTATCTGCCATCACATTCTTCATGGGTAATGAATTCCACATTTTAACTGCCCTTACTGTAAAGAACCCTTTCCTTTGTTACTGGTGAAATCTCTTTCCTCCAACCTTACGGGATGTGTCGTTTGTACTGCCCTTGGGATGAATACTGTAGTTATTTTGAAAGATCCTTGTATTGTCCCCGAATATATTTGTATATAGTTATCATTTCCCCTCTTAGACTCCTCTTTTCTAATGTAAACAAATATAATTTAGCTAAATTATCCATCCCCTTTATTAATTTGGTGGCTCTTCTTTGAATTTTCTCTACTTCCATAATGTCTTTTTTAAGGAGTGGTGCTCAAAATAGTACTCCACATTCAAGGTGTGGTCGTACTAATGCTTTATACTGCGGCATAATTATGTTTTACTTCCCTTCCATCCATTGCTCGTTTAATGCAAGATAAGATCTTGTTTGCCTTTGCAGCTACTGCACTATTGCTAAACCTGCTGTCTCCAAGCACTCCTAAATCCTTCTCCATCAAGGATTCCCCTAATTGTCCCCATTTCATGTGTAAATGACATGTTTATTCTTGTGTCCCAAATACATATCCTTTATCTGTATTAAACCTCATCTGCCATTTACCTGCCCAAGTTTCCAGTCTCTCCAAGTCCTGCTGGAGAGAAATTACATCCTGCTCTAATTCTACTACCTTACACAATTTAGTGTCATCAGCAAAGATGGAGACTTTGCTCTCTATGCCAACGTCAAGGTCATTAATAAACAAGTTCTAATGTAGGGGTCCCAGTACCGATTCTTGAGGTACTGCACTCACAACTTTAGTCCAATCCAATGAGCATCTGAGCATCCTTTGATTTCTATAGCAGGTTTTACCATGTCTCCAGCAGTCCAAGATATTTGTAACACTGTCCTGTTTGTGATCATTTGTTACCTATATTCCTAGCAGTTGGAGCTGCAAACTGTAACAATAGATAATGTTGCCTTAGTAATATAAGAATACATTGTAGCTGCTGAGTTACACTGACTGAAGGATTGATTGAAACTGAATGGCAGCAACTATATATACCCCGAACATAAGATTTCTTCTTTCCCATCGTTTGGGAAGTTTGAAGTATACAGTATGAGAAGAATTTTACATTTAGTCGGCTATACACCGCATGTCCTTCCAGTGCTTGCATATGCAATTGCAGGTGCCGTCTATGAATAATATAGGTACTTAATTCCCTCCACTAACCAGTTTTATAGGGATTTTAATATTTATTGTAAAGGGATTGGGCTCCTAGCAACAGGATCATATAATTTTTTTTAAATAGAATTAGGAGAAATATGTTCGGATACTCCCACCGTAAAGGAATTAAAATTACACCACTGAGTTGCATACTTAATTACAAAGGTGCCTGCCAAGTCAGCAGTAGAATTCCTTCTGGGCTCATTATTGCTCATGTCTCACAAATGTCAGGTACTGTAGATAAGAGCGCTCTGGCATAATTGTCAAGTATTTCAATGGTAGTGTTTAGCAAGTTCTAATTATTAAGAGTATTATAAATATATTTTTCCAGCTCATGACAGGAGCGAATTATTTCTAATGAGGTTCTTCAGACACACTGCTTAGATGTTTCAGCGGCTTTTAATTTCTAGGGTGTGTTGCCTCCTTTATTTTGAAATGGTTAATATTTGATTATTATCGCCACAAGGCTGGAAAAGAGGCCAGTACTTTATTGCACAGCGAAGAGGTTACAAAGTGTAAGAATGACTCCTTAAGCGTGTGAACGGAGAATGTATCCCCTTAGCTGCCGATGATATAGACCCACAAAGCAAACGCAAGCAATAGAAACCGGAATCAAGAAATGGCCTCGCTCACGTCTCGTTTAGTAGTTATTAAACACTTAAATTTCTGTTATCTAAGCCAGCGTTTCCCAAATGGTGGGTCGCAACCCGGCACCGGGCCACGGAACCAAAATTGCCGGGTCGCAGCTAGGCTGGCCGCGCGGTGTCTCCCCTCCCGTCCTCCCCCCCCCCCCCCCCCCCAGCCCGCTCAAGTTAAAAAAAAAAATGGTGGCGATTCCCCCCGCGGTCCCGCGCGCTTGCGCAGGGCAAGCAGGGCCCGCTCCCTTCCTCCCCCCCGCTCCCAAAGTGGGACGGAGGGGGAAGTACAAGCTCCTACTGCGGCCCGCTTCCCCCCGCGGCCAGCTTCCAGAGCTCACCTCCCGTGGCACCCCCTCCCGAGCCCACCTCCCGTGCCCCCAAGCCCACCTCCCGTCCCGGGCAGCAGGGGATATCGGGGGCAGCAGGGGAAAGCGTCCGGCGGCAAGGTAAGTCACCCCACCCAGTCACTGTCACCCACCCACCCACTGTCACCCAGTCACTCTCTCCCACCCACCTACCTTCTCCCACCCACCCAGTCACTCACCCACCCACCCAGTCACTCACCCACCGTCTCCCACACACCCACCCAGTCACTGTCTCCCACCCAAGTGTCCCTGTTTCCCACCCACCCTGTCCCTGTCCCCCCCTCCCAGTCCCTGTCCCCCCCTCCCACCCACCGTCCCTGTCCCCCCCCTCCCACCCACCCAGTCCCTGTCCCCCCCCTCCCACCCACCCAGTCCCTGTCCCCCCCTCCCACCCACTCAGTCCCTGTCCCCCCCCTCCCACCCACCCAGTCCCTGTAACCCAGTCCCTGAAACCCAGTCCCACCCACCCAGTCCCTGTCCCCCCCTCCCACCCAATCCCTGTCCCCCCCTCCCACCCAATCCCTGTCCCTGCCCCCCCCCCTCCAGCCACTCACATCCGTCGTTGCCTGTAATTCACTGTTTGTGTCTGTGTGCGTATAGGGGAGAGTGTGTGTGTGTGTGTATCAGTGTCTGTGTGTGTGTGTGTATATCAGTGTCCCTGTATGTGTGTGTATATCAGTGTGTGTGTGTGTGTGTATATCAGTGTCTCTGTATGTGTGTGTATATCAGTGTGTGTGTGTGTGTGTGTGTGTATCAGTGTCTGTGTGTGTGTGTGTATCAGTGTCTGTGTGTGTGTGTATATCAGTGTCTTTGTGTGTGTGTATCAGTGTGTGTGTGTTTATCAGTGTCTGGGTGTGTATCAGTGTCTGGGTGTGTGTGTATCTGTGTGTGTGTGTGTATCAGTGGTTTGTGTGTGTGTGTGTGTGTGTGTGTGTATCTATCAGTGTCTGTGTGTGTGTATCAGTGTCTGTGTGTGTGTGTATCAGTGTGTGTGTATCAGTGTCTGTGTGTGTATCAGTGTCTGTGTGTGTGTATCAGTGTCTGTGTGTGTGTGTATCAGTGTCTGTGTGTGTCTGTGTGTGTGTATCAGTGTCTGTGTGTGTGTATCAGTGTCTGTGTGTGTGTGTGTATCAGTGGCTCTGTGTGTGTGTGTGTATCAGTGGCTCTGTGTGTGTGTATATCAGTGTCTCTGTATGTGTGTGTATATCAGTGTGTGTGTGTGTGTGTGTGTGTGTGTGTGTATATCAGTGTGTGTGTGTGTGTGTGTGTGTGTGTGTGTGTGTGTGTATCAGTATCAGTGTGTGTGTGTGTATCAGTATCAGTGTGTGTGTGTATCAGTATCAGTGTGTGTGTGTATCAGTATCAGTGTGTGTGTGTATCAGTATCAGTGTGTGTATCAGTGTCTGTGTGTGTGTGTGTGTGTATATCAGTGTCTCTGTATGTGTGTGTATATCAGTGTCTGTGTGTGTGTATCAGTATCAGTATGTGTATCAGTATCAGTGTGTGTATCAGTGTCTGTGTGTGTATCATTGTGTGTGTGTATCAGTATGTGTGTGTGTGTGTATCAGTATCAGTGTATGTGTGTGTTTAGCAGTGTCTCTGTGTGTATCAGTGTGTGTGTGTGTAGCAGTGTCTCTGTGTGGCTACGTGTGTATCAGTGGCTGTGTGTGTGTATCAGTGGCTGTGTGTGTCAGTGGCTGTGTGTGTCAGTGGCTGTGTGTGTGTATCAGTGGCTGTGTGTGTGTATCAGTGGCTGTGTGTGTGTGTATCAGTGGCTGTGTGTGTGGCTGTGTGTGTGTCTGTGCAGGCCCTATTGGCCAGTATAGGCGATAATTTTTTTTAGTGGGTCACGAAGGAGAAGTTCAAAAATAACCGTGTCACGGGAAAAAAAAGTTTGGGAAACCCTGATCTAAGCTAAATGGTGCCATTGTGGCCCTGTTCTTCCAATGAACGTACAGTGGAACACCACAACTGTAATCAAAAAACGATGGGGAATATTAAGTGTTCTAATCAGTCGGGTACTTCAGGGGTTAATGGGGATACAGTTTGATTTAAAAATACAAAGAACTCTTTTATGGCCCGTTAACCCTTGGCCAGGCCTAGTTTTAGGGCTAATAGAACCTAGAAATAAGAACATCTGTTTGGCCAGAGATGGGATTAAATTATGGCCCCACTGACACCTCTGTAAACAGGACACAGTTAAGGGTATTTTTAGCTTTCCTGGAAGGGTTCTACAGAGGGCAAAGGGGCGTGACTCACCCTTCCCTTCAAGGGATATGATATTGGAAATGATGGGTCTGACAGCAATTTATAAGAGTAACAAATGGATAATCTGTCACCGTTGTGAATATACAAATCAAATCATACCCCACACTGCATGGGTAAGATTGCAAAAGACAGATAAATGTGAAAATAGACGTTAGGCTGTAAAATGTTATATTCAGGCGTTTATGCGAAGTACAGATATAACAGTGACGATGGTGTCCGTCTAAGTATGATAGAAATGAAAGGATGAGGCCTTTTCTATATTTAGTCGGTTTTTAAATGTCAGGAGAAAAATGTTTTTCCCCCCCTTAAATGTCACCCAAATTCCTGATTTAGGACAGGGGTCGGTCGGTCTTGTGTGTTCAATGCAAGACAGTCTGGGCGTAAATGTTGGCATGTTTTAATAGAAAATTAGAACTCAACAGAGGTGTGGTTTGGGATCAGAACACGTGAATTCAATTCTACTCCAGTGACCTCTCTGGGACAGGACCTATGACATATGGTAACGTAGTGTGTATGGATTTCTGTTTGTTTTATACTTTTATTTTAAGAAACTGCTCTGCATTTATTGTAACTGTATGTGCTTGTAATAATCTGTTTCTGTATTCTAAAGCTGTGTGTGTGTGTGTGTGTGTGTGTGTGTGTGTGTGTGTGTGTGTGTGTGTGTGTGTGTGTGTGTGTGTGTGTATATAATCTTTAATAAGTAAAGCTTTGGGCTCTGAATAAACTGTTGCGGGTTCTATAGAGAGTATAGTACATTTTCTGACACATTTTGTTACAACAGATTTGTGTGTGTTAAGTGCATAGGTTTTTTCTTTAATAAACAGGGATCTTAGACTGCAAATAATTTATTTTATATTTCTTTGGTGGTGGCAGCGGATAGATATGATTTGCAATTGAGTAAGGCGATATATTAACTCCTAGAAAGTAGTAAGGTGATATATTAACTCCTAGAAAGTAGTAAGGTGATATATTAACTCCTAGAAAGTAGTAAGGCGATATATTAACTCCTAGAAAGTAGTAAGGTGATATATTAACTCCTAGAAAGTACCTTGTGGAGGAGAAAGGTGGGTTGACTAGAGTAGCCTTGTGTATTAACCCTGGTTGCACATCTAAGGCTGCGCTTGTAGTGCCGGTGACAGCGACGCAACGTTACGTAAAAACAAATGCATTGCTGCCGTCGCGTGCGCTTATAGTAAGCGCGACGGAGCGACAGCTTGATAGTCATCTCAATTGGCTTTTTCCAGCAACCGCAGCCTGGGACGCCGTCGTGTCGCCAGCACTATAAGCGCAGCCTAAGTCACATGCTCACTTGTGTGCTGTTTGTGACAGGTGGTATATTGGAATGGAGCGAGGGGAGATGTTGTCCATTTGAGGGACCTTTGCGGATGGTGAAAAGTGTGCGAGCTTGCGAGCTGTGTATTAACCCGTGTCACGTGCTCACACGTGCGCGTCACTCGCATCACGAGCCGGCCCCATTCCCTCCTCACTGCAAGGCTCACTACGCGCTGCGTCGCGTCAGCCGCCAGGGGATGCAAGAGGATTGTGATCCCGAGCGGTGACGCGTCACGTGACAACCATCACGAGTGTCCGTGTAATGCACGATGTGCTATAAGGAAAGGAGCAAAGCAAAACATTGACTTCATAATCAGGGCTGCCGTGTGATAAAGTGAGCAAGGCCGGAGGTGGAGAGAGGTCAGGATTCTGCCGTTCCCAAAATGAGAACTGCTTTGTGTCCTGCTTGTTTGGTGATAAGCTTGGTTCAGCTCTGGTTCTGCTCAATGTTTGCAGAAAGTGCCCAGCCTGGTTGTCAAGATAAGCGCACATGACTTGGAAGGAATTGAAGAAACCATTATATCTTCTAATCGGGCTTCAATGATTTTTATAGCTTTCCATTAAAAATGTCTCGGTAACCATTTTTCATATGCCCTTATTGTTTGGCCTTATCAGGGTTTTTATTAATTTCGTAAAAGTTGTATACACCAAGGAATGTATTAGGTCTGCATTTGCATTTACTCCTGTCATTCAAAGTTGAATAAATCAAGGGCAATTGAAAGGAACTCTCTAGAGAGAAAATATTTGCATACCCATACAATTTTGGCACACACAATGTGGCTATTTTAAGCCAGACTTTCTTCCATGACGTTTGCGTCTTGGCTGGTATTTTTCGATGCCAGCTTTTAAAAAAGAACTGATAGGAATTTTTATTTTATACGCTATTTTACATTTCGCAAGCCAACACTTTCCATAAACAAAGGTTTTCAAAGCCGGACAAGTGGAATTGTGTTGGTAATATACAGTAGCGTTTTCCAAACGTAGGTTGGCATTTCTGGATGTTCGAGATTCATTAAACCGAGGCATTAGTAAATATATAACATTTGTTGTTTGCTTATTTTGTTTTTCCTTTATCCTTAGAAACCATTAAAAAATATATATGTATTTTTTTTTTTTTAACTAATTTGAAACTGATTCCAAAGCAAGTAAATGCAGCCATTAATTTTTTGGACAAGTAATAAAATGTTTTTTTTTTTAACAGGTTTTTAAGAACCAATCAAGTTTCTTATACAGTATATATTTTTTATATTTTATCATTGCCTTTAATTGCTCCAAATTTATAAACCAAGATCCAGCTGCTTTTGTACAGATTTCTCGGCTTTGTTTTTACAAATTTTGAATAGGGACATCAACAGGTTGACTTAATGATAACCCTGATGACCTTTACATCCTGTTTCCGTGGTGTCCGAGCTTTTCTGTTTTTGCTGACCTGATATCGGTCCCCACAGAGCTATATTGTTGCAGGACATAGAAACTAGACGTAGAAATGAGTGGCTGCAGCTGTGGGAACAGACGAACATTGGCCAGCATGGAATTATCATGAATAAACCTTGGGTGGATTTGTGGCTTGGGAACCCTGGACCAGTGTCCTATTGTTCCAGTGCTATGGTTACGTCCGTTGGAAATCTCAGTCAGTTAGAAGCCTTGATCCTTCTGTCGCCCTCTCGTATGGCTGGGTTCTGTATCCCGCATCAAAATGGTCTTGGAATGCTTCCATCGCCACGATGTGACGTTTATCTCCAAAACGACCCCGTCAATCAGAATGCACAATTTCTTCAAATCTGTTGCAGAATTTCTAACAAATACAGAATTTTGAAAAGAAAATCTAATCGTGTGTTGAAAAATACTGTGGAGTTGCTGTGGGGACTGGGATATGTTCAAGGGGTTTCTGCAGGTGAGACACAGGTGTTGCTGGAGAGGGTGTATCTGGAATAGGCATCTACCTGCAAATTAGGGGCAGGGTTGCAGTTGTCTGCATCCTATTAGGAAAATATTGTTGTGTCTCCGTCACACATTCTGCTTCTGTCTTCATTATTAAAGTCAAATTGGGATGCTCTTTGCACCCCAGAGTTAAGAAGAATGCATCTTACTGATGTGTTCCTAAAATACTGCACAAAACGGTCTTTAACAACTCAATTCACTGAATAGGTCTGGATGTGCTTGGTTTATAACGCTGTATACACATCCTTCGTTTAGAAACTGTAACCAGAGCCTGATTAATGCCCTCTCTGGGAGTCTGTTTTTTGAAGCCTGTAAAATAATATACTCCAGTTTTGAAACCTTTCACTTGGCAGTAAACTTCCTAAGACAATTGCAGGCAGGGACCAGTTCCTTCACAGGCTAAATTTGTCTCTTTCCTTTGCAGAGTTTAAACAATAACTGCCCCTGCCAAAAAGTTATCATCTAGCAAAGCTCCTCTGAAACTGATGTCGGGTTCCTGATAATCAAATGAATAGTATCTAAGGCCAAAGTATACAGTGAAGTCTCCGCAGAGAGATGTAACTGCTTAGCCAGATTTGTTGCAGCAAGCAGGGCATACAAGGAGCATGAGCTCCATCACATACATCATTTGATCGTAACAGACTTGTTGGATTCTTGCAAAGTTCGTATTGGTTCTGGAGAAAAGTAGATTCTCTGTAGATTGTGATACCTTTTAGCAGACCAGTGTTAAAATAGTTTTGTGCAGAGCTTTTAAAACCTGGTGGGTGGGTTTCTTCTTCGTAGGATCCTCCCTTGAAATGACAGTTGGAGTGGAGGTTCTAGGACCTTTAACCAGAAGCACAAAAAGGCAAGACACATGTTTTTGTCTTTGCAAATCCTCTGTCTGCCACCAGCATGTTAGTCACTATATCATTTCTATATAATACTATTCATTTGTGGCCACTTTCCCATCCTCCTAAGGTGCTATGGTGTTATTTAATTTACATGGGGGGTGGGAGGGGGGGGGGGGTGGTATCCTAAGCCAATGTTATCCAAGGCTAATGTTATCCCGTCTGTCAGCCCCAGGAGAGCCAATAGTGTTAACATCATTAGGGATTTTGCACCATGTTTAAATTCCCATTAAAATAAATGTTTTTTTTTTTTAAATGAATACAGTGCTAAATGTTGCCACTTTAATACATAATCCATATAGTGTGACACCCACTGAAAAGGTCATTAATCCTGGCTGCATCAGATATTATAAGAGGGCGTTTAAATATCTTTACATGTGTAGGTCAGTTAAAAAAAGAGTCTTCAGACGACATGCTTGTCTTATCTGCCCCGTGTTATGTGTCTCTCTCTGACTTTGATCTGGAATACCTTTTGCATGTTTACCTCCAATCCCTTATTTGTATATATAAATACGCTACAGAATTCCACCCCAGATTTAGCTGCATTAATGCTTTGGGATGGTAATTTGCTCTGTAATAGGAGATATTAATATGCTCGTGTGTTAGTCTGATGACATTTTTTTCACAGCTCTATGTATGAGATATAATAGTGTAACATCAATATATTCATGTATGGGCGCTGTGATCAGATCTTAGCAGACTAACGTACTAACTAGCAGACTGAGCAAAACCTAATAAGGGACCCATTTAATATCACCCCATTAGGGGAGTTATAAACTAAATATATAGCACATTGATGCATTTTCCAGTTAATTAGAATGATCAGGATTGTGATGCACGAGTGGTGCATATTGTATCGCTTTCTTGCAATGCTGCTTCTTGCACCATAAGGCTGCGGCCATGGTCGGGGAGGCGGCACGGAGGTGTGCGCGGCGCTATCACAATGCCTTAAGGCAATGATCGCAGCCATAGACCGCGCGTGCGACACCACGAGGGGGCGCACAGTACGCGTGGAATCGGTTACATTTGATGGCCAGGTCACGTGAACGGTTCACCCAATGAGGGCGAACCATCTCTGTCACGGCACGCCCCCTGACATGCCCCCCAACACGCCTCCCCATCGCGTCTACCCTGCACACAGATGGATGGAGCTACGAAGCGGGTGACATCGCACGGACACGTGCGCGCGGTCACCATGGACCCAACAAAGCATGATAGGTCGGGATTTTGCCGGCGGTGCCTGAAATCAGTCAGCGTTGCGTTTGCATATAAAGCATTACATGGCCCCGCACAAACTCTCTGTGCCACAATATACATGTTAATATACATGTTAATTTACATGTTAGGCAATCTGGCGCCTGGGATATTTAGAAGCCTGTCTTCTGGGAAAGTAAAATACGACTCTAAGTACCTTAACGGTGCAGTCCGTGGGGCTTAAATAGTTTTACACCTTTGTTTTGTTAATATATCCATTTGAGAGTTCCTGTTGCTTTTTAATCTCTTTAAATTCTTTATGGGCAAGCTACCCAGCTATCTGAACAAGCTCCTCACCCCTACCACATGCAGCACTTATCATCTGAGATCTGACTCCAAAAGACTGTTCATGGTCCCAAGGCTCAACAAAGTATCCGGCTAATTCCTCCTTCTCTTACCGTGCACCCCAAAACTGGAACAACCTACCAGAGAGACTCACATCCACCACCAGTTTAAGTTCTTTCAAATCTAAGTCTGTCTCACATTTTAATCTAGCCTGTAACTGTTTCATACGCCCATAATATATATTTTCTTTAACTGTGCACGCAATGTCTTGTATATAATGTATACCCTGTTCACTTATGTAACTGTATTTGTAACCATGTACTATTTGTCTTAACTCTGTGCCCGGGACATACTTGAAAACGAGAGGTAACTCTCAATGTATTACTTCCTGGTAAAACAGTTTATAAATAAATAAATAATGTGATTGTTTCCTTTTACCTTTATGATGTTTCAATCAGGAGATATCCAAAATCTTTTTGACTTCTTACTGAAATTCCCCATAGAAGGCAATTGGAATGAAGCTCGAGTGATTAATGCTCGTCACATTTCTAATGATTGAAAAGAAAAAAGAACGTGTATTTCTAAGAGTAGTTCGATGTCATGTGCTTTATTTGACCTGCTACGTGGGACTCCCCCCTTTTAAACCCTTTAGGATTAAAGAGACATGCAAAGCATTATCCGTCATTGTTTCCAGCACATTGTTCGTTACAATTTGGAGCTTCAAAGGATTTATTTGTCTCATTCGCTGTGTATTTCATTATTGGCCAGAAGCGGGATTCCCAGACAGTGATTCCCAAGGTATCTTCAGGGCTTTGTCAAAGAAGGAGCTATAAAGAAAAATCAAATCGGGTATTTTGTGGCTTCCTTTATCTTTTAAACTAGAATAAACAGGTATTCTGAAACCTGGCTCATTTCTGAGGAAGGGGAATGGCCCTTTTTTGATCTTCTTAAAGGATTTATGGCCATATTTCTAAAGCTGTGCTAAGCCTTGAAAGGGCCATGTAAAGTGATTGGGCTGCACTGTGCCTCATAGCGTAGCACCACTTGGTCAATATGGACTTTAATTTGTCGTTTTCATTGGTGATGTCTGTAGAATTGCGACATTCACGACTTGTGATCTTTTCTATGTGGCTCCTTTGAGTCAAGAATGTGGCAGAGCTTTTTTGCAGTGTTTGTATGTCAAGCAGAGATTAAAAATTTCCCTGGCGCCTGTGTATTACGGTAATGAGTAGCTGGTCGCAGTGCCCCCGACCCCTGCTTTACTTGCGCGCGACATCAAAGCAGGATTGGGTGGCAACAGCAGCGGTCAGCACGGTGCTGCTTAGTGTGCAGTGCTGTGGAGGGAGACACTCAACAAAAGTTTGGCTCATAAAAACTGTAGCAGGCTCCAAAGTTTTAAAAATGTTCCCCAGCTCGAGGTAAAGAGTATATGCTTCCTCTTCTGCCCCAACTGTATACAAGTAAACATTCTTCTGAGCCGTATGCACAGTTATTCTAACTATTTATACTAAAGCTTCTGCAAAGGTTGGTTGGAACTAAATGTTCCAAAGTAATTTTCAAATATGATATTTGTGGTTAGGAAAATGGTTGTTTTTGGCCGTTTGACAAACAAGCTAAAGGAAACTTTTGACCACAGGTCGTTTTTGTAGCTACCAATAAAGAAAACGTATCTCTTGTTCTATTCAACCATATGTTGCTGACCTTTTTACTAGGCCAACATCAGCTGATCAGACGGCAAAAGTCTCTTTCCAAGAGGCATCACCTTTTAAGGGCACTCCACAATTTAACGTGCTGTAATATTAAGTGATCCTGAGCTTAAAGCAGAAATCTCCCCCTCCCCCAGCAGCCTTTAATGTTGGTATCTTGCTCCCTGAGCATTTTCTGCTCCTTTTAAATGTCTTTCTAGTGTTTAAAATCATGAGTTTCGTAATCTCTAGCTTCTGAGGTTCCCATGGTAACGTTCAGACCGCATTGGGCCCGGGGATGAGTCCATTGTAACCACCTGGTTAATATTTCAAACGCGTATATCTCCTGGATGAAACATTAGATTTTAAAAACAAAATCAGCGTTGGAAAGGGCAGCAAGAGATCTGTTAAAGTAAAAATTAAAATGCAAACAAAATGACAATCAGCGTAAACTGCTGCTATCCTTTCTACCATCCAGCCGTGTATAGTGTAATCCTTTTTTTGAAGACGTATCCCTATAGGAGCTCTCCAAAGACTGATCAACAATGTACATACATGTCTGATTCTTAATGTCCTTACAAGAGCCCTTACAAAGTGGGGGAGACCATGTGGCATCCTCACTCTGTTCTAAAGCTCATTTTAATGGATTCCCTTACGTTGCTTTTAATAAGAAATGATTTGAAATGCTGGAATCCATTTTTGGGTTGCATAAATGTTCAATTTAAAATAGAAACATACATTTACCATTGTTTGTTCTCTTTGCAGAAAGCTTTTGAGTTGTGACTTTTTTTCTACATAAAGTTAAACACCTTTTAAAAAAAATGTTTTTATTCAGAATTACGTCAATACCCATTTATAAAAAAAAAAAAATATTAAACGTAATTGAAAAAAAAAAAAAGAGAGAGAGAAATAAAAATCTATGCGTTCCCAAGCAAACAGTTGACCCTTCGCTTGAATTTCCATTTTGATTCCCATTGGAATCAGTGTATAAGAGGCTGCTGTGGTTTCTATATCCTGTACAGATATAGAAGTCTGCACTTCAGTCTCACCTGTCATTCTCACACAGCTCAGTTTACGACTTCTCGTGACATTTATATTTGGAGCAGGGTATTAAGGAAATCTTGTTAACATCTTAAGGTGATTTGTACCTAGACTGATCTTTTTAACTGAAGTTACAATAAAGTACTCGTGCTATTGCTTCACAGGCTGTTTGTTGTAGGGTGCAATATATGTGCTTATTTGTTATTATTTTCCATGTTCTTTTCATTCTATTTCTCTATTGGAGATTTTTTTCACCCTTAGTATTCGCTCTTCTGTAAGATTAGTAAAAAATGACAAATTCTTTATATTTCTTTTAAATGTTTGAATCGATTCAACAGAAACGGCGAACATGATGGATTGAATAAAGAAATCTGTGTTGGCTAGTTAAGTGTGTTGAATATTAAGCAGGGAATAGGCATCCAATGTTTGCTTCATGAATTATCGTGTTAGAAGCGAGTTTGAGGAATGTCCCTTTAGGGTTGTCATGTGAGTGATACGAGGACAAATGCAGATTAATTATAGAATATCACAGTTCATTAATAAGATTTATACTGTGTGTATTCACCCGACATCATACACCTAGAGCTATTCCATGTACACAGTCGGCTTAACTCTTTTGCTGCCAGACAGGTTGTGTGTTGAGTTTCCATTTGGCCATGTGCTCACACGTTAATATAATCAACATAGCAACCCCCCTATGTTGTTATTTCTATACATTTAAGTGGAGGAATGGAAAAATCCCAGTTTCCTGGGCACCTAAAATCTCCCCCCCCCCCATCCTCCAGGGCGTGTGCGTGCGTGTGTGTGTAATAAATATATATACGAGTCCTTGTCGATCCACTGCTGGATGAAGGTAATGTGGTTGTAAGCCTCTCCTCCACGTTGCGTCAACACATCTTCTGAATTCATCTTCCCATCTTACTTTTGGTCATCGTCTTGATCTTTTGACATCCCTTGGAATCCTGTCGAGTGCCAACTTCGTCCAACGATGGCCATTTCTTCTTGCCATATGTCCGGCCCACTGCCATTTGAATTTCTGCACCCTTGTGATAACACAGACTTCTGTTTGCTTCCGAAGCCGTTCGTTCTTTTCCCTGTCTCTTCGCGTAGTACCCAGCATACATCTATTCATACTTTAAGTTGTCTGAATCTTTCATATTAATATGTCACACGTGTACATACTATATGTACTGTATATACACGCAGGACCTGCTGCTTTAACCGATCAGTGGGAAATCCTCGTGTTTAATCCACTTTTATAATTACAGAATAATTGGACAGCTTTTCACAAACTGACGAACAAAGGCAATTAAGTTACCATTGTTTTTAATACGATTGATTATACTAGATTTTATACGACTTGTTAAACATTAAATCTTATTTGCCGATTGACATACTGTATATTATTTTCGTGTTATAGAAGCCTTTGTCTACAAAAAGGATTATTATGTCTTTTTATTGTATGAAGCATTAAAGCCCATTACACCCATCATGACTATTATCAATGCAGCAATTTCAATACTTCTTTCAAAGATGCACCAATGGTTGAACCTTTCTTTTTTTAAATGTTTGTTGCAGTTTGGAGAGAAGGACTTGTGATATGCGTCTTGTCAAACTAAATAATGAATACCCAATAGCACAGTGGTGTGTGTCTTGCAGCTCAAGTGTCGCATGTCAACATGGAGCATAGCCACCAGCCTAAGGCCAGGTCCACAGTGGCCGCTGCGGCGTGCGCTTCAGTGTGCACGCCACACACCACAGCCCTCTATGGGGCAGGCCCCAGTGGCAGTGTGTGTGTGTGTGTGTGTGGGGGCACAGAGCGCGACGACGCGCACGTTGGCAGGGAAGACCAGAATTTTGTCTTCCCGTGCCGAGATCAGGTGTACAGCGGGCAGCCAATGGAAGGGCAGATATGCCCAGTCATGGCTGTGCCCCCATTATAACCCCGCCCCCGCGCATCCCATGGCTCCCCTACAGACCGGCGATCGCGGCTTTTATCTGTGCACGCGCCGTCAAGTCGCCAGGCGAGCGTACAGCTGTTAATACTGGGACCGTAGCCTATGTAAAGTTGTGTGGTTCTAATTTTCTTGCCGTGTGTTTTCTATCCAGAAGTGCAAGTAACTGTACTCTTGGTGTTTTTATAGCCCTCTTTTTAAATGTCTCTGACATTTAAGCGTCAGGCTCTTGTAAGAGGGCTTGCATTGGCCCTTCGATATGTGGGGGCCACTTTTTGTAGCCCTCTTAAGTTGCCCATCACTGTCGTAGAATTATTGGTTGCAGACTGCAACATGAAACGCCTGCTGTTGCAAAGAAGATTAAAGCATTTTATTTTATTAAACTGAACTTCATTACAATCAAAGTTAGAGGGTTGGATTAAATATATTTGGGAAATATTGTGTTTTCATACGGAGTACCACTCAAGTATAAATGTTTAGTTCTAATGGCCGTTTTTGGTTTTGGATTAATGTCGAATCGTGGTAGGTTTTGATGTCTTTTAATGGACCAGAAAGACAGTTCTAAATAGACGTTACAATGTGTTCAGCGCTGCTAAAACTCTCAGCACTTCAGTTGGCTTCTTTAGAAAGATGTAATTACTTTAGCAGAAATGTCACTTGATGGAATAGCTTAGCAGTGAGAACACAGACTTTGACGTTGATGAATCCGACTCAAATGCCGGTGTCGGCTCTCTTTGTGATCGCTCTATCACTGTGTTCTCAGGCACCAAAAATTCGCTTGTCAACTCTTCTGAGCAAAGACTCTTTGTGTCCGCAAAATTCTATGTACGGCACTGCAAGAAAGACACTGTAGTTCTCTATTTTATCTGTAACTTCGTGAAAAAGATTGACGTTTTTGGTAAGTACACATGAAGAACTGTGGTCCACTACATGGAAACAAAGTCCTGATGAGTGGGCTAAAATGGACTATGCATAAAAAGTCCTGACGAAGGTTAGAGAGTGGTCCAATACATTGATTTTCAGTAGAGCCCTTTACTTTGGTTGAAGTGCCTGTTTCTATACATTTTGACCCTTTGGGTAAGTCCTTTACATGGCACACCCATTATATACTCTGCAGTTACTATAGTGCCACTATGTTCTCACCCATTACAGTCGCCAAACCTATGAAAAATCTGAGCTACATCAAACATTATCCATTTATTTGATGGTGTACTGATTTTTCATCCATCTATTGTTTGTGTTCCGAATTCTGTTTCCGGCAATGTGGCAGATTACATACAGTATGTGGGTGTTTCCTCCATACCATGTTATTGTAGTAGCTCTCTGTTTGTTCTTTGTGATATCACTACATCCATGCTTTAATCCTCCCATCTAAAGATATTGTAATCAAAAGGGCTTCATTTTGCCCCAATTCACAGCACAGCTCTGTATGACCTGACCCATGTAACTTTGCTTCCCTGAACTTCAGGAGCTACATTTTGCTTGTGCGCTGTTCAGGCAAGAATACATTGGTACTAGTCAATGTGCTGTGTTGCCTGCTTTCCTTTGACTGGCAAGATTAGAGCTCTATTAATTTAAATAGAGCTTAAATCAAGAGAAGTCGACTTTACAGCATGTTGAATATGGGCCATTCTGTGTACAAAAAATACTCTTTTGACAAAGGCCTTCCAGGCCGAAACGCATAAAGAGGACTCGCTTGCACCTTGTGCAAATAAAGCTTATTTTTATCCCACATCAGCCTTCATCTATTTTTGTGCTGTGCGACGCATCTTTCTCTCCTTGAGAAGTTCTTCTACCCATATGGAAAATAAAAGTAAAAATGTAGGATATGATGCCTTTTTATCAGATTAACTTTCTTTTCTAGTGTACATGATATTGAACCTTACAGGGCCGTTCTATAGGCCATTATGTATGTTAATGTGCAGTTCAACACACACACACACACACACACTCTCTCTCTCTCTCTCCCTCTCTCCCTCTCTCCCTCTCTCCCTCTCTCCCTCTCTCCCTCTCTCCCTCTCTCCCTCCCTCCAAAAAAGTGAAATTTATTGACTCTATGTTTTGGTCCCCACTAAAATGTCACTTTTTGCATATGGGAGTCCCTGACCCATTTTCTGTATCTTTTTGGACCGTACGCACCCTCTCTTTACCTTTATTTTTATTTTGTGTTGTGTTGCACGTCTCCCTTCCCCACTGTGTATGTATGTATGCCTGCATGTATATTTATTGGAAGCAGGAACTCCAGGACTTCGTTTTGCAATAAACTTTATTTATTTTTCTATCAACGTTTCAGCTCTCCACAGGATCCTTTCTCAAGTCCCAGGCAGGATACTACTTTCTGAGAGTGCCACTATATTTCTATATCTATATACTTTTCTACATGAACCCACGGAAACCATACACTAGGTTACAATGAGATCTCTGTGACACTGGTTTTAAATACTGTATGCAAAGCTTGTTCAGATAACCAGGCGCTGCTAGTGGCAAACTCATTAAAGTCCAATTTCTTTTTAATGAGAAGGAAACATCTCTATTGTGTACAGCATATTTATGGTAATTTCAGCTAACCTTTTATGCACAGCGCAGTGAATCTTGCATTGCCTTTTAGATTATAATGAACCAGAGATATATACACCAATTTAACGATTTTCATATTTTTGAGGATAAGGCACATGACCTCCATTTATTCCATAGGAAATTCTGTTTTAATGCTTAATCATTCAAGGTATATAATTTGTTGTCTTTCCTAACCCTTCGTTGCTCAAGGGACCTGCTCCAATTGGTTGCAAGCCCCTTTAGAAGTGAAGGGTAAAAACTATTTGGGAAAAGATCTTTAAAAGTACAGTCTTTTATTTTATTACTCGAGGGGGGGGGGTGAGTGTGTGAGTGTGTGAGTGTGTGAGTGTGTGTGTGTGTGTGTGTGTGTGTGTGTGTGTGTGTGTGTGTGTGTGTGTTTTGAAATGCTTACACACCAGTGGCAAATCTGTGAGTGTAATACCTAAACCTGATACACTACGTTGTTAATTTGTGCTTTGACATACTACAGTCCAGGGGCTACCAACGGGTCAGATTTTCACAATATCAGTGCTTCAGCACAGGTGGCTCGATCAGTGTCTCAGTTGAACACTGCCCCACCAGGGCTGAAGCAGGGATGTCCTGAAAACCTAACCAGTTGGCAGCCCTTGATGACTGCCCACCCCCTCCCCCCCATACTACACCATCTGTATATTTTCTCTTTTTTTTTTAACTTGTATTTTTTTTTATTGTTTTTCCAAACTGAAAGCAAAAGGGAAAACAAAAGAGAGGGGGGTGGGGAGTGGGTACAGAAAATAAAAGGGTGTGGGGGGAAGGGGTAGTAGGGTGACATCTACCATGCGCTCCTCGCAGGGAGCGTACATTCAAATACACTTGAAACATCCTTAATCAGAGCTAAGTCAGTTTACCCATTAATAGTTTCCTTATTTCGTCGATCCTATTGGATTCTTCCAAATGTATGTCTCCCACGGGTCCCATGCTGTCAGGAAGGTGTGGTGCTGGTCATGGATCAGGCTTGAGAGTCTCTCCATTGTCATTATATAGTTTATCTTGTGTAATACCTCGGTGATAGAGGGGGGGTCGTTCTGCTTTCAGTGTTTTGCTATTAGTGTTTTGGCTGCTGATAGGATCTGTGTTATCAAGTAGCCTATTTTTCTCTCTAGGCCCTCGTTGGGTTTTAGTAGGAGCACTGTTTCTATGTTCCAGGGTAGGTCCAGGCCTGTTACCCCTTGTATTAGCCGCCTGATTCTCTCCCAAAGAAGGATTATCTTAGGGCAGGACCACCATATGTGTTTGAATGTGCCTATTTGACCACAGTTAAGCCAGCATATAGGGAGGTTAGTGGGAAAAAAGAGTGGAGGCGCGCTGGGGTATAGTACCATCTGTGTAGGACTTTCAGATTTGTTTCCCTGATTGTTGAGCACCGAGAAGCCCTGGCTATCCTTTCGTATATTTCTTCCCAGTCCTCTTCTTCTAAGGGGTTCCCAATATCGCGTTCCCAGTCCGATATGTTTTTGCTTGTTTGGCCTTCATTTTGTTTCAATAGTGTCTGATAAAATTGGGCAATCGTCCCTCTGTGATAGTGTGTATATATATATATATATATATATGTATATGTATATATATAGTATATTTTCTCTTTTTATGCACCTATGTCACTTAGAACTGTATATATTTCTGTGTGTGTGTGTGTGTGTGTATATGTATATATGTGTGTATATATATACGTGTATGTATATATAATAAAAAGATCACTTGTGAGCACATTCACATGTCTTAGGCTAAGGCCCCGCTCCCAGAGTCAGCGCACCCGCACTGCTGACAGGCGGTGCGCTGAGATACACAGACCGCGATATGCGGTCTGTAGGGAGCGGCAGCCGGAGCGGGAGGTGGGCGGGTGGTGGGCGGTTTGACAGGGAGGGGGGGCGTGGCTTGAGCGGAGGGACCCGCTACTCTCCCCCCCCCCTCCCTCCACGGACTCGAGCTGGAGCTGGAAAGTAAGTTTAAACACACACACGCAGGCACTCATTCATACACACACGCGCACACACACACACACAGGCAGGCACTCACGCACTCATACACACACACGCGCGCACACACAGGCAGGCACTCACGCACTCATACACACACACACACACACACAGACAGAGGCAGGCACTCACGCACTCGGGCACACACATACACACACAGACAGGCACGCACGCACGCACGCACTCAGACACACACACAGACAGGCACTCACCTGCTTTCACTCCACACTCCTCCCCGCTCCCCGAAGCCTCTCCTCCTCCCGAAGCCTCCCCTCCCCATTGGCTCACAGCCACACACGTCACGCGTCAACGCTAGGAAACACCATTCTCTGGTGTCTCCAGCGGCTGACGCGCTACAGCGTGTAGTCAGCTGTGCCGCCAGCGGGGACCGGGACCGGCTCGCGAGGATTCCCCTGCTGGTGGGGAACTCGCTACATTGCCGCCCGCGCCAACGAGCGCAGCGGGACCGAGGCCTTAGGCAGGTCTGCAACTCTGCCTTTCAACCATTATCCCCAGCATACAGTGCTTCAACTGCAGAAGGGATTCTGGGAAATGACATGCAAATGAGCACACGTGTCACCTTTTGTCTGAAAAACCATTGTTACATGGAGCCCATATAAGCTAATGCTTGCTGTTAACACCGCTTTAAAGCACAGCATGGGAATCTGATGCAAAGCCAGAGAAACCATTCACAGACATGTTTCAACCTTAATGGGTATCATCAGTGTGAAGTTGGATAGATATATATATATATATATATATATATATATATATCAGAATAAATGAGTAAGTACTTCAGTATTAGGTGATACCTTTTTTATTTGGACTAACAATTGATATCATTTTTTTTATTTTGGATTATACTCCGTAAACGACATTGCTTCATCTTTTATAAGGTAGGGAGCGATGCGTTGTGGAGGCCTGCGGCAGGATGTTCAATACGTCTCTAGTGATTCCGCGCCATTGATCTCGATAGGACAAGCTTTCTAGTATAATCATGTAATTAAAACATAAGCTAGATCTCATGTTGGTAAAAATGACTTCCAGTTGCAAACTGCCACGGTTTTTATTGTTATTTCATTCGAACAGACCTACATCTCCAAATACACCACGTAGATGGTAAGTTCTTTGGGGCAAACACTCCCTTATGCTAATGTTTTTATTTTTACATTTTTTTTTACTTGACCCAGATTTGTGTCCTATTCCCCGGCGCCTTCTTTCGCCAAATCCAAGATATTCCACATAGAACCTCATTTTCTTGGCACCAACCTGTATTGTTTCAGAACGAGCTATTCAGGTTCTCAAACAGAGGAGCTGTTTGATGACGATTTCCCTTGTATTAGGGTGGCACCGTCCGGCGCTTCTGCCTGCCTGCCAGTTTCTCAATTTGTTTTTGGCACTTCAGTTTTCTTTCTCCTGAGGTTAACTTCCAGACAAGTTCCGGCTGAGGGAAACTTCCATTATTAGCCATATTCGGTCTGTGCAATGATGTCAGACGTTTGTACAGTGTAAGGTAGGTTTATGGGCATGAAAGAGACTGAGGTCAGCAAAAGTTTCTGTGTTTAAGGGGATATAGGAAGGTTAGTTGGCAGTAATGCAAATAAAATTATCACTTGTGAGCACATTGAAATGTCTGACAGGTCTGCAACCCTGGCTTCAATCATTATCTCATAGCATACAAGCACTGCAACCAGGGATTCTGGGAAATGACATGCAAATGAGCACTCGCGGTGTGTTGCCTTTTAACATGGGCACCTATAAGCTTATGCCTGTTGCATTGCACAGCATTTCAGCACAGCCAAGGTTAAAAAAGTGCAGAGCCAGTAAACTTATTCACAGACGGCTTTTTCGACCTTATGGCGCTCATCAATTTGAAGCTGGGGTAGGTTTCAGGCACACATTCAATAACTCATCAGACAGGACATTTAGGCTGGGGCCATAGAGGGGTGAGGAGTTAAGAGCCGCGCTGAGGCTCGCCTGCTGAAATCTGCGCGATTTCATGCCCATGCAGGCGAGCCAGCGGGCGCAATCGGAGGCGGGGGGAGACTGAGGGAGGCGGGGCAGTGACGTCGCTGGGCCAATCGCCCGCGACCCACCGACGTCAACGTCACGGCGCCGTGATGTTGACGCTGCTCCGCGCTGATTGGATGTTTTTAGCCAACAGCGCGCTGAAAAACAGCTTGGCTGTCGGCTAAAAAATCCAGCGCCTCCGCACGCCTGCGGACTCTCGCATGAGCCCCCTCTCAAGGCGTCCTCATTGAGGATGCAGGGGCTCAGCGCGGAGTGTCAGCACGGCTCAGCGCGGCCTGTCCTTCTATGGACTCGGCCTTAGTCATACAGTATTGCACTATATCTTTCTGTATTTTTTTTCCACATATATGCTGTGGACCAATTGCGCTCCCCTCAACTGGAAGACACACATTCAATAAGTTATGGTGGGTAATGGTCCCCAAGTACAATCTTTGCGCCTAGGCCAGCAATATTACACTGTGCCCTTTAAATTTCCTCCACTACATGGAGAAAAGAGGAAACAACACAATGATGTAGTCACTAGTATGGGATGTGAGACGTATTCAGTGCCTAAGAAGTTAAAATGTAAAAGCACTATATGTTCTATGTGTGAGCTAGAGCAGTCCTCATGCACCCCCCTCCCCCTAACAGGTCAGGTTTTCAGGATACCCCAGCTTCAGCACAGGTGGCTCAATCAGTCCCTGCTTCAGCACAGGTGGCTCAGAGGCTCAGTTTTTGACGGTGCCTCTGATTGAGCCACCTGTGCTAAAGCTGGGATTATCCTGAAAACCTGACCTGTTGGGGGGATTGAGGACTGAAGTTCAGCACCCCTGACCTACAGTGCAGTTATAACTGGTTTTAAAAGCCACACGCATAAAATATCTTACTTATTAAATTAGATTCTCTATAAAACAAAAAATCTTAAGTGCCCTTAACAAGGACAGTTAACTTTTTTGTGCCATGTAAGAAATCCTATGGTTTTCTTTTCAATTCAAACAATATCATTGTCTTTTTTTTTAAAGTCACTTATTGTTGTCCGACCGTCGCTGTTTACTTTGCAAGAAAGAGAAGTACAGTATGGATGAGACACTTTTCCAGTGGAATAGAGGTTTCATGGACAGTCTTACCATGCAAGATGAAATAAAGATTGTAGAACATCCTTGAACGACACAGTCTCACATAGGACCACGTTGAATTAATGGCAGTGATAGATTAGGGTGAAGCTAGGTGATTGATTTAAAAAAAAAAAAAAGTCTGACAAGCATGAGTATTTTCAAATCATTTCAGAGGATCTTCAGATCTCCATTGTTTTTACTAACAATGAGGACTTTGATTTATCCCCACTCCCTGCATGTCATAACCAGCTAGGAAGAAAGGGGGCAGGGCAAGGGGGATATAGGTCGTTTAAAAACTTGAGGTGAAAGTGTTTGCAAACATTCTAAAATTATATCAATCAAGTTTTGAAATCTATTTCTTTCCCCTACTAAAAAGTAAAACGATAGCACCTTTAACCTATTAAACAGATCACTATTAACCCCTTTAGTACTAGAGGGTCCTGCCACACGGTCGCTACCTCCTTCCAGTGATGGGGAGGGGTGTTTAGTTCGAGATCAGCACAATCCCAAACACACCCTAGAAATCTAGCAAACCCTGATTACGTACAGTGTAGGCCAGGGGTGGCCAACTCCAGTCCTCAAGGGCCACCAGCAGGCCAGGTTTTAAGGATATCCCTGCTTCAGCACAGGTGGCTCAATCATTGGATCAGTCATAATGACTGAGCCACCTATGCTGAAGCGGGAATATCCTGAAAACCTGACCTGTTTGTGGCCCTTGACTAAAGTTGACCACCCCTGGTGTAGGTCATAGGGGCTCCCACGGTGCCATCCTTCATGACTTGCGCTGTATGTCTGTGGGTTAAACCTATGAAACACATCACTGTTAGTTTGGTTGGTCCTAAGTGGGACTGCACCTTGAAGTCTCTATCAGAGGCGGTTCCCAAGTTCTTTGTTTTGCCAGCGACTGTGTTCTAGGAGGCAGCTTATCTGCAGGGTGCTCGCTCTCAGGATTTCCTGACGTTGTGCTCCGATTCAAAATGCCGACAATCTGTGGCAAGGAAAACTCCTGAACTACAGGCGCCAGCGGCTAATTGGGCAGTCTATATAGGAAGCAGGAGAAAGGGAGAAGGCGTTTAGAGCAAGTCTGTTGTTCACCCATGCTGGAACCACCTGCGGGGTGGGTGTATGTGCTGGGATGCATGTGTCTGACAGTGTGACGCCGGGTAATATCAGTGTCAAAACAATCAGCAAATGACTAGGTTTGTCGCAAAATTAGCAGCAAGAAGTAGCTTTCTCTTTGTTAGGAATCTGTGACTTGAGGTTAGAGGGCAGTAACAGGCCAGCCTGCAATGCATTGTGGGCCTCGAGCAAGGAAGGCGTTAAAGATACTATTCCACGTCACGGGGGTAAATCTGAATGTTTATCTGTTTGGCTGAGGATAGCGTCATAATTTCTTAACAAACACAGATCGTAACACACTGCCATTTACCTGTAGGTTTTGAAGATTGACAAGAGGTCTGATCACAAAAAGACATGTGAGATAATTAAACCCCCAGAACATTTGTTTAGCATGGAAATGGTCAAAATATTTCTTGCGTTTTTGGCTGCCATTTCTTTCAAGGTGTCAATCTGCTACGTTTAACCTATAAAACGTGCTTCTGCCCTTAGTTTGCTTTGGGCCTTGGAGCGGCGGCCCCCTTAACCTTTTGGAGTGCCGGGGGGGGGGGGGGGGGGGTCTGGTGGCACCAGTCACTTGATAAAGAACTGATTGAAGTTCGAAACGTTGTGTGTGCCACCAAGAGAATAAATTCTTCTTTGCAAATCCGAAGTGCCCTGGATCCTCGACTTACAGGCACCAGAGTACCCCCAGACTTCTGGGTCTGGCGATTTGCTTCTGGGCCAGATCCACAAAAAGGTGAGCTGGGAGAAAAGGCGTGCTGAAGCTTAGCACCCTTTTGTGGATCTGGGCCCCGGAGCGATTGCATGACGCCAGAAACGGATGTAGATGCCACTGGCTGCTCTGGCAGCCCGATCACCCCTAGGAAATGAGCAGGTGCCTATGCCGTGCCGGAGTCATCACAAGGGCGCCGTAAAGGTTAAAGGAGCAATCCCACATAGCAAATAATTCATAAACTACTCTGCAAAGTACGTGTCTGCGTTACGAAGATTTGGCTCTTGAAGTGAACATTTTCCTTTTGGTTTCCTCCGCGTATGTGTTAATTTTCCTCCTGAAAGTGATTAGTGTTCTAGCTGTTTGGATCATTATTGCATTCTCATTTCTCAAAGGAAAGATGGAGGTTGTCAATGTGCCTATAGATCTGAGATCACAGTGAGTTAAAGATCTTAAAACCCATTCACAGCATTTGGGTTGGTAGATGAAAAAAAAATATATATATATATCTAAATGGTTATATTTGCCTATTTCTTACCCTTAAACAGCTATCTGGGACTTCTTTGAACTTTTCCTCTGTGTGCAGTGATTTGGGGGGTCTTGAAAGCTCTTGTAGGCATGTTCATTGTTATCCCAGCTCTCTCTTGCATGTATTGTTTTATAAACCATGTCCGATCTCGGCTAGCTGACCATAAAACATGTAAGGAAGGTAACCTTACAGGAGCGATGCTAGCTCTCTGGGGGGCGCCGGTATCTCTCCTCTGCTAAATGATCCGTGTCACATGGTCAGTCGGAAGCCAGACCGGATGACGTCACGGCTTCCTATTGGGAGGGACGCGGGAGCTTTTAAGTCGTCATTACATGAACCCCAGCCGGAGATGCTACCGGCACCCCCTTTGGATGCCTGTATCTGGGGAAGCAGGCAGTCTCCGGAGGCCACCTGCTTCAAACCTACGTTAAAAATCAGTATATAAAGAAAAAAAACAATGTAAACATTGAGCGTGGATTGGTTCTTTAATTGGCTTCCAGGAAAAATGTAAATGTATAAAGCAAAAATGTGGTTACTTTTATTTCTATGTCATATGTTCTCGTATTCGGGGGGAGGGAACATGAAGCTTTTGCTAGGAAAGGGGGTGAGGGGGGCAGTGACGTTTTTGCTACGGAATGGCGCGTCCTACCTTGGCAGATCGATCACGCGATCACTCGATCACTCGGCCCCTCCGGCAGTCAACGGGTTAAGCGTATATTCCTGCTCTTAAAGATACTTGAAGGTGTCGTATTTTTGTAAGCAGCGATCCCCCAGATTGAGCCATTTAAACTAGTCACTGCCACTTTGGTCCTGGGAAGGACTGGCACTGAAATCAGCTTCCTTAGAAAGATCCAATCACCAATCAAGTCAAAATATTCCCTTTTTTTTTGTTGAACGGTGAAAATTTTACTTTTTTCCCTTGTGGTGGGCCTGTGAAAATCGTGCTTTTCAAATAGTCCATATCCCTCATATCCATCTGTGCAGAAAATGATTGCATCATAATTACTTTAATAGCAAAGCAAGAAGAAAATTGCCTGTAGATATTAGCGCGATCAAACCCTCCAAAGTATAACGTTTCAGAAAGAGTGCAGCAAATAAAAATATCACTTGTGAGCACATTGACATCTCAGACAGGTCTGCAACCCTGCCTTTCCCCCATTATCTCTTAGCATACAGTGCTTCCACTGCAGCCAGGGATTCTGGGTAATGGCATGCAAATGAGCAGTCATATATAAAAACACCACTTGCCACTGCCGTCGGCTCACTTCTGTTCCTCTATGGCATCGGAGGCTCCTCGCAGCCAAGGTATTTAATCTCCAGTCTCACTTGGACAGGTGTTGTAAAAAATATATATATATATATATATATTTTTATCTGCCATCCTGATAATCTCTTCAATGTAAGATTTTCTCCCGCTTTATAACGCAGCCCTTATCGTTGCAACTTCAGAACGGCTGCTGAAGGGTTTTACCAACTGCAGTCCTCAAGGGCCACCGATTGGTCAGGTTTTCAGGATCTCCCTGCTTCAGCACATGTGGCTCAGTCGAAGACTGCACCACCTGTGCTGAAGCAGGGAGAACCTGCAAACCTGACCTGTTGGTGGCCCTTGACGACTTAGGTTGGCCAATCCTGGACGACTGCATTCTTTCCTTCCCTAACTAGCCAGCAATGAAAGCAGGAGACAGTGCGTTTCCCTTGATATGTGTTATGCTTTTCACAGTTGGGCTTTTGTACCTGCTTTGACAGAGCTATTAAACATGTCTTAAAGCAGTAAATGCACCTTCTTGAATTTATTTTTTTAATGTGCAGAATTTGAACCGGAGGTCCCTTTCAGCTGCTTGGGGAACCTTTGTTTCCTAATATATTTACCTTTTTTTGTGTGACACTGTTCCTAGTCCTATTTGGGCTATTGATATAGCCCCCATTCAAACCTCCTTCCAACAGGCTAATAGGAAGCTTCAAAGTCACCAGAGCAGAACATCAAAGCTTCCTATTAGGGAACCCTCGTGTCTGTTTGATTTTGCCTCAGTTTTACCGGCATATAAAAATAGGGTGTCAGCTGACTTCTCCAAAAATACTGGACACAATGGTGAACGGTGCGATGCGCTCAACACAAACACACACACACTCACCTGTCTCCGCTCCATGCTGTTTCCTCCTTTCGTTGGCCCAACCCCCAGGCTCCTGTCACCACCTCATGATTGCCTGCTGCTGGGTAATGCAGCCAATCAGGATGGAGGAGTCCCGTGGCACCCCAAGCCGGTCAGGTTACTATGTCCAGAGAGGTAATTTATACCAGCCACATACATGTGCAGTATTACCTCTGTTTTACTGGACAGAGGGTCCAAATACCAGTCAGTCCTGTTCACTACTGGACACCTGGCAACCATACATAAAAAGATAAATGCCTTGGGAACTGGTGGCTCCCTGTGGCAAGGAATAGGGAAATGTGACTGCAGCAAGACCCCCTTGGTTCTGATAAAATGTAAAAAATAAATAAAAATAAAGCCGAATATGGGAGATAGCTGCTTTAAATTATTCAAAAACGTTGTTAGCAGTGGCAGTCATGGCTGTTAAATAATATGTTTGTTTTTGCACAGAGAATTGATGTAAGCGGGTTGAGTATTGTGGTTTAGACCTGTTTCTCCAGCACATTGTGTGTTCGCGTTATTTAAAGGCGTCTCTTACAAACTACAGATTGGGGGAAAGAATACCACATGGGTCACTACCTCTGAATCCAGGACGATACTTTTCAATTGTAAAGTAAATGAGAATTGGCAAGTAGCACAGCAGCTCTGGTCCCAGGTGGCCTGCCGCCTGTTATTTCTCATGAAGGATCACGCTAACTTATAAGGTTATGTTACACTAATCACTGATACTACCACTTAGATTGTAAGCTCTTCGAGGCAGGGACTCCTTTTCCTAATGTTACTTTTGTGTCTGAAGCGCTAATTCCCATTTTGTTATTATTGT
The DNA here is from genome assembly GCF_040206685.1 of Ascaphus truei. NCBI lineage: Eukaryota > Metazoa > Chordata > Amphibia > Anura > Ascaphidae > Ascaphus > Ascaphus truei. Next base: position 37,224,744 of record NC_134492.1, on the reverse strand, counting down.
GTCATGTGTATTACTGCTATGAAGCGCTATGTATATGGGTGGCATTATATAAATAAAGATATATATACATGCATACATACATATATAGATACATACATACATACAATCATAAATATAGACTAGTGTTATTCCCTCTTGCGTCTCTTAATGTGACTGTGTTGTGGGAGGTATCATTGTATTTGGAATCCCCAGGCCTAAGTAGGTTCATTCACTGGATTTGCAATCGTGTGGAACCATCTAGCATCTTATCGAACATTTTTAGGGGTTGCATCTTTATTCTTCTACTAGCTGATATACCCGGCGTTGCCCGGGATGTAATGATCCCGCTCCCCTCCCTCCCCTCCCTCCCCTCCCTCCCCTCTCCCCTCCCCCCTCTTCCCTCTCTGTTTGTCCCCCGTTCACCCCACCCTTTACTGTTCTCCCCCCTCCCCCCTTAGAGCTTCATGCAGGATGTGTGCGGCAGTGTGTGTATGTGTGTGTCAGTCAGTCAGTCAGTGTGTGTGTGTGTGTGTGCCTAAAGCATTGTGTGTGTGGGCGCGTCAGGCAGTGTGTGTGCGTCAGGCAGTGTGTGTGTGCATCAGGCAGTGTGTGTGTGTGCGCAGCAGTGATTGTGTGTGTGTGCGCATCAGGCAGTGTGTGTGTGCGCATCAGGCAGTGTGTGTGTGTGTGTGCGCAGCAGTGATCGTGTGTGTGTGCTCGTCAAGCAGTGTGTGTGTGTGCGAGGAAGTGTGTGTGCGTCCATCAGTCAGTGTGTGCGTCCATCGGTCAGTGTATGTGTGCGTCAGTCAGTGTGTGTGTGTGTGTCAGGCAGTCAGTGTGTGTGTGTGTCAGGCAAGTTCGTATGTGTGTGTGGCAGTCAGTCTGGTGTTGCCCCCCCTCACCCTCCGGGGGGGAGGGGAGGGGGGCGGGGAGGAGGGCTTGGGGGGGGAGGGGAGGAGGGCTTGGGGGGGAGGGGAGGAGGGCTTGGGGGGGGGGAGGGGAGAGAGGGGGGGGAGGGGACGGGGGCTTGGGGCGGGAGGAGGGCTTGGGGCGGGAGGGGGGCTTGGGGCGGAGGGGAGGGAGGGGGCTTGGAGGGGGGAGGGGAAGGGGGCTTGGGGGGAGGGGGATTTTGGGGGGGGGAGGGGGGCTTGGGGGCGGGAGAGAAAGGTGAGGCCGTTGGCGCAGAGGAGCGGTGCCTGCCTTTGCTGTGACCGGGGGGGGGGGGGAGGGAAGAGAGAGAGGTGAGGCCGTTGGCGCCGAGGAGAGGTGGCTGCTTGTGCTGGGCCGGGGGGAGGGGGGGTGAGGCGGTGACTGTTTGTGCTGGGGGGGGGGGGGGAGAGGTGAGGCGGTGAGCTTGCCGGCGCAGAGGAGCGGTTGCTGCGGCGGCTGTTTGTGCTGTGACCAGGGGGTGGGGGTGGGGGGAGAGGTCAGGCGGTGAGGCCGGCGGCATCGAGGAGCGGTGGCTGCGGCGGCGGCTGCTTTTGGTCGGACGGGGGGTGTTGGTGTGGGGAGAGAGGTGAGGCAGTGAGGCCGGGGTCGCCGAGGAGTGTGGAAAGTTGTTCTCCTAGCAAGTCAGCTTCCAAGTGAGATGGTCCTGCCAAGTGAGGTTCCAATTCCAAGTGAGGGCAATAGGTGCACGCAATGTGAGGGGGGGGGGGGGCGCGTCCGTGGGCCAATCACACGAGGAAGAAATGCACACAGGGCGAACAAATACACACACAAACATTATTTCAGTCTTATATATATAGATGGTGCTGTACAAAATTAAACACACATTGAATAAACAAAATACATGATCAGAAGAAGGGTCTGTACTGTACTACAGACGCCAATAGAAATAATTCGAGAAGGATCCCAGAAGAGCTTACAACTTAAGCAGTGAGAGAGGGGTAGATTCAAAAGGATTTTGTGTAAGTGTATTTGGCATAGCATACTAAGTGTGTTAAATCAGAGTTAGCTGTAGAGTAAATGAATTAGTGGCAGAGTTGAGAGAATGGCTAACAATGGAAATACTATCAAACTGTTTAATGCAGGAGGTGGGTTTTGGGTGCCTGGCAAATACTGGTGGAATGCACAAGGTTATAATCATTTTGAAAGGGGCAGAACTTTTAGAGGTAAAGGGGGACAGGTGTGAATAATACCTCGGACAGCAGAAGAGCCTCAAAGGAAATGTAGGATCTGTGGAAGGGATTTGAGCGAGGTTGGGGCGGTGGGAGGCCTTAAGATGCATTCGGGACAGGGGGATGAAGATTGAAGAGGAAGATATGAGAAGCAGGAAGCTGTTAGTACAGGTTACACTAGTCAAGCTGGGAAAGGATAAGGGCATCAGAGACAGAGATCTAATGTGAATGGGAGTGAATAATTTCCAATCTAAGCGCGTGAACGTTGAATAGCATTTCAGACTTGCAACCAGTCCACCCCTAAAGAGCATGAGTATAAACCCCATACCATACATACTTCTTTAGTTAGAGTCCTAACTGAACACGGGAAGAAGGCTGTAATGATTTGCAGGCCTCTTTTCATGGAAGTCGCATCTTTCATACTTTCTGCAAAATCTTTAACCTTTGCATGTGCGTTTTCTATCACCATCCACAAGTTAATCAGTGGCTGGGAGGGCTAAAATGATATTCTCTAAAGAGCCAGAATGCAGAGACCCCCTATTTAATGCATTAAATGAATTAAATAAATCTCTAATAAATGCAGTGTAGATCCGCGCACATTCTTTAGCGAGGTCAGACAGGGTTAGGCATTTCTGCCGCTGGTTTAGCTATGAACAATTGTCTGTGTTTACAGGTAGTGGAAGATAGACTCCAGAAAGGATTAATAGGGGAAGTATACTGAATTTTTGGGTGACTGATATGTCAAATAAACCTGGGAGGTGGGGAATTTTCCTTAGCGTGTTTGGTTTTTACGTGACGTGCAGTCGGTGCGCAGACAAGAATAGCTTCTGCTGGGGTCTAATATGCATTGTGTGTTCTTAGCCACTTCGGTGCTACAGAGACATGTCTCCCTGCCAGCGTGATTAGTCTAAATGTGCTTGAGCTTTATTAGAAATGACAGAAAAGCCATTTTTCCTTTGACTGGAGACCTTGTGGCTTTAGGATCCTTTAGCCAAGGAGCTCACCTAAATAATACATATCCCCTAATGTGAGTCAAACGAGATGATGGGAATTTTCCGACGCCTGCTGCCCGGTTACTTCCCTAATTTGAAGCATCTTTCTTTGAAGAGTCCGATCATGGAGCGTTGTGTGCTGATTTTCTTTTTCTTTTTTTTTTTCCTTTCCATTTGGTTCCTTTAATCTATTTGGGATTGATCTAGTAAATGTTGCTGTACCTCCCTGTGGTGATAAACCTTTTTGTGAGTGCAATGCCCTCTGATTGCATACGCTGTGTGTATTTGTTTCTTCTCTCTGAATAATCCTTTCAGCAGCTTTATATAATACATTAACCCCTCGGCTGCCAGAGGGGCTAGTGACATACTAATATAGAAGGGTGTGTGTGTGTGTGTGTGTGTGTGTTATACAATAAGACCAGTAAATGTGTGTAGATAATGTATATGGGGGTCATATGCCTATTGATTAAATGTAGAAGGAGACACAAATTGAGATATGTAACTACAAAACCCTATATGGAAAAAAAGTAAAAATTCCATACTAGTCCGTGAAAATCAACACAGTGTTTGTACTAAAAGTCAGATACTTATCTGGATCCTGCGTCGTAGAAAGTCCAGAAATAATCGCTGAAATGTTAATAAATGTCAATGGCTTTCAGCAAACTGCTTGTTCATCTACATGAATGAAGTAAAAGGTAACTGAGCACGGCGAATCCTCTCCTCCTCTCATAGCGCGCAGTCACAGCAGGTGAATATGCACAAATACTTGCGTTTTCAAAAAGCTTGGCAGTCAGATGGGGGGAACCTGAGCACACTAAAGAACAGAACCACCCCGACGTACGTTTCGCTGAGTACGTAGCTTCTTCTTTGAGGCTTGATGAGGTGTGTTCAGTCAGGTGTTTTAACCTGAACCGGCTTGATACTGCACCAGTTGGAAGCAAGGGCGGAGGAGGCAGAGCAGCTGCTCCGCTGTCCCATGAAGGGATCTAATCATGGGAGGAACGATACCAGTGATAAAATTACATGGAAGTACACAAGACATATGTATTTTGTGATATCACATGGCCATGACGGGCGCGGCCATTGGTCTACACGACCTGCGCTCCTATTGGTCCAAACTATCTGCCTTGTCATTGGCTCCCCGGACACCACGTGACCGCATCGCCGCCTGGGAAGGCAAAATTCTTGTGTTCCCTGCTGGCTGACGCCACATTGCGCTTCGTGAGTGCCCACAACAGAAAGCACTGGGGCCTGCCTGATAAGAGGTGTATCTGGTGTGCAGCACGCTTCCGTCGTGCGCAACGCCGTGACCACTGGGGATCCAGCCTTAGTCTCTCCCTTAGTTGCTTTGTTTGGCTAATGACAGACGCATTATTAGTTTAATGAGATAACGGGAATGAACCATAATAAGCAGATCCCATTTGAATGAAAGAAACTAGAACTTCTCTTCTTCTTTTTTTTTATACAATAAGCAAATGAATGAAAGGGTAAAACGGGGGATTGAATCTTTCTAAAGAAGCCAATTACCCCTCGAGGGTCGCCTACACATATAATCTGACGCTATCGAGACGTGGAAGACTTATGTCACGGACAGTATTGTGTAGTGTGCCGTGGGGTCGTCCGTATGTGCAGATTTACGTTGTGTTTATGATGCCGGTGGAATGGGTAAACCTCAGTGCTCCCAGCTTTGTTTACTTGCTTTCTAGAGCCGAGAGGTGGATGGTGTCCCAATTAAATCAGATGAGCCTTCATTATAAAGTGACCTTAAAAGAAGCATACGTGTCAGGTGTGTCTGTTTACAGGAGCCGGGGCGAGTGGTCTTTGCCCACAGGAAGCATTGCAGGGGAAGCAGATGTCCTTTAATGATTAGAATACAGGAGCTGGATGTTTTGGTCCTTCACCGTTTAAGACTATGTAAACAATGGATTTATTTTTAGCTGTAGCCTGCTTTATTGGTGTAGACGATAGGCTCTTACTGTCTTGCCTTTTTTTTTTGGCTACATCCCTGACATTTATGAAGATAGAAATATGCCTGACCGTGTAGTAGGTCTGGGAAACGGGAAGGAAGAAGTCCATGTAAACCTTTTTAGTGCGAGTCCTCATTAGGCCTTGTGCTTTGTGGAGAAGATCTGGGATGTCTCCTCCATAAGTACCCTGTATTCTTCGCACCCGTGTCTCTTTCCTTCTACCCGTCTCTATTGCATAGTGTTGTCTGCAAACCTTTCTATTACGGTCTCCTGTCATTGAGGTTGTTGGGCGTGAGAAAGGTTCTATTTAAAAGGCTTGATGATCTACTCAGACCTGCAGCCACCAGAGCCGACTAATACCGACCAGGGGAGGTAGAGGGACAGTCCCGCAAAGTTGATCAATGGATTGGTGGTATTAGAATGATTCAATACCCCCATTTGGCCCAAAATACAGGGGCCAGCACTCTGGGGCTTGTATGATGTACCCTGTACGTCATGCTATAAATGCTCATTTTGTAGGGGGGAAATTGTGGTGAAGCTGATCAAAATGATAGTGGAACCCCTGCCACCTTAATTCACGTCATGGGTGGCCTGCCCACGTGCCACATGATGGATAACCCAAGGGGTCACGATCTGGAATTCAAAGAGTTAAAAATAATAATCAGACTGTGTCTCTTTTATAAGAATTTTACCACCACAATCAGCTCTGCTCGATTCTAAAACGGGTGTTTCTTTGTATTGGGAACCCGCCAGGCTGCTGGTCCCACTCTCTCGACCCCTGTTTTCTTGATCTTTTGTGCAGTTTTTGATTCCTGCGATTGGAACCCAGTAATACATGGCCTCAGAGATGGAATAAAATCACCAGTGGGAATCTCAATAGAAACCCCTGATGCCATCATCATGAAAAATAGAATTAGAGTAAGGATGCATTCTGATAACATGAAATTTGTTCTACATGCCTTTAGTAGCGGGCGGCTGTTATATGTCAAGCATTGACCATGTATAAATCTAACTTCTTTGCTAAGCTGGCCATCGTTTGGTGCGCCTGTAATAAATCCTGTAAAAAATAAATAAAATGTGTGCCTATCAAAATGGCCGCTACCTAACTTTGCGCTAGTCTGGGCAATGCTGCAGCTGATCTGTAACATTATATTACTTAGTGAAACACATTATTGTTACAGCTTTCAGAGTAATAGACAGTCTGCTGTTTGGAACCTTACAACAGATCTGTTTGTGATACTTTGTTGCCAAAGGACAGAGCTCAAAAAGGTGTGTGAAAGCCTGTTTCAAAAGAGGAAGTGGATATGACTTTCTAAATGTTTGCTGTAGCAACCAAAGAATAAGTACGTTCAAAATGGCATTAGGTGTTAAAAAAAATGCAGACTGTATTATCTAATACTACAGAACTGATTTATTTAAAAAAAAAACATATAGGATTTTCACATTTCGCTGCTTTAAAGATGCTGCGCTGCGAGTTGGACATTTGTTCTGACTTTGTCAGTACTGATCCGTGCCGTTCTGTTGTCTCTATGAGACTTGGTTGCAGACTACAATCCCGGGGTTTCTCAGAAAAGGAAGGCAGTAAACCCGGGACGCTGGAGCAGATAAATGCACACAAAAAAGCTCTGCCTGGCAATGTACATTTGAAAACGCCTGTGTGGATACAGCTATTTATATCCCCCGCTCTGTGGATCAGACTTCCCTGACAAACGGTTGACTCTGTCTTCAGCTACATGATTATATGGCCAACATCTGAAGGGAAATAAAAGCTCTATTGCAAAGTGCTGCAATCCATTTGTACAGGTTTGTTAATAATATCCTTTTTATTCTCTATTATTCTCTACTTTGGGGGACCTCTCTTATCCACTCTTCAATGATACGTTTTGTGGACTTATGATGGGCACGGATCTGTCATGCAGTTTAGAACATGCCTCTTGTGTATAGGGGCGATATTTTAGGACTATAGCATAAATGACGCACATGCATCTAATATTTTTGCTCACAATGTTGTAATGCAGAAGATGTGAGAAATATTTAGGAGTGTTGCTTTGAAGACCTTTTTATGACATAACTGCTGGCTCGTTATTATTTCACTGTCATCAGCTGCTCTGTTGTCTCAATGAGATTGAATAGCAGTAGCCATTTTAACATCCCGGGGATGCAGCATTTCGGCAACCGATATCTCGTGAATTCAACCTTCTACATATATATTTTTTTAAATGCAACTCTCCCACGTGTTCCTTTTTTTCAGCCCACATAGAACCCAGATGGGGGTGGTATGTGAGTTTCGTGGTTACTTTGACACAAGACTTGAGTTCCTGTGGAACATTCTCTGTGTGTGCGCTGGAGGTCACTAGCACATCCTCAAGGTTTGGAAGAGAATGGCTGTATATAATAAATAGACTGGTTTACAAAAGACTGACAGACACGGTGTGTCCTGAAGTCAATCAAGAGCCACCAAAAATAGTGTGTGAGTAGTGCCAGTTTACAGATCTCTATATGTACTACTTAGTGATGGTTGTACACAAACATTATATGTCTCCCCTTCCGAAGTTAAGAATAGACTTGAGATCTTCATGTAGAGCTGTATGAATACTGTAACTGTTAAGTTGTTCCATTAAAAGGTAGCACAACCTGCAGCAGGTCTATACTTGTTCTGCACAAATACATGGGTCAGTGTAAGGGGGAGAGTGTGCTGGCTGTCAGAGAGTCGGTATAACAGACACACACAGCCTCTGATGGGTGGGATAGGGGGAGAATTTGTAGGCGACAAAGTTTAGCAGGGAGAGGGAGTAAGGACCGAAGCAGCTCCTAACAATTCTAGCTGTCTCCTAGGTTAACATTTTGCCCACCCCTGCAGATTCAAAAGTTCTACAAAATCACATTAGTGCCTGATGCCCAAAACTTACTGTACAATAAATGACATCTTCAATCTGGCTACTCCGTGTTTTACCATTTCAAACGTCCGTAACTCCCATATGCCTATGGTTTTTTTGTTGTTGTTTTTTTTAAAGAACATTAAGGGTGAGGGGCTTCCGGTGACGTCACCAGGGATGGTCAGGTAAACGTGGAGCTCCGTGGACCCGCTCGTATAACCTTTATTAAAGCAACCTACACCACCCGATTTTCCCCCCGTTTTCTGACTCAGGACAAGTGAGAAAGCACCCAGAATGTCCGGTAAAGTGAAGAAACCCACAAATCAAGGGGTTACACGGTATTTCTCGCCGCCGCAGAAGAGAATGGAGGAGCCGGCAGAAAGGCAAGATGGCGGCGGAGCAAGAGGCCCATCAGCCGCCACGAGTGCCCGTAATCAACCTGGAGAGAACCCGGGGGCAGGGGAGCCAGTGACTAGAGAATATATGGAGGAGCTCTTTGCCGCTATGCACACCAAGCTCCATCAGTCACTGCAAGCTGACTTAAAGGAGGCAGTGCGGGACATCAGGGAAGAGATCTCTACCCTAACAACGAGAACGATGGAGATTGAGGCAAAGGTGGAGGACGCCATGACAAGACAGACTGCAGCAGAAGAGGAAATAACCCGCCTAGGAGAGGAAATAGTGGCTCTAAAAGAAAACCAAGAAGTGCAGGAGAACCGGGACATGCGGCAGAATATACGCGTCAGAAATGTCCCTGAAATAATTGCCCCCTCTCAAGTTAAAACATACATATTGGAACTGTTCACAATGTTATGCAGGGACATCCCAGAGAAAGACCTGGAAATCGACAGGGCCCACCGTGCCCTAGGGCCTAAATCAGACGACTCCAAAAGGAGAAGGGACATAATTGTAAGACTGCACAGCTACTCCTCAAAAGAAAGGATCCTATCTAACTGCCGAAATATGGAGCCCCTTACCTTCCAAGAGGAAAACATCCAGCTGTACAGCGACCTTTCAAGGCAAACCGTAATCCGGCGCCAAGAGCTGAAACCTCTCACCTCACTTTTACGTGAAAAGGACGTGAAATACCGATGGGGCTTCCCCTTTATGTTGATTGTCAACAAAGGGGGAAGGTTTTTCACCATGCGATACACAGAGGACATGCTGCCGTTTGCCCAGGCGCTAGGACTGACCCCCCCTCCATCGTGGCTGGAGTCCCCCCCAGCTAGGGGTCAGAAAGACGACAGAGGCGGACCTGCACGATCCTCCGAAAGAATCGCGGCCCTCCAGCAAAATGTGCCAATAAATAAAGAAAGAAAGAAAGAAAGAAAGAAACTTTTAACTTACCTGGTTGCCCCTAGATGTCCCGGGACCCGAGAATCACTGTGCCTCAATCCCCGGCCCTGAAACAGCACCGCAACCCCATCGCGACTCTACCGTCCAGAGGACGCTCGCCATCTGACTCACCCGCCAGGCTCCCTCGCGCGAGAAGGAAGGCCATCGCGAGATCTCCCGATGTTTTCCCGTTCACCAAGGCCGACTGCAGCAGCAACACCCCGGAGGGTCTCAGACGCCCCGCAGAAGCTCCGAGGAGGCAATTCAGCAGACGGAGTCCGGTTCGAGAGTTCCTGAAGCCCACCTGAATAGACCCCCAGTCCCCGATGACCGCCGTAACACACCCCCAGTCCTGCCGACTGACTGGGGGGATCCCCAAGCGGGTCGCCCCGCCGGTCGGTGGAAGGAACCACTCACCTCAGCCTTGTCCCGAAGCGGCGGCCCATTTGGAGAAGGCACGCTACGGACCCCTGACTCCGATGCACAGGGCGACCAGCCCCTTCCAAGCAGTGACGATCCCGATGCAGCGGGAGGGTTTGTGGGGACTTTGGGAGGGTGGGGAGAGGGATATCTTTCTTATAACCGTAAGGGTCCTAGGAACGGGACAATCACGCTACCCTCCCCCGGCCCGCCCGAATCCACACTCCTGTCCCCCCCACACATAGGCACACTAGTGATGACCCCTTAATAGCAAGAGAAAAATTGGGCGAAAAATTGTATAATGCACCTTGTACCTCCCCCCCCCCCCATCTCTCCTCTCCCCCCCATCTCTCCTCCCCCCCCCCATCTCTCCTCCCCCCCCAACCCCCGGGGATCCCCTCCCCACCTGCCCTCCCCTCTTTTCCCGCCCCTTTCGCCCCCCCATCCCTCTCCGCCCCTCCCTCCCCCTCCCCCCCTCTCACCCTCTCCTTCCCTCCTCCCTCCCCTCCCTAGCCCCTCCCTCACCCACCCCTCTCCCATCCCCCTCCTCCACCCCTCTCCCCCCCCACCTGCCCTCCACCCTCTTTTCCCCTCAAGTACCCCCCTCCTTCCCTTGTTACCCCCTCCCCTTCCCCCCCTGCCCCCCCTCCCTCCCTCTGACTGAAGAAGGGATACCAGCAGGCAACACGCCCGGCTTAAAGCGGGGGATAATATACTTGTCTAGTGGAACCGCAATGAGGTCAACAGTGCGAGAAGGCGGCATCAAAACTGTATTTGCTCCTCGAATCAGCACCTGACAAAGACAAATATCTGCTGTAAGGCTTACAAGCACAATGTTTGTACTGATTATCACCAAGACCTAAATGTGCTCCCTAAACCCAAAAGTGTAACCCAAAGCCCCAGGTAACGGGCCACACCAACATGATGTACACACACATTTACTGCCTCCCCCAGAGTTCTTCCCCTTGGTCTCCCTTCCCCCCTCCTCCCCTTCCTCCTACCCCCCCCCCCCCACCCTACCCACCCCCCACCCTATCCCCCTCCCACTAAACTGAAGCCAGTTGGATCCCATCCCCACTGATCTCAACCAACACTCCTGACTCGCAACCCAAGGTGTAATAACAAAACTACCTAAGGGTCCGCGACTCCCCGTCCCCCCTGAGAGGTGAAAGACCCGGATCCACCCCCCCAAGGGCCTTAAGCCCAACAGCCGGCTAGTAGACTACCGGTTTTCATTTGTTCTAGGCCAACCAGAAGCCTAGTCTCTTTCTTTTTCCTCCTAGTAGCGTTCTGCTGACACTGTCCCAAGAAATGAAGAGATCTGGTGGAGATATTATTTTCCTGCAGGAGACGCACTTTACATCTCAGGACCCGCCCAAAACATTTCAAAACGCATTCCCCTTGGTTTTTTTTCCCTCATTTAGCAGTAAAAAAAGGGGGGTTGCGATTTTAATCCGACAAGGAACCCCATTTAATCTAACAAAAACAATAACAGATCCAGAGGGTAGATTTCTAGTAGTGTATGGAACACTCGCAGGTACGGCAATAGCCCTGGTAAATCTCTACGCTCCAAATGAAAACCAGACGGCATTCATGAAAAAAATACTAGAAGACATAGATCCAGAGTACCTATCTTCGATGATAGTGGGAGGTGACTTGAACATGGTCCTAAACCCAATAGAGGACAAATCACTCGTCCCGGGGCGGCTACACACGCCCCAATCCCTGAGCAAAGGGAAGAGGTTCAGAGATATCCTTAAGGAGTTTTCCCTGATAGACATATGGAGAACCCAACACCAAGGCCAAAGGGACTTCACGTTCTTCTCAACACCTCACCAGACCTATTCACGCAACGATTACTTCCTGGGATCCAAGAATGTATTAGAGGCTTCCACAAGCTCAGATATTGGTCCGACAACATGGTCAGACCATGCGCCTATCATTTTGACTTTATCTATCCCCTTTGTGAAAACTGTCTCCTACAACTGGAAATTGAACGACTCATTACTAAATTGCCCAGAAGTGAAGAAAAAGATTTAAAAAGCCCTCAAGGAGTACTTCACTAATAACTGTGGCTCTGTTTCATCGCCCACGGTCTTATGGGAAGCCCATAAGGCAGCAATTAGGGGTAATTTTATCTCAATTGCCTCCCATAAGAAGAAAATCAAAGCAAAAGCAATAAAGGACTTGGCGGAGAAAATAACTAACTTGGAGCAACAACATAAAACTAAGCCATCCAAAAGAATTTACAAGGTACTGACTGCCGCCAGAAACGAGCTAAAAAGTATCCAACTTGAAAATGTGGAAAAAGCCCTTAAATGGACCAATCAACAATATTACGACAAGGGCAATAAGGCTGAGAGACTCCTGGCCACCAAATTAAGAGGCATACAAAAAAGGTCCCAGATAGCGTCGATCAAAGGAAGGTCTGGCGAGGTGTTATACAAAGAGAAGAAAATAGCGGACAAATTCACCACATTCTACACCAAACTCTATAATCTGAAGACCCAGAAGGGAGTCTCAGAGCTGTCAAGAGCTGAGGAGATCTCGGGCTACCTGGACGAATGTGAACTCCCCACACTAACGGAGGAAGAAAACTCCTTCCTTAATACCAAAATTATTAAAGAAGAGTTGGTAGCCGCGGTGAAGTCCTCTAAAGTATCTAAAGCACCAGGACCTGACGGCTTCTCCAATGTCTATTACAAAAGATTTCTCCCAATATTAACTAACCATCTGCTTAACTTGTTCAACTCATTCCTGGAAGGGAACCCTATCCCCTCGTCAATGACTCTAGCTAACCTGGCCATTATCCATAAAGAAGGGAAGGACCTGGCACAATGCGGGAGTTACAGACCCATATCACTCCTAAACAATGACCTCAAATTATACAGCAAGATCTTGGCGAATAGACTGAACCCTATTCTGCCAAGATTAATAAACATTGACCAAGTGGGATTTGTCTCTTTGGGTCAGGCCTCAGACAACACTCGAAAGATTATCAACATAATCGAACATGTCCACCTCACAAGCTCCAAGGCAATGCTACTAAGCTTAGATGCAGAGAAGGCATTTGATAGAATTGATTGGCTATTCCTCACTAAAACGTTAGAAAAATTTGGCTTGAAAGATGCATTTTTAGAGGGAGTACAAGCGCTGTACCAGAACCCGTCTGCAATCGTCAGACTTCCGGGAGGCAACTCGGAGAGATTCCAAATCAGAAACGGTACGAGACAGGGGTGCCCCTTGTCCCCTCTCCTCTTTGCGCTCACCATAGAACCACTGACGGCTAAAATACGTAATAATATAAATATCCAAGGCATAGCAATTGGAAAAACGAATGATAAAATCTCCCTATTTGCCGACGATATTATTCTGACCATAACCAAGCCCCAAACGTCCCTCCCTAATCTCCAAAGAGAACTGGAAGCCTTTGGCTCCATATCAGGATACAAAATCAATAGTGAAAAATCAGAGGCACTCAACCTCAGTCTCCCAGAGCCGGAAGTGAAACTACTTAAAATAAACTTTGCATACAAATGGAGTCCTTCATACATCAAATACCTGGGTGTGAATGTATCGAAGGACTACCAGTCACTATATCAGCATAACTACCCAGCTCTCTTTGACAAAATCAAAAAGGATTTGAGCAAGTGGGAAGGTTATCAGATATCATTTATCGGGAGAATGATATCCGTAAAAATGAACATACTTCCTAGACTACTGTACTTTTTCCAAACCCTACTGGTCCATGTTCCTGGCTCAGAACTCAAAAACATTCAAAACAGGATGTTCCACTTTATTTGGCAAGGCAAAATACCCAGAGTAGCGAGATCAGTGCTATTGTCATCACAAGGGAGAGGGGGCATGGGAGTCCCGGACATACATAAATACTACCAGGCAGCCCAGCTAAAACAAGCTGCACTGTGGAACTCCGACCAACCCAACGATGTTGGCTCAAAATAGAGACACACCACGCTGAAATGCCTTCCCTGCCATCATGCCTTTGGAGCATGGAAAGAGGGGACATGTCCCCACAAAAATTTAAATTAGGGACGTCAAGACATACTTGGGAGATCTGGTTAAAAACCAAGCTCAAATACAAGCTCTCTTCCCCTGGGTCACAACTCACGCCAATATTTGACAACCCCAGATTCCACCCGGGATGTAGGTTTAGATTATTCGATCAACTAAAATCGAAAGGGGTCAAGATAATGGTGGATGTACTGAGCCTAGGGAGGTTCCTGAGCTTTCAAGACCTCAGAAATAAATATAGAACCCCAGATTTGGATGCGTTTAAATACCTCCAAATCAGACATTTTGCCCCCAAAATTTCCCCAAACCCTGAGTTTCCCTCTCTTACTAAATTCGAGAGGCTATGCAAAATGGATGCAGAACAAAAGGGCCTTATCTCCAAAATGTATTCGATGTTAGAAACAGGGGAAGACCCCCCGAGACATGATTATATGCTTAAATGGGCGCTGATTTGAATATGACTATTGAAGAGGAAGACTGGAAGGAAATCTGGGAAGCAGCCTCGGGGACATCCCTATGCACCACCACAAAAGAGAACATTTATAAGATTCTCTTCAATTGGTACCTCACACCAGTAAGACTAAAACAAATATACCCTCTGGCATCGGATCTCTGTTGGAGAGGCTGTGGTCAAAAGGGGGACATGGCCCACATTTGGTGGACATGTCCAGAAATTAAGAAATACTGGTCTACTGTCCAAAATCTAATAAAAGAGGTCACAAGCCTCGAAATACCTATTGAACCACTGACCTACCTGCGTGCCAGACCGACTGAGGAAATCGGTCGACCAGTAAGGAAATTAATCTCCATTATCCTCACAGCGGCGAGATGTGAGATTGCGGCCTCCTGGAAGAAAATAACCCCCCCCCCCACTAAGGGAATGATTAAAAAAAGAATTAACGAGGTTATGCTGATGGCAAAGCTCACAGCCTACCTGAAGAAAAAAACTAACCTATTGTACAAAGTTTGGGAACCCTGGCTGATCTTATAAAGAAAAGCCCACTCCCACCCCCCACCCCCCTCAGGAGGGGATTCCTCATACAGGAAGGGTCAGGTTCGGTAACTTGGAGGCCAGTCACCCGAGGAAGACACCCTACCCCCCTCCCCCTCCCCACCCTCGTTATCTGGTACCTTCTTCCTACATTCACACTAGTCTAAGCTTCCCTCCCCTCCGGGAAGCCCCACCTTTTGGGCAACTGGCTTTGCCCCTCTTCCACAATTTTTTTTAAAATGTTACTACATATTGGGATGTTAAAAATGTTATCTGATTGTATGTAATTGTGTAACCACCCAATAAAAATATTTGAAAAAAAAAAAAATAACATTAAGGGTACTGAACATTTTAAGCAGCCTGCCTCTAAAGAAAAGATGTGTCAAGAGCTCATGAAGAAACTTCATCCATGAAGAATGATCCTGATTCTCATTAAACAGATCCAGTAGCTACTTAAAAAAATATATATATATTATTTTCTCCACGACTAATATAGCAACTAGAAGTCTTCACTACACTAGGTATATAAATATCATTTTGCATATCCTCAGTGGTGTGCTTTCGTTTCTATTTTTGCGTTGTATTTTCCTGCAGGTAATTATCTCCCTGTTGGGTTTCTGGATGCATCTTCAATATAGAAAGTGAACCAATTTTTAAAACATAGCACTAATGGACAAGGAAAAGCCCAGTGACCTTTCTGCATGCAATCAGCCTATTACTCCGGTGAGTTCTGATTGGTATAAAATATTAAGCATTAATGCCTGAATTGGTATTAAAATGAAATCCCCCAAGAAGCTTTCCTTGCTTTTTTTTATCATCTGGACATCTGCTGACAGCAATTAACATGATTTGGGGAGCTCGGCGAGCTGCAGAATAATCTGAAATGTTTTAAATGTATCCAATTAAATATTGACATTGATGAGCTCATGGTAACCTCACTCATGCACATACCCAAAAGGTCGGCTTTTCTCAATGAGTCATAGGTCTTCAGAGGGTTATATATTTGCTAGTGCTGGGATCTCTGCTCTTAGCTAATGGCACAGGAAAATGTATAGGCAGTTTTGGAAGCCTGCTTTATGGAACTGATCAGCGAGACGGTCTCTCCGGGCGGAGTGAGGCTGTAGCTCAGCGTAAAAGTGCTGCAGAAAGAGGTGTTGAGATCTTGGCTTGAGGCGAAATTCATGGTAACATTAAGGGACGCAAGCCGTATTAATTGATAATTGTGTAGCAGACAGGCATCGGCTAATTCATGCGGAAGATCCAATCCTTTTGGCTGTCGTTTAGATTTGATTTTGTAAATAGGCTGAGAAAAATATAAACTCATTCTGATTGTGTTTAACAACTCTGTCAATGATTTTACTGCAAGTCCAATATTAGATCTAATAGCAGATTAAAAAAAATCCGGCAGTGCTCAGAACGGAGAAGTTATAAAGCAGTTCTTATGTCACCGATTGTTATTTAAACACCTTAAAAAAAAAAAAAATTTAAAGTTGAAAACTAATGTAAAAATATCTTATGCCATGGTTTGTAACCATAGAAATGAAGCTGGTTAGGCTTATAAGCCATGTAAACGGGACCTAACCTCTAATTATCTGAAATTGTGCGTAACGTAACTGCCACTTATTGGACATAGCTGCCAATACTACATAAAATTCTTTCTGGCTACATAACCACGCTGAGAATATGCACACGGCTATCATTCAGTTTCCAGGCACTGGTTGGATTGCCTGTGCTTTATAAGAGGTGAAATAACAGCTTAAAGTGTATGCATTTTTATTCTCCAACTTATTCCTACAACATGGGCATTAAAGTAATTGAAACTCTGCAGCGTTTCCATATGTTCAATGTACTGCGCCTTGTTTAACTCTCTCAGTGCAGGCTTGAAGAGCAACCAGTTTGCTAATTACTATCCACTTATTCCACATAGAGCACTGTATTCATCTGCATTGAATTAAGTGTGTGTGTGTGTGTGTGTGTGTGTGTGTGTGTGTGTGTGTGTGTGTGTGTGTGTACACTAATGTTTACCATTATCTAACTGTACTTTAGTGGGTGTTTGAGGTCAAACATCTGCATTGTGAGAAGAGAATTGCTGCCCCCAGGAGTTATAATTTGCGCAGGTTAATAGGACAACATAGAATGACAGGAAATGGTCCATGTGAAGAAGCAGCTGTCGGGTGTCCCCTGCACTAATTACAAGATCCACTCCTAATCTTAAGGATGAAGTTCCACCTATCAACATATATTTAAGCTGCCATAAGCACTTTTTGCAGACACCATTACAAACATGTGCAATCTGTTTGAAAATGCATCTCTGATCATTGCCGTGCTCACTGTAATACCCACAGGCTATATGCCCCTAACTAGCCCTAATGTACTGTCGCTTTGTTATTTTTCAGTTAGCGTCTAACATACATTACCTGTTAATTCCGTGCAGGTCTCTCCTCCATGGAAATGGTTAATTTCCGTGTGTTTTTAAGCTTGAATGCTTTTTTTAAACCTCTTTTTACGCCACGCAATGCAGAACTGAACTAGGTTTTGCATGACTGTCAGTGGTTCTGCAATTTTCTCTGCAGTCATTTCCTGTAGACCTTTAGCAGAAAACGTTTGTACAGGAAGTGACAGGGTTTTTTAAAGGGTTCTTTTTTTCATCAGTAGAAGCAAAAGGTTGGCTGCAGAAAAGCTCATAGGTCCAGGTGGCTCAGTTCATGTGGAGCAAGAATAACACGGGTCTCGAAATCTGGTTTGGCCGTCATCTTCTGGCTCCACAGAAATGGATTTTAGATTGTTCTGGAACTTCAGTTATTAAATTGCACGTGTATTGGTAAGGGATTATTTATAAAGAAAAGGTAGCCAAAGTGCTGGAAAGATGAACATGTTTAGAAGACAGAAGCACTCGCATCCTGTTATATATGGAAGGTCCATGTCTGCCCCAAGTGGAGTGGACAGCAAAGAACCAGCTGATGGTCTACATGACTATAGGTGGTATAACCGCAGAAGGGGTAAACGGAAGATATTTACACAGCCTTTTTTCGGAAAAGGGCTTGCGGCGAGTAGGAGGTGCCAGTCTGTCCCCAGATTTTACCAACGGGGAAACGAGAGGGAGCAGTTGCAACATCCTCCAGCTCGTCTTGAAGATGAGCATCAGACAGACCTCTTCAAGGATATGGTCCATGTTGCTCAAGAGACCCTGCCAGTTGGGAAGATGGGACCATCTAGTAGGAGACCAAAAAAGGTGGCCTTTGAGCGGTCCACATCAGAGCCGTCTGGTCCAGTGTCATGGAGTAGCCGCCGTGGGAGTCCTGCCATGCAGCGAATAAACTCTGTGGATTCTGATCAGCGTGGATTTTTTAACCGTGGATTTTTTTCTACCTTTTCAAGTGGCCTGACCCGAATGTTTAGCTCAAGCAGAGATATTAGTAATTCAGCTAATATGGATCCAGGTAGGAGAGTGAATTCCATATGTCTAGGTTGATATGATTTTCTTTCAGAGTAAATATGACCTGCGATGACACGTTGAGATAATATAGTATTCACTGTATGAATTATCATTGGGTACCACAGTAAATACACGCCACTTGTGCGGTGTGTTTTGTTGTTATAGAGTGAAATGGTAAATGTGGTATCTATATTCCAGATTTTAAAAAAGGATCATCATAACAATGAATTATTCCTGGGTCTCCTATTCATCGCGCATATGTGTAAGCTATATGTATAGATGGTACTCATGAGATGAACTTAAAATCTGGTTCTTTTTGTGAGCTAGAAGTCAGCAATTCTATTTTACCTCATAAAAAACCTTTGACGGTCTAGGAATGCATAGGGGCGGTCATTTTAATTATACATAATCAATGTTAAGATCTGAGCCATTAAGTCATACTGAAACAAAATACAGCCTAAAAGCAAGTTGAAACTTTTAGAAATGCACTGTTTTGCATTCCAACGAAAAGTGGACTGCAGATCAGCACCAGTATTTAAACACAACCCAAATTCACCAAGTTCCGTTAACTTATTATTGTACCTGTAATTACCCTAAGCTGGCACCCATTCATCATAAAGCAATATTCACAAAAGCAAGTATGTTGCATAGACCTGACAGTGTACACAGAATTTTGCAGCTACATTGAATCTCTGCCCCGTAGAGCTTACAATCTAATTGTGGAGTTTGAGGCACAGGGAACTAAAGTGACTTGCCCACGGTCATAAGGAGCTGACAGCGAGATTTGAATCTGGCTCCCCTGCTTCCGAGTCAGTTTTATAGTCAGTGCGTTTACTCACGGAGCCACTAGATTTAAATATCATATAAAGTATGCCGTACTTTTTACGTCCATTATTCTAAATGATATGCAAATTAGACAAAATGAAAAGTCTACATTCACTAAGCTCAGTTCAGGTTAATGCCAGGCAATAACATATCAGTTTTTAAGTCCTTCCTAACTCTGGAGAGAGCTATTGGTTAAGCCATTGTTTTTCAACCAGCAATTCCCAGGTCATTTGAAAATTGTACCAAATACAGAAGATGTACAATGCATCTGATCTCATACGCGCTATTAGAGAGGGTTGGGGTTCCTTACAATGCATCTGATCTCAGACTATTAGAGAGGGTTGGGGTTCCTTACAATGTATCTGATCTCAGATGCGCTATTAGAGAGGGTTGGGGCTCCTTACAATGCATCTGATCTCAGACTATTAGAGAGGGTTGGGGTTCCTTACAATGTATCTGATCTCATACGCGCTATTAGAGAGGGTTGGGGTTCCTTACAATGCATCTGATCTCAGACTATTAGAGAGGGTTGGGGTTCCTTACAATGTATCTGATCTCAGATGCGCTATTAGAGAGGGTTGGGGCTCCTTACAATGCATCTGATCTCAGACTATTAGAGAGGGTTGGGGTTCCTTACAATGCATCTGATCTCAGACTATTAGAGAGGGTTGGGGTTCCTTACAATGTATCTGATCTCAGATGCGCTATTAGAGAGGGTTGGGGCTCCTTACAATGCATCTGATCTCAGACTATTAGAGAGGGTTGGGGTTCCTTACAATGTATCTGATCTCATACGCGCTATTAGAGAGGGTTGGGGTTCCTTACAATGTATCTGATCTCAGAGTTGCTATTAGAGAGGGTTGGGGTTCCTTACAATGCATCTGATCTCAGACTATTAGAGAGGGTTGGGGTTCCTTACAATGTATCTGATCTCAGACGCGCTATTAGAGAGGGTTGGGGTTCCTTACAATGCATCTGATCTCAGACTATTAGAGAGGGTTGGGGCTCCTTACAATGTATCTGATCTCAGACTATTAGAGAGGGTTGGGGTTCCTTACAATGTATCTGATCTCAGACGCGCTTTTGGAGAGGGTTGGGCGTTCCGCAGAATTTCACAATATAATTATAGGGTTCCTTAACCAAAAACAAGATGAAACCCCTGGGTTAAGCTCAGAGATGAATTATGAAACCTTAAAGTCCTCACTTGAAACTTGAAATTCCCCAAAACAGATTTAAGGAAGATATTTTATAACTGATATAATTCTGAATTCTTTTTGTAACCATTTATCTAGCAGTTAATAAAAGGGGGTTGTTTGCAGTACAAAATTGGGAAACAATATGTATGTATTCAGTAATCGATATAAGAGAAAGCACAACTGCACATTTGTGCATAAAACATGAACCCTTTCTGTTTGTTAGAAAATGAAGACGCTCAGATCAGTGAAGTGTCTGTGCCCATATCCACTTACGGTGACCCCTTGCAGCCCAGAACACCCTCCTAACTGTCTCTGTAACTTCTCCCCACTTACCACTTAGATTATAAACTCTTTGCGAAAGGGACTCATTTCCCTAATGTTACTTTTATATCCAAAGCTCTTATTCCCATTGCGTTGTATTATTATGTCACGTGTATTATTGCTGTGACGCGCTAGGTACATGGAAGGCGCTATATAAATAAAGATATACATGCATGTGCCATATGGAGATTGGTGGTTGTAGTACAAGAAGAATGGGAGCAAAGTGGTAATCCAAACGCACTTTGTGTCCACCGTTTCGAACTCTTGGCTTCTTCCCTACTCATCTGGATCTTGTCTGACTTCTTATCTAAATGTCTGTCTCTATGTGGTCGCGGATCCTGCAGTTTCAAAGGAGAACGCACCTGTATCTATGAATGTAGGAGTGCGGGTATGCTTATCCCCGGGATGTCTGTCTGGGCCAAGGCGTCCAGACTTTGAGGAAATTTGGGCCGGTGTCATTGACCAAACTCATCAATTGCTCCATCCGGCAGACATGCCAAATTCTGTTTCTGATTTTGGGTATTACTGGTAAATCCGATTGTTTCCACAGTGCTGCTATCTCACACCTGGTGGCTCTTGCAAAGTGCACGATTAATTTGTGCGACGCATTTGACAGACCCTGGATCCGCCTGCCCAATAGGAACAGCCACGGGTCCAGGGGGATCTCCAAACCGAGTATCCTCTGTATCCACACTCTAATTTGTTCCCAAATCGGGGCCACCTTCGTGCAAGACCACAGCATGTGTTGTAGATCCGCGATTTCCCCGCACTGCATTGGGCAGAGCGGGGAGTATCCTTTGACAAATTTAGATAATTTTACTGGGGTATAGTACCAACGCATTAGGACTTTATATATATGCGTTCTCCTTTAACGTGGTGCAGATTGAACTTTTCGCTGCTGCCTGCAGGATCCTGTCCCATTCCTCGTCCTCTGTAATAGCTGCTTTTCAAAGCTCTCGTGCCCAGGGGGCCAATCGGAAGCCGTGATGTCATCCGGTTCAGCTTCCTAATGGTCCACATGATGCTTTAAACTTGAAAACCCAGCTAGCGCACGGCACCCTTTACAGAGGTAAGTATCTCCGGATGCAGGGGTACCTGGGAGCTGAAATAAATGGGGTTCAGCTCCGGAGACCCCCTGCCTCAATCCTGTGTAGAAAAAAACATTTGTAAATTTTTTAAAAAGCGCTTGGATTTCTCCTTTAAACGGGCAATTCCTCCTCAGTGAAGACAAAGTAGTGATATAAAAATAAAAACAGGTAGTGAACATTTGCCAGTGTCTGTCATATATACAGTATGAAAGGAAACGATTACTGTACAGAGCAGGAGAGACAGCGACACAACATGGCTTTTTAAACAGCAAAACGTGACATCTTATATCGGTTTTTGTTTTAATTTTAAATAAATGAATTCTCTAGTATTAGATAATACTGCATTTTTAAAAAAAAATATTATTCAGCTCGTAATGCTATTTTTAATGAGCTTTAAATCATCCTTTAATTTCTATTACCAGTTTTAGCCTATCTCCCAAGCAGTGCAAGATATTTGCAACACTTACTCGTTTGGGATAATTTGTTGCCAATATTCCCAGCAGTTTGAGCTGCAAACTGTAGTAATACATACTGTAGTGTTACTTTGGTAATATAAGACTGCGCTTATAGTGCCGGCGATGCAACGTCGCCCAAAAACAAATGTATTGCCGCCGTCGCGTGCGCTTATAGTATGCGCAACGCGACGGCAGCAACGCAAAATTTGGAAACCGGTCAAATTTGATTTTTCAGAGGCTGTCGCCACATGTGACAGCCTCTGAACCAATCAATCACCTGGTCACCCGAGACGCCGCCGCAAAGCGAAATACAACTTTTGCTAGCGGCAACGGGTGACATCACCTGTCGCGTCGCCGTTGCGCGCACTATAAGCGCGGCCTAAGGATACATTGAGCTGCTGAGTTACACAGCCATTATATTAGTCACACAATCAGAAATTTTACAGATTTACAACAAAAGCACAAAAAGATTGCCATTTTAGGTAAGAATGTAGAGTTATACATTGTCACAACGCTTTACATATACAATATATATATATATATATATATATATATATATATATATATATATATATATATATGTAGCCCCGAGGTAAATTTGAGCTTTCTGGCCCCCCTCCGCGAGTGCCGTGAGGTAGCGGGTGCCGCCGGAGGCTGCGACGGACCCGCCGGCACTTCGCGAGGGTGGGGGCCAGAGCAGGGAGTAGCGCGTTGCCCTGCGGTGCAGGCCGGTTGCCGGGGACGCGATCGGGCCGTCGCTAGGGCCGCGATCGCGTTGCCACCGGCCCGGCTTGCAAGGAAGAGGGCGCCGCCATTGCGCGTTAGTTCGCGCATGCGCAGTAGGGCAAAAGCGCGCGATGGGTTCCCCAGTGCAGGGAGAGATCGCGCGAGAGTAGGGAAGGTAGGAGAGAGAGTGAGGCGGCCATTAGGGGTTCGCGCATGCGCGAGGGAAGCGCGCACGCGGCCCCAATGCATTAGGCAGCCCCTGGGAACTACAATTCCCAGGAGGCTTAGGGAGGCAGAGGTCAGGTGCTCCCTAGTGGCCAATAGGGCTGAAGGAAGCTCAGCCCGGGAAAAGAGATACATTTCCCGGGCTTTGCAACAGCAGTCAGGGCAGAGCAGAGGTAGGAAGGGTGCAGGGAGCGCATGGCTCCTGCATCAGGTAAGGGTCCTCCCTAGATTCCCAGGCAGGCCCCAATTCCCGGGTAAAGGGCAGGGGGTAACTGAAGAGGGACGCCTTAACTAGGGAGGTGACCCTTGAGTGTGGAAGGTGCAGGTTTGGCAGTGCCACAGCGGAGAGGGCTGTGGGCACTGTCAAAGAGGCACAGTGTGCAAGCAGTGTGGTTGCTGCGGGATCCAGGGGCTGTGTGTGATTGCAGCTGCCTGTGAGTAGTGTCGCTGTATGTGCTGGGCACAGTGCGTGCAGTGTGTGAAGTGTGGATCCCTGCAGGCTGACAGTGTGTGCGGTGTGTCAGCTGCAGGTGAGTTGGGAATAGCTAGTAGCAGTTACAGTTAGGACTGGGTAGCTAGGGGAAGGGGGGGGGCAGGTTATGTCCACAGGCCCTAGGAGTTTCCCTCAAGCCATCCCAGGTTGCGGTTCTTCAGGGACAGGCCCTAGGTTAGGGTTGCTGTCACTCTAAGTAGTAGTTAGCGATAGGAGGAAGCGGCGGTTGCTGTTCCCATGCGGTTGGTGTTGCCGTGGTCCGGTTGCAGTTCCCGTTGAGCGGTGGGACCCTCGTTGGGGTCCACCGGCAGAGTACCTGGAAAGGATCAGACGGACGTCTGACCCTTTGAGAAGAAAGTTGCGGTCCCGAGCATCGGAGTGCTCGGAAGGTATCTTCATTATTATAAAGTGCACCAACTGGGCCCTAGCTTAATATAGTGACTGCGCAGTCACCCACGACCTCCGTAGGAGTTACGAGACATTGGGTGTGGGGTGATCACAGGACACTTGGTTGGGGAACACCAGACATTGGGTTGAGGTGATGCGGGTAGAGCATCAAGTTATGTTATGTGATGTTATGTAATGAGTTATATGTGTGTGCTAAGTAAAGTGTTAGTTATTGTTTTATCGTATACGTGTGTCATTGTATTTCTTACTCAGGGCTATCTTTCCTAACGGGGGATCCTGGGTAAGTGGAGGCGCTGCACCAAGTAAGGGTAAGGGTTTCCCCAGGCTCCCAGCTAGCGGAGGCTCAGATCTCCTGGAGCCACACAGGTTATGCAGTACCAGTAGTCCCTTAGAGCAGGTGTGTTGCAGGGAAAGGGACCGGTTAGACCACGAGGGGCCAATGTGAGATTGGGTGGGTCGGCCGGTTCACAAAAAGGGCTACATATATATATATATATATATATATATAAATATATGTATATGTATATGTATATGTATGTATGTATGTATATATATATGTATATGTATGTATATATAATTTAAGAGGGGGAATGGGTCCTTTAGGACCCCGAGAAGTTCAAAAGATTGTAACATCAAATACTTCTTGGTCCATTAAAAGGTATCATACCATCTACTCCCTCTCCCTCCTTTGTTACTACATCTTTAATGCATGAAAATATAATTCTGATTGAACAGCCTGATAATTACTGTATCAGCTTTCCACTGCTAATTAGCAAGCTATCTCAAAGCATCACCTTCCTCGTTAAATTTGACACCCTTTACATGGTTGCTTACATTTCCGTTTTCTAATTTCAAACTGCTTCGAACTGTCTTACAGTGATGCATGTATATCTTTATACAGTATAGCACCCGCAGTGTACTTGGCGTTTTACAGAAGAGACAATACAGGGAATTATAAGACAATAAATCCAGCAAACAAAAACAGACAATATGAAAGGAAATCCCTGCCCCCGAGCATACAATCTAAGGGGTTTGTTGGTAGACTTAGAGACAGCCGGTAAAGGGAGTACATTCAGAAGAAGACAGTGATTGCAGACAATGGTTAGTGGGAGCGAATGTGGGACAGTAGTAATCAGTCTAGAATATTGAAATGCTTCATTTAAAAGGTTAGCTTTAGGGTTAGTCGTAAAGTGGAGAGAGGGTGCTTTGCGTATACTGAGTGCCAGGGAGTTCCACAGGTAAGGAAGGGGCAGTGAGGGGAAAAGGTTTAAGGAGAGAGCAGTAGAGGTGAAATGGGTGAAAAGGAGGCAGTTATGGGGAGAGGAGCATGGATATACTGAGAGATCAAAGATTGTATGTAGGGAGGAACAGATGAGTGGAGAGCCTTGAAATTAAGAAGGAGAACTTTGTAGGTGGTCCGAAGTTGATGGGAAGCCAGGATAGGGATTTAAGGAGGAGATTATGAGAAGGGACAGTAATTGCTGGAAGTAAAATTATTCCAGCAGCAGAATTTTGGATAGATCGCAAAGGACAAAGGTGTGAGGCAGGGAGGTCTATTAGCAGTATGTTACAATAATCCAAATGGGAGAGGTTAAGGGCATGCAGTAGATTGACAGAGGAAAGGGCGGATCATAGAAATGTTCAGAGGAAGAAGCGACAAATTTAGCCATGACATGAATGAAAGGGGGGGGGGGGGTCAAATGTCACAATCATGCACACTTTGCATATTACCCTCCGGTTCCCTATATACTATTGTGCTATTTAATTTAATGATGCATGTTACTAGCCTATAGGTTCATTTTCTGTCTGTGAATGCAAAGACTATTTGACGTTACACGTATAAATAAATGATTGTGACCTTCTCTGTGCGGAATAAAGGTAATAGTGACGTTCTCCCCAGTTACTGCTTGCAGTCATTGTTCAGAATTGCCTAATAAAGTGTTAGTACTTTAAAATGTTTCCCTGGGTTTTATAACCTAGTTTAGAGATACATTAATGCCCTTAAAGTCTGCCTCCTGGGGGTATCTATATAACGGCTCATCTCCAGGAACAGTGGGTAATTCGACTTGCACTTCAGTTCACTTGATGGACTTATCTTTAGGTAACCGACCGATTTTATGTTCTAAACCTGTCCTGCCATGCAATTGCCCAAAACACATTCAGTAGCTCAAGAAACCGTAACATTAGCAGTGAGTTTGCAGGACACCCCAACCATAGTTGTCAAAGATATGCTTTATAAATAGAAGGAAAGTCTGCTGGTATTTGTCTACCAGGATTCCATGGTTATTTTAGGGTGGTGTGCGGGCAGGTTTAGTTTGCACTACCTAGAGTTCTGCTCATGACAACCTGAGTCTGCTTTCTCACTCTCAATACTACTAAGTATGTGACATTCATTTCTTGTTTAGTTTCTTATTCTGATGTAGGAAGACAGCACAGCATCATGTTTCAGGTATAGATCTGTACAATTTTGCTGTTTTTGCAAATTTCCCTATTTGAACAATGTTGTTAATAAATGGTCCATTAGTAGTAGTAGCTTAATGCAATAGAGGCTGTTAATTTTAATATGACTTAGCGAGGTTGTCGCCATAGCAACCAACAGCCTCTCTCTCTCTCCCCCCCCCCCTCCCTTTCTCTCCCTCTTCACCCCCCCTCCCCTTCTCTCCCTCCCCCAACCTCCCCTTCTCTCCCTCTGCTCTTCTCCTTTCTCACTCTTTCTTTCTCGGCCTCTTGCTCCCGCTTTTCTCGGCCTCTCCCCCCTTTCTTGCCCTCTTCCCTCCCCCCCACCTTCCCTTTCTCATCCTCTTCTTTCCCCCCTTTCTCGTCCTCTTCTTTTCCCATTTCTTGTCCTGTTCTTTCCTCCCTTTCTCATCCTCTCCCCTCCACCCTCCTTTCTCTCACTCTTCCAACCTTTTCTCTCTCTAACCTACCTGTAGATTTGGGGTGCGGGGTCTGTCCGGGTTCATCCCTGTGACAGAGGGGGGCCCAAGCTGCCGATAGTGGAAGTTGGACCTAACTTCCTGGTTCAGACCCCCCTCCACTGCCGGGCCCGGAAAAATCCCCACACTCCCCTCTCTGTCGGCGTGCCAGTAAGTCGCACTGCTCACAAACACAGCAATCCACTGGGTCATATGCACTTAAGTGGGCTGTGTCACGGTTTAGAACCTTTTTATTGAATATGGCCCTTAATGATTCTCTGCTCTGAAGACCTTCAATTACATCTTTCTAAAGTCTCTTGTCTTAGATCACAGAGAGTTGTCACTGGGCTCTGAACTGGGTTTAATTCATCTAATTTCCACCATTTTGTGATAATGGTATGTTTTGGAAATTATTTAGTAATAACCCTTTTCATCATAAGTTGTAAGGCTGTGTCCATGCAGCCGAAGACCGCGTGGAGGCGTGCGCACTTGTGATGTCACCCGCGTTTAGCGTGAGCAGTTTTTGGCCATGCTAGACACGCCGTGGGGGACGTGTCTAGGGGCGTCACAGAGCTGGTTCGCCCTCATTGGGCAAACCGGTCACGTGACCTGCGCACCGCGCGCTCCCTCCTGCTGTCGCTTGTGGTCTATGGGCGCTATCATTGCCTTAAGGCAGGGGTGCGCAAACTTCTTGAGCTGCACCCCCTGCCCGGCAGCCGCAGCGTTCGCGCCCCCCTTTCCAAGGACTCAGCGTCAAATGACACACAGGTCATTTGATGCGCGTTGCCATGGCGACGCATTGCTGAAGACCCGGAATAGAGCAGGTAAGGGAGTTACCGAGGCCTCACGCCTCCCCCTGGCCTTTAATTTAAATCCCGTGGGGAAGAGCGCGGGGCCTCTGTAACCACCGTGCCCCCCTAGAAATTCTCACACCCCCCAGTTTGCGCACCCGTGCTTTAAGGCATTGTGATCGCTCCGCACAGTCTTCGGCAGCATGGACGCCGCCTAAGCATGTAAACTACTTTGTTGTAGATTAGTTTCAACGTATGTATGTATGTATATATACATGCACACACACATTCTGTATTGAACACTATGTAGTGCAGGGATGGAAAAATCCAGGCGGCTAAAATGCTGCCTCATGCACAGTGCTGACTGACCTGTGAGTGACTTCCGCATCCCAGCAGCAGGGCACCCTATCCTGCTTTACAAGCGCAAGCGCAAAGCAGGATAAGGAGTGCTGTTACCGGCGGCAGCGGTGATTGACAGGTCAGTCAGCACTATGCTTAGTATGAAGTAGCTCTCATCATCTGAAAGCGGGGGTCAGACAGAGAGGTCAGCGGGGGAGCAAAATAGAGCGCTCCAGGACTTTGTTCAAGGATTGAGGTGCGCATTAAGAGAAGAAAACGAAACTGAAAAGATAATACTTCTTGCCATAAAGCCTGTTGCCGCAGACGGATGAGGCGCCACGCAGCGAATGCTAGGCTCGCCACCAGCAGGAATGCGGCTGCAATGCATATATAATAATCAGCAGGCACACTAATCACATGGGGAGAATGCTTGCTTATTGCAGCCAAGAAATCCTAATTGGTCGTGCAGCCAACGTTTCGGTCCAGCATTTGAGGCCATAAATGACCCCCTATAAATACTCCATACAGTAATCCCCAGTGTCCGCTTGACACCCATGGCACACTTCCGTTTCCCAGCCCTCCGTGACGGCACATAAGTCCCAGGCATCCCTCCTTGGCATAGCCACAGCTATACGTCATGGTGTGTTGGAGTCTGACCTTATTATTGGACATAATGTACATTATATAGTTAGATACAAATTCTATCTTTTTTAGACTCGGTGTTCAAAATATGATGTGAGCAGCCTCTGCTGCCAGACTGTGCTTTAGAAACCAAACAAATCATTTAAATAGATTTGGCATTTTAATATAAATCATGAAAGCCCCTGGGCATTCCTTTTAAAGACAATTTTTTTTAAACCTCCGATAATGTAACTTGATGTTTGTTCTTTTGAACGGCACTTTTGAAATGATCCATCAGCCATAGAAAATGTAGAGCATGTAGGTATAACTATGTGTACAATACAGGAAAAGGTAAACGTGGTGAGAATCAAATCCCCATCACAAAGCTCTTACAATGCAAGTTATATTATTGAATTCTAAAGTTGAACATGATGGTGCAGAGAGAGGTGTGTAGAGTGTGGTCAGTACAGTTAAGGAGAGAGACCTGTGAGGTTTTGAAAGTTCGGTACATACACTACAATTTCACCTATGAAACTCTGTCATGGTGGTCCATTAAAAGGTCTTACATCTTACATGTAGACAATATTCCATTCTACAGACCTACAGTAAATGCCAACCTTTCAACTAGGGAGTTGAGCGTCATTATTAAGATTCTCCTAACATGCAACTCCTCAGCAAGCTCCATTGTAAAGCATGGTTCAATGATCTGACTAATATGTTAATAACAAAGTGCTTGGCGAGGAAATATTAACAAATATGTGGTCGTTGGTGTAAATTAGATGTGAATAAATTTATGTTATTTCTGGTTATGATATGTACAGGTGTTTCTAATAAAAATACGATATGTGTTCCTTAGTGGTGTTCTGTTCCACTTGTTTGCAAGCATAAGGTCACCTTAATATTTCAGCGACAAATAGAGCTTAATGATTCAGAAATGTGAAAGTTTTCATGTCTTGTGGCGGCTCAGGATATTTCTTCTAGTGTAAGAGGTTTCTGTTACTATACCAATGTATTTCAAGGCCAGACAGCTGGCATTCCACTAGTAAAAGTATCCATATACTGTCCTTCTGACAGGGTGCTCTCTTGGGTTATGTATGATGGAGGCTGCATGACTGAGGTTGAAAGCAGCCTCTATGAAAACAGGAGGCATGGATACTCATTCCCTAGCTCGGCCTTTGATATCAATATCCAATGGGGAAATGCTTTTCTTGCAGAGTCCTACTGATGTTAATATCATTGGATCTAATCCATACTACAACATTTACTTTTGAAGTGAAACTTCCTTGTTGGCACCTACAGGGTTTTCATGGGTAAAAATCCTTGTGTTGTAACGAAAATCCGCAACGCGAGTGACGTGACGATACTAATAGGTGCGCACTGTCGTGCGTTGTGCTCGCCCGTTTTGCTCTTGCATGTGCATAAAAACACAGCCGGATCTCTTTGCACATGCGCAGTGGCGGGCTGACTCTGGCGCACATGCGCAGTGGCGGCCGGAGTCTGGCGCAAATGCGCAGTGGCGACCGGGCTCGGTGCTTGGCAGACAGAGGCACCCAGAGGGCACACACACACAGGCAGGTGCTCGCACACACAGGCACCAGAGACACACGCACGCAGAGACAGTTGGTATAACTATATAAGTGCAAATAGCTAAAACAGAGGTGTGTGCCGAGCACGTGTGTTCCAAGTCACACTTCTTTGCGTTTTTCCGCTGACATTGTGTTTTGAATTTCAATTAAAAATATCACCATCACAAATACAATATCTGTGACAAAACAGTGACCAAAGACAAAGAAGTTTCAGTTAACGTGCGCGCGCTCGGCACACCCCTTTTTGTCTTTGGCAACCTACTGTCTGATGAGGTGTACAGAAAAACAGAGTTGGAGTAAAGTCATTTCCTTGTACAGCTGTGCTAAGATATGGAGTCTATTTTAGCAGTTCTAACAAAGGTTTAGTATTGCCATGTCAGTTCGAATAAAAGGAAGAACTGAGATATTTGCAGGTTGTTAAAATAGCCTTCAACTTGTTTGATCCTTAAATAATGCAATGAACACACATGTAGACTCTTAAGGCCCCTCCCTATTCATTGTGCGGTGAGATTTTAGTCTCATTCACTTGAATTAAGTTTTCTGAATCGTCACAACATATTAATGAAGTGGTTACCAACCATGTTAAAATCTGTACAACAAAGGCATTTAATTTACCCCAAGTATTTTGGGCATGCCAAGTTATCTAGACCTATACTTGTCATTCCTAGCTCAGTGCATTTATATTAAATTATATTTAAATGATCTATATTCAACTAAATATATTGTATATGATATGCACTGTTATTTTGAATGGAAATTGTAATTCAATGGCTGAAGGAGTAGTTGATGGCATACTGGTAAACCCGGTTCAAATCCAAGGGTCTCTTTGTGACCTTAGTCACCTTATCTGCCTTTGCCTCCGGCATCAACATTTGTTTGTAACCTGTTTGAGTCGGCGGATAAATCAGAAAGAAATTATTATTATTTCTGTTTTTAGTCAATTTGAGCCGCATGCAATCTGATATCTATTACATCTGGTAGAGGGAGATAAAGCTACTTCAAGTTGCAGGGAACTGACATTGACCAGGCATCAGCAAGGTGCAAAGCCGGGTATCTGTAACAGCCGCCGCAACCCCTGCCGGAACCCGCCATTCTACCTTCTCTGACCCTGGACCTTGGCTACGTAAATCTACCATCCTCCACTCTCCAACCCAGAACTACGGCAAGTACCCTGATTACCCCGACCTCTCCAACCCTACTACGCTGTACGACTTGGACTAAGCATTCCGGACTGGACTGCGTGGTTGTGGGTCGGTGTCTTTCCATCCCCACCTCAGCCCCGCGGTCTTCAGTCCTGTTTGTGGTGAGCGCAGCGTGACAGTATCCCACCCCAGTCCAGCAGTAACGGACACTCAAGTTGATGACCATTAACATTAGATAGAGGTATGTTACCCCGCATCGCGGCTTATTGATGCTGCCCCATTGTCGTATGCTAGGCTATCCCACTTCAAAGACTGGAACACCATCGTTGTGGCCACGCCTACTTCCTTTTGCAGCTTATACATGTTTGATTACAATGGGTCACCCTCTGATTTCCTGGCAGATCTGATCGCAGAAGGTTAGGATTTACAAATGGTTTCTTTTTTCTTAGCGTAGATGAGGGGGTGAGAGGTTGGGAAGATGATGTAAAAATGAGATGCCAGGCTTCAATGAAGCTGGAGTCCACTCATGATCTACTATCCTTTCTCCTACTACTGTGTGTCTTGTGCAGCTCCTGAGACGTAATGTTGACATGTCTGTGTTAATAAAGGTTTTGTGAAGAGAGCATGCAGAAACGTATTTTTTTAACAGGGAGATTAAATGTAGTCCTGTCGCAAGAATACATTCTCAGAATGATAGGCATCTCATGCTGAAGTTTCTATGAGCGGGACACTGAACTCTGCTGTGCTGATTATTGGAGCAGATTTCCAACTTAGGCCTTGATTATACCAAGTGCTGCAGGGCGGCAGCGCTATTCTGTGACGTCGCCCTGTGCCGCCGAGCAACATCTTGATTATACCAGGGAGGGAGAGCAGAGGAGGCGTGGCTGTGAGCGGTCCATCCTGATTGGCTGAACCGCTCACGTGATACAGCCGTTGCAAGGAAAAACTATTTTCTATGTCTGTTCCCCAGCCGTACGCATTGCAGGACGGCGCGCTGCGACCGTCGCTTGCGGTATAATCACTTGCATTGAATGCAAGCTACCTTGTTTTGGCGCTGCGTGGCGCTGCTACACGCGACGCTGCGCGCCTTTTTGTGTATAATCACGGCCTAAGAGAGGTAGTTGTGGTTTTTCATAGTGACACATACACAGAAGTGGCTAGTACCCAGATTGGAACCTCGGTTAGCCCCTTGGCAGGGTTTGTGAACATCACAACCAAAAGTTTAGGGTGGCTTTTCCTGCCCTTGTTTCTTCCTAGTAAGCGTTTTATTGCCCTCATCACTTATTAGAACAAGGAGGAAGTGAAAATGTCCTCATCCTTCAGATGGAGGAAACACGGCCAATTATCAGCCCCCACACAACCCCCCCCCCCCCCCCCCAATAATTAATTACCTTTTTTTTAACCCAAACATATTGTCATTAATACAGTTTGGTCCTATGTGGGAATACTGTCCAGCTGATAAATGAAGCAGCACTGGTCTGTGTTGTAAAGATCTATAATTATTATCCCTTGTCACTCCTTCATAACTGCCCCACGTGTTCTGAAATACTGTATTCCTTTTACAGTCCGCAGGCATGGAAGATTCATTATGACAATGAGCCTGGGACTAATACTTTGTCAAAGTACAGTTCTGTCTTGTGTGCATTTTCCAGTTGGGCTTTAAATGCGGTGTCTGGAGTGGCACCCTTAGGCCTCGGCCAGGGTGGTGCAGAGCGGGCGGGCGCGCTCACGCTGGCCGCGATGAAACACATTGATGCAATGTGTGTGGCCAGCGTGACTCCTGTTTGGCGAGACAACCAAATTTGATTTGGCTGCTCGCTGATGCGTCATGTGAGCGTTTCGCCCAATGAGGGCGAACCAGCTCTGTGACGTAAAGGCCGCCCCCCCTGACGCACCCTCAAGCGCGCAACTAGCTGGCCATGAAACGCCCAGCGCCTGACGTCGCTTGAGCGCCAGCGAGCGCTCTCCCACCCTGGCCGCAGCCTCATTCTTTGGTAACAGCTTGTATTTGTATATGTCTTTGTGTGCTTTATCGCACCACTCTTAGGCCTCGGGCATGAAGCGCTGACCCGTGCTGAGGCGGCTTTAGTAGGGGCTCGCGCACGCTTACGCAAGCGTGCGGAAGCGTAGGTCTTAGAAAAATGTTAGATTTTCGCGCTCATGGGAGCGCGAGGCCGGTCACGTGAGCGGTGCGCCCAAGGCGAACCAGCTCCGTGACGTCACAGCCCCCCCACCCGACACGCCCCCGGACAGCACGCGGTCTAAGGCCAGGGAAAGCACCCGCTTTCCCTCAGCCTCAGCGCGCCTCCACACGGCTTCAGTTTCTATGGACTAAACCTAAGGCTGCGGCCAGGCAGGGAGAGGGCGCGCTGGCGCTCATGCGCCGCGCCCTGCTCGGCCGGGCGATTCGTGGCCGACTAGGTGCGCATTCGTCTGGGGGCGCGGCCACAACGTTACGGACCTGGTTCGCCCTCATTGGGCGAACCGCTCATGTGACGCGCTTGAGACCGGCAAAATCAAATTTGCTTGCACTGCAAGCATCTAAGCGCCCGAGCAGGCGCTCGCTCATGCTAAAAAAAACAAAAAAACAGAAAACACAGCGCACAACGCTCATAGTGCATTAAATGATATCTTTAGTAACCAAAATAAGGAGGTAAGTATTGTGCGTACATAAGGATAAAATTAAACAAGCATTTCAGGGTTATTGTTACCCAAACACCAACGGACGCCCGTGATGGTCTCGTGGCTCTCTCCTTCTCACTCCAACAACCTCGGTGTAGGGCCTGGAAAATCTCCACTCCAATCGCTGGTATTTCAGCCTCTCGCCTTAAGGTGAGGCTAGTGCAGTCTCAGCAGTCCAGAAAGACCTCCGCTTGTATGCGTTATGCCCGTCACTGCATCGGTCTCGTTTGCAACGGAGCACACGCTGTTTAGGCGTCCTGGTCGAACACTTCCGGGTCTGTGACGTCACAAAACCGCGAGACTTCGTCGCAAGTCTTACAGGACACGGATCGGTTCTCTGGGAGTGAATCTGCGTGCTGTCGCCAGAGGGTAGAATCCAGTACAGAGTAGGTTGATGCAACGCACAGCAAAGAGGGGGTGACAGCAGGTCTGGCAAAAATCTTCTTTATTAAAGAGGCATTAAAATGTGGAAGGCTGCAACCTTCTACGCGTTTCGTGCAATGAAAGTTGCACTTTATCTTTATCTTGATAAAGTGCAACTTTCATTGCACGAAACGCGTAGAAGGTTGCAGCCTTCCACATTTTAATGCCTCTTTAATAAAGAAGATTTTTGCCAGACCTGCTGTCACCCCCTCTTTGCTGTGCGTTGCATCAACCTACTCTGTACTGGATTCTACCCTCTGGTGACAGCACGCAGATTCACTCCCAGAGAACCGATCCGGTGTCCTGTAAGACTTGCGACGAAGTCTCGCGGTTTTGTGACGTCACAGACCCGGAAGTGTTCGACCAGGACGCCTAAACAGCGTGTGCTCCGTTGCAAACGAGACCGATGCAGTGACGGGCATAACGCATACAAGCGGAGGTCTTTCTGGACTGCTGAGACTGCACTAGCCTCACCTTAAGGCGAGAGGCTGAAATACCAGCGATTGGAGTGGAGATTTTCCAGGCCCTACACCGAGGTTGTTGGAGTGAGAAGGAGAGAGCCACGAGACCATCACGGGCGTCCGTTGGTGTTTGGGTAACAATAACCCTGAAATGCTTGTTTAATTTTATCCTTATGTACGCACAATACTTACCTCCTTATTTTGGTTACTAAAGATATCATTTAATGCACTATGAGCGTTGTGCGCTGTGTTTTCTGTTTTTTTGTGTGCTTATAGGGGGGACTAGAGCCATCCCTGGTGTCACAAGAGCCATCCCTGGTGTCACAGCTGCAGACGCTCCATTTACTTCAATTTATACACAAGGTCACCCATTTCATTGTATCACATTCATCACGTCACTTATATATTGTTGTTGCGCACTTTTTCTTTGTCACCTTTGTCGCTCGCTCATGCTGGCCACACACATTGCCTCAATGTGTTGCTGAGCGGCCAGGGTGAGCGCACGCGCCTGCTCAGCACCTCCCTGGCCGAGGCCTAACAAGCTTGTTCTCACTGACTTCTTGCTAGTTTGAGTCACACTTGGATTTTGTCCATGATGGAGAAAAAAACGATGTTGCTTCTTCCTTTATCCAAGATGAAGCCTCTGGTTGATAAGATTCAAAGGGAAAGTACCTATGAAATTCAGAGTGATGACTCATGAACGCAATGATCAGGTGAACGCAAGTTATTTTGGATATTTATTTGTAGCTATGGAGATAAACCATTCGTGGAATGAAGCTTGTATTTCGGCGATGTCAGTTTACTCCTATACACAATGAGCCTCTTATATGCAGAGCTGAAACCGGAATATGAGCTGTCAAAAAAAAAAAAACCCCACCTGCTTTCCCTTTTGATTATGTCACCTCAATAATACGTCTGCTTTGTTCCTTTTGTACATCGTTGACATACAGTAGTTTAGCAAACAGTAACATAAAGGAATACAGAATGTGTATAAAAGCAGGTGAAGTGGGGTTTATAGGTTCCTTATTTAGTGTTTAACACTGCTTGGAAGGAAAGTGCCTGGATGGGTGGGTATTTTAAGGCTGTGCTGCACCCCTGCATAATGCAAGAGACGACAGGCAGTCCTCGGTTATCCAACACAATGCGTTACTCAAAATGGCGTTGGATAGCGAAACGTCTTAAAGCGAAACACGTTTTCCCATAGGAACACTGTTTAAATGAAAGGTTCCGTTCCTGAAGGCATTTTTAACAGTAAAATACACCAAATATTTTACGCAGGCAATAAGATATGCAGCACACACATAAATTATATAGTGTATATACTGTATTTTATATATAATATAATATACAATATAATACTATATTATATAGTATTATATAATATAAAATATATAACATACACAAACAACGTTGCAAAGCGTCGTAAGAGCGTTGGATAAGCCGTTTTGGCTTTGTAAAAATGAACATGGGTATGCATTGCCTAGCGTTGGATAAGCCATGCGTTGTAAAGCGAAGCGTTGTAAAACGAGGACTGCCTGTATTGTGCATACACATTTGCCCACACGTACCGCGTAAATTGCTGCATCTCCATAGCCATATTAAAACTAAAGGGAGCACTCAACAGGAGTGACTGGGAGGTCAGAGGGCCAGGCCCAGGCCACTTCTCCCGTACCATATTTGCAGGCTATTTTCTGATGGCGCGGCCCTTTTTTTCTCCTTTAATCCAATGCTGCTAATTTGACATTTCACATGATCTTTTTGCATCATCTTGAATCCTTTTTACATATAACTCGATTCTGCCATTTTCCAACTGGCTTTAACATAAGAGTTTAACTTACTGTAATTATTTTGTACGTCCCACCGAAGACTCACTGTAAACCTTTAGATCCATGTAATACTGGATCTCTGAAACATTGTTTTATTTTAACCTCTTCACTGCCAGGTGGACCAGCAATCCATAGCCAAGCACTATTCTCAGACATGTTAGGGCTTGACACATTGGACTGTTTGTGATCTGCTTTGTGTTTGTTTGATTTGTGATGGTCAGTGTCTGCATAGGACCTTGTGATGGTCAGTGTCTTCATAGGACCTTGTGATGGTCAGTGTCTTCATAGGACCTTGTGATGGTCAGTGTCTGCATAGGACCTTGTGATGGTCAGTGTCTGCATAGGACCTTGTGATGGTCAGTGTCTGCATAGGACCTTGTGATGGTCAGTGTCTGCATAGGACCTTGTGATGGTCAGTGTCTGCATAGGACCTTGTGATGGTCAGTGTCTTCATAGGACCTTGTGATGGTCAGTGTCTGCATAGGACCTTGTGATGGTCAGTGTCTGCATAGGACCTTTTGATGGTCAGTGTCTGCATAGGACCTTGTGATGGTCAGTGTCTGCATAGGACCTTGTGATGGTCAGTGTCTGCATAGGACCTTGTGATGGTCAGTGTCTGCATAGGACCTTGTGATGGTCAGTGTCTTCATAGGACCTTGTGATGGTCAGTGTCTGCATAGGACCTTGTGATGGTCAGTGTCTGCATAGGACCTTGTGATGGTCAGTGTCTGCATAGGACCTTGTGATGGTCAGTGTCTGCATAGGACGTTGTAGCAGTTTCCTTCCCGATGTGTACACGAACATAGAAATTGATGCAACATAACATTTAATCTGCCCATTGTCCCTTGATACAAAGTCAGACTGTACCAGATTGTACGATCTTTCCCTAGTGTCTCTCCCAAACACTTTCCTTCATTCGTTGAACGTACGTACTTCTGTTGAAATGTTCCCCTTGGAATATCTGCTTGGCTCCTTTGTGTGGTCTGTGCTTGAGCTGGTAGCCTCTGCTGCTCTTCTGTCCTGCCTCATTCAGAGCAGGAAACCTACATTTGATCGGCCTTTGAATGAGATTCTGAGGACATTCAAACCAAAGGAATCTAATCTGGCAATTATATGAATACGGTTCCATGTGAAAGGATAGCTGGTATTTCTTTAGTTGTGTTTTTTTTTTAATTCAAAGTTGATTGAAACCCGCCTTCAAATTGCATGTGTGTTTAGGGTACAGTTGAATTTAGTGCAGATATAAGTGAAATGTAGTTCTGCATTTTCAGAAGCACTTTGTATGTTTGTATATATATCTATATTTATGTCGTGCCAAAAGTGTACTCGGTGCTTCACAAAGAATACAGTACGGGGAATTATAATACAATAAGCGCAGCAAAATCAGACAATAGGAAAGAAAATCCCTGCTAGGAAGAGCTTACAATCTAAGTATAACCATTAAACATTGTATACTTTCCAAATACCCAAGTTTCTTGAAACCTGCAGAGTAACATAATTCCCTTCCCTTGTGATGTGCTGTTTTTGCCGGGCATGTGTGTTCCAATGCTGCTTCGGGATTTCCCACTGTTATAATCTGTATGTTTGCGCAGAGCTATGGCAATGAGGAGCTCTCAAGTTCATATGTTGAAAATGCACCTCAACCTGCAAGAAACCTACTCTCCTTCAGGACCAGCTTGGCTGGAAGAACTCAAACCTAATTTAAAATGTTTGGCCTGATCAGAGGATCTGAGAAAAGGTTACACACCATCAATGGGAGACTCCTTCAGTCCATCATAATGGTGGTTGCTTAATTGGTGATAATGGGGTTAGAGTGCATTAGAAGCAGCTGCCCTGATGTTCTGTAAGCCTGTGTTCTATTCACTGAATGTAGAGAGGAAGCTTTTATGCCGTTTGAAGTTTTGTATCATATTCTGTATAGCTTTATATTGCAGTCACTGTGAGAAATATGGACATATCGCCATAATGTATTTACTAGAAAATCAGGCCATACGCACCTTTATTTGGAAGTAATGGACAAAGTTTACAATTGGGAACGCCATTCAAAATCCTAATAACTTCTACACATGTTAAAAATACCAACTGTCCTATCGGCCTGGAGAAGTGTGGATATGTTGTACTATAGGTTGCTCCACGTTTTAATGAACCAATAAGAGAGTTGATCATGGTGGAAACAGCATGTAGCCTCACAACATGTATGGGGTCTCTTCTTAATGTGTATTATCTTATCATTTACATTGCCAATATTTTGGTCCTATGAGAAATAAAGCCTTTTGCCCCATATCGTTTTAGGCACCAAGGATGCGGTAAAGTGGGAACAGTGCAATAAGCGTCAGCCTTGCAAACATCCCTAAGGCTTGGTCCCCACTGGCTACTGCAGCGCTCGCTATGGCGGGCGCTGCCGGGACAAGAGGCGCCTCTCAATTGGGTCAGGACCGCTGCGCGGCAAGTTTTTCTTCCAGACTTGAAAATTGAGATGGACACGGGTGACGGAGCGCTAGGCCAAGTCCCTCGGCGGTTCAGCCAATGAGGGCAAACCTGCCGGGTGATGTCATGGCCGCGCCCCTGTCATGCCCCCCTGCCTTTCCCCCTGCAGCTCACTGCAGACCGGGAACTCAGCTGCATGCACCGCCAGCCTCGCAGGCACACGTGCAGCGCAGGCTCCAGGGCCGTAGCCTTACCATGGGCTTGCTCCCTGGGCGACTGGAACACTGACCATGTTTATTATGTATCCTAATTAACACATTTGGTTGATATTGTTTATGTTGCAGAATATAAATTTTCAGTGTTAATTATTCAATTTCACATTGGGGCCAGAGGAGTTTCCAGCAGCAAGGTACAGCATTGCTTGTCTACACGGTTTAAACCGTCTGTTACCATAATAATATGTAACTGTTGATTAGGGGAAAAGGAAAACCATGCAGATTGGCACAAGCAGTGTAAATTTGGCCTAATTTACTTAATTTTTGTAGCTATCAAAGTGCTTACAATTTACGAAAGAAAACAAACATAGTGTGCAAACAATGAGAATGCTGAAATATTCAGTGATATTAGTCCGTGTGCATTATGCAGTAATATTCAGTGATATTAGTCCGTGTGCATTATGCAGTAATATTCAGTGATATTAGTCCGTGTGTGCGCATTATGCAGTAATATTCAGTGATATTAGTCCGTGTGCGCGCATTATGCTGTAATATTCAATGAGATTAGTCGGTGTGTGTGCATTATGCAGTAATATTCAGTGATATTAGTCCGTGTGTGTGCATTATGCTGTAATATTCAATGAGATTAGTCGGTGTGTGTGCATTATGCAGTAATATTCAATGAGATTAGTCGGTGTGTGTGCATTATGCAGTAATATTCAATGAGATTAGTCCGTGTGTGTGCATTATGCAGTAATATTCAATGAGATTAGTCCGTGTGTGTGCATTATGCAGTATTTTGGCCTCACGGCTCTTCTCGGAGGTGAGTTTAAGTTGAATAGTTGCACAGTTCTGAGGCGACGGTCTTTCTTTCCACAGATTGCTGTGTGGGTGTTGGATCAGGGAAGGCTTTGTAATTCTTTGGATAGCTCCTAAGTAGATAATTGCAATTTATACTTGGCAAATAATGGTGTTCCATTTAGGCAGAGATGCACTGTGAGACGTAGGAGGATCTCCAGTTGCTTAGTTTCCCTTTTAAACTCATCCAATGAATGTTCCACTTTCACAAAAAAATATATATATATATATGTAAATTTAACAGAGGCTGGTTACAGCTTCACTATTTTCCGTATGACTTTTTGAATTTCCAGCTCTGAACTCTCTGGATTGAGTCCAGTTTCTCACGCTGCTGTATTATCATTAGAATAACTCTTGATTGCGCAGAAGCTGGGAATCTAATGCAACCCATTGAAACACATGTTCTTATAGCAGGCCTTGCATGGGCTTAAACATCGATTGACCTGGAAGCAGTAACAACTGGAAGGGGCTAGTAGAGTGTGAAATTCCTGGGAGCCTACTACTGTACATTTACTTACATTGGGTAGTACATCTGGGTGACTTGTAGTATGCGCGGATGAATGTCATGTCTCGAGAAGGGTTTGGGTAATAAGGCTAACAACAT
This sequence comes from Ascaphus truei, assembly GCF_040206685.1. Lineage (NCBI taxonomy): Eukaryota > Metazoa > Chordata > Amphibia > Anura > Ascaphidae > Ascaphus > Ascaphus truei. The sequence goes on along the minus strand of NC_134492.1, from coordinate 37,183,969 downwards.
AGGACATGTTATGGCCCTGTGTATCTTGGCACGACTCACAACAGTGTAGTCCCTCACCAGGTCTTGTAATGTATAAAAATATCAATTGATTACAAAAAAAGGGTCAACGTTTCGGTCCACTCTGCAGGGCAATCTGGCAGCAGCAGTTTATTTATGTGCCAGATAAAACGTAGTGTAAATGGTTACTATAAGAGTCAGGTCTGAGTTAATCTGTGAGGCCTTCTTTCTGCCTCATTTAGCCACACTAATAGCTACAAGATTACCAAGAGAAATAGACTCACTGCATATTGATGGTGTTAAGTGGACATAGTGAAAACCATTTGGGGCCATCAGTGTCTCTTGGGATTTGAGGTTTTAGACAAGGGGTGGCCAACTCCAATCCTCATGAGCTGCCAACAGGTCTTCGACTGAGCCACTGATTGAGCCACCTGTGCTGAAGCAGGGATATCCTGAAACCTGACCTGTTGGTGGCCCTTGGCGTTGGCTCCCCTGCTTTAGCCCGTGATAGTAGCTAGTATTGCTGTATCCTGCAGTATGCTAGAGATGTTTGGCTCAAGCACAGTGGTTAGATTGTAAGATTTTTGGCCTCTTATTTCCAGCTTTTATGTCAGCTGTGCTTCATCCTTTGTGTGTGACATTGTCTGTATGTTACTGTAAAACACTAGGCATTGCTGACTTACTATAAAAACACAGGGCTCTGTCCTGGGACCTCTTCTCTTTTCTCTGTACACACTCTCTCTAGGTGACCTAATATCTTTTGGGTTTAATTATCACCTCTATGCTGACGACACACAAATATACTTTTCAACACCTGTCCTTACACCTGCTGTACAAACCAAAGTTTCTGAATGTCTCTCTGCTATATCATCCTCGATGGCCCTCCGACGCCTTAAACTCAACATGGCAAAAACAGAGCTCCTTATACTTCCTCCCAAACCTGGCCGTACTACCTCCTTCCACATTACTGTTGGAACTACGATCATTCACCCAGTAGCCCAAGCACGCTGCCTAGGGGTCACACTCGACTCCTCTCTCACATTCGCCCCTCACATTCAAAACATTTCTAAAACCTGTTGCTTTTTCCTCCGCAATATAACAAAGATACGCCCTTTCCTCTGTTGCTCGACTGCTAAAACTCTGACTCAGACCCTCATTCTCTCCCGTCTTGATTACTGTAACCTCCTGCTGTCCGGCCTTCCTGCCTCTCACCTGTCTCCCCTACAATCTTTCCTAAACGCTGCTGCCAGAATCACTCTACTCTTTCCTAGATCTGTCTCAGCATCTCCCCTCATGAAATCCCTCTCCTGGCTTCTGATCAAATCCCGCATCTCACACTCCATTCTTCTCCTCACTTTTAAAGCTTTACACTCTTCTGCCCCTCCTTACATCTCAGCCCTAATTTCTCGTTATGCACCATCCAGACTCTTGCGTTCTTCTCAAGGATGTCTTCTTTCTACCCCCTTTTTATCTAATGCCCTCTCCCACCTTAAACCTTTTTCACTGACTGCCCCGCACCTCTGGAATGCCCTTCCCCTCAGTACCCGACTAGCACCCTCTCTATCCACCTTTAAGACCCACATTAAGACACACTTGCTTAAAGAAGCATATGAATAGCACTGTGGATATTCCGAACACATGATACATAAAGCTTGGTCCCTTGCTGACGCACTTACCAGAACTCCCTCCTACTGTCTCTGTACGTTCTCCCTACTTACCAATTAGATTGTAAGCTCTTCAGAGCAGGGACTCCTCTTCCTTAATGTTACTTTTATGTCTGAAGCACTTATTCCCGTGACCTGTTATTTATATTATCTGTTAATTATTTGATTACCACGTGTATTACTACTGTGAAGCGCTATGTACATTAATGGCGCTATATAAATAAAGACATACAATACAATACTAACGTTTCGTTGCCAGAGGACCCAGAAACCAAACAGATGTATTAACATCATTCCTTAACAAGCAGGTGCCCAAAGGGGTTGGTTACCATTCATTTGATTGTCATATAAGCAATCTTACTTAACTCCGTTAGGCGAAGAACACCAGATGATGGCCTTCAGAAAGACAAAACATGTCCTAATTTGGAGCATACTACAGTAGCTCCATTGAGAAAATGAAACAGCCATCCCCTACTGTTTGTTAAATGAAGCAAACCAACTCCGTAAAGTGCAGCTCTAATAATGCTGTGTATTATTATTGTGTTAAAAATAGTCTACATGGACTAGGTAGATATTCAATCGTATTTTATATTCTGCGTGTTTTTCTAGACTATGCCCCTTAAGCAACATTCAATTCATTGTTTCTGTTCAGCGGGTCAGATGTCACTAATGGAACCAGTCACGTGACAGTTTTACAAGTCATCCATACCCGTCTAATGAACGTTAACATGCAGTGGGCTAACATAGCAGACGTTGCTCATTGGAAGTAGTTCAAATTAAATTACTTTCCCTTAATAGCTGTGAGTGCATGTTTTGATGTCGGATACAAGATACAAAGCCTTCTGGGAGAAAGATGGTGTGAGCGAGGCAGAGTTTATAGCTGCTATTCTGGGAAAACTAGGTTTCAATATTTTGGGGTTTTGTCTCTACTATATGTCTATAAAGTAGTTGACTAAGTATTTCATGTATCATAGCCTCTGTTATCATTGTTTAACCCATTTACTACCAGAGTGGTAAGCAGTGTATTTTAAAGCAATTTCCTCATACATTCTATGCTTAGAAACCCATTGGTTTCCAAAAGATTTCCTGTGGCAATAAATAATGTATTTTCTGGTGTTCTTTACTTTTTGTTATTAGCAGTAATTCTTTCTTGCTTGGTAACTTGGGAGGTTATTCTTTAAACGGCTGTAGTGCCGATCAGGGCACAATCTCATGTAAACTCCCATTGACTCTGTGTGATTTCTCGCCCCCTCCCCCGCCCCCCTGAAACGGCACTATCACAATTTGGTGAATAAACCCCCCCTCTGTATCCAAGCCATGACATCCCTTTAACACAAGCTCTGAATATTTATAACCCTGTCTAATAGAGTTTAGGAATCCATGGGAAAGAGGAAGAAAAAAGGCTTCCCCCCCCCATCAGGTGAAGTGACAAGCCGGGCCTGAGCAAAAGAGGCGTTTCTATCCGCCAATCTGTTCCTTATCCAAAATTACCATCTGAACAGGGGCAGCTTGAGCTTTGATCTCTTAGGGAGCTGACCCTTTTTTGGTCAATGCCTCATTGTATGGAGCAGAATGGATTTTGTATGGTATAAGAAAATGAATTCCCCCTTCCCCCCCACCGTGTTGGAATTTTTCTTTTGTTTCCCATTGGACTGTATATTATATATATATATATATATACATACACACACACACACACACACACACACACACACACACACACACACACACACACACACACACACACACACACACACACACACACACTATTGCATTATAAATATATATGATTACATTATTGTGCTGTTGTAGTATTTTAGTACAGCACTTGGTCTATTGGCAGATTAGCACTATTAGATGCTAATATAGGTTACTAGTTATTTCTAATTTAATAGTCTAGTGGTCTATTTCTAAGCGGTAACATTCCAGTCTGGTCTCTATGTGCATGGGTTACCAGTAGGCACTGTTTAATAAAAGATATATTAGAAGAAAAAGTGAAAAAATAGTAAAAACCAGTCCCAATACACAGTCATCTGGAGTCTTTGCAGCCTGGACACAGTAATCGCCAATCCCTCAAACATATCTATAAACACACAAATAAGAGAACAGGTGCACTCCTAGTGTAATAAAGTGTAACAATTTTATGGGACTGGACACAATACAAAGTGCGCACTCACAGAGCTTGAGCATGAGCAGTTATGAGAAATTCTCAAACTCCAACTCTGCAAACGGATCCTCGTGGGTTCAGCTGTAGTCGGAGGCCTCACGCTCCCCGATATGGACCCTGCACGCCGTGTCGCCCCCGATTTTTGAAGCCACGAGGATCCGTTTGCAGAGTTGGAGTTTGAGAATTTCTCATAACTGCTCATGTTGTAGCCCACCTCCCCAGCAGTGCAAGATCTTTGCCACACTTTTATGTTTGCGATAATTTTTTGCCAATGTTCCCTGCAGTTTGGGCTACAAACTAACAAAAGTCAATGTTACCTTGGTAATATCAGGGTACATTGTAGCTGCTGAGTTATACTGACTGAAAGATTAATTGAAACTGAAAGGCGGCCATTTCGTTAGGCACACAAACAGACTTTTGACAGCGGTAGAACAGGAGCACCAAACGATTGCCAGCTTAGGTAAGAATGTAGAATAATACATTGTCACATGCTTTGCATATAGAAGAAAACATTGGGTGGAAATCTGTATTGCTGCTTAGTTCTCAGATGAGTCAAGAAAATGGGAAGAGTAGGCGCTTGGCACATAGTGTGGAGAAGAGGGATCCAAAGGCAGGGAGAGGAGAGGGTTTTGTAGGCACAGCAGAGAGGAGAAAGCCATGGCAAGAAATGTAAAGGGGAAAAGAGGAGTTGAGAGCTTCGGACATAAGCATGTGGGAAGTTCCAAAGTTAATGGGAAGCCAATATAGGGAAGCACAAAAAACAAAACTGTGCGCTACTACCTAACTACCTATAAAGTTTAAATGTATAAATATATACAGTGCAGTGACTATACCATCAATTTAGTGATAAAAAATGTATAAAAAATTAAACCACAACTCCCACGGTGAGATAATTATACATTAAATAATAAGTGCCACATAACCGTGTTGGGGATAATGGCGTCTGCAGCTGTAAACGCAGGGGTGGCTCAGCACCCCACACACACAATTTTGTTTCCATTCAATATAGGGAAGCGTCTTGTGTAGGGGATTCACAGAGCTCAGATTACGGGTATAGGAGCTTGATCCTTGTTAACGGCCACTGAATCCCCTACTTGGAGAGATGTGAGTCTGTACTCCTTCACTGAGGTAGTGGATGTATTGAACAGTTTCCCAGCTGAGTTCCTGAAAGCAAATGCAGTAAATGAAGTGGGGAAAGAAATAATGATCAGGGAACTTCTTAATAGTAAACAAAAAAGCCAAAGATCAAATGGGATGCGAGTTTCTCCGATGGGTAGAGAGAATGGATCTTCGCTGTAGCTTATGTCTGACTGTATATCCTCTTTCTAGAGTAACTGAGTCACACAGGAGCACATGATGCTTCCTTCTCAACCACTCATGCCGTCTAATGGCATTGTGTCCTCTCTTTGAGGAGCTTCCTCTGGGCAGAGTTGAAGATTCACAGAAGGGACTGACTCACTTCCTGCTCCGTTATAGTTAGGAGTTATACACGGCACAATAAGCTCATTGACAACCACAAAAAACCCCACACGTTCAGATTTTCCAAAATCCCCTGATAATGAAACTGCCGCCGGGCGTCTGGACTTGGCTGGGAGTGGTTCTGACCAATTGTCTAATGCGGTGGGAGTGTGATGTGTGACTGTTGAGCTAACCCCTTCACTCAGAGAGGGGCCAGCAACACGACACATCAGGTTGCTGGCTCCTCTGGCAGGTAACAGTTAACCTATTGCCTGCCGGAGGCTACAGGTTAATAAAAGTAAAAAGATTATCTAAGCACAACTGTTCTTTCCGTAGTTCCAGCTCAGATATAATAATGCTGTGGTTGTAGTGGTACTGTGCTTGAATGCAGGCACAGGGCGATAAAGTGACAAACCCAACGTCTAAAGGAGCGGACACCAGGAATTGAACCAGGTTCAAACTCGGTGTTGTTTAGTCGGTGTGTTTACTCACTGAGCCACTTCTCTGTACAGTTGAGTCCAGCCCCCAAGAGCTTGCCATCTAATTTTGGTACACGTTATATGGTCAAAGTCAAATGCGTTGCTGGCAACTGTGGCAGTGAGAGGATTTAGCTTAGATTGTAAGCTCCCCAGGGCAGGGATTTCCTATCCTATGGTCTGATCTTGCTTGTTGCTCTTATTGTATTATAATTCCCTGCAATGTATTGTCTCTCTTGTAAAGTGCCGAGTACAGCTGTGAGCGCTATATAAATAAATATATATATATGTGTGTGTGTGTATATATACACACACACACACACACACACACACACACACACACACACACACACACACACACACACACACACACACACACACACACACACACACACACACACACACATGATACAAATAGACTGAGAAATCAAAAGTATTATCACTCAATCTGTAAATATGATGCATATTGTAACGGCAGTGCCAACGTTTCCATCTCCAAATGGGGCGGTCCCCTGTTATCAAGGTTGCCACCTCTCCGGGTTTCGGGCACTACGGGGTTGTCGTCGTCAATCTCCAGGTGGCGGCATGGTGTGGCGGCTTCTCCGGCATCCGGCTGCAATTTCCCCCTCCAACTGCAGTGAAGATGGCTGCGCGGCGTCAAATGACGCCACGTTGCCATGGTAACCGGACGGTACGTGACATCATGACGCTGTGCGCGTTGCCATGGCAATGCGGCATCATTTGACGCCACGCAGCCATCTTCACTGCAGTTGGAGGGGGAAATTGCAGCAGGTTGCCTGGAGACGCCGCCACGCCACACCGCCGCGCCACACGGGATTTCCCCCCCCCCCCCCCCCCCCGGGTTGGCTTTCAGTAGAAGGTGGCAGCCCTGCCTGTGATATATATGATTTCTCAGTGTGATCTTAGTCCCATTTGCTTTCTTTGTATATTACACCCACCACCCCAGGAGAATTATGTTCTGCTTGTACCTATCATTGCTATTGTTACTGAGCAGCTCCTCTCCCCTGGAGATCTTTGGTGCCGGTTTCCTGGGCTGTGGGCTGGTCCCTGCACGGCAATCACTGGGGTTTCTGTCCCAGTGTGTGAGAGCAGATTATCAGGGAAAGACTGCCCTCTTGTGTTTTAGAGGAAAAGGACACGAGAAAAGGTATTTTAGAGTACACTGTAGGACTGGGGGGCGCAAGATTTTTCGGGGGGGGGGGGGGAGGGGGTGGTGGCACGGCGGTTGCAGAGGCCCCGCGCTCTTCCCCAAGGCATTTAAATGAATTGCGGTGGGGGATCGCGTGAGGCGCTGCAACTTCCCTTACTTTGTCTTCGGCGACGCGGCATAAGGGAGTGGGCAGGGCGCGAGCAGGGAGGGAAGTTGGCAGGGGGGGGAGGGTGGAGGGGGGGGCGAACCCCTGCAGTAGGTTGCTGTGGGATGAAAGAATACCGGTCTGTACAGAGATCCAAGTGCATCCCTTTTCCATGTTGGCAGAATTGACTTTACTTGGCAGAGCAGAGGAAGTCGGTCCCTGGTTAGAAGCAGCTACTGCTGGAAAATCTGTCCATCAATTTGTTTGAGCAGTAGGTCTGTCCTTCAACAATGCTGTCATGCTGTGTTATTTCATTGGTAGAACTGTACACCATAGAAGTCACAAAGGGTGGCACTGTAAAAGCAGTGATACTGTTTGCATGCTGGAGGCTACATTATTTATTTAAAACAAAAGCATCTTGATATTTTATGTGCTGAGCGCTTTACAAGAGAGATAATACAGTACAGGGAATTATAATTCAATAAGCGCAACAAGCAAGATCAGACAATAGGAAAGGAAATCCCTGCCCCAGAGGGCTTACAATCTAGGCGGAGATGTTGGTTTGTAAATAACAGTGGTGGGTACTCTGCACCCTCATATACCATTGCAGTTTGGCTACAAATGATTTTGTCAACAGCAAACCCTTCAGCAGAGATCTGCGTTTACTTTGCCACTGTTTGTGCAAATTTAAAATGTTGGCAGCGGCAAAATCTTTGCATTTTGAAGAAACACAGAAAGCTGCCAAATCTAGTTTAGCATTGTGTGTTTTTTAATTTTTTAATACAGTTGAAGTTTTGCAGCTTTTTCAAATCTCGTTGACTGGTTTGCAAAATCCGCCAAATTGTTTTTAAAATTTTTTTTTTAAGTTTCTTAAAATTGAAAGAATATTCTTTCTTCACTTTATTTATTTTTGGGGTTTTTATTTACTTTTCATTTTTAATTAAATCAGGAAATAGGATTGTACCTTTAACATGGTCAGTGCAACACGTACCTCTGCTTGTGAAATACTTCACCATGAAATCTATTTATTGTGGAACTTAAGGCTAAAAATGAAGAGAAAATAAAATAGGTAGCTGCCCCCTGTCTGGTACCTTTAATTTGGCCAACGCAAAGTATTCAGGCTTTAAAACCTTGTAGGCTTCTTTGTATATACATGTACGACCCAGAAATGTGTACACTGAACTATTGTTTCATTATTTCTCCATATTTATAGGTTAGGGACTTCCGTCGTTATTTTCTTCTTGCTATCCGTGCACTGACTTTATTCCCCTCTCTGCTCTGTGTGCTAGATGTGAAAGGACCCCCCACTCACCGGCTGTCGTGTGGCCAGTCCCCCTACACCGAGAGCACCACATGGGAGAGGAAGTACTGCATCCTGACGGAAAGCCAGCTGGTTCTGCTGAACCGCGAGGACGAGGTGAGGACAATGCACAGAGCTTTGCAGAGTGACATACAGCACTGGCAAACAGAGGCTGCCCACTGGGGGCATGGGGGGTGCAAATGCCAGTGATTGGGGCCATGGGTTAAATCTAGGTTGTTGCTGCGTTTTGAAAATAAAGTATATATATCAGATACAGGCATACCCCGCATTAACGTACGCAATGGGACCGGAGCATGTATGTAAAGCGAAAAAGTACTTAAAGTGAAGCACTACCTTTTCCCCACTTATCGATGCATGTACTGTACTGCAATCGTCACATACGTGCATAACTGATGTAAATAACACATGTGTAACAGGCTCTGTAGTCTCACCGCTTGCGCACAGCTTTGGTGCAGGTAGGGAGCCGGTATTGCTGTTCAGGACGTGCTGACAGGCGCATGCGCGATCTGCCGTTTGCCTATTGGGCGATATGTCCTTACTCGCGAGTGTACTTAAAGTGAGTGTCTTTAAACCGGGGTATGCCTGTACGTATCCACCTTTTTTTTCCCTGGAGTTTGAACGTCGTCTTTCGTTGGGAAACATGAGCATAGAGGGTTTTCATTAGTCCTGCTTCCTCCATGCCAGGGAGAGCGTAATCGGATGTATTTAGACCCCGTTAATGTCTGGGGAGCAGCTAATTAAGAGAAGCGTTTGACGTGCACAACAAACAAAAGGCAGAAGGTGAAAGAATTAACACTCCAGAGTCTCACTTTGCATTAGTTATCAACGTTTTCCAACTTGCTTTAAATGAAAAGATCTTCGCGTATTTATACTTTGTCATGTTATTTTAATTAATATTATTATTAGTCTTAATATTGAATAATATTAGGGTTAGTGTTGGCCCTAACCCTATTAGTTTTTATTTTTGTTCTGAGTGGGACTGCACCTTTAAACATGGGAATGCAACTTGAGAAGTCCAGTCAGTGGTACAGACATACTGTACACTGAAATGTGTCACAGGCAAGAACACAGGTTCGTGCTGCAGCGGTTAGGGGGACAGCGAGATGTGAATCCAGCTTCAGAGAGCCATCCAATCTAACCCAGGGGTGGGCAACTCCGGTCCCCAAGGGCCACCGACAGGTCAGGTTTTCAGGATATCCTTGCTTCAGCACAGTCGAAGCCACTGTTTGTGCCACCTGTGCTGAAGCAGGGATATCCTTCACACCTGACCTGTTGGTGGCCTTTGAGGACTGGAGTTGCCCACCTCTGATCTTAACCAATGCTTCTTCACCTATTTCGCCATATGGAGAGATGTGAATGAATACACTGAAATATACACATATCTCCCGCCCCCATTGTAGGGTGTTAGAAGTAATCCGAAAAATAACCTCTTGACTCCACGTAGGAGGGAGTGGAAGCACGTTACACGTGCCACTTACTGCAGGCGAGCGTGGCATGATCGGGGTGTAGGGCATATTCTCATACACCTGTCACTTCTGTCACCTGCGTAAATTGGCTTTTCACGTCCCTGGGCTGTTTTAACGCAGACAGCAGGAGACTGAATGCCACAGGTGTGAAAACATTAGTGCAAACGAAATACACACCGACCCCATGCTGATCAGCAACACGCCTGTTAAAGGGAGTTTGTAGTTCTGCCACACAACATGAGTTTTGTTGCATTGGAATGGGGAACTATTCTGTTTTAATGGCATTTTAATGGCATTTTAAATTTGAACTAAAACCAGTTATTGTTTATTGGCTTAACCCATTGAATGCCAGAATGGCCAGCAACCTATTGCTAGCTTTACTGGCACTGAAGTCTTTAACACAAGGTTATATTACCGTAAGCTATCTCTCTCTATCTATCTCCCCCTCATCGCTCTCTATCTCCCCCTCATCTCTCTCTATCTCCCCCTCATCTCTCTCTCTCTCTATCTCCCCCTCATCTCCCCCTCATCTCTCTCTCTCTCTCTCTCTCTCTCTCTCTCTCTCTCTCTCTCTCTCTCTCTCTCTCTCTCTCTCTCTTCCCCCCAGCTCTCTTCCCCCCAGCTCTCTTCCCCCCCAGCTCTCTTCCCCCCCAGCTCTCTTCCCCCCCAGCTCTCTTCCCCCCCAGCTCTCTTCCCCCCCAGCTATCTTCCCCCCAGCTCTCTTCCCCCCCAGCTCTCTTCCCCCCAGCTCTCTTCCCCCCCAGCTCTCTTCCCCCCCAGCTCTCTTCCCCCCCCCGCTCTCTCCCCCCCCGCTCTCTCCCCCCCGCTCTCTCCCCCCCCAGCTCTCTTCCCCCCCCAACTCTCTCCCCCCCCCAGCTCTCTTCCCCCCCAGCTCTTCCTCCCCCCCTCAGCTCTTCCTCCCCCCTCAGCTCTTCCTCCCCCCTCAGCTCTTCCTCCCCCCCTCAGCTCTTCCTCCCCCCCTCAGCTCTTCCTCCCCCCCTCAGCTCTTCCTCCCCCCCTCAGCTCTTCTCCCCCCTCAGCTCTTCCTCCCCCCCTCAGCTCTTCCTCCCCCCCTCAGCTCTTCCCCCCCCTCAGCTCTTCCCCCCCTCAGCTCTTCTCCCCCCCCCCCCTCAGCTCTTCCCCCCCCCCCCTCAGCTCTTCCCCCCCTCCGCTCTTCCCCCCCCCCTCAGCTCTTCTCCCCCCCTCAGCTCTCCCCCCCCCTCAGCTCTCTGTCCCCCTCCTCAGCTCTCTGTCCCCCCCTCAGCTCTCTGTCCCCCCCTCAGCTCTCTGTCCCCCTCCTCAGCTCTCTGTCCCCCTCAGCCATCTGTTCCCTCCCCCCTCAGCCACCTCTTCTCTCTCTCTCTCTCTTCCCCCCCAGCTCACTCCCCCCCCTCCCCCAGCTCTCTTCCCCCCCCCAGCTCTCTTCCCTCCCCCCTCAACTCTTTTCCCTCCCCAGCTCTCTCCCCCCCTCATCTCTCTCCCCCCAGCTCTCTCCCCCCCCCCAGCTCTCTTCCCCCCAGCTCTCTTCCCCCAGCTCTCTTCCCCCCAGCTCTCTTCCCCCCCCCCCAGCTCTCTTCCCCCCCCCCAGCTCTCTTCCCCCCCAGCTCTCTCCCCTCCCAGCTCTCTCCCCCCCCAGCTCTCTTCCCCCCCAGCTCTCTTCCCCCCCCAGCTCTCTTCCCCCAGCTCTCTCCCCCCCCAGCTCTCTAGCTCTCTTTCCCCCTCCCAGCTCTTCCTCCCCCCCTCAGCTCTTCCTCCCCCCTCAGCTCTTCCTCCCCCCTCAGCTCTTCCTCCCCCCCTCAGCTCTTCCTCCCCCCCTCAGCTCTTCCTCCCCCCCTCAGCTCTTCCTCCCCCCTCAGCTCTTCCTCCCCCCCTCAGCTCTTCCTCCCCCCTCAGCTCTTCCTCCCTCCCTCAGCTCTTCCTCCCCTCCGCTCTTCTCCCCCCCTCAGCTCTTCTCCCCCCTCAGCTCTTCTCCCCCCCTCAGCTCTCCCCCCCTCAGCTCTCTGTCCCCCTCCTCAGCTCTCTGTCCCCCTCCTCAGCTCTCTGTCCCCCCCTCAGCTCTCTGTCCCCCCCTCAGCTCTCTGTCCCCCTCCTCAGCTCTCTGTCCCCCTCAGCCATCTGTTCCCTCCCCCCTCAGCCACCTCTTCTCTCTCTCTCTCTTCCCCCCCAGCTCACTCCCCCCCCTCCCCCAGCTCTCTTCCCCCCCCAGCTCTCTTCCCTCCCCCCTCAACTCTTTTCCCTCCCCAGCTCTCTCCCCCCCTCATCTCTCTCCCCCCCTCATCTCTCTCCCCCCAGCTCTCTTCCCCCCAGCTCTCTTCCCCCCAGCTCTCTTCCCCCAGCTCTCTTCCCCCCAGCTCTCTTCCCCCCCCCCAGCTCTCTTCCCCCCCCCCAACTCTCTTCCCCCCCAGCTCTCTCCCCCCCCCAGCTCTCTTCCCCCCAGCTCTCTTCCCCCCCCAGCTCTCTCCCCCCCCCCCAGCTCTCTAGCTCTCTTTCCCCCTCCCAGCTCTCTTTCCCCCTCCCAGCTCTCTTTCCCCCTCCCAGCTCTCTTTCCCCCTCCCAGCTCTCTTTCCCCCTCCCAGCTCTCTTCCCCCCCCAGCTCTCTCCCCCCCTCAGCTCTCTCCCCCCCTCAGCTCTCTCCCCCCCTCAGCTCTCTCTTCCCCTCCCCTCAGCTCTCTCTTCCCCCCCCTCAGCTCTCTCTTCCCCCCCCCTCAGCTCTCTCTTCCCCCCCTCAGCTCTCTCTTCCCCCCCTCAGCTCTCTCTCCCCCCCCTCAGCTCTCCCCCCCCCCTCAGCTCTCTCTCCCCCCCTCAGCTCTCTCTCCCCCCCTCAGCTCTCTCTCCCCCCCTCAGCTCTCTCTCCCCCCCTCAGCTCTCTCTCCCCCCCTCAGCTCTCTCCCCCCCCCCTCAGCTCTCTCTCCCCCCCCTCAGCTCTCTCTCCCCCCCCCTCAGCTCTCTCTCCCCCCCCCCTCAGCTCTCTCCCCCCCTCAGCTCTCTCCCCCCCCCCTCAGCTCTCTCTCCCCCCCTCAGCTCTCTCTCCCCCCCTCAGCTCTCTCCCCCCTCAGCTCTCTCCCCCCCCTCTGCTCTCTCTCCCCCCCTCTGCTCTCTCTCCCCCCTCAGCTCTCTCCCCCCCTCAGCTATCTCTTCCCCCCAGCTTTCTCTCCCCCCCCCTCTCAGCTATCTCTTCCCCCAGCTATCTCTTCCCCCCCCCTCAGCTATCTCTCCCCCCCCTCAGCTATCTCTTCCCCCTCCTCAGCTATCTCTTCCCCCCCTCAGCTCTCTCTCCCCCCTCAGCACTCTCTCCCCCCCCCCTCAGCACTCTCTCCCCCCCCCCTCAGCACTCTCTCCCCCCCTCAGCACTCTCTCCCCCCCTCAGCACTCTCTCCCCCCCTCAGCACTCTCTCCCCCCCTCAGCTCTCTCCCCCCCCCCCTCAGCTCTCTCTCCCCCTCCCTCAGCTCTCTCTCCCCCTCCTCAGCTCTCCCCCCCCTCCTCAGCTCTCTCTCCCCCCCCCCTCAGCTTTCTCTCCCCCCCCAGCTATCTCCCCACCCCTCAGCTCTCTCCCCCCCCCTCAGCTCTCTCTCCCCCCCTCAGCTCTCTCTCTCTCCCCCTCAGCTCTCTCTCTCCCCCCTCAGCTCTCTCTCTCCCCCCTCAGCTCTCTCTCTCCCCCCTCAGCTCTCTCTCCCCCCCCTCAGCTCTCTCTCCCCCCCTCAGCTATCTCTTCTCACCCCCCCCCCCCTCCCTCTCAGCTCTCTCTTCTCACCCCCCCCTTCCTCCCTCTCAGCTCTCTCTCTCCCCCTCAGCTCTCTCTCCCATGCCCACCTTTGGCGGGAGATGATCAGAGGAGCAGCCGGCAGAGGAGCTGTGGCAGCAGACACCGGAAGTAAGAAAGACTTCCGGGTCAGTCTGCTAGAGGGCGCTCCTCCCCTGCTGCTGTCATCTACCGGCTTGCTTTTCCTTTAACACGGGGGTCCACCGCAGCATACCATCTCCCATCTCCCCCCGCCTGTCTCTACAGGGGGGGAGGGAGAGCGGGACCCCCAAGAGCACGGGCTGGCCGGGCTATAGCTATGTCCCTGCCACAGTGAACACTATCCCTCCTCTTAATATTCTGCGGTTGCTTTCCTCTCAAGGTTTGAATGGAGATGTCCTGCTCTATACACAGCCACTTATCAAGTGATTGATTAGTTGACAATACTGCTATCACCCCCTTGAGTTCCAGAGCCAGTAGATGCTTTGTGTGGGGCCTCCCACGTGTTCTGTACATCATCATTCAGCTCTATTCTGTGACTCATAAAGCACTGTACTTTGCCATCTAGAAATTCCATGGGGCTTATTCACACAGTGTCACTGGATACAGAGTTGTACTGAGTGGGTTTAACACATGCTCAACCACTGGGGGGCTTTAAACCTTCCCTCTGGGAACCCCAGCCACATTTTCATTATGACCAAGGGATTAGCAAATAGGAGACTGGATTTCGATTCCATACAAATAGAGGATTGGGTGAGTGTTTCCAAAATGTGGCTTGGTGGGGGGTCCCTGAAAAGAGGTTTGTAACCCACTGCTCTACAGCCAGCATCTGTACCCGGCAATCTGAAGTCTGTGTCCTCATTCCTCAAAGCTTAGGTGTATCTACAGTGTAGTAGATTTAACGCAGGAGCGTATATCAAGCCAACATTTCTCATTGGCTTTGTTTTATGACACATTAAAGAGCCATATAATTTCCATCCTTGAAAGATCACGTGTGCAATGTAGTTACTGGATTGTGAATCCATTGGAAATGGAGAGATCTCTGTAGGAATAGGTGTAAACGGTCTGGTCAAAGGGCTTGCAGTATTTGGCGATCTGGTAAATCAGGCGGCTTTGGCTTCTAGTTCATAGCTTTCTTGGCATTATAGAAATGGTAAAAAGGTAAGGCGAGGAGGGAAAGAAAGCTGGGAGCCCAGATGGTAATGGATATCGATCCATCCTCTTCACTTCTGGTTTCCCTGTACAGTTTTCTGACATACTCATACTCTGAATATTTCCTTTTTTTGACGTAACTTACATGGCTGTTTACGCTCACGTTTTAACTGTACTCATAACCGACTTGTGAAATAAATCTGTGTTGGCCTATATAGTTTGCATGATCTAGGGATGGGGTGTGCAAACTGGGGGTCGCAAGATTTTCTAGGGGGGGGTGTCAAATGACACTGCAGAGTAACGTCACATGACCCGTGGCGTCATCTGACGCCGGGGCCTAGGAAGGGGGCGGGGAGGGGCGCGTGCGCTGGGGCTGCCAGGCAGGGGGGTGGAGCTCAGAAACTTTGGGCACCCCTGTGGGGTTCATGTTTTGGTTTTAGACCATTCCAGTACATCCAATTACTTGTCATTTCCCCTTTCCGACTGGTTTGGATGGATTCTTTAGGCTCCACCATCCCGTGAATGCTATCTCGGAGAGTGCCACAGTTCCTTTTTCAATAATTTGTCTGATGTGGGCGGACACATTACTCCGCACCATATAATGATCAGAAACACACAGAAGGATGCCCTCCAGAAAGCAAATCTTTCTGCCAAAAACTTGTTTTGCTGTTGCTGTTTGTGCCCAGAGCTGGTGGGAGGGATATTTTTTGCTAGCTGTGTAATTATCATTACATCCTTGCTTCCCCGAGTAGGAATACGTGATTGGCACTTGCAAGGAATTCAACAGATTTATTTATCAGTGTGCGACTTTCAACGGGGCAGCATTAAACCTGCTCATGGGGACAATCATCTCAAACACGTGAAAGTTACAAAGCAAATAGCAAGTTGCTTGTGATTTATAATGAATAATGGCTACATGAAAATTGGTTACAAAGAACACACAGGTTGAAGTCTCCTAAGATAGGAGGTCCTTTCAGGGGCCTAAAAGCCAGCCCATAAATAGCCTGGAGATCCGGTGCTGTCAACATCACATACGCCCACAATTTGTGCAAAGGGATAACGCAGCCATAGTTTTATTTGTAAAAAGGCACAATGGCCCAATTCTAACATCCAATGCAGGTAACTCTTGTAGGTGTGGAATTAGCGTGGTTGTCCTATCTCTGCTTAATCGCCACATGGCTTCTGGGTAAGCAAAATGGTCTTGCAGAAAAGTTTGTATAGACTAGATGGTTTAATGAGAAAATGTGTATTTAGAAACGACCGTAGGCACAGCAGCATGTATCCGCCATGATTTCACACTGCTGGTGACCTCAGTGTTCACTTGTCTTGTAGGTGGTTGTTATTTAGAGCTGTCCAATGTAATAATTTAAAAAAAGGTGCGCGTAGAAAGACTATGAGTGAGCTCTCGGACGTTGAGGTCTATTTATCACGGCACAGGACAGTGTGTAGTAATGCCCTACATTGTATATGTCTTTTCTACTAGAACCTGTTTCATATACT
The DNA here is from genome assembly GCF_040206685.1 of Ascaphus truei. Classification (NCBI taxonomy): domain Eukaryota; kingdom Metazoa; phylum Chordata; class Amphibia; order Anura; family Ascaphidae; genus Ascaphus; species Ascaphus truei. Next base: position 37,167,712 of record NC_134492.1, on the reverse strand, counting down.
TGGAAAATACATGTGATGCAGAATATTGGCTAAGGTGCATCATGCCAGCAAAACAAAGTGGGATTTACTACATCCCATCATAGATTAAACATTGTTCTTCTATAGGCAACTCTAAAACACATTGTACACCAGAGCAGGGGGCCAGTAATGCATTGATGCTGTGAAAATGCAGCATAAAACGACCTCACTTAGCATCCATCACCTACATCCATAGACCACACACGCTTGCCTAATGAGTTACGATACACAGCAGGGGAAGTAGATGAACATTAACTGATTCCCTGGCACTGCATGTCGTCTTCCTCAAGAGGGAGTACTTCAGTCACTTCAAACCAGCTGGTCTGCTTCTCCTTCCAGGCTTGTAATCACACACAGGATAAAGAGATCAAGTGGGGACTGAATGATCTGTTTGAGCTGGAAGGAGATTAGCAGGAATCCTTACTGAATCTCGTCATTCTTGTGCTTTGGCCCTTTTTTTCCCCCCCTGTAGATGTCCGGTGAAACCGTACAAGATCCACCACCAGAAACCAGCAAAGGCCGGAGCCTCCGTAGAACCGTCAGTGTCCCCTCCGAGGGTCAGTTTCCAGAGTATCCGCCAGAGGGAGCCACCAAGCTGGGTAAGTTTCGAAATCCCAATCATTTATTGAAGTCAGAAGGTCAGCATCTGTGTTAGCAATTTTTCATATGTGCGCGGAGCACCACTTGCGCTAAAGATGTCTGTTAAAATGACTCTAGTATGTATTCATGTAATCTTTTATTTACATGCCGCCAACCATCACAGAACAGACGTTGGAATGCAATAAGTGGCTTGACATTAAAAGTATATATTAGTAATTAAATTGCCAGCTCCCATTAGTTTACAATCCTCTGCATTTTTCTCAATTTTGGGGGAGTTGGGATTAATATAATACCTGGGTGGTCAATCGCCCCTGGTCGCTGTCCTAAGTTTAGAACTCTTGACTGCCCGAGCATAGCATCAGTTGAGTCTCTTTATGAACTTGGTGTCGCATATCACATTAGGTGAAGAAAACGTGTTAAAGGCTGCTCTACAGGACTTCGGTTCCTTAGTAATGCACCAAATTCTGTGCAAACACATATTTCTCCAAGTGGGAAGTTACATCGCAAAGTGTTGGTTTATAATGGCATTTCATGTTTGATTTGTCACAATCACGCGGGGTGTCCGTTCATTCTGTAGGCATCTTCTTGGTTACCTGGAATTTATTTTCTGCTGAGATGTTTTGACATGCCTGCTATATTCATCATTATATCTTTCTGAACAAGAAAAAACATAAAGAATATAACTCCCAAGGGGCTTATTCTATATCCACCGAAGCGGACGATCAGGCTGTTTTTGCACATATGGATTAAGCACTTAAATGTGAGAAAAGGAAATGGCATTTAAAGTTTGTGTGTATTTAGTCGGTTATCGGCCCTTGTTGACCAATTGCTGGATGAAGACCTCCCCAATGATCTTCCAGGTTGCAAACACTCTCCTCCAAGTTTCTCCAACAATTTGTCTGGTTTCATCCTCTTATATATTTTTTGGTCGTCGTCTTGGTCTTTTTCTAGTAATACTCATTGTTTGTTCTTGTATAGCGCTGCTAGTTTTCCGTAATTAGCTGCCACGGTTTCCCCACAATGATTCAGCTGCTAAGGGGCCGCGTTTAAGCCGCGGATGTTTTGCCCGTTAGGTAGGGGTTACCTTTTACAATTTTGGGGGGGTTAAGGGTTAGTGTTATGGGGAAAGGGTTACATTTAGGTTTTTAGGGTATGGGATTACATTTTGGGGTTTTGAGGTTGTATTATCTGCAAAGACCAAATGTCCTGGCGGTGAAACGGCTGCGGCTAATTGTCCAAGGCACCTTTTTTTTCTGTGGATCTGGGCCTATGGGTGTTTTAAGCTGCAAAGTAAAGGTTTAATGTTGTAGACGAGCTGCTTCATGAGAGCGCTCAGTTCATTGCAACGCCAGCGCTGCTAGCGATCGACAATACACATTGAATGAGTTGACAGCCCATCAAAAGACCAATGTGGTACCTTATATAGATGAAATAAGGACTTTGTGTGTATTCCAGAAGTAATTGAGAAATAATGGAGAGCTGCTATTCTAGGGTATTTGCAGATTTGATTTGATCTTGTGGAAAAATTGCCACATACAGTACTGCTATAAATAGCATTTCATAACTATTTCTGCGCTAGTGTTTGATGGTGCTCAGGCAGGACTCATTGTGACCACATCAGTAGCTGCTCGCATGCCGGTATGCTCATATTTGAAAGCTCTTCTCACCATTCCTCCGGTATTTCTGCACATTTCCAGAAGTAAACTTCACTCGAGGCTTCTTCTAACATTAAGGTGCCGAGTGACCCCTCTACTACCCCCCTAAACTCCCCAGGTATCTTTGACCATACATTAAGTAAATCGGATGACCATACACCACTCGTATTGGTTTGGGGATTTCAGATACCAGCTCGTAGAACCTCACACACAGTGCACACAGAGAACACATTCCAGCAACCCATGACCGTTAACTCTTTCATGGCAGGAGCGTCCTGCAACTGTTGTCAACTGAATAATTGTACATGATATTAACAGCAGTTTTCTGTAGCGTTGACCGGATAGGGGACAACATTCATAGCATTTTTTCGGCACAAAGTAATGTAGATGCTAGAGATTCAGGAAGTCAGTAACTTGCCCAAGGTTACAAATAGCTGACAATGGGTCTTGAACAAGACAGATTGGTCTTCTCACCTTGTGATGTGACAGCGGCATTACCCAGTGTGTTGCTTTTCTGCTGATCTATAGCTCACATAGGACGAAGAGCAGCTTCTTCGGGGTTCAGAGCATGCCCAGACAGATGTTGCAATGGGGCAATGTAACCACACTCATTAAACGGTGTGGAATTAATGAATGTATTTGTTTTTATGTCAAATTAGAGGGGTGTTATTACATGTGACCACAGCCTCACGCCTTTAATGTCTAACTAACAAAGGAATTCACACTGATACTTGTGGATTAACTGTATTTCATTCTGCAGATTCAAGCGTAGAGCGCATAAAGTCCAAAATCACCAGTCACCCTAACAGTCAATATATCCGGGAAAAGCATCCTATATCATGAATAACGTAGATTATCCATGTTTAAATCATTTGTATTGCAAATCATGTACTCAATTGTAATCTGTCTCTATCAGACTATACTAAGGAGTTATCCTCACTGTGTATAAGAGCATGAATTTGTGTTGCTATGTAAAAGACTTTTATGACAGTTATTGACAGTGGTTGACAAATCACCAAAAAATCTACTCGCCACACAAAAAAATCTACTCGCCACCTAGTACCAAACGTGTGCTGCTTGGGCCAATATTTACTCGCCCGGGGGTTAAATCCACTCTCCCGGGGCGAGCAAATGTATAGGTTTGTCGAACACTGGTTATTGATATGATTTACATTATAGGTCATTTTTTGGGATTGTGCTAATAACAGAACTGGTCATGACAATTTGTTTTGATCTTCTTTGGTTTTTAAGATATTATGTTCTGGGTGGATTCTGCACAGTGCGGAGTTTCTGTAGACTATATGCAAAGATTTCAACCCGGAGGCACTGAAGCCCGTGAGCTATTACGACCCTGCACTGTGTCGTCTCGCTGCTTTTTATTTGTTTTTTTTTTATCTTCCGCCATTTTTACACATTGTAGTATAATTAAGCAGGATGTACAAAAAAACCACTGATGCACACCTACATATATATATACACACACACACACACACACACACACACACACACACACACACACACACACACACACACACACGTGTAGTATATCTGGTCTAATACACACTGATGTACATACATACAAATATCCTCCCTTATACACACTGACATTTATACACTCACATACAGACATATACATGAACTGATACATACACAGTTACTTTTATACACACGTACACACAGCTACTAAATTCCAATAAAGACTCAGCACTCCAGATTGAAAAATCTAAAAACTTGTCTTAGACATCCATAATAACCAACATTTCGGTCCTGTAAAGGGGACCTTCCTCAAGGTAGAAATATATATACTGTGTGCTCATTTGCATGTCACTTCCCAGAATCCCTTGCTGCAGTTGAAGCACTGTATGCTGGGTGATTAATGGTGAAAGGCAGGGCTGCAAACTTGTCTAAGACATGCAAATGAGCACACAGTAATATTTCCATTTGCAACACACACACACTTCATATACATACCGTACACACATATATTTACACCATACCCATTCACCAATACCATACACATACATGTACCATGCACACAGTTACATTTAGTGCTGCATACCTTCAGGGAGCTGCTTCTTTTGTCAGAATGAGTCCCTTTCTATTTTCAGCTGGTTTGTTTCATTCAAATGTTAATTGGTAATTATCATTCTTTCCCACTATCTCTCTAAACTAATGATGTTGCCATTATGGGCCAAAAAAAACATCAAAAGGAAGAGACTCTAGATGAGCAATCGTCCTGCATATAACACGCTTTTATAACAAGAGATTAGGTAAAGACAGTAAAAACGCCAAAGTATTATGATGCTATGAAGACATTACAAGTTTAGATAATGACTTATCTGATTTAGTTTACTATGATGTCACTCACCTACCGCCTACTTTTAAACTATAGCATATGCCATTGCCATTCAGTCTGATAGCTTTAGATTTAGTGGATTTTTTTATTACGTGAAATTGGCGGCCAAATACAGGTTAGATCTGACATTATAAAGCAATGTATAGTGAGAATATACATAATGGCTATGGACACAAGTGTGGGGGGAAATAACATTGATGCGTTGACGCATAGAGAAAGGTGTTCACAATTTAATATTTTTAATTGAAAAAACACACTCCTGTCACCAGGATAAGTTACTGCATCCCACGGCTGTTTGCCACTTCCACCGCAGCATGCAAAAGCTGTCCGGGCAACAACAGATCGCGTCCTCCATCTGTGCACAGAATTGGATGGAATTTATTTTTGTTTCCATCTTTTTGTATGTTTTTTACAGGGATATACAAGTTTTTACAGTACATTGATCCCAGAACATCAGGGACAAGAGACAGAGTACAAGATCTGGAATTATAACATACATTTCACCGTTTGGGATTAAGTTTCTATTCACTTTTTGTGGTTTTGAGAGTTTAAACGTGCTTTATATCCGCCCGTCCTCCCTGTACATTGTAGCTGTCAACATTTCTATATTCCCTGAGAGAAACTTAAAGTGGACAGAGAGAGATGAGAAGAAAAGAAGAAAGAGCCAGAGAGGGGGGATGGGTGTGGAATGGGTGGGGACCCTTTAAAGAGAGACGGAATGAGGGGACGGGTGGAACAAAAAGGGAGGAGGGGGAGAAGGACGGGAACATGCCGCCCCTCCACCCAGCCCCCCAGCCCATCCGACACCATCTTATTTTCAAAAGCCTACTACTTTTATCATCAGATTAGGCATTTTTATCTTCTATTGGTTTCTACATTGTCCTAGTTCTGGAGCCCAGGCTCCCAAATTTTGTAGAAAACGGTTTGATGGACTTTTTCAATTGGGCTGTTAATTTTTCCATGGTCATAACCTTGTTTATTCTTTTAGTGCCGGTTCTTCTGGAAGGGGGGTTGATTGTTTTCCATGCCGCGGCTATAGAACATCTAGCATCGGTTAGAATAAAGGAGATCAGCCGCCCCATGGGAGACGGGAGGTTTTCTTTTGGCTTAGCTAGCAAAAAAGTCAACGGGTCTAGAGGGATTCCCAGTTCTGAGAATTCTTGGATTATATTTTGGACCATAGACCAGAAATTCTGGATTATCGGGCATGTCCATTAAATGTGGGCCATATCTCCCCTCAGCCCCACACACCCTCCAACACAGATCGGGCGATCCAGGCTCAGCCTACTAGGAGCTAGATACCATTGAAATAGGATTTTGTATATATTTTCCTTTGTTGTTGTACAAATTGAAGTTTTAGCTGCCGATTCCCAGATATCCTCCCAGTCGTCCCTATCTATCTCAACATTGAGGTCTTCTGCCCATTTTAGCATGTAGTTATGATCTGGGGTATTTACTGACGATTCTATTCCCGCGTATATTCCCGATATCAGACCTCTCTGGTAGGTGCCTTTTTTGCAGTATGTTTCGAATTTTGATACATTTGGGAAGCTTGCTTTATGAGAAATTGCTGAGAGGAAGTGTCTAATTTGAAGAAAATTGAAAAGCTGAAGGTCTTGTGTTTGGTATTTGTTTTGAAGTTCCTGAAAGGACATGATCTTCCCTTTTTCTACCAGGGCAGCTGCTATTTTGATATTAAGATTTTTAAATTGGATTAATTGCTTTTGGGAGCAACCAGGTGGAAACTCTGGGATATTGAATATGGGGGGTTTCTGGCATGGGGAGGAAGCTAATGCAAATTTCTTATTTTTGGACCATATGTTCCATGTGCAGCTCATCGATCCCAAGTGAAATCTTGCAATTAGCGTCGTCTCCCTGGTTCCTGAGGACCACAGAGCCGCTGTGAGAGATAGAGGTCTCACATAGTAAGCTTCAATTCCTAACCAGCAGCAAGTTGTTGGGTAATTATTCCATATCACTACTTTGTTTTAATTGGGCTGCTTGATAATATTCTGGACCCCCAAGCCGCCTCCTTGCTCTTGAGGCTAGCATTACCGATCTTGCCACTCTCGGTCTTTTATCTTTGCAGGTGAATTGAAGTATCCGGTTTTGAATATTTGTTCGCTCAGGCAGGGGGATGTTTATCGGGAGGGTTTGGAAATGATATAGAAGTCTGGGGAGCACGTTCATTTTGGTGGAGATAATTGTCCCCATCCAGGATATTCCATGTCTGTAAATGTCTTTTTTAATTTTATCAAAAAGGGGTGGGAAGTTACACTGGTAGAGAGATTCGTCGGAGTTTGCAATCTTAACTCCTAAATACTTAATATATGTGGAGCTCCATTTATAGTTGAAATTTGATTGCAGTAACTTAATTTCTGGGGATGGGAGAGTTAGGTTTAGGGCTTCAGATTTATCAATATTAATTTTGTAGCCCGAGACTTTGCCAAAGTGATCTAGTATAAGTTGGAGATTTCACTGGGTTGGCTAGGGTTAATATAACATCATCCGCAAATAGGGATATCTTAGGCCGCAGGCATGGTCAGCGCATAGCCGCTGACCCGCGCTCACGCGTGTCAGTGAACCCCTGCAGCTGCAATGAGAGCGGCTTTAGCAGGGGCTCGCGCACGCTTCCGCAGGCTTGCGGAAGCGTAGCCTTCAAGCAAATTTTAGATTACGCGCGCAGGGCCGGTCACGTGAGCGGTTCGCCCAATGAGGGCGAACCAGCTCCGTGACATCACAGGCCCGCCCCTAGACACATCCGCAGTCCAGGGAAAGCACCCGCTTTCCCTCAGCCTCCGCACACGCCTCCGCACGGGCTTAGTGTCTATGCGCTCAGGCTTATACTGTAGTTTGTTCCAGCGATTGGGATCCTTGTATGTTGACCTCCTCTCTAATTGTAGCCACTAGGGGCTCGATGAATTGGATGGGTTTTGTAGGAGTAAAAGGATGTAATTCTCATCGGTTTCCTCATTCGTCACATGCACGATTTTAAGCGAGCATTAAGCGCTCATTTATAAGCTGCGCAGGTAGAGGACTTCAACCTTTGCTGATTGTTAACCGCCAGAGGGGTTAAAGCAGGGGTGGGAAACTCCAGTCCTCAAGGGCCACCAACAGGTCAGGTTTTAAGGATATCCATACTTTAGCACAGGTGGTGCAGTCTTCAAATGAGCAACCAGTGCTGCAGCAGGGATATCCTTAAGACCTGACAACACTAAGGCCCCGGTAACTCCGCTGCAACGCGCGCCCGCGAGATTGGCGGCGTGTGCAGCCGATTCCCCGGTCTGCAGCTCACTGCAGGCAGAGAGACCGGGGGGGGGGGGTGCGTGGCGGGGGAGTGACAGGGACACGGCCATGACGTCACCTGGCAGGTTCGCCCTCATTGGCTGAACCGCCGGGGGCATGCCGTATCGCTCGTCGCGAGTCCTGCTCTCAATTCTATTGAGAGCAGGAGCAACCCTCGCCCCAGCGCTGCGGCCCCCCCTCGCAGCGGGCCCGGCGCCAATGAGGGGAGGGCTCTAGTCCGTGCAGCGTCCGCCACAGCGGGCGCTGTAGTAGGCAGCGGGGGCAGGCCTAACCCCCACCCCCAAAAACATACAATACTACCACTCAAATAGATACACTACCCCCCCCCCCAAATAGATACATCACTACCCCCCCAAATAGATACATCACTACCCCCTCAAATAGATACATCACTACCCCCCCAAATAGATACATCACTAACCCCCCAAATAGATATATCACTACACCCCCCAAATAGATATATCACTGCCCCCCAAATAGATACATCACTACCCACCTGAAATACATACAACACAACCCCCCCCCCCCCCAAAATACATACTACATACAACACTATTCCCCCTCCACCCCCCCGCCCCCAACAATACGTACAATACAAACACTTACCTTGGTGTTGGTCTCGGACCTCTGTTGCCCCAAGTCTCCAAAGCTGCTGCGGCCTCGTGCTGGGCCTGCCTCTCCCACGCTAGGCCCCCGGCTCTCCGGAGCTGCTGCAGGCCTGTCTCTCTCTCCTGTGCTGGGCGCCTCTCTCCTGTGCTGGGCGCCTCTCTCCTGTGCTGGGCGCCTCTCTCCTGTGCTGGGCGCCTCTCTCCTGTGCTGGGCGCCTCTCTCCTGTGCTGGGCGCCTCTCTCCTGTGCTGGGCGCCTCTCTCCTGTGCTGGGCGCCTCTCTCCTGTGCTGGGCGCCTCTCTCCTGTGCTGGGCGCCTCTCTCCTGTGCTGGGCGCCTCTCTCCTGTGCTGGGCGCCTCTCTCCTGTGCTGGGCGCCTCTCTCCTGCTAGTACGCGCGGAATGCTGGGCCTGCCCGGAAATCAGACCAAGCTTCCGGTACCCAGCATGGGGGGTGGAGGGGGGAGAGAAGAGGGCCGCAACATCTGGGAAGAGCCAGGGCAGTCGTACACAGATATTGGGCCCCAACCTCTGGCCAGGAACAACTTCCAGCACCGTCCGGGCACCCCCAGCCACCGGGCTTCCCCCTGTTGGGGGCCATGACCAAAGTTTTTTAATCAAATGACGCTGCTGCAGCATGGGACGACACAAGAGTCCTGGAATATGCAGGACGCGCGGCTATTGGTGGCGGCTCATACGAACAATGAAAAACCGTTCTGAGTCATTTCTAAAAAAAAAAAACACTTATTTGAGAATTCCCCATGAAGTATGTGAAAGGTAAGGTAGCTTGTAAAGCAGGAATAAAGTCACAAGGAGCACGTGTGCGCGTGTGTGTATATGTATATATATATATACACTCCCACTCCACACACACACCCCTTTTGTAAAGCGCTGTATACTCTTTGGGCGCTTTATAAATTTACATAATTACACAATCTCACACACACACACACACACACACACTCTTACATCACTAACATTCAGGGACCATGTAACATCTCAAGTCATAAATCGCATACTGCAGAGGGGGAGGGATAGGTTTCAGTCACAGTTAACATTCCAGAGACACTGTTTTAAGTTAAACCTTGTTTGCTTTATTCATTGTAACATCGCCGGAAGAAGAGATCAGTGTATATCGAAAGCTCACAGAAATAAAAGCATTTTGTTAGCCACAGAACGGTATCTATTCATTTTTTATTTATATATATGTAGCGGTCATGTAAAATGCCTACAGTCATCTCTCCTGTTGGCAGTAAGGCCTGGTAAGTGTGGGCATGCCAGCAGTAATTATGGAGGTTTCCCCTCACACCCTGGTGGGGTGCTCTGTGTATGGCTGGGACTGGTCACATGCTCTGACTCCATGGTTAGTGATGTCAGAGATGTGTCAGCCTCAGAAGCTTACATAAGGCACAGCACTGTGTTGCAAAGTTAGTTCTGAGTTCTGTGAGTGTTGCTGGAAAGCTCTTGTCAGAGCTGAGGAAGGAGTTAAAGTTCTATCAGAGTGTCAGTTATGTTATAGTAACTCCATGGGAGGCTGTGTCCAGGGACCTGGCACAGGACAGTGATTCCTGCGGGAATAGTGAATCCCTGATCTGGGTGACATACCTAACTAAAGGGAGCACTGGCGAGATGAGCGGCTGAAGATACTCCTTGTGGAGGGCAGTTGCCCTGCCGTGTCAATAAAGATGAGTTCAGCCAGAAACCCTCTCGTGTATCTATCAAGAATGAGTGTACAGAGAGGAGCACCACGGAGGAGTTCCTCGCCAGGATCATCCCCTTGCGGACGCAGGGACCCTGGTGAGGTGGAGGCGCTGCACTGGAACTAGGTGAGACTCAGCACACTACCTCAGCTGCCTGTCTGACGGGTTCTCCCCACACACCATCATGCGGGAGACTCAGGAGTCCTGTAGCCAGCAGGTGCACCATATGACATATCCACACTGTAATGGGGTCCGGTTAGACCACAGGGGCCAATGTGAGATTGGGTGGGTCAGGCCGGGCCAGAAACACCGTTACATTTGGAGGCGAGCTGCTGAGATCAGATCCGTCAACAGGACAGGCTTTTAGCTAGGTCACTGGGAAACAGGGAGAGTGTCTGCTGCCACTTTGTGCTGCGTAGGGACGGACCTAGGGGTGGTCAGGGGGCTGACGGGATATTGTCAGTTCGCAGGGACAACCTAGGGGCCTGAAGGGAGTGAGGGGTCTGGAGCGGGCTATAGCTGACCGAGTCACCTTGAGGCAGTGCTAGTTGGTAGGATGCCAGAAGGGACAGCCTGTTAACTTGGTCAGGAGTCCTGGAGAGGGTCTGCGCTAGGCTGACCAAGACAGGTAGACGCCCCAAGTACTGCATGGCAGAGCCAGCCAGAGTACCTAGCCATTCCAGACACTCACCGTAGGGAGCACAGACTGGGAGGAAGGAGTCACAGCAGACACTGAGAGAGTGAGCCTAGCCTGAGGTAGTGCAACCCTGAGTCACACCTAGATAAAGTACACATGTGGTGGTGCATCGAGCTAATCTTTATTGTACCGGTGTGGTGGCTGCCCCGCAGAGTGGAGCCTCATGTACGACAACTGTTATGAGAGAGTGGAGGAGCCGCGTGGCGCGGAGAACGTAAAATGGCGGACAGAGGCTGATGGGGAGGGCACCCGTGGAGTGCAACCCACTGAAGAGCAGACTGTCGCCGAGTTGTCATTGACCAGGCTGCTCTGGAGCGGAGCGAAGGCTATGGCTGCCCCGTTTTTATCCTGTATGGGACAGCGAGGGGCCACCCTTGAAGAGTGTGAAGAAATTGTTATAATTGGGGGAGAACCCCGTGAGGAGAGCGAACGAATGGACTTTTTGGGTGCAAAAACCAACCAAAATGGCGGTTCCCGCTTGCTAGGGAAACCGCATGGGACAGTTACAGAAAAAATGGCTGCTGCAGGACTTGCACAGAGCTGGCCGGGAATGGCGCGAACAGCAGAGCCCCGCCCTGAAGGGGGGCATGGCGCGAAAGCTATGGCTGCGCCGGGATGGACAGTGACTAATTCAGCCCCTGTGCTGAGTCAACCGTTGAGTTTATGGGACCCTCCCCTGATTTCTACCAGGGGGAGTGACTTTCAATTATGGCCTGTGGGGATGCACCCACTGGGCCCAGGGACTGATATCCAGACGGCGCCACTACAAAAAGTAGTTCCGGCCGTGGAGGTGATTTGCAAGCAAAGGTACCTTGTGCAAAAAGCTGCTGCAAGGAGAAGGCGGGAACTAGCCGCGGGAAAGGACTTCAGCTCTGGGGAGGAGACTGGCGCGAAAACGCAGACCGCGCCCACCAGGACTGAGAGAGGTGCGGCCTTAATTAAGGGGCATGATATTCCCCTGTGGGACCCGCCCATTATTGCAACCCCTGGGGGCGGGTTCCAACTCTGTCAGAGAAGGGAGGAGCCGAAGCAGGGAGTGGCGGATCCAGCAACTTCCACCAGTCAGTTGCGAGGAACCACAGAGAAGGAGAGACCTGTACAGGAAGTGACTCCTGTACAAAGAATGGCCTGCTCCTCCACTGTGGGCACTATGGTCTCCACCCAGCCCTACTCAGTGCCCGGCGGGGTGCTGGTGGTGAGGGTGGCCAATACAGAGACGGTAGTCGGGCTCTGCCTACAATGCGGGCTGCCCGGAGGTACAGTGAATACGATGGCACGTTGCCCTCATTGCGGGACTTTGTATCTGTGGCCTATGCCCACATTCGTTCCAATACAGCCTGCTGACCCCCCGGTGGATGTGACACGGCGCTCTGCTGAGTCCCCGGGCGCGCTGTGGATCAACCGCGCGAGTCCCGGAGGCAGGGGACTGGAGCCGGTCAAGTCGGCTGGGTCACTGGCCATTGAGGCGGCTGGATTAAACCCCGCGACAGGGGCAAAGAGACTTTCACCACGCCCCGCGACCCCTAGGTCGGGGCGAGGGGACTACTCTGATGAGGACCTCCGTGAGCTGGCGGTAGCAAGAACGGAGCGGAAAAGACAGACGGGGAGAACGACGCCCCGTGGGGTGAGTGACCGGACGTCCCCCGCAGATCGGCGATCCGACCGACGGAGTCCCGCCATCCCAGGACCTGGCGGAGATGGGAGAGAGACGCCTACACCCCTGCGGATGGGTAAGCCAAAAAGCCCTATCTCTTACCTGGTCACAACAGACGGCGAAGCGCTGGAAGGGCCGCGCCAGGCCCAACGCGCACGTGGAGGGACGGCATCACTTCCGGTGGCGACGGCGGAGCAACCGGATGTCGTGGGAGAAGAGATCCCGCATGGGGGTCCAACGCGAGATGGCGACGCTTCCGGTTCCGGGGAGGACGTCACTTCCGGTGGCGACGGCGGAACCCAGGAAGGGGAAGCAGCGACGCTTCGGCGATTGGGGGAAGGTCCCCGACCGCTCGTATTGCCCAGAAATCGGAGAGGCGATCTCAGGACTGAGGAGGGTGAGACATCATCCTTGGACCAGTCTACGGACAGCCAGGAGCGGGTCGTAACCCCGTGGGGTCCCGTTCCCTGCCCCTATACCCAACCCCATGCCCTAGCTAATGCCCCTACCCCTATCACACGGTCACCGGGTTCACCGCCCAGCTTGGAACTTGTGGACATACCTTTGGGGGGGGAGGAAAAACGGACTGGGGAGAGGCAGCTCAGTGGAGCTACGGAAGGTGATTCAAGGGGAGGAGGAGAATTGAGGGTGGCGGATACAGCACCCCAACCGGCAGTAAAGGCTCCGGGGTCCTCGAGGTGGTCCAAACCGCGATCCACAAGGTCGTCAGGGGTGTTTTCGTTTGATGACGACCGAGAACCAGGGCCTAATCCCTTTAAGGAGACCCGGTGGTGGGCTCCACTATTTGAGGGGTACTCCGCATGGATGGACCGTACTCGGTTCCTCATCCGGCGGGAGGACGTGGTAGACTTTTGGTGGAAAGAGGGGGAGTTTACACCAGAGCAGAGGGACAGGGAACTACAGAAGAGGTGGTTCCAGCTGGAGCGTAGGGACATAGCGCCCATGGGTCCCGACACACTATCAGATCCAGTAGATTCTGATGAGCCCCTATCATGGGTGTTACCTGGGAGGGCAGGTAATGCTGATCTGACCAGGGTCAGTAGGGCAGAGAGGGCTATAATAGCCAAATATAAAAAATCCCATGGGTTGGAGTATCCCTATGTTCCGGAGCCCCTGATGGATGAAATTGAGGACAATAGGGAAACGTGGCTCCAAGAAACTATAGAGCTGTACTTAACCAATAGGGGGAGCGACATTGTAGGTAAAAAGGCGGAAGAAAGAATAGACACCCTGATGCGAGTGTGGAGCATAGGGAGAAATGTTCACAAACATAGGGTGACCTATGTGCCAGAGAGAGGATCACCTAGGCATTATTATGTTACGGTCCTGGATATGGGTAACCGGGAAGTGAGGAAACCTGACCCAGATCACTATTATTAAGGGGGTACTGAGACATTACGCGGGTTCGTGGCTGCTGGTCGGGGCGGGCTTGGCGGATGACTGTATTCATATGTACTGTATTATGAGGAAATTTGTGTGATGTTAATTATGTTTTCCGTTACAGTGTTTCCTGGAAAGAGGTATACAAATTTAGGTCCCAGCGAGGACGATGGGATTCACCAGGGGGAGAATGTAGCGGTCATGTAAAATGCCTACAGTCATCTCTCCTGTTGGCAGTAAGGCCTGGTAAGTGTGGGCATGCCAGCAGTAATTATGGAGGTTTCCCCTCACACCCTGGTGGGGTGCTCTGTGTATGGCTGGGACTGGTCACATGCTCTGACTCCATGGTTAGTGATGTCAGAGATGTGTCAGCCTCAGAAGCTTACATAAGGCACAGCACTGTGTTGCAAAGTTAGTTCTGAGTTCTGTGAGTGTTGCTGGAAAGCTCTTGTCAGAGCTGAGGAAGGAGTTAAAGTTCTATCAGAGTGTCAGTTATGTTATAGTAACTCCATGGGAGGCTGTGTCCAGGGACCTGGCACAGGACAGTGATTCCTGCGGGAATAGTGAATCCCTGATCTGGGTGACATACCTAACTAAAGGGAGCACTGGCGAGATGAGCGGCTGAAGATACTCCTTGTGGAGGGCAGTTGCCCTGCCGTGTCAATAAAGATGAGTTCAGCCAGAAACCCTCTCGTGTATCTCTCAAGAATGAGTGTACAGAGAGGAGCACCACGGAGGAGTTCCTCGCCAGGATCATCCCCTTGCGGACGCAGGGACCCTGGTGAGGTGGAGGCGCTGCACTGGAACTAGGTGAGACTCAGCACACTACCTCAGCTGCCTGTCTGACGGGTTCTCCCCACACACCATCATGCGGGAGACTCAGGAGTCCTGTAGCCAGCAGGTGCACCATATGACATATCCACACTGTAATGGGGTCCGGTTAGACCACAGGGGCCAATGTGAGATTGGGTGGGTCAGGCCGGGCCAGAAACACCGTTACATATATATACATACATACATACATACACACACACACACACACACACACACACACACACACACACACACACACACACACACACACACACACACACACACACACACTGCTGAGAGATTAATATATACACATATATATGTAGGCTATAATACCTAAAGCCTGCATAGCTGCCTAGCGTGACTAGGCATGTATGATTTTTGCTTGAATTATCTAAAGCTGCACTTGGGGCTGTTGAAGAATGACCCCACCTAAAATATAAACTCTTGACGTATGTACTTCTATTCTCCAACACATATGGGTTATGTAATCTATAAACAGACCATGACTGCATCTCCCAAACAGTGTTGAACGTTGTTCTTGTTTGCAGTTGGCAGGACAGTGGTGTTCATTATCTGTAAGTCATAGGAGCATTTGCACCGTACATCAGCTTTATTTATGAAGGCTATTTATTTATAAGGCCGCATATTCCACAGTATGGGCCCGAGAGACAAGAAAGCATACAAGAAATACTGTAACTATCATATACTGTACTGGTGCAGTACAGATGCAGTAGCAGATGTTTATAAATAACACGTGTGTTCTCTCTTTCACTATTGTTTTATATAGAACTACTGTTAAATAACGCAACGCAGCACTGTAAGGGGTGCAATAACGTCAGCTACATCGGTAGGTAAGGTCTTCCCTTCTCCAAGGAGCTTTCCATCTAGAACAGGGGTGGGCAACTCCTGTCCTCAAGGGCGACGAACAAGTGGGTTAAAGGATATCAAAGATTGAGTCACTGATTTGAGCCACCTGTGCTGAAGCAGGGATAGCCTTAAAACCTGGCCTGGTGAGATAGGGCATTACATACCAGGGTAACTGCTCCGGGCAAAACAGACGCAGTATGAGGGACAAGTCACTGATTTGAAGAGCTTACTATCTATAAAATCTAGTGTGCTTTTTATAGGCCCTCACTCTCTTTTTGAGGCAGTACAACTTCAGAGAGAGACGTTCTTGTATAGAAGGCTTTTGAGAGCGTGTCTGTGTTGAAGTAATATTGCCAACGATGCTAGCAGATCTGTGTACATTTTACAACTGGGAAGAAACAAGCCTTTCTTGTCACTCATACTGTCAATATGGAGTTGAATATTAGTAGTACAGTAAGGGTTAAAATGTTCTGCACGATTGCTTTGAGTTTCTCCAAGGCACAGGGTTCTTTTACGACTTACAAAAGCACACATGGAGATCACAATGTCTCCCAAAGATCCCTATCAATTGCACAACAAGGCTGCTATAATGTAAAGGGGTATAATACTCCCTGACAAATAGTCTAATGAGCTTAGTTATTTAAATATATATATAGCTCTTTTACGACTTGTCAACATGAAAATATTGCCTTTTTCTTTTGTTGTTGAGTGAAAACCTCCTGAAAGAACACTTGTCTACAGAGAGGGCATGTGTGACTGTGTGACTGTGTGGGTGAGTGCGGAATTAAACTGGTTTTAATTGGAGACAATGCCATTGCTACACAGAAGTTGACCTACAAGGAATGCTGTGGGTAGAAGCAGACAGCCGAAGCTTGCATTGTTAAGTGATAATAGGGAGGGTAGGCATAGATGGGCAATCTTTGTGCCAGTTAGCTAGGGGACATCTTGATGGTCCAAGATGTTGTCATGGTCAATGTGCTTTGACCCCCCATTAGCTATTTAAATCCCCAGTCCCGGTCTGCAATCAAATAGAAACACTTGTATTTGTCCAACGTATATCTATATTTTTATAGAGCCAACTAGTTACTCAAAGCTTCACCATTTTTACAACATTATAAAACAAATACAATACAGGAGATCTAATAATATAGATGGGTAAGTGCATCAAGGCATACATGTAACATTGGGAGGAAGGAGTCCCTGCCTCGAAGAGCTTACAATCTAATCGACATGTCGGGAGCCTAACAAAAATAGTAGGTGTAAATTTGAGTGCAGTCTTTTTCAACCTTTGTTTTGGTTCAGGAACCCTATAACTACTGTATATTGTGAAATTCTATTGAACCTCAGCCCTCTCTAGTAGTGTGTCTGAGATCAGGTGCATTGTAAGGATCCCCAACCCTCTCTAATAGCGCGTCTGAGATCACATGCATTGTAAGGAACCCTAACCTTCTCTAATAGCGCGTCTGAGATCAGATGCATTGTAAGGATCCCCAACCCTCTCTAATAGCGCGTCTGAGATCACATGCATTGTAAGGGACCCCAACCCTCTCTAATAGCGCGTCTGAGATCACATGCATTGTGAGGAACCCTAACCTTCTCTAATAGCGCGTCTGAGATCAGATGCATTGTAAGGATCCCCAACCCTCTCTAATAGCGCGTCTGAGATCACATGCATTGTACTTTCTTCTGTATATGGTACAATTTTCAAATTGACATGAAAATTGCAGGGAACCCTTTAGGGGATACCTGGGAAACTCACAGGTTCCTTGGACGCCCTGTTGAATACCACTGGGTTAGAGTGTATACGTTTTCATTGTATCATAAATTAACCCTCACACTGCCATGTCTGAGACAACGAAGTGCCATGGACATTCTGGCTCCAGGATCATGTACAGCGATGGCCATGACTTGTCTAACTTATAGGGGGTCCATGTTAAAATGGATTTGAAGTGAAAGGTGACACTGTGTGCTCATTTGTTTTTCATTTCCCAGAATCCCTAGCTGCAGTTGAAGCCTGGTATGCTAAGAGATAATGGGGAAAAGCAGGGTTACAGACCTGTCTGAGACATGTGAATGTGCTCACAAGGGGTATTTTTATTTAATGTAATACGGAAGAGTAAGGGTGCCTCTTGGGGTCCAATGAGATACAGTGAGCTCTAGAAATGAACAACTATGCAATTATGTTTGGTGAACATCATGAAGGGCCATCTGCGTGCCGATTCACTAAAGGTTAAGATGTGTTTAATAGCTTTTCGAGTAGTTTCAGTCCCAAAAGCCCAGCTCCAAAAGGGACCAATAAATTTACATGAATTAATAAACAATATGCATAGGTTTTTGTCTGAGGATAATGAAAGCAACGATTCTCAAACTGAGGTCCCCAGACCACCAATGGTCCCCGAAGACTCTCATTGTGGTCTTCCAAAGCCTTCACAAGTTACCTTGGGCTACCATTACATGCTTTCTGTGACTTCCGGACATGTCCACGTTTGGATGATTTCTTAAACGAGTTCCAGTATGTGTAACATATATGCCAAGCGCACACAGACTATGTGATGAACAGAGCTAGTTCAGGATGCTCCTCCAAATGCTCATTAGTTTAGGTTTCCCTAAATTAGGGGATCATGCGTAAATGAGAAGTGCTGCAATTTCCCTGGAAGTGTAAATTGCAGGTTTTAATAATAAAATAAACCTTTCACCCTGTGTAAAAATTAGTAATCTTCTGGTTTTTTTTTCCCTGTCTATTTCTAATGTTATCTGGCGATCATTGTTCTTTCCATTATCTATTCAAACTAATCATTCTGTCATCATTAGCCAAACAGAACAACAAAAGGCAGAATTCTGGATCAGCACCCTATCTATGTAAACAGCAGTTTACAAACGGTCAGTTCACAAGACATTAGGTAAATAGGGGGAAATGCTTCAAAGCATTTGGCTGCTATAAAGACATTAAAAGGGGCGGGGTGGGGGGATACTGTTGTTTTAGTATTATCTATTATACATGCCTCCGCCAGTAGTTAACATTTGTGCGAAGAGGGAATTAAGTAGAAATAGCCTTGTTTGTCCAGTTACAATAGTGCAGCGTAAATGAGTATTTAATTATTAGGTGCTACTTTTTTTTATTTGAACTAACAATAGATATTATAAGATAAGCTTTCGAGAGTTCTCTCTCTCTCCTCCCTCCTGGTAGGAGGGATTACTTTTAAAGAGGCTGTTCAAGCTAGAACTAATGTGAAAAACTGTCAGTGACACATTTGATTTTGGTTTTATCTTGCATGAATCGACACCCTAAAAACAAGTCGTTCTCAGTTTTTTAAATCCTTTTTTTGTTTGGGTTTTTTTTTTATTTGGTTAATGGCTAATGTTTACATAGCACTTAAATGCTTCTCTGGCTTTTAAGATGGTTATCTAATCTCCTTTGAGATGAAGACTGTTTGTGGAACCTTGTCTTCGATGTAGAAGTGTAACCCTTTCACTTCTCCTTTGTTTTTCTTGGGAAATAATTATGACCCATTAGCCAAACCGCCAGGAACAATAAGTATCTGATAAGATGTGGAATAAAAACAAATGAGATATACAATGTTTTATCTTTAGGAGTGATATAATCTTTCTAAGAAAGCCAATTACATTGATTAGGTGTGGGTGTACTGCTTAAACAATAGCACCGTATGAAGAAAAGCCTACAGAATTTGCGGGCGCGCGCGCCTGTGCTAACACGCGTGCACGTGATGCATACTTTTGTGTGTGTGTGTGTGTGTGTGTGTGTGTGTGTGTGTGTGTGTGTGTGTGTGTGTGTGTGTGTGTGTGTGTGTTTATATATTTTTAAAATTAAAAAAAAAAAGACACGTTGGTAAGAATAATATATTTATTAACATTGTGCACACATAAATACATACATACATACATACATACATACATACATTAGAGAGGCAAATACTTACTTTTTGAGTCTTCCCCGCTATCGCCTGGCTCCACGCTCACTGCCGTGCGCGCGCGGACCTAGCATACAATGGCTGGCTAACCACAGCCAAATATAACTGCCGCGCACGGCGCAGCGAGCACACCCCCACTATTTTACGGACCTAAGCATGGGTGCAGAGAAGCACTACACATACTGATAATATGAAATCATTACCACCCAGTTGCGCATCTGTGTGCTAACAAACACTTCTGGGGTTGCCAGTTCAGCAACGGTTCTATTTCCTCAGCTATTTGGTATATCTGATGTCCAAAGAAGGACCATAAGATTACACGGTGTATTTAGCTTTTTGTTCAAGGGCAAACCACTCCTAGGACCAAGGGGAACTAAAAGCAGTAACACGTTCAATAGGTAAAAGTAGGGGATTGACAAGTATAAGCATGTTTTAAACAATTGTTTCACCATTTAATGTCTCTGTAGCATCCTAATGTTTTGGAAAGTTTTGACTGTCGATAGAGTAGCGACTTCTGTAAATATCTAATCTGTAATACTCATTTAAAGCACTAAAACATGTGAGATCTTATGGGGGGGGGGTTGTTTTTAAATAAATCAGTTCTGTAGTATTGGATAATAGTGACTTTTTGTAATGTATTTCATTTTTTTATTCAACGATGCCATTTGTAATGAGTTTTAAAGCATCCTTTTATTTCTATAGCAGGTTTTAGCACCTCTCCAGCAGTGCAAGATCTTTGCAACACTTTCCTGTTTGTGATGACCTGTTGCCAATATTCTAAGCAATTTGAGCTGGAAACTGTAACAATAGTTACCTGAGTTATATAAGGATACATTGTAGCTGCTGAGTTTCACGGACTGAAAGATTGATTGGAACTGAAAGGCAGCCATTTGGTTGGACACACAATCAGGATTTTTACAGATTTATAACGGGGGCACCAAACGATTGCCAGTTTAGGCTAGAATGTAGAATTGCACATCGTCACATGCTTTACGTATACAAATAAGAAGGAACGTGGGAGTGTAGAATTGCTGCTTTAAAAGAGATCCTAGGTTCGGTGACTTTTCCGCTGCCCCCTGTTATTACTGGCCTTATTGTGCTTTTCTTCAGACCTGTGCAAACAAGGACTGCCAGGTAAACCAAGATGCTTGCCACGGCTACAGAAACCCTAAAGCTACAAAGTGCCGATTTGTGTAGGTCAGTGTAAGGTTGTAGTGTCCAGTGACAGCCTGTGTTCAAGGACCACGTCTTCCAGGACCATCATGCTGTTTGTATGCAGATTTCCCAGCCAAGCCGCTCAGAGGGTGCGGGGCATTACAGCTCCCTCCCGCTGGGAAACATTGCAAAGTAGAAGGGGGGGAGGGCTGACCGTTAAAAAAAGACAGCAGAGATGAGGACAACAAAAGATGAGGATAATGAAGATGGAAGTAGCAATGTGAGTGTGTGGCAGGCACATTGTCCTCCTGTGCTCAACAAATCACAGAGCGACCGCCAAACCCTCCTATACAATTCTGGGGAAAGGCGAAACCCATATGGGGTTTTCCCCCCTTTTTAAAGAAGCAATCCATGCAATATCCTACATGTTTTTTTTTTTAATCAGTTCTGTAGTATTAGATAATACTAAAAAAAATGTATTTTTATTATTCCACTTTTAATGTCATTTTTCATACGTTTTAATATACTGAGCATCCTTTGATTTCTATAGCAGGTTTTTGCCCACCTCCCCAGCAGTGCAAGGTCTCTGTAACACTTTCCTGTTTGGGATCATTTGTTGCCAATATTCCCAGCAGTTTGAGTTGCAAACTGTAACAATAGATAATGTTACCTTGGTTATATAAGAATACATCACTTGTCTGGACTCTATACATTGAAGTTTACAAAAGTAGTCCTGTGTGAAAATATAGATGTAGTTTCATGTATGTGCAACTAAATCCAACGATCCCTGCGTATAGATGCACAGACATGCTGTGTATTACGTGTGTGTAAATATTTATATATATATATTCATGATACTATTATATAGCTGCCGACACACACAGCACCGAAGTGTATTTGGATTTATTAATCATCCCACACCTTTTTTGATACGATGCATGTAACACAATATTGTTGTGTACAATTAAACATGACTAGTCAGAGAGGCAGCTTTAGGTCTTACTGTATTTGTCTAGAAGGTGCATTCAGACGCAGCACCCTGAGAGGTGGTGCGAACATGTGGCTATGTATTGGACTAGAAGAAACCATTAAAGCTGCAGTTAATGCAATATCCTGCAAGTGTTTTTTTTAATAAATCCGTTCTGTAGTAAGAAAAAATACTTTTAGCATTTTCTGTTTTAAAAAAAACAACTTTGAAAGACCAATTTTCTTGTATTCTATTTTAACAAGCATGCTTGTTCCTATAGCAACCATTTACATTCCCCATATTTAAAGATGTCGCCAAACTTTGCCGATCAATAGACAGAGAACGAATTGACCGGCAGCTATGCAGTTCTTTAGGTAAGTAGAGATTGCCCACATGAAACTATTGAAGTAAAAAAAAAAACGGGAGCTTGAACTGCAGCTTTAAGGAGGTGGTTATATAAAATATGAACGCTGAAAGTGTGTACAGTGTTCCCCCCCTAGTCTGCAGCTCGGCTTCCAAAGCACAAAGATGGGTTCACTACAAAAACTGCCATTTGCGTAACATTTTTATTTCCTTGCCATCAAACATTTACTCTTTTTTTTTTTTTTTTTTTTTAAACGGCGTTGATTTGATCGCAGCCCAGAAATTAGATGGCATTTTACAAAGGAAGCCGTTCACTACTGGTTAATGACTCCCACAAACCACTACAGAGCAAAGGGAGTTCTCTGTAAGGCTGGAAGCCCCGCAGGACTGCGTGCGTAACATGACATGGGAACACTTCTCCAGCGGGCCACCGACCGCCGATCTGGTTCCAAGCTGATCTAGTAAAATAAAGGTTTTGTTTCAGTTGAATCTCTCCCACCCCCTCCTTACACACCTCCCCTCCAGCACACACACCCTTGGGATAGGAGGAAGAAGAGGCTACATTGTTTGAATGGCACTGTGTGTGTGTAGTATTTTTTCCCCAGAGAAGATTGCACTCGCTGTGCATTTAGACAGCAAGGGCAGCTATTGTTTGGCTGTCCCAAGCGAAGGAGCTGATTGGGCTGGACTAGCTTGAGCTCTGGCTTTTCTACATTCCTCACCGTGAGGCAGCTCTCAGACAGGAAGACAAATATGTAGAGTAACTTTGAGTTTCTGTGCAGTGTGCTGCTGCCAGCGATGTGATGTCCGCACAACATGCAGTTCACAGGTAAGATCAGTTATATTGAAGGCTCAGTCTGTGATACTTGACATTTTACACCACAGGTTTAGAGTTGATGAAGCTTTTGTAACATGACAGTATTGTACTTTGATATAATGCAGACAACATACGTAATGCTTTACAGCTTTACACCAGGGGTTCTCAACTCCAGTCCTCAAGACCCCCCAAAGAGGTCAGGTTGTCAGGATATCCCTGCTCAGCACAGGTGGCTCAGTCAAAGACTGAGCTACCTGTGCTGAAGCAGGGATATCCTGACAACCTGACTTCTTGGGGGGGGGGGCTGTCTTGAAGACTGGAGTTGGAAACCCTGGTTTACACTATGAGATAGGGCATTGCATACCAGGGTAACTGCTCCAGGTAAAACAGACACAGTACGAGGGACAAGTCACTGATTTGAAGAGCTTACTATCTGTAAAGTCTATGGGACACGTGTGCTTTTTATAGGCTCGCACTCTCTTTTTGACGCTGTACAACTTCAGAGAGACGTGCTTGTATAGAAGGCTTTTGGGAGCGTGTCTGTGTTGAAGTAATATTGCTAATGATGCTTTCTTTTCTCATACATTTTTGAAGGATTGCACGTTAACACAAGTAGCAAAGTACAATGGTTGTATTTGGCAGGGCTGTATAGCAGAGTATAACTGAACAATGTGTGTACCAATGTTTTTATTTGGCTTTTGGGACCGATAGATACGTTGCAGTATGTATAAACAGGACACGAGTGTATTCTGTGTAGTGACGCAGGACAGTGGGATGTGATCTTGTTAGATGTTCTCATGTTTGACGAACACGGTCTGTTTCTATGGGGTATGATGGGGGAGCAGAGCAACTGCCCTGGCCCTTGGGTAATACAAAAGAGGCCCGAATTCAGTTTAATTTAGGGTCTGTGTGATACAGTTAGACCCCTGCGATGCTGGAAGCAATGCGTTTGTGTCCCCTCAGGCTTTGCCAGGACTGTAGGACTCTGAGGCAGCTACAGTATACAGTCCTAAGGTGGAGGCGAGTCTTGAACCATAATACCAGCGCCGAATGTGAATCCAGTGTCTAAAAGCCATGAAAGCCGTGTGACTTTGTACCCTTCGCTGTTCTCTGTAGTTGCCTGTTTTGTGACCTTCTCCGATTGGCACATGGAAAGTGTGCTCGGAAAGCTCGCAGCTGGAAACTGATGAGAAGACCTCATCGTTTCAATAACACCAGCAAAGCCCCGAGTCCACATCTCTGCATGTGTGAGCGCATGCGTGCAATAATATTAGCCATATGAAACCTGTGTGGCATCTGCATTCCTAGCAGCATGTGGGGTCCTTGTTGACCATCTGTATAAATTGGAATTCACCTTGCGTATTGCCAGTTTTATATATATATATATATATATATATATATATATATATATATATATATATATAAAGAAAGAGAAAAAAGTAACCCGTATGGGAGCACTCAGGTATGCAAAAAATTAATTAATTTATTTATTTGACACAATGCAAAGAAGAATTAAATAAACAGTACATGATTAAAAACACTTAAAAAATAGGCATGGACCCCTGTCACGGTTGTTCCCTTTTAAGCACCAATTAACAACACTAGGGAACGACATGCATTGTCGACCCTATACATGAGTAGAATAGTGACTTAAACAACACTAGGGTAAATCAAATAATTCACAATGGGTTATTGGGTTCAAAAGGCACCTAAACAGAGCTAAAGAAAATTCACATCACACACCAAGCGGTAGACTAGTCAAAATATCATTGACAGTCACCAGGCAACACACATCTGCATGAATATACAACAATCTTTTGACCAGTACCTTCAGCATAAATCCTATGTGGGAAAGGTGGTAAATTGGAATATGATCCCTGGGTGTGTGGAGTTGTGTGAGTAGTAATATAGCATGTGTAGGAAAATGCCTAATGGACACCTATTACATAACCCTGTGTAAGTAGTCAGTGCCCCTAATGAAAAAATAATAATGAAAGTCACAGTCCAGAAAAATAATTAGCATTGGTGCTGGGTAACATAGTTACGTGAGCCAGTGGGTCAGGGGTCCTGCCTAGCACCCCCACTCCGACGCGTTTCGTCCAGAGACTTTGACTAGGAGTGGTGAGGGGACTCAAGCTGTATGCTGTTTATATAGTGATGTTTTTCGCGCCAAAAATGGATGAGGGAGGCAAAGGCTGCAGGTGTTTGAATGTATTATTGCTTATGTGCCGTGTCTGCGTGTCAGACTGGCACGCACGAAGTCAGCTCTAATGGTATGCGCATATTCCAATTTACCACCTTTCCCACATAGGATTTATGCTGAAGGTACTGGTCAAAAGATTGTTGTATATTCATGCAGATGTGTGTTGCCTGGTGACTGTCAATGATATTTTGACTAGTCTACCGCTTGGTGTGTGATGTGAATTTTCTTTAGCTCTGTTTAGGTGCCTTTTGAACCCAATAACCCATTGTGAATTATTTGATTTACCCTAGTGTTGTTTAAGTCACTATTCTACTCATGTATAGGGTCGACAATGCATGTCGTTCCCTAGTGTTGTTAATTGGTGCTTAAAAGGGAACAACCGTGACAGGGGTCCATGCCTATTTTTTAAGTGTTTTTAATCATGTACTGTTTATTTAATTCTTCTTTGCATTGTGTCAAATAAATAAATTAATTAATTTTTTGCATACCTGAGTGCTCCCATACGGGTTACTTTTTTCTCTTTCTTTTTATATTATCCACAACCCGTGAGCACCGCCAAACCTTACCTATGTAAGACAAACAGGATATTTCTTTGGCTTATGGTGGCATAACTCATGTAAAAAGTAGATGCGAGGTTTTCCTTTCCCACCCCTCCCCCTTGTTTTTTCCTTCGTTATTTGAATATATATATATATATATATATATATATA
This sequence comes from Ascaphus truei, assembly GCF_040206685.1. Taxonomy (NCBI): domain Eukaryota; kingdom Metazoa; phylum Chordata; class Amphibia; order Anura; family Ascaphidae; genus Ascaphus; species Ascaphus truei. Next base: position 37,141,892 of record NC_134492.1, on the reverse strand, counting down.
TATATATTCACAATACCTTAGTGTCACATGGGAAAGTATTTGTTCTGCGTGTTAAAGTTCATACGCTTCTTTGCTTGGGATTTGTCAGAATGCCCTTTAGGCAGCAGACACAAGATGCTATGAATGGTGCTGTTTATACATGCTCGTTCGTAGGTGTCTGCGCATAGCCCTTTTTCTTTTAATATCTCATGGGAATTAACCCTGTGTGTGCTGGAGAGGCTATGAACACTGGCACTACCAGGGGTTGGAAGCCCTGGAAAGGCAGCAATGGGGTTCCAGTTCAACCGACGTGAAGGAGGGCACAAGAATGCAATGCAAGTGTTCCAGGCACAGCCCACGTCCGTGGGGTTAATATGCATCACAGCAGGGAATTATGGAGCTGTACGCCATGTGCTGGTGTTGGACCTTCAGGCATCTTTTGCAGTATTGAACGTGTGGGGTGGTATTTGGATGTGATTAATATCAAACATCCATAGCCCAGTGGTTCTCAGCCCCTGATCCTCAGCGTGACTTTGTTGTGCAGGGCGGTGTTTGGGTGCTGTTTGTTTGCATTGGCTGTAATATAATGGCTACAGAGATTATTATAATTATGTTCTCTGCGCTGTGCGGGTACGAAGTGCATTTTTGTGTGGGCTGGGATCTTTACGACCCGCTTCCTCTTGGAAATTAGCATGCTGTACTGCAGGCCTCTTCAACTAGTTATCCAAGGGCCGGGTCAGAAACGGCTGCACGGTCCAAAGGACCACGAGAGCGTTGTCATTTCGTTTTGGATACATTTAAGACTCACATTAATTGTAACATGTTGCAAGCCGTAGCATCTGTTCCATAAATATTTATATTACCTTGGCTTACAAGCGAGTCCGTGCGGAAAGAAATGCACTGCGTTGTGTAGGCAACTACAATGAATTAGCAGGTGCAGAGAATCCAGGAGTCACTGAAACCCTCCACAGCTCAATTTGGCTCATGGCCACCATTTGAAGAGCCCGGCTGTACTGTATTTCTATACACTATTAACCTCAGAGCTCCTCTTTCCAGGAGAAAGTTAAACTTGTATAGTCCCATCACACATACTCGCTTGATGTGGTGTCACTGCACTATTACACACATCGCGTGTCTGAGTCTATTTTATATATTTATATATATATACACATACCAGTGGTCGACAAATCACCAAAAAAATCTACTCGCCACCTAGTACCACACGTGTGCTGCTTGGGCCAATAGGAGCTCGCCACGATGTTAAATCCACTCGCCCGGGGCGAGCAAATGTATAGGTTTGTTGAACACTGCATATATATATATATATATATATATATATATATATATATATATATACACATATATACACATACACGTATATACATATATGTATACATACACACAAACATATATATATATCTGTTCTGGTGACCGCAGTCAAATCCAGAACTGGACACATTGACATAAAATATATATGTATGTATTAACACAGGGATGGAAAAATCGTGTGTGTGTGTGTGTGTGTGTGTGTGTGTGTGTGTATATATATATATATATATATATATATATATATATATATATATATATATTATACACAGATTATGTACTGCTTTTGTTAGTGATATTGCATTGACTAGTTGCAAAGTGTTTCTGGATCATAAAGTGGTGACTCTCCATAATAATTATTTCACATCCGTATTTACCCAAATGATGCAACTGGAGAATGTCATAATAAAGATTGTGATGGTGAAGAAACAGGACAGAGCAAGTATAGCTTGTAACATAGTATTTGCAATGTACTTTCAGAAGACTAGAGAAGAAATATTATTTGTTGGTTCAAGTTTGAATAAGAGACTTGACTTTCTTCCTTTGCTGCTCCCTATTTTTTGGGGTCATAAGGTAAAAAAAAAAAATCTAACCTCGTTAAAATATCTAAAGTGCGAGTTATACACTCGCCGTCCGGTTTGAGGACTTGTTACTAACTACCAGGTTGTGTTTTCAATAACATGCCAGGAGATAATCCCGCCTGAGCCTTTATCCAGCCTCCGAGGGACAGATAGCATCAATGTCACTTAACACCCAGATACCAGCAGCCCTTCCCGACTTCCTCTTTAAACCCTGAAGCAGAGTTACCTGTCTCAGTAGATGTGTGAGATTAGCATGTTGTTTACAGAAGCCGTTTCACTTACTGGGTCCAGAAGAAAAGAAGGGGGAGTGGGGGGAACCCCTTTTCTTGTTTGTTTTTACAAACTACCTTTGTTTCATATATTTAATCCAACGTGTGAATGCTGCAGCTTTGTGTAAAATGTTAACACCAACTAATATTTGTTTTTGTGGGGAGGAAGGGGTTAAAAATTGGCCCTGTTGTGAATTTTTCGCCAGGGAGATTTGTGACTAAGCCTGGTTGAAGTATAAATACCTATCTGCCTCCGCTGGGGTATTTCGGCAACATGTTAACCCATTGCTGCCAGATCGGCCGGCAATCCAGTGCGGGGCAATGCATAATGCAGATGTTGTTCCACGGCCGACTTCTACAGCCACAACGTATGTGTCCAAGTGTATCCTTAACGAGGCAATTCAAGCAGGCAGGCACATTTATTTATTTAACATGGGATCGAAGCAGCGGGTCTCCGGAGCTGAACCCCATTTATTTCGGCGCCGGGGAACCCCTGCCTCCGGAGACACAGACCTCCGTAGAGGTGGGCGGTAGCCGCTCGGCTAGCAAGGTTCACGTAGCGGCCACTTCTCAAGGCTCCCGCGTCCTGCAGGCCAATAGGAAGCTTTGACGCCATCCGGTGCGGCTTCCTATTGACACACGTGACACAGGGGATACCGGCACCCACTTCAGAGGTAAGTATCTCTGGAAGCAGGTGGTCCTCGGAGCTGAAATTAATGGGGTTCAGCGCCGGACACCGCCTTGCGATGTTAAAAAAAACAACAACAAAAACGTACAAACAAAATCACCCGCTTGGACTGCTCCTTTAACTCTTTCAGTGCAGTAAGGGGTACAGTGCGTTTCAGTACAGTAAGGGGTACAGTGCGTTTCAGTGCAGTAAGGGGTACAGTGCGTTTCAGTGCAGTAAGGGGTACAGTGCGTTTCAGTATACACTCATCCACCTCTGAGGGCTGGTTTGCTTTGTTGCTCGAAGATATGCAGCTGTCCGTCTTATAGAATTGTGAACAGTTTACGGTGAGCAATTTGTAACTATTGTGGGCAGAGCTAATCCACAAGCCTGCTGTCCGTTGGATATTGCATTCAGTGGACACTCGCTTGACTAATTCTCAATGTTCTTTAAAATGCAGAGGAAAGAATGGGTGCTCCAATGATAAAAAAAAAAAAACTATGTCAAAAGGGTGGGGGGGGGGGAGATGTGTTGAAAGATGTAACACAAAGTCCCCAACGTGATGTGAAATTAATATACGCACAAAATTGTGTGCTAAGGAATAGACAACACTAATAGGACTAGCACAATGAATGTGTGCTAGATACAATGGATAGTAATACCTCCAGGGGTGGATATTAAATGAGGTGTAAATAGGGCAACTAGGTGATGATGATGCTTGAGGTGAAAACCTCCCCTAACTGGATAGTAATATATATGTGTGTACATTGCACAACACAGATAAAAGCCTACGCAATAGCAGTGATAGAATTAATAAACCAACAATGTAGTCTGTGACATGACCCACTGGGGAGCTACAATGTGGGTCTCGAACCAACACTTAGTACATAAATAACTTAATAAAAGTCTCTGTGTAGGTAATCAATGGTCCAATCCGTTCATTTAATAAATGTCTCGGTGTATGGAATCAATTGTCCAATTTGTTGCAATAGTTGCAGCCTCTCAAATCAGGGTAACCAATCCTTCACAGAACCAGAGCCTCAAAGAGAAAAAGGAGAGAGGCGCAAAGCAGCAATAAATGACAATGCCTTTATATAAAAAAATAATGGCGTGGGTGATGCATACACAGATAAACAACCATGCAATGAAAAAAACGAATATATGTAAATATAAACTTGAAATTTGTATGGTTGTTGGTAGATGTGGTGAATCTGATTGGTCCTCAGCCTCCGGCCAATCAGATTGGTGGCTCTATGACGTCCCCCAACTGCCACTCTCTTCTTTTCACCCAACTGACACACACACACACACACCTCTTCACCCAGCTCACCTCCCTGCTGGCTCCCCGTCCCCCACTACCCCCCCAACTCACCTCCCCGCCGGCTCCCCCCCCACCATCTCCCCCCAGGCTCACCTGAGCCCTGGCCAGTAGCTCCGCGCGGGGGGGGACAGGCAGTGGGCAGGCAGCCTTCGGAAGGACCCCCTTCCTCCTGCAGCTGCCCCCGGTAAGATGGCGGCGGACAGGCGCTGGCGCAGGGGGGGAGGGAGTCAGGAGAGAGGGGGGGAGGGAGTCAGGAGAGAGGGGGGAGGGAGTCAGGAGAGGGGGGGAGGGAGTCAGGAGAGGGGGGAGAGGGAGTCAGGAGAGAGGGGGGGGAGAGAGAGTCAGGAGAGAGGGTGGAGAGGGAGTCAGGAGATCAGGAGAGGGGGGGAGAGAGGGGGGAGAGTCAGGAGAGAAGGGGGGGAAGCCCACTGACTGACACACACACTCAGTCACTGACACACACACTCACTGACTGACTGACACACACTTCCCCCCTCAGTCAGCTCAGCTGCCAAACACATGGGGGGCACAGAGCTGTGAACGGGGGGGGGTGGGGGGGTGAACGGAGCTGTGAACGGGGGGGGGAGGGGGGAAACAAAGCATTGAATGGGGGGGGGGAATCGGAGCTGGGAACAGTGGGGGGAGGGGGGCGCAGCTCTGAACAGCTGTGAAGAGGAGGGGAAGGGAGTTGAGAGGGAGGATGGGGGAGCCAGAACATTACATCACGGGCAACGCCGGGTATATCAGCTAGTATGAAAATAAAAACAAAGGGGCCTATGCAGAGAGCAGCGCTATTTCGAAATTCGCCATTTTTTGGAGAAAATCGTGCAGAAAGCAGCAGAAAATGGCGAGTTCCGAAAAACGCGCCAATTTTTCTTTTCTATTTGTAAAACTCGCCTCGCGGCTGGCGAGAACCTCAATCTCGCCAGTTTTAAAAATATCCTAATGCAGAGAAGCGCGAACGGCATCTAGCGGCTGTTCGCGCCAATAAAATGGCGCGATTGTCTCCTTTTTGCCTCGCCAGAAAAAACTGGCAAGAAGCTGCCGCTCGCGGCCATTGCAAAGGGAAAAAAAAGGCGCAAATTTGTTTTTACACGTTTCTGAAGCGCGCATCTCGCCAATTTAAACTCGCCACACGCATCCATGTTAAACATAGCAGAATTCGCACTTTTCTGCATATGGAGAATAAAACTCTCCAAAAAAGCTACTTTTTAATAAATTCGCCAATTTTAAAATTCGCTGCTCTCTGCATAGGCCCCAAAGACTTTGCCTGAGTATTGGGGCTGCTGCAGATGCTCCATGTCCTCAATGTTCTCTGCATTGTGGGATGCTATGCTGGATCCTTCTTTATAGCGCAGTAACGGGGTGACTGAGACCTTTTAATGTGCCATGCATAATTTGGAGACTTCTCATGTATGTTATGTAGTTTTTACATCTGGAAGAAGGACCTGGGAGGTATTGAATGTACATTAATAACATCACTGCCTTTGATGCAAGTAAACTAGGTTTGATTCGTAGTGTCAGATCCCTAGGATGTTATGTTATCCTTTCTTTACCCCCCCCCCCCCCTTTGGCTCAGCAAAGATTAGATTGTAAATTGTACCTGGCAAGGATTTAAGCATAAAGCGTTCTATGTACAGTGCCGCGTACACTTCAGCACTAGATGGGAAAATAACATTGTTATTAAATACAAACGAAGGGACATATTTACTAAACCATGTTTAGGCTTGTTTTATGGCTTAATGAAGTGAATTAATTGGCCTTAGCTGGTTGAAAATTGGTTTTGTTTAAAGCATTTATCAGCTTAGACAGATCACCCATAGTGTAACTGTTTTACTTATTCGGATCTTGTGTAATGTGAATGTTTTGCATTTCACAGAACACTGAGTTCAAGCATCTCAGCTACTTATGTTTATCTGTTTAACTAATGGTGGCGTCATAATTTAGTATATAAGCAAAAAATGTAACGATCACGTTAGCACATTCACATCTCAGACAGGTCTGCCACCCTGCGTTTCCCCATTATCTCTTGGCATACAGTGCTTCCGCTGCAGCCAGGGATTCTGGGTAATGACACGCAAACGGGCACACAGAGTGTCACTATATAAACAAAGAACAAAACCAGAAGAACAATTTACATGTGGCTTTGAGGGCCAACAACCAGTTGTATCACCAAAAGACATTATATAAAGATTGTAAAATCCTCTAAAACATTTCTTTACCATGGAATTTTTTGGGGGAAAATACTTAGAAATGTCAAATAAAAGAAAATCGATGAACTCTACTTAACATACTAAACGTGCCACTGTCCTTGGTTCACTTTTGTCCTAAGAGGGACCGCCCCTTCAAGGTGTGCTAAGGCTCAACACCATTTAGTAAATCTGGATCTCCATTTATAAAATCTCTCATCTTGGTCTAATAAAAGGTGTCGCTAACTTAAAAAAAACATCAAGATCTTTCTGAGATCAATAGGATTACAGATCAACTCTGATCTCCGTATCCAAGTGTTTCTGTTTTCTTGTTGATCATTCCAATTGTGCTAGCAACCCACAGAGGTTAAATTTAGTGCTAGGGGCGAGTCATCGCTGTTGTCACACGTGGGCGATGAGGTTTGGGCAGGTACAGTGAAACTTGAACGGCACAAGGGCACTTCCCAAAAACAGGCCACCACCCAGTAACACGGCTTACAGCAGCAAGCTTTGTACTGTAGCGTGCTAATGTGTTTCTCCAGTTACATTTGTCCATTTCTGCATTAAAACTGCTTTTTCATGTTGGGGGTCCCAGGACCATGCTGAAATATAAAGCCATACTGAGAAGGAATACACGTATAGGCCCGATCCTGGGCAGTAAGTAGGTAAGGCAATGCCTAGGGGCTACAAGAGAGAGGGGGGGGGGGGGAGGGTTTAACAGCAATCCTGCTTTCCTTTTTTCTTTTTTTAATTCATGAGGTATTGAAGAAGAGGGTCTCCGGAGCTCAACCACCTTAATTTCAGCTCCAGAGACTCCCTACTTTAATGAGATACACCTCCTTAGGGGGTGCCGGTATATCCTGCTCAGGTTTAAAGCCCCCGGTTACATTGGCCAATAGGAAGCCACCTATTATGTCACGGCTTCCTATTGGCCCATGTGATGGGACAGCTAAACCTAAGCTGATATACCAGCACCCCCTGAGGAGGTATCTCAGGAAGCAGGTGGTCCCGGGGCTGAAATGAATGGGGTTCAGCTCCGGAGACCCCCTCATCCTACCTGGGGGGAGGGGATTTGGGGGGAATTTTTTTTTGGAGGGGGCATCCTTAATAGTGCTTGCATAAGGGCAGCACTTACCCTAGTGACGGGCCTGCATTGTCTACCTGCACAAAAAGTCACGGTTCTATGATGCTGGCTGCGATGGAAAAACCTTTGAATACTATGCCAGGCATTGTAGCGGTTGCAGTCGCATTTTAATCACTGATGGGTGTAGCATGCAGGTATTTATTTGAATGATGCTAGATTGTAAACTTCTTGGGGCAGGGACCTTCTTTCTTTTGTTGGTTTGTGTTAACAGATATGTACTCTCGTCATACAAAGTTATTGTTCTCCCGCCCACATGGGAGAGAATATGTTGGCACCACGCAAATAAAATCTAATGATAATATGCCTTATTCACATAATCAAGTATTTCCTGCTAAACAATAAAAACATGGGAGATTATGTGTGTGTGTCACTAGTGCCTGCTCTGCATGCCTTGGGTAGCAGATCTTTATCTAAGGTAGCCAATGTACTGGAAATCACTCACAATTGAATCTAGCCATATATTTAGATCCCTGCTGTATCTTATTATGTGTGCCTGTGATCTCGAGCACTTTTGTCAATTTGATTGGTTAACCCATTCAGCAGTGGATTCAACATAGGTCATTTGGGGGTGGGGGGGAGTTGCATATATTGAGAAAATCAGTCCTCCGGGGTTACAGGGACCAACCCCCTGGCATCTCGTGAATTCAAAACAATCGCCCCATGATGTCACTTCAAACGTCCCCCTGTCTTCCCCCTACCTTTTAGCTTCACGTTGAGTGATACGGAGGCCACTTCAGGACATCTCTCGCGCCCAGATGAGATGATCCCTTCTTTCTAGCACTTGATCGTTTTTACAGAGCTGGCTCGTCAGCTGCTTCTAGGTCAGGAGGTCAAAGACGACCTCAAAGGACTCAAAGCAACTGTCCCAACGTAACTAGTTCTGTTGGAATTGAAACAAGCTCATTTATGTAATGTTCCTCAGTGCGAACAGGGGCACTGAATGAGTTAATGGTACCCTTCCCTTAAACTGAGAATCCAGACTGCTGACCTTTCAACCAAATACAGGCCTATACCTCTCCAGCGAGCAGATGTCTTGTCCAACCTATAGTACATACAAGAGCATTATTGCTGCAACAATACCCACTTTTAGTAGAAGGCATCCTGTAACCTCAAAGAAATGGGGTTTTAAGCTCGCCTGGCACCAATTTTCCAAACACTTTTTGTCTTCATGTACGTAACAATGTTAAATCTCCACTCAACATTTAGGTAGTTTAAAATGACTCCCATCTGGAAATGGACGAGAAATGGCGTATAATGAGAATATTCTATACATTTTCAGCCTCCTCGAACTGTTTCTTATCATAAATATATTATATCTATACGTCTCCCAACATACCACTTAGATTGTAAGCTCTCCGGGACAGGAATTTCCTTTCCGATTGTCTGACTTTGCTGCGCTTATTGTATTATAATTCCCTGTATTGGTTTTGTAAAGCGCTGAATAAACTGTCGGGGCTATATAAATTAGGATATACAAACATAATTATTATATAGTATATAACTATTATTATTATTATTAAAGAAAATAATCTAAAAAAAAGCCAGCCTACTTGTTCGGAGTGGGTTTTTTTTCCATCATGATTATGAAAGGGACTTTTCTCTTGCGAATGAGCGCTCGGCACACTGAATATTTATAGTATTGCACTTGCATATAAGAATGAGAGGAGACAAAGCCGCCTGTGTCCTAAATTAAATTTAAATTAGTCCCTTTCCTCTGCATGATAACAGTTAACCCCTGTTCTGCCAGCAGCCTGATGAGTTAATGCGCACTTCCTGAGAATATTCGCAGGGTAGGCCATTTTTAAAAGGCCCAGGAAATAATATTGGCCTTCAGAAAATGGAATAAGTTGGCAATCTTTTTCTGTCGAGTAAAGAGTCTGGGAAATGTTGGCACCTTGCCGCCTCTGAAGCTGTCCATATGTCACCAGAGCACACCCCGTTTTTAGTTAGAAGCAGGGTCTCGTTGCGCATATATTTGTGGGAAACAGTTGGTTTGTAATGCTTGAGGTTACAAGGGACTAACAGGAACTGGCATTGTGGATGTGAAGAAGTTGGCAGTATGTGATATGTCCACACGGGCACCACAAGGACACAGGCTTGGCTGTAAACCTTTGCACACCTTGTGGCTCATTCACTTTGAGGTTTAGCACAGATTAGTAAATGTGAACCAAAGTGTGTGTGTGTGTGTGTGTGTGTGTGTGTGTGTGTGTGTGTGTGTGTGTGTGTGTGTGTGTGTGTGTGTGTGTGTGTATATATATATATATATATATATATATATGACAGTGTTCGACAAACCTATACATTTGCACACCCTGGACGAGTGGATTTAACATCGTGGCGAGCGCCTATTTGCCCAAGCAGCACGCGTTTGGTACTAGGTGGCGAGTAGATTTTTTTGGTGATTAGTCGACCACTGTATATCGAGATAGAGATATATATAGATATAGATATATATAGCAACAGTAAATATTCCTGTATGTTCATTTGCATGTCTTAGACAGGTCTTCAACCCTGCCTTTCCCCATTATCACCCAGCACACAGCACTGCAGCAATGGATTCTGGGATTCTTGCTGCAGTGGAAGTGCTGTGTGCTGGGCGATAATGGTGAAAGACAAAGTTGCAGACCTGTCTAAGACATGCAAATGAACATACAGGAATATTTACAGTTGCTATATGCTTTAGTGTGGAGGGTTTTTGTCACTTTTTTACCCACCATAACCTTAATAAGTGTGGTATATAGATATAGATATATATGCTTTAAAGCTGTGTTAACAGCAAGCATTAGTTTATATGGGCTCCATGTAACAATGGTTTTTCAGGCACACAGTGTGCTCATTTTCATGTCATTTCCCAGAATCCCTTGCTGCAGTGGAAACACTATGCTGGGTGATAATGGTGAAAGGTAGGGTTGCAGACCTGGCTTAGGCCTGGGACATAGTGGTTTTAAGCTCACTGAGGCGGGCTGAGCCGCGCTGAGCAGATGCACAAAGCCCCTGCATCTGTCATCAGCACGGCTATATTTTCTCCCTCCGCATGCGCGCTGATGCGTGCGGAGGCTGAGAAACTTTCCCGAGACAGGCAGTTTTGAAATTTGCCGCTCGGGGAAGCGGAGGAGCGGTCACGTGACCGCTCCCATCCAATGGGAGCGGGGGATTAGACCCGCCTCCTGGCACGCCTCCGCCCCGCCCCCAGAGCGCGCTCACTGCCTCGCCTGCAAGGACAGGGAAAAGCCCCATTTTGGAGCAGGCGAGGCAGAGCAGGAGCGCGGCTCAGCGCTGTTTGCTCCTCTATGTCCCAGGCCTAAGACATGTGAATGTGCTCACAAGTGATCTTTTTATTTGCTATATGCAATACAGTGGAGGTTTCTTGTTGCCCTTTTCACCCACCATAACTTAAAACGTATATGTATGTGTGTGTATATATGTATATATGTGTGTGTGTGTATATATATATATATATATATATATATATATATATATATATATCCTACGGCCCTACTCGTTTTTGTAGGGGAGCGTGGTCTGTCACTAAGTTGAACTGATGGGAAGGAAAAGCAGTCGTGTGATCGCGCCATGGCCCCCGGCTTTCAAGGGTTAAATCTTTCACAGGGGAAACAAAATGGCCACCAAATCTTGTGCCAATAGGAAGCTGCAACTTCTTTGGATGGCCATTTACATCCCCTTTAACAAAACGAAGTAATACCGGTAACCTCACTCGTATCTCGGGAACGGAGGGGTCCCCGGTGCTGAAAATAACACAGTTCTGCTCTGGAGCCCCCACTCATTCCAAAAACTGGAGGTTGGGGTGGCAGTTAATGCATTAACTACGTGTTACCAGGTGTCTCCTCATATTAAAGCGGCAGAACATGGTGACACTGAACAGTGTTGATTTCAGCTCATGGGGAACCCCCTGCTTCCCGAGATACTTTCCTCCGTTGGGGGTGCCGGCAGCAGCTCCGCAGATGTAAATGTCCCGGTCACACGGTCCAAGAGGAAGCAACAAGGGATGATGCCACAGCTTCCTATTGGCCCACATGACCCGGGACATTTAAGCCCAGTTGAAGCTGCTACCGGCATCCGTTACTGAGGTAACGATAATAATAATAGCATGTTTTTGTATAGCGCTGCTAGTTGTACGCAGCGCTTTACAGAGACATTTTGCAGACACAAGACCCTGCCCCGTGGAGCTTACAATCTATGTTTTTGGTGCCTGAGGCACAGGGAGATAAAGTGACTTGCCCAAGGTCACAAGGAGCCGACACCGGGAATTGAACCAGGCGGCCCTGCTTCAAACTCTCAGTGCCAGTCAGTGTCTTTTACTCACTGAGCCACTCCCGATCTTGGGAAGCACGGGGTTCCCCATGAGCTGAAATTAATGGGGTTTAGCTGCGGAGACCCCCTGCTTCAATCCTATAACTCTTAAAAAAAATAAAAATAATGCAAGATTGCTGCTTTAAATGGTATTCCTTATTTCCTAACTTTTCGTGGTGTAATACTCTACCTGCCGCAGTCTTTTTCTCGACCTCTCTGACCTCCCCATGTTAAAGGCCGCATTACACATAACACAAAGTGTTTCCATAAGTAATGCCTGACCTACCACTGGTAACTGTCACAATGTGCTGAAACGGCACTTCCTGGCGGAGCTTTAATAAGTATTAAGCAATCAATGTGAAGCAATCAATGTATTTATCGCGTATATGCTTTGTTCGTCGTTTAAGGCATTTACGCCCCCGCCGTTTTTTCTTGCACATAAATCCCAGAGCACCCAAGAATCGGATTGGGCTTTCATTGAAAGTAGCAGTTCATGATCATGCTGCAATATATAGCAGTGCTGAGTATGACTGCACTTTGGCTATATGCTAAGGGATATTGGGGAAGAAGGATAATATTTATATCTTGCTACCTGGTATTGTGGCAGGTTTTGGTCCTCCAGCATGGTAAGCTTGGCACAGATTGGACAGCTCTAGCCCTTGTACCACCTTAGAGGCGTTCAGGACATTGCAGGCCAGAGAAGGGGATAGGAATTGTGAACCCTTAATTTAGGAGGTACTTCCCGTCGAGTGCCAATGCCCTGGGAATTAAAAATGACCTTCTGCATTCCTATCTCTGGTTGGCTGTCACAAAAATGTCACCTCTGATTTTTTTTGTGAACGGCCCTAATTTATTACTTGTTGAAGTCAGCACTCAACATTATCTTGCCATTTTTTCCTACACTATCCCCCTACCTAATCCCATGCGTTTTGGGTCCATCTGTACTATTGCAGCCCGCACCCATCTTTTCAACTTGCACGTCTCTCGTGAATATCTGAACCAGAAAGCCCAGCGCACTTGCATGTAGCAGGATACCTACCACTGTTCTGTAAGTATTAGGAAGCACATTTTGTGGGGGGGTTTGTGGGGTGGGGGGTGGGTCTGCTTTTAAAGACTTGGCCATTCCATAAAATAAATGTGCTTTCCCCTATTCCACCTCACATCCTGCCTTGGGATAAGCCTTGTACTGCTTTTATGATTTGTAAAGATACTGATGTTAGCTAAGCCCTGATCATTGCTATGTGTGAATTACTATCACATTAGAAATTAACCGCTAACAAATCAAATATGAATTGTGTAGATTGCGCATATTGGTACCGAAAAGCCAAAGATAAATAGCATATTTGCAAAGTTAAAAAAAAAAAAAAAACTCAAAGTGCAGCAAATGTTAGAAACGGTAGAGAAGGCTTATAGGTTTGTATTGCAACCGAAATGTACACGCGTCTGGTACCAATTATCTGCGTCTGTTTTAGCCTGGACGATTATACCGCCGAGATATTTGGCTGCCAGGACAGTTCGCCGTCGCAGGTAATATGTCGTCTAACGAATGAGCTGGAGGATTTACCCCTGCTTTAGACGGCAGGCGTGGAAGTTTACTAGACAGCAAGCGTGATCCTGTTGAATGAGGTTGAATCAGAGGATCCTGGTTCAGCTCATTGTGACCTTGGGCAAGTCACTTTATCGCCCTGTGCCTCAGGCACCAAAATCATAGATTGTAAGCTCATCTGGGCAGGGACTGTGCCTGTAAAAATTCCTGTGTATACTATACTGTAATTGGGAAGCGCTTTGAGTCCCATTGGGATAAACGCCCTATATGAACTAAAGTTATTATTATTATTATTACACCAGTTTGGAATAATATAGATAATAAAAAAAAATTGTACATTCCTGAATTGTTTGCTTGCGATAAGGGGAAGACCTGTCTGAGAAATGCAAAGGCACCACAAGTTGTATTTGTATTTACTGTACGGTGCTGGGTTTTTGTCACTACTCTTACACACCATAAGTTTTTTTAATGTCGGGTTAACTATATTGCAAATACACGAAATGCTGCAAAGTTGGACTGCAGCTTTGACTTGCTAGATAAGGTAGGATTTATACAGAACAAATGAAATACTGAAATTCCCTTGCTTAAGCAGCTTAAAAGGGTGGGGGCATCATGCATTTAAGAGGAGTTCTAGGAGAATGACAACAACACATTAACTCTTGGGTTGTGTCCTTTCTCCTGCTGAGCTAGTAAATGAGATGCGTGCAAGTCATCCTGTGTAGGAAGCCTGTGTGACCAGTAACACCATTCATGTCACTATCCCTCCCCAGCTCCTCGGGAGCTGTAATTAGGTCTGTTTGAAATTCTGTTTGGGTAAACATGAAAGGTCAGTTTATAGACACAGTTTCGCCTAATAAAATAATGCCTGTGATGATTAAAGGGTTACATTTCATGCTTTTCCAATATTCAGACAAGGATAAGACCTGTTAATAATTTTGGGGGGAAATGTTGAAGGACCAGAGTCTGAGGTTGGGGTGTTTCTTGTTACCTCTCCTCCCCTCCTCCCCCCTGTGATGTAATTCGGTATGTAGAGTACATGCTCACTCCCTACCATGTCATTTATGAACACGTGTAGGGCACTTACTAAGGACTTAGAGACAAAGAAGGGGATGGTGGAAAACAAACACCAAGTGACAGTTTGCATTGTTCACAAACAATTCAAATATATATTTAAAAAAAAAAAAAAAAAATTTGTATGTATGTGTGTATATACACACACACACACACACACACACACACACACACACACACACACACACACACACACACACACACACACACACACACACACACACACACACACACACACACACACACACACACACACACACACACACACACACTAGTCTGTTTCACTCTAGTCCTTATTGAAAGTGCACCTTTAAACTGTAAGCTTACCAAAATAGCTGCAAGGCCTATCCTTTGTAAGAAGGGGTTAAATAGTGGCTAGGAAAACACATGTTTTGCATGATCACAGTAAACAGATGTTTGCTACTCATTTTTTGCTACTGTAACGGTTGCTTCATATGAAAATGGGCTGATCTCTTTGGTGGCAGCACGTGGTTTTAGTGTTGATTAACAAAGCGTGCTTAGAGACACCAGCACGGTCATTCAAAAAGTCCCCAATCCAAGCATTGCTTTGTGTAAGTACCTGCATTGCAGGGCATCGTCCCAGCTACACAGTGCCACCTCCTTTTAAAGTTAAGGATGACTTCTCTGCACTGTAAGCAGAGGAGGCTTATAGAGCAAAACCAAACCTTACAGAGACTGTTTCCACTATGCAGGTGAAATATTGTGTAGAACAAGCAGTGACAAGATTTCCTATCCTCTCCCCACATAGATAATGCTTCTCTGTACCCTTATTTATCCTCCTCCGCTACCAATCCCCTGCCTTCTACTCCCACCGGGCAGAAAGACCGGAAGCCAAGCTGGGCATCCGACCAGTCCAGTTCCTACTGACGATGAGCAAGCGCTGGAGTAGCCCCTAATGTCGCTGTTGGCAGTTATTTGCAAATTCCATTATCGCCGATCAATGCAGCCGTCACACGCTGGGCAGGGAGTGCGGGGTGGGGGAGGAAGACAGGCTTAGGGAAGGAGGGAGGAATGGAGCATCCGGTGCTTCCTAATCAGAGATTGATGAACCTGCCTTTGCAGAAGGGAAAGAACTCTTAGAGGGGAGGATGCTTCAGCCCATCACAAGCTGCAAGGGGGAGCACTGTGCAGCATGTGTGCTTTGTAGCACTGGCTTGGAACTGGTGGACAGTAACAGCCTGTTCAAGCGATAACATCAGATAAATGGGAACAAATCCAACAGACCCCTCCTACAGCACAGAGAAATATCATGTCATTGAGCTGGCATTCTTTCTCTTTGGATTTAGAATATTCGGATCATTTAGAAACCCATTTATCATCTGCTCTCACTACAATTCTTTCTGCAACTGAGGTTTATAACATGGCCTCACACTATTGATTTGGCCACCCATGCGTCCGGGATCCCTAGCTGTCGTCTCGTTGCTATCCTGTTATTCAGCAATTGGAGAGTTGTTGCGTGCCCTGTGCTGCCTGAGCTCGGGTTTGAGTAGTGAACACTGTGACACGTGGGGAAAGTTTTCAGCAAGAAACATGAGTTTCCTTTCCCCGGGAGATGCAGAGTGGTTGGACAGCAGCACAGAAGAGGAGAGGAGTCTTCTGTCATTTCTCGGTAGGGTGGCTTACATACAGCCTCTGTAAATTTACTTGAAGTTATTGGTTATTAGTGAATGGAACCAGCCAGGCTCCTCGGTTTGTGTCTTGAATAGTTATCCCCTTTAAAAATAGGTGTGTGTGTGTGTGTACACACACACACACATATATCTATATATACACATACATATATCTATATATATACACACATATATATATAAATATATATATATATATATATATATATATATATATACACATACATACATCTATTTAAAAATGTGTGCGTGTGTGATCTAAATCTGGATTTGACTTCAGTTTATTACTAGCACATTCAATTTATTTAGAGCTGTGAGGTACAGCTGTAATAATCCTTGCCATAAGAGCTTACATTCTAATTTTCAAATGTTGGTACAGGATAGTGTTTTAGGTGACACATCGCTGTCACTGGGTTACAAACTCACTATGTAGAGAATCTTTACTATTGGTAAACAGGAATATTTTTTTTCCCTAAAGAAAATGCCTTACTTCAAGGCTTCATCTAATCAGTGTGTGTATATATACATTTGTATATACACATATATATATACATACATATAATGAATATATATATATATATATATATATACACACACACACACACACACACACACACACACACACACACACACACACACACACACACACGACTTGAAACAACTTCTTAACCCTCTTGCTACTACAGGGACTGTAGCATATTGCAATCAATGTAATACTCCTTCCAGCAGCAGAAAGGTTAATTACTTTGTACTTGAAGGGATAAGCAACTGATTGCCGATCAATACCAGATGGGAAGGTATAAAACGTTTCAGTGCCACGTAGGATGAAATGTGAAAGTGTTTGTGGTTTGTTACCTTAAAAAAAGTCAAGTACGAATATTTTGAAATCTTTTTCAAACTTTATCTTGAGGTTTGTACATATTTTAGCACAACATGTGACTGCCCTGCTCTCTCTGCTTTATCTGGTCCTCGCCCCACCTCCTGTCTTTCATCTTGATCATGACTTTCTGGAGGTATACATGTCTATCAATCCTGAATAGATCAGGGGTGCTCAAACTTTTCTATGTCGCATTCCACTCGAATGTTAAAAATCGTTTTAAGAATCACTATACGTCACACTTATCTCTTTATAAACATAGATATATATATAGATATACATATATCAGCATAGATGGTGAAGACACTGTGAACATATCACATAGGGAATATAAGAGCTAAACATTACAACCAAAGGGTTGCGTATATAGAATAAATAACAGCAAGCACTTCCCTTCCATATAAAGAATCCAGAAATGTTTATTGTTACATCGACGTTTTGGTCCCCCCTGGAACATTTCTCAAGACAACTAACAAGCCGTGTCAAGACCTAGTGTCTGAAAAAGGTGTGGAATCTAGCGTCTATCACGCACCCCATCCCCATTAGCTGACATCAACCCTATATTCTGTTTATGCACTAAGAACCATATAGTGAAAAAACCTATACAAAAATGATAAACAAAATTCTATATGTTTATTCTATTTCAAATGTACTTTTCCTGTATCTAAAAGACAGCCTGCAGCATAAAGCTTCGTTAAAGGAATTTTGAAAAGTTTTGGGTACCACCAGTAGCTTCTTCAGAGACCACCAATAGTCCCGGAACCACGGTTTTAGAACCACTAGTATAGAACAAACAAATTGACCCCTTCAACCTGTCCCCCTCCATCCCTGGTAGAAATTGAAACAATGAAACCTTTTTTCTAAATATTTTTTTTTATAGCCATAGATGATTTACTTTCAGTCTGTTAAACAGTCCACAGGCATTATAAGTGCTGTACTGTACCTTAGGTTGCCTGTGGACTCCTTGCAGTAACCATTTCAGGACTTCTGGCTGTGGACAGCAGCATTGGTATTATTGAGTCACTCATATAGTAGACCAAAATCAACAATCCAGGACACTGTTGTTACTTTGACAGACTTTGATCTGCAGGTCCCAGTCACTGGATTGCGTTGCAGGACCTATCAGCAGAAAAGGGGTTAAGCAAAAAGTTCCTCCAGAAGAATATAAAGACGTATAGCATACAGTGATACCAAGTAATACTATGTACTTACAGCTCTCAAAGCTTGAACAACCGATTAGGCTTTTCAGAATTCCAGCTGCTGATTTGCTGTATTCACCCCCAATGCTTTGCATCGCTAGCTAATCACCAGCAGGGGGCGCTGTGCAATACCGTTCCTATAAGAGTTACCGCGGCCGTACAGACCAGAAGAAGGCCCAGCCATTGTTTGCGATAAAGCATTCGCTGGGGATGGCGATATATGATAATATTGAGTATCACTGTACCACCGCATGCTCATTTTTGATGAGCATGATTTTCTTTCTTCCAAACATGAACTATTTCTATGTCGGATTCTAAATAGCAGAAATGCACCTTTTCATATCTCTCTGCCCTACACGAGTATTACAAAAAAATATGTATTACCCGTTTGCTTTTTTACAATGGAATTAGGGCCCTTTGCCTGAAATTCAGCTGTTTAGAGGTTTTTTGACGCATGCTGGTCAGCTCCCCCTTTTATTATTTATTCTTATTTAGCAATGGTACAGTCAGTCCTCGGTTATCCATCGGAATCCGCTCTGGAAGTAGCGTTGGATAGTGAAACCGTTGTAAAGTGAGTCCCATGTTAATCAGTGGCGGTGAGCGCTGGATAACGCATTCCGGCGTCGGAAAATGGCCCACAGGTATGCATTGTAAAGCGTTGGATATGCCATTCGCTGTAAAGTGAAATGTTGGATAACGAGGACTACCTGTACTCTACAAATTCACATTGGTTTAACAGGGATATACAAGATCAATACAAAGGTTTGTGCTACAAACACAAATGGAAACAGTGAGGGGAATTTCTTGACCCAAAAGCAGTGTAATGGGAGGCAAAGCGATACCTAAGGATTTCTTACAAGTGCATATAGTGCAACACTGTAAATGCATGTAATCAAAGGGAGTCTCCTGCTGTAGATTAAATTCACAAGTGAGGTTGCCTGGCCGTTCTCTTAACGAGAGAGAACAAGATTTTACTACTTTGTCCCTAATAAGAGTTTTCGCGTGTCAATGCAAGTCAAGAGAATAGGGATATTTCTTCAAGTCTCCCGTTATTTTTCTCATGCAGTTGAGAAAAAAAGTAAGCCCTGATGTTACTCAGTAACGCTTAGGGGTAGATTCAGTATGGAAATCCCACCACTATCCCGTGTTAACTGCAGTTGAAATCAGTGGCACTTAGAGTACCGCAGTGCGATATCACACTATCGGAGCTTAGTGAATCCCGGCTTTAGAGCCTTATACATTAAGCTCAGTTACTGTCGATCACAGCGAAACACGAGAGAACTACCATTGACTTAAACACCAGTTTTCTTGTGACCTTGCCACGATCAGCACTATCTCGGCTTAATGAATATAGCCATTAGTATGTTCTGCTTGGTGACAGCCCAGCTTATTTGTAGAATACAAGTGCCAACTTTGCTAATACTTTAATCTTTTTTGGCAGGGAGACTTGGGAGGGAAATGAAAGAGGACATATCCAAATTAGGGTTATATGTTGTTTTCTACTTTAAGTTGTAACCTGTGCTGCTCTATTGAAAACGGGGTTTCCTTTTCCTGGGACCGGTTTGAAATTCCATTTCCTGCTCTCTCGAGACCAATTTTAGATGGGTGCCGTTTCCCAAGCCTGAGATACTAACCCTCCAAAAACAGGGTTCCAGAGGTAGGAAATAGTGGATAATGGGGCTCTCTATAGAAGTTAGTAAATCCAAATCCTAAAGAACAACATTAATAAGCCCTTCAACCTTTATGGATGTATCACAATAATCACTTAGCTTGTAATGCATTTTAGGGGCGAGTTAAGGGTGCAGTCTCTAGTGAGACCAAACGGAACCAATGTCAGTGATATATTTCATGGGTTAAAACTAGACACCCTTTTTTTTTTAATTGATATTTATTTTGGAAAGTTTCCACTGGAATAGTTGTTCCCTTGTTTGTTACTGGTCTCTTGGCATCATTGCGGTTGGCATAAAGAATATTGTCAATAACCCCCTTAATTCGGAGACCCCAATGGAAATGGGGGAAAAGGTAGAAAATGGCAAGACGAACAAAATGAAATAATAATAATAATAGACGTATAAAGGTTTTAAAAGAGGCCAGTTTTCTTTATAGCGTATTATATATTTATCAATATGTAGATATGATGACTCATTGACATGTAAACATTATGGAATTGCAGATATACCTACATTTCGGTTAAGTGCGATGTCGCTTTAGGGCGGGCACTGCCGGTCAGTGTGCTGCAGACCCCTCCTAGCACTGAAAGGTTCTGCTTAATGACATGTAAATGAGCTGGATGAACCGTGTGCCTTCGGATTAGTCTGAATGCAGAACATTCTATAAATGTCACTCTGTGTTACAGAACTCCTCATTATTTCCCTAGCACAGGTTTACAGTTGCAGCTGTCAGTACATCGCCCCAGAGGGGGGGAAATCATTTCCTGTAGCTCTTTATGAAGCGCGTTTTTTGTTCATTTCTATTTCCTGTCATTTTAATCACAAATAATTACGTCTGTGAATCCCCTTTGGGCCTTTGGCACTGACCAGTTGATCAGAACCCCCACAATATCCACCAAAATAGGATAAAAATCTATAAGTAATTACTGTACGTCATTTGTGTCTTAGTCGATGCATACAAGTAGATGAGTAATTCTAACATCGTAGCATAATTAGGGGTAGTGTGTAAATTCTTTACAGATAAAACAGGGAGCAGAAACGGTGGGTAGAATTGCTTCTTTAATATTGCGCAAGGCAACGGTTATCAGCAGAAGCTAGGTGTTATTTTTAAGCAAGTGCTTCAGTCTCGCCTGACATCTATTTCACACCACCTCTACTTGGGAGAAGTCCGACAACAACGAAGATGCCACCAATGTGTTGTGCTGGTCCTCAGGCCCGGGGTGCTCAACGCGAGTCCTCAAGCCACCCCAAACAGGTCAGGTTCTCAGGATATCCCAGCTTCAGCACAAGTGGCTCAATCAGACTCCCAGTCTTTGACTGAACGTCTGATTGAGCCACCTGTGCTGAAGCAGGGACAGATTGAGCTACTTGTGCTGAAGCAGGGGTATCCTTAAAACCTGACCTGTTGGCGGGGTCTTTGAGGGCTGGAGTTGAGCACCCCTGCCTTAGGCAGTTAAAGGGTAAACCCAGTTGGTAATGTTTAATTACTGCGGTCTTTAGCCAATGCTTATAGATCTGTTAATTTAAAAAAAAAAATATATGAGCTATCCTACATAACACCGGTTTGAACCAGTTACAGCTCGCTGTATGCAACGTTTTTAGCTGCAAAAGGGGTCATTTCCATCAAATGTCAAAATGTTGCTGTGTATTTGTGTTACTCTGTTTTCTGAGACTGTCTCTGTACCTATGAAAAGTATATGACTTTTGTTCAGAGAAAATTGAGATTTTTGTCTACGTCTTATCTTGGACGGATCGCATATCATGTGACTATTGTCCCAGAACAGGGCTGGCCAACTCCAGTCCTCAAGGGCCACCAACAGGTCAGGTTTTAAAGATATCCCTGCTTCAGCACAGGTAGCTCAGTCACAATGACTGAGCCACTGATTGAGCTACTTGGACTGAAGCAGGGATTTAAACCTGACCTGTTGGTGGCCCTTGAAGACTGGAGTTGGCCAGCCCTGGCACCGAATTCTCTAACAATCGTCATCCTTTCATTAAATGAAATACCAGATTGTATTGCCCCCGGCTCCCTGAGTAAACGGATATCAGATAGGTACATACTAATACAGATCCCAAATTAGCCAGGCAATTTACACCTACATTTTTCAGGGCTTTGATGCACAGCATCATTGGCAAGGCACAAATGACCCTCTAACATAAAAGTATGTGTTTTCTAAAAAAATACATGCGTGAAAGAACATTGACATGGGTAAAAAAAAATAAAAAAGCCTAGTCGTAATTATCATTATTTATTTATTTATTTATTTATTTAAACTGGTCTTTATATGTTTTTTCTCACAAACGTGGGACTTTGCATTCCTCACACAAACGTGGTGTAATCAGGGAAAGGAATGCTACATTTTATCGGCCCGAGTCCCCAGAGTACATTGATAGGAGATATGTTATTTGTTTTCATACTGTTTTGGCAAATCACAATGCGTAACGATGGGGAGGGGGGGGGGGGGATCCTTGTGATAGTTAAAAATAAAATCAAGCTTTACTAGGGTAACCCCCAAAATCAAACCAGGGCATGATCCCCTTCTGATTTTGGGGTTATATATACATATGTACCCCTTCAACCCTGATCTCCCCCCCCTCCTTCATCTCTGATCCCCCCCTCATTCATCTCTGATCCCCCCCCTTCATCATCTCTGATCCCCCCTCCTTCAACTCTGATCCCCCCCTCCTTCAACTCTGATCCCCCCCTCCTTCAACTCTGATCCCCCCCTCCTTCATCTCTGATCCCCCCTCCTTCATTTCTGATCCCCCCCCCTTCCATCATCTCTGATCCCCCCCTCCTTCAACTCTGATCCCCCCCCCCCTTCCTCCTTCAACTCTTTACTCCCCTGCTCTCCCTCCAATGCAACTCAGGGAGGGAGTGCACCCTTGATTTTTTGTCAGGGGGGGTAGGAGGCACCATCTGCCATTACATTTAACCCCTTGATGCAGATGAAGTCTTCATCACGTTAACAGTTGATGAAAAGAAAAGAAAGTAATAGTTAAACACGGTTTAAAAATCTATTATTTGTTAAAGATTTTAACACCAAGTTTTTAATTTTCCAGCCCATCCCTGTCATTAGTTTATTCTGGTCCTAAGTGGGAATGCACCATTAGGGCCCATTAATGTCTGCCATGTTAACCTATTAGCTGTCACACATAATTATGTTGTTGGATTTTCTTGTTTCCCATGTACATTGTTTTCCTTTAGTCAGATTGCCCTATAATAAAATGCTGTACTATTGAGCATTCTCAATTGCCTACAATGTGGTACTTGCTGTACACTCCTGTGTCATACAAGCCTCAGGTTGCTGTAAGAGAGAGGCGAGCAGATGCAAAGAAATAACAAGCCGAGTACTCACAGTTGAAGGTACCTTGATTAAGTTTATTAACTAAATGAAAGTTGACATACTATAGGTATAAATGCTTAAACCCATGTAATAATTGGTAATGTGGCACGTTCTTTTCTTTTGTTATAATTACACAGCATATACTATATATATATATATATATATATATATATATATATAGCCGTAGCTGTGACTCTGTGCCCTAAAACATGATACTTTCGTTATAGTATATATATATATACATACTATAACGAAAGTATCATGTTTTAGGGCACAGAGTCACAGTTACGGCTGCAGGTACTGCATATCTCTAATGCCATCTTAATAGTCCATAAAAATAGGAACCCGTATTGCATACCCTCCAACTGAACCTAACAGGAACACTACATGTTTTGGGTCCTGTAAGACCAGCTGTAACTATTAAACAGATATTTTCCCTGTGTGTTAAGCTGCATAGGTTAGGGGGACTTCCTTGGAGGTGCCTCCATCCGGCACACGTAGAGGAACTACACCTGTGCCTATATTTATGTGCAGAACGTGACCGTCCCCCTCTTGTGCAAGGCTCTTGTTGGTTACTATTGGCTTTAAACATAGCGGTTTGTCTCTTGGGCTACTTTGAAACTTGTTTTCTTTAATGGCGAGCTGGGATATGTGTACTCCATATCACTATACAGCAGGAGTGACCAACTCCAGTCCTCAAAGGCCACCAAGAGGCCAGGTATTAGGGATATCTCTGCTTCAGCACAGGTGGCTCAATCAACGGATCAGTCATTCTGATTGAGCCACTTATGCTGAAGCAGGGATATATCTAATACCTGGCCTCTTGGTGGCCCTTGAGGACTGGCTTTGGCCACTCCTGCTGTACAATATAGCATGCTACTTATTCTGTCAGCCAGCCAAACTCCAAATGCTCTCTTGCTGTGCAGCACTATTAGAGGTTGTTCTTCAGGGGGCACAGAGCCTGTCTCACTCAATTATCTCTAGCACATTTTCGTGCTGCTCCGTTCTCATCCACATCCTTATGCTGACTCGTATTGCTTGGTTATTGGGTTTAGACTGCTGTACCATTTTCAGTGCTGTGTATATGTGTGCTCTGTTAGGGTTTAGCATGGCAAACTCTCCCTTTTTCTATTAAAACCTTCCCACCACTTTTGCTCTTACAGGATTCCTTCTTGTGTATGTGTGAGAGTTGGAAGCAAATACTCTGCATGTTTATAGGTCTTCAGATCTTCATCCCTGGGACTAAGTGCAGATGAGATGCCTTGTAATAGAAACCAGTGAGCAGCAGAGGGATGCATTGATTTTGCAGCAGGTGATAATGCAATAGCCGTGTGTAGCATGCCGGGGGGATGGGGAGCAAGCCATCTAATTTTGGAAGAGCAGAGATGGTATAGATTTCTAACCCGGCAGAACTGCAGCTTCTTGGACAGAGCAGCAACTTTCCCCCTATTTCTAGCTGAGCTGGTCAAGGAAATTGACACAGCCCTATCAGAAACCAAAACCAGCAGGGAAACCAGGTGAAAGGAGAAGCCCTTCAGGACTTCGCTGCGAGTGTGCAAGATTCGCCCACCTTGGCTGTAAAAGGAAAAAGTCCTGTGATAAGAATGAAGGAGGAGGCCGATATCAGTGCCAGGAGCTTCCACCAGCCGCCCCTCCACGCTCACAAACGCCCCTTTCTCCTTCTGCTGAGCGAGCTGTAATTTTGCAGGAAGGACAATTATCGTGGGATATTATAGAAGAATGGGGACTGTAGTACTTTTCCAGGACGGCATTCTTCCTCTAGTTAGATGACCTCTTTATGGTGCAGTTATCTTATTCTAATTTCGAAGTCCTGAAACGTTATGATTCCTTACACTTGAATATAGATCTGCTTTTTATCTTTGATACCCGGTTGAATTCTGCATGCCTCGCTGTATACCTGTGATCGTAGGTTATAAGTCGCACTAGGGCACAGGCTGATAAAGCTGAATTTATCTTCTTTTTTTTTAAATCTTTCTTGAGGGAGTTGGAAATAATAGTGCAGAATGAGCGCCAGCTAAGCTGTAATTTGCTGTATTGATCTAGGGTTTCTTTTTCGGAGTGTTTTTCCATAGTTAACGTTTGCCTTTGCAGTTCGATTTTTACCCTAACAGCCTTGTCCCGGTGCCATTCTGCCTGTTACTCCCGGCTGTCCTTATAATACTCCTACTTCAATTGGTCTGAAAACGACACTGAAAAGTTTTCAGCATTTTTTCCCCTCTCATTTCCAAAATATAGTTTGGATGCCACCTGCAAGACTCTTTAAAGCAAAAAGTTATATTGTTCTTTGCAAAGCCATTTGGAACCCACTGACTAGGGAACTATCGTCCTTGTTTTTGCAGTCATTAGCGTGCTGGTTTTATTGATGCCCTCATCCAAATTTCTGAATGTGTTGATCACAGTATGAAGAGATAATTTGCCGTTTTAGGGGAGAATGCTGTTCTGCTGGCGCAGACTGACAGTACTTTTCAGTAAGTGCTTATTGTTTCCATAGATTGGGGGGGGGGGCATTAATGACACGGTCTGCAACTAAGGGTAGCGGGAGAGGTTCTGCATCTGCAAATAGCTTGACGATAATAACTAATGAGGATGGGCAGTTGGAGCGATTGATTTGAATACTGTAGCTGCAGTCTTTGGTGGTTCTTCTTGCTTCTCTGCACACTGGTGGGGGGAGTGTGGGGGGTGGGGGGAGTGTGGGGGGTGGGGGGGAGGAGCGGCAGTATCAGATCCAGCCTTTTCTGAATTGGAAGTAGCACGGATCCCTTGGGCCGAAAAACCAGAATTGTTTGCTTTAGCTGTGCCGGGTTTTGTTTCCTGAGAGCAGTGGAACATGCCAGGCTGCACCGTCTCTGCGATGACTCCCATCCTATCCAAGAGACAATCAGGAACTCCATAGAATGCACGGTCTTTGTTACATGTTCAGAATTCTTGGTGGCGTCTTGGAAGTTGGATTCTCCCCCGCCCAGCCTCTGAAGTGGAAATGGGTAGCACGTGTGATAAAGGTACACAATAGGGGGGTGTTGGTGTTTGGATTGGATTGCACGTGTGCTTTGCTGAGCATATACCATTAACTACTTCACTTGCAGGGGGACCAGCGTTGGAGGGGTTAAAATCCAAGCATCCTTTTTCCCCCCGAAATAATCTGTAATAGAAATATTTTATGAAACGTATACACAGCAGCGGTCAAAGCATCGCTACTTTATTAACCTCTTTGCTGCCAGCGGGGTGTGCTAGCTCGTGGCAGTGAAGGGGTTAACGTCAACCGTCTTTTTTTTACCCCTTTTGTAAAGATGAGATTTGTTGACCAAGAAAAGTCTCTGAAATTCAGTTTTTTGGGGGGGGAATCCCATGAACGTCGCCCATTTAAAATGTGTCCAAAAGGTTTTTGTCCTTGTTTAAATGTTGTCCCCTTCTGGGACCTCAGTACCACGACTTTTATTTTGTTTGTAAGTCCATTTTGTGGAGTTATGTATGTGATTCTTTACGTGACACCTCCATGCTCCAGTAGATGACATTAGAGCCAGCGTCCTGGTTCTTACTGCCCTGCACACTAATGAACTCTGACTTGTCTGTGAATCAGAAGAGTTTGCCTTGAAACCACATACAGTCTCCAAGATGGAATTCACCTGTCCAGCGTGTTCCAGATTACAATCTCCACTTTAAAGCTCTGACTTAAGTTTAGAAATTCTTTGTTCCGTCTTCTTTTCTATTGTGTTTTTTTTGTTCTGGTGAAAGGGAGCCAACTGTAGAGTTTGAAGGCCAATTATCTTCTCACAGAAGAGGTTTAAACAAAAGCTGTGTGTCATTTTATCAGACGCTCACAACACTTGTGCTCTCTCTGGTTTTGCCATTTGGTTTTCCTACATGTGTTTCATTCCTAACGCCTTCTCCTTTTTTTCTTCCTCCCCCCCTTCCCCATCCTTAGAGGTGCCAGCTGAGAGGTCCCCGCGGAGAAGGAGTATCTCAGGGACCAGCACATCTGATAAAGCCAACTCAATGGATCCTGCAAACACCTCTCCCTTTAAAGTCTCGGTAAGTTCTTCCTTCATGTTTACTAACTACAGACCTAGGGGCTTCCGATCCGTGGAGCACGTACCACTGGTGTGGAACACAAGGTCCTCCTACCACGTGATGCCCCTGTGAATTCTAAGCCTCAGGTTGCTATGGGAGAGAGGAGGTCAGAAGCTTATACATAAAGGTGAAGAATGAAAGTGCAATAATTAGCTAAGATCAGGAAAAGTAGGTAGATACAACTAGGATACATTGATGTCGGTTCATGTGTTAAATATACGGGATTTGTGCTCTTTTTTCCCCCCTTTTTTTCTCGTCATCCGTTTTCAAGTATTTACATTTTTTAGCACAAAATAGATTTCCTATTTTAATATAGTAACCAAATAATTGGAGTGATGTTTAAGACCTTTACATATTGTTTTTCATGATAAGACACTGAAACCTTGTATCTACAGGCGCACTGTCAATCACCACTTGTTCCTTCTGTTCTTTTGTAGAAACAAAGTATCTGATAAGAATGTATTTCACGGGACCTGTTACAATAAAAACATTAATTTTTGACAAGACACAAAAATGTAAAATGTTAACTTTAAAACACACACACACACACACAAACACGTTTATTGTTAAGAGTCCCTCAAGGTACCAAAACGTCGATTTTGTAAAGCACTGATAAATTGTATTTATCTTTATTTAAAAGACCCAAAGTGCCATTCCTTTCTAAATGTGTGCGCATGTGCGTGCGTTGCTTGCATATTTATGTTTAGGCACACCATAAATATGCAAATGAATGTATTTTATTGGCCCAGGGAAGCCGAAACGTTGGGCCAATAAAATATTTATTTTTACATTTTTTTGGTGTGCCTATCCTTTTTGTTATTTTTGTTCAGCACCTTATAGGTACTCTGATAACAGCACCCTCTCCAGTGGTCTGGTCTATACTATTTAAGTGTGTGTGTTTTTTTTTAATTTATATATATTTTATGTATGCTCTAGTGTAGGCTGTGTTATATAATTAATTCTGGGGTCACTAGTTAATTAATACAGGTACTGTATATTTAGTTGGTCAGATTAAACAGAACTGCACCTTTAGCATATTTTGATAATCTTATTATGGGACAAAATGTCACTCTTGTAGCGTCTAATAACCATCACTGCCCTATCTGATTTAGAATGAGGACCGTATTATAAATGTACATTATGTGCAATTTAAATGCCTCTGGTAATGTTAAAGCTGCAGTTCAAGC
Source organism: Ascaphus truei (assembly GCF_040206685.1). Classification (NCBI taxonomy): domain Eukaryota; kingdom Metazoa; phylum Chordata; class Amphibia; order Anura; family Ascaphidae; genus Ascaphus; species Ascaphus truei. The sequence goes on along the minus strand of NC_134492.1, from coordinate 37,113,470 downwards.
TGCCGTTTTAAAATATATATATATATGTCCTTTATGCTAACGCTGCGCATGCGCAATACGCGTTAAGCTTGTACAAGGGGAGTATATGCCTCTGCATCATGCCGCACGAACTCCTGTGTTGCGGCTCTGATGCGCATGCGCATTACGTATGGTGATGTCATACAGGAACTAGTTGTTGACACCATGCGTTCCACCCTGACACGCAGAAGCACGGACTACTACTCACAGTAAAGATTACATACAGCTGCTTACCTCCTCATTTGGCGCGAAAATCAACCCTTTTTAAACAGTGTTCTGTCCTAGCTTCCTCACCACTCCAAGTCTAAGTCCTCTGACGAAACGCGTAGGAGTGGGGGTGCTAGGCAGGACCCCTGGATTATGCTGTCACGTAATTATGCTACCTAACACTGCTGCTATGATTTTTTCTGGACATTGAAACACTTTTTCATTACAGTTACACTTGCAATACACAGGTTGTTTATCCAGCACTCTATTGAGAGGTTGCATTCTATTCATGTCATTTGCATGTGAATTGTTCTATGTTTGGAGTGACCCTCTTAGCACTGTTACCAATTTCCCTCAGAGATTTTTTTTTTGCTGTTGGTCTTGGTTTTCATATCTGTTTTTAGGAAGCAGACTTCATGCTTGTTGAGGTAGTCAAGTATATACTGACTTATCACTCTATGTCCTTTAGGACGCACTATATTGTATGCATGCCATAGGTGCTTGTGAACAGCCTGTATTTGAGATTTCTGCCTATTTAAGTGTTTTAGATATCATTGTCTATATATGACATTAGGGTTTACATTGTGAATTTATCCCTTAGTTTTGCTACAGTATTCCAATTGGGTAGTGTCCGTGACAGGGGTCCTAGCCTTAAAATTGTTTTTAATCTTGTACTGTTTTCTAAATCTTTTGTGTCAATTAATAAATTGTTATTTTTCATATGGTATACCTGAGTGCTCTTAAGTGGGTTCCTTTTCTCCCCTTTTTTTCACATTATTACTAACCCGTGAGCACCGCCTATTATGATAATTGTTCCATTATATATTGGCTTATGGTGACCTTGATTTTGTTAGAGTTGATGCAAGGTTATTTCTCCCCTTTTTTCGTATATATATATATATATATATATATATATATATATATATATATATATACACAGTGGTCGACAAATCACCAAAAAATCTACTCGCCGAATAAAAAAAATCTACTCGCCACCTAGTACCACACTTGCTTGGGCCAATAGGAGCTCGCCACGATGTTAAATCCACTCGCCCGGGGCGTGCAAATGTATAGGTTTGTCGAACACTGTGTATATATATATATATATATATATATATATATATATATATTTATATATTTATTTATTTTGTCCCATTCAATATGTGCATCAATACAATCTGCACACTGACAAGTGATTTAGCTAAGCTGCAGATTGATCTGTTCTCCTGTAATAGATTGCTTGCTCCGTGTTATTTAATTCAGTTCTTGCACAGCATTGTGGGCAATGTAGTCGTGGAATATGATTGACTGGGCAGTTAATTGATACAATTGGTGCATTGCTAGAGAGAGGGCAGAGCTCAAGAGCCAGAGCCTATCAGAAGGGGAAGGGGGCTGTCACTCTGGAAATGCTTCCTACATTAGAAACATTAAAAATGTCTTTAAAACATTTTTTTTTAAATGCTACAAGTATTTTCTCATAGTACAGAACAGATATATTAAAAAAAAATACCCACATGTAAGATATTGCTTGAACTGCTGCTGCTTTAATAGTGATGCAGCAAGGACCTGCTTTTGTCTAGCAGAGAGTGTAATTGGATGTGAGGGAATGCCGTCTGCTTCTAGCTCCTCTGGTCCTGGTAAGTGTAACAAAAGCCAAGGCAGTCAGCAAAAGTGAAGGTCAGGATAAACCTGCTGAGATCTTCCAGCTGCCTGCTGTACTCCTATCTGATGCAGTCACGGAAGCCTGTGGAGCGGATCTCATCCACAGTGTCTGTAGAGAGAGACTGCCCAGTGGTACCATCCGGGAAGGTCACACCATGCGATACATTTACCTTTTAACTATTCAGTCCAACATCAGATTATGACTAAGGAGACGGGGAAACCCAGACTCGTTGTAGCGCATCCTGCCATTTAACATTAACTGTTTGCCTATGCATTTTCCTACTTAAGATATTAATGGGTAATGTTGTGAGCTGGGAATGAGAGAGAGATTATGGTGCTAAAACAGAAGTGGCATTACATAGTAGCACACTTTCTGCTTAAACCTTTCGAAGGGGTGCAGACTGCATTGTACAGGCTGTTTGGCAAGAGAACGTCTTTAAAATATTCTAATAAGGATAAAACAAATTGTAGTTATTACTGCTGTTTTATGTAAACCGTTATAATAACTTCTCGCCTATATGGTGGATTCCACTTCTTAAAGCAGCCGTCAAAACTGCCGTTTTTATTTTTTTTTATTTTATTGTTTTTTCCTTTTAATATGTGCATCAATACAATCCCCACAATGACAAGTAATTCGCTAAGTTGCTGGTCGATACCTGATCGATCGGCGAAGATTCGGCTCGGGGGCTCATTAAATGGCTGTCGGTGCAGCAGAAGAGGACCAAAGATGCTAAGTTTTGTGGGGAAGATCATGTGACCAGGCAGCCACTAGATATTGGTGCACTGCTGGAGAGAGGGCAGGGCTTTAAAAAGGGGTGTGCCAGAGCCTGTTTCAGAAGAGGAAGGCACTTTGTAAATGGTTGCTATAGAAACAAAAAAATGCTTGTTACATTATAATACATTCAAAATGTAATTCAGAGTTGTTTTTTGTTTTGTTTTGTTTTTAATGCTACAAGTATTTTCTCATAGTACAGAACTGATCTGTTTAAAAAAAAAACACATGTAGGATATTGCTTGGTCTGCAGCTTTAAGCTCTTTCCACTAAATTTAGCGTTGGTAAAGCAGTATTTTTCATACTTGCGGCACACATTACTCAGAGGTTAAGATTGGGACCTGCTTGGGGAGAAGAGTAATTGGCTCGATCTGTGGAGAGATCCGTGGAATTGGCATATGTTACACTTCCAGGGTAAATTGCTTCTTGGGAAGCCTCTGACCAGTTTGACGTTATTGCTGTGAAATGAAAGCGGAGTGAATGTTGTCTTGTTGTGGTGCGTCACCCGAGGGATCAGTCACAAATATATGAGATGCATAGACCACAGCAGGCCACTCACTTCTGTGTGGTCATCAATATGTTTGGTAGTTTGGTGAGCAGGGGCTAGTGGAAAACATGAACTGATAAGTTGGTCTATCTGAAGCCTCCATAAAGAATATACCTAAAGAGAATGATCAAGACAGGACATTATTTTCATACTCCTTAAAGCTTCAGTCCAACTTGGGCTGGTCAAAAAATCTTTCTGTTACTAGTTTGGTTTCCATCCTTACCACATGCAGTACTGCACAAACCTTTAGTGCTTTTTAAAGGGGCAGTCCCAGCCAAATGGCTGTGACATGTTTAACCCTTGGAGTGCCCCATGACATCACTGCGCAGTGACTACGTCACGCCCAGGAACTGGTTTTTTTTTGTTTGTTTTTTTGGTGGGGGGGTTTCCTTAGTTAGATCTCGTCCTGCGTTCCCATGGAGTTCAGGTCGCAATCTGACCTGTGAGGCGAGAGCAGAGGACTCCTCTCCTGTTTCCTGACAAATGGCCGCGACAGTCACTTGACCGTTATTGAAAGCGGTCACGTGACCGCACAGTGCCGGAGGGGGGCCGTGGCAGCCGGGCACCGGGTCCTCGGGCACGCAAAGGGTTAACGACAGTGGCTACGCAATGCACGTTTTGAGCTCGTGCTCTTGGGGAACGCAGAACAGGATGTGGGGCGCAGGACTTGGAGGACCCTTTCAGTTTCTGGATTAAGTGACACTAGAATCGCTCTAAAGAGAGGTCGTATGATTGCAATTTGCCGTAGGGGCCCGAGGCACTCTAGGGCCGTAACACACAGGGTCACAGGGGTTAAATCTGGCTAATTGGCACTTCAGTTTTACCAAAATCTGACACCTTTTAAGTATTTTTAAATAATCTTGTGGAGTTCTGTAAACACAGTGAGCTGAGACTTGGGAGGGAATTCATTTCCTCTGGCTGCTCCCTTTTAGTCTGTCTGGTGTCCAATAAGAAAAGGGAGACCAAAAAGCGCACCAGCACAAACGGAGCAGGAAGGACCCAAAACCAAAAATGATTAAAAGGGCACTTTAATGTGACAAAAGACCCATCCAACGCGTTTCGAACGTCACAGCGTTCTTTTTCAAGGAATAAGAGTTTGCACAGTCAGGGTCCCCTTATTTCTCACTGCAGTACCTTTATTGACTCTCTTATAAGAGCATGGTGGGCTAAGAATAGAGGAAACACTCATTTAGAGGCGTCGAAGAAAAATGTGGGCTTAATTTTCAAATACGGGTACCCAAGGACGAGGGAGCAGTAGACATCAGTATGTGAAAAAAATGAAAAACATACAACGCCAACATAAATCAGTATAGTTTTCAGAAGTGTTGAAGGTAGAATGAATATATAAACAGATATGCTCACCTGGCAGTGACTATATCAAAGCCCATAAGTTGCGTGACAAATGAAGTAGCCGGTCACGATGTAGATCTGATAGAGGAAAACAGAGAAGGGACTAATTGCGCAGAATACAATCCTTTTAATGAAAAAACGCAAAAAACAGACCCCCTGAATGAAGACTTACAAGCGGGCTGTCATTCAGGACACATAACAGTTTCTTTAGAGGACTCTCTCTTCTCTGACGCGGCACCCGGAGTGTAGGTGGTAGCAGGCTTTCTGGCATGTGTTGCCTCTGTATGCGGCCGCCCGGAAACAACAATCCGCTTTCCGCACAGTTCCCACGATACTTCTCCCGGTCTGGTCAGTCTCTCTTTCCTTCTGTGCGCAACTCAACTTCATTTTCAAATAAACAGGAGCAGCCAAATCTTTTGATGGGGGGCTCCCCAGGTACCCGGGTCCCCAGACGTATCTACTCAAGGGTTCCCATGTCCCATGACATAGTAAATATGTCTTAATCTACTTGCTCGTTTTTGATATGGAGATTGCATTCTTCAAGGAAGAGGAACAGAAGAGGACGCCATCTCTTCCGTTCCGTCATCCGTGACGAAGCGGTCACATGATGACGAGTGGCGAATGGGCTTTGACACTCGTGCCACGTCCCCTCTAGCACTCAAAGGGTTAAGGAAGACAGATTGTGTGAGACTGAAAGAGTGTGTTACGGAGGCCTCGAGCAAAATAGCCAACCCCAATCCCCAAACTATTTGTAGTTGTCTTTTTATGCAGGTTTGGACACACAAAATCAACAAATATGTCTGCCGAGTCACCAATAGAAAGCCACAACGTAATCTCCCAATGCCATTGCTGCTTTTCTATTGGGCGTAGGGCCGAGCCCTGGCCCGCTGTCATTTTGTGCTAGGCGGCACATATTCTGCCTGGTACCGCAAGGGTACCCCGATAAAATTAAAAAAACGAGCGACATGAAATGCTTGAACAAGAGGGAGACGGGAATCTTTTGATCCAAACTCTTTCACTCCTGTGAAAAGGGTGCTGAAGATCATATCTGAATTAGCCACTACAATGGCTGTGGCTGGAGTATACCCAGGAAAATAAATGCACACAAATTGAGTTATGTGTTTCCCGGTTCAGGATTTACTGCTCACATTGCTTAGTCTGGCTGGAAATTCTTCTTCTCGCTCACCTGATTTTATATTATTCCTGTTACATTATTTCATACGATTCCTGACGCTACACACTGCATTAATATAATGTAATTAGCCTGTACCAAAAATCAGAACCATTTGGCATCCAGAGAAGGGATTACTGTGTTTCCACATTGATTCCCCTTTCCGGCATTTTCTTATCAGTCTCCCTTTAATATAATTAGTCGCGGTTTTGAGTTTCGCGTTTTCTTATACGGTTCCACTGATTCTGCCCACGTTTGAACACATTGGCTTTTATTGCTTCCACTGTCGAACATTTCAGTGTTGGTTATGTTTGTAACACGACAGAGCCTTGTAACGGGGAATTGCTGTTGGAATTGGTTTCTTCAGTAATGAATAAGCCGCTAACGAAATCAGTCTGCATTGTATAGCCCAGGGGCGGCCAACTCCAGTCCTCGAGAGCTACCAACAGGTCTGGTTTTCGGGATATCCCTGCTTCAGCACAGGTGGCTCAGTCAAAGGCTGAGCCACTGATTGAGCCACCTGTGCTGAAGCAGGGATATCCCGAAAACCAGACCTGTTGGTAGCTCTTGAGAACTGGAGATGGCTACCTCTGGTATAGATCAATGCGGGTGATCACAGTGATCCTCAGTTAAGCTTTTGTGCCAAATCTAGCAACTCCCTTCAAGATATTTTCACGTCAAAATGGCGCATTTGAAAATGGCCAGGTTATATGACTGAGACCTTTCTCTTGATTTGATTCCTATAAATGTTGCTACGTGACATACATGTCCAGTGGTATTTGTCCAATGAAATATCATTTGCATAGAATACATTTTTTATCTTCACCCAAGTATGACACTGTGTAGTTATGTAACAATTTAAAAAAAAATCTATTCATTAATAAAATATTACGAATTTTAGACAAATTGCAGGATAAAAAAAGAAATGAATTGAGTGGAACATTGTAATTTTAAATAGTACTGCGTAGGCTGAATAAAAATACATTATTTTGTTATGTAGTGTTTGAAGAATTAGTCATGTCATGAAATAGGGCAGAATGTTCTTCCATTGATAGGATTAATACAGTTTGGAATATTCTTTCAGGCGTACTGGGAATTTAGGTACTTTTCCAGACTGGGGCTATTGTAATGTTTGCTGCAAGTATTGGAAAGAAGAACAAACTCTTTCAACATTTCTTCGTAATGCATTTTTACTTAAACACAAGCAGAGCATCTAATAAGACTCTACACTAGGACTTTCTCTGTAACTCGAGCAACCCTTTCCTCTTTAATGACAGATTTCCTCATTAACAGGGAGAAGTTTTTATTATGTTCCATCCGGAGTAAACAGACCCTGATAATGACCCTAGGAAGCTCAAAAGATTTAGAAAGGAACAATTGGCCGTTTATTTGGGGTCTCTGGTTTCACGAGTGGAAACAATACAATGTTTGATGGTGGGTACTGCATGCGGTCTCACTGCCTCTCATTTACTTTCAAGGGCTTCTTCAGCAAGCGTCTTAAAGGCTCAATCAAAAGGACGAAGAGCCAGTCGAAGCTGGACCGGAATACGAGCTTCCGCCTCCCATCCCTGCGTCCTGCCGACAGCGACAGGTATGGGTCGTGTCTGACTAGTTGGTTGTGGCTGATTTGAATGACGTATGTTCCTTTGCTGCTGCTCTGCCCTTCTCGGCTCCTTATCTCTCCTTGTTTTGTCATGCTGTCTGGCTTCAGTCGATTTCACTCCCATTGCAGTCTGAAATATAGCCCTATAAATCTGATGGAGAGAAATGACCAGAGGCTTTCTAATTCGCTGAGTTACGGGGTAGGATATAAAATATAGTTGTGATGAGAAACCCCCCAGGGGACTTTCTCTAACCAAGTGAAATTACGGTCAGGATTTATAACCTCTGACTAGAACGAGGATCGGTTTATTGCAATAATTAGCTAACTAATTGGGCTAAATATGACACACAGAGGGATTCCAGTCACTTGAAGAAGACAGAAGAATTCTCTTTACTTCCCCGTAATAATGGCTTGACCTAGCATTTCATTAACCCATTGTTTCCGGCACATGCGACTATAGCACATGGAAATCTGTTTTACGTCCAGTGTCTGTGATGACGGCTTGATGACTCAGTTGAGTTCTGTGGATTTACCTAATTGAAATCAAATCAGAGAGAAATACATTTTAAATACTAATTGGCTTTTTTTTTTTGTAGTCTGGTCGAGCTGACTTACCCCCAAATGTGCAACGTGTCGTGAATGATGCTTCATTTAGCAAGTGATATACAGTATTTCTGTCCCCTGCAGTTTAGTAATATTAAACCTGGAGGTAGGATGGGTTCAGCGTGTTCCTTCCGTGAGATCCGCCTCTCACATGTTGGCTGCGGCCATGGTACTGCAGACCGTGCGGAGGCGTCCGCACGCTGAGCGAACAGACTGCCTTAAGGCAGTGTTCACGTCCATGCGGCGTGCGGGCGCGCGGAAGCAGATGGGGGCGCGCGTTGCGTGAGAAGTCAGTTAAACTGATTTCTCAGCGCGACAGACGGGTCACGTGAGCGGTTCGCCCAATGAGGCCGAACCAGCTCCGTAACGCCCCCCACGGCCTGTCCACCATGGCCAGGGAAAGCACCCACTTTCCCACAGCCTCCGTACGCCTCAGCGCCATGGCCCCAGCCTAATTTGTGAAGCTCCGCTACCCGTGCTATTGTGTGAACATGAATAAATGGCCGTTTTCAGATGAGCGCAGCTATGTCAGCTCCCAGTGACCCAAATCCATGCAATATGGGGGTTTTGGACTAAACAAAGGCATTTTAAAGGAAAAGTACTGACTTCAATGAGTGAGACTCAACTCCAAGAGACCAGTGATACTAAAAGTGAAACGTACAGGCCTTTAAAAATCTTTTTTTCGCATTTCAAGCAGACACATTTTATTTATATATATTCTTTTTTTATCATGTACCTATAAATATTTTTTAATTGCATTCCAGAGTTTGCGTTTGTTGGTAAATTTGTTATCTGAAACTAGGCTGGTGGTTTGACTTCTCTCTAGCTTCTCCTTTTCACGTGATGTTCATGTTGTTAAAGCAATCCCCTCTACTCACCATAATTAAGTTTCTATTATTTTTACCGTTGTGAAATCCACTTCGTGCTGTGTTTAGCAATTACACACTTTTTAAATTCTGCAGTTACACTTGAGATACATACGTTGCTGAAAATGGGCCTCCCAGTGAATTAAAATGGGTACAGCCATCCACAGACCCTAACACAACAGATGTTGCAGGGGGTAGATGTTGCCAGGGGGCGGAGTAGATGTTGCCGGGCGGTGTAAAAGTTGCCGGGGGGGGGGATTAGATGTTGCCAGGGGGGGGGGAATTAGATGTTGCGGGGGGGGGGTAGATGTTGCTGTGGGTGAAGTGAAGAAAACAACAAAAACATGAAAAGCAAGAAATTGATCAGTTGTAATTAGACAGTTTATATTTACATATATTAGACGAGGTTGATAAAAGACATCCGTCCAAGTGCAACCTATGCTAAATTTAGACTACATATTTTATACTATTTGTATTTACAGTATATTGATCCAGAGGAAGGCAAACAGAAAACCCAGAGAAATATCATCTGATATCTCATAAGGGGGGGGATTTCTTCCTGACTCCAAATATTGGTAATCAGATTACTCCCTGGATCAACATCCTTCCCTTATTTGATATATCCCTGTATACCTTTACAAAAAGATGTCCAACCTTTTCTTCAACAGATCTATTGTATCTGCCATCACAGTCTCCTGGGTAATGAATTCCACATTTTAACTGCCCTTACTGTAAAGAACCCTTTCCTTTGTTGCTGGTGAAATCTCCTTTCTTCCGACCTTAAGGGATGACCCTGTGTCGTTTGTACTGCCCGTGGGATGAATAGTTCTTTTGAAAGCTCATTGTATTGTCCCCGAATATATTTGATTGATTTGAATATATTTGATTTGAGCATGGCCATCTGTTGATTAGATCCCTGACAGGGAATGATTGTGCTAGGGATGGAAAAAGCACTTAATTGGCTGTACTTTGCATTGTCTCCTTTCAAATGAAAATGTAATTGCCAAGGAAACCAAAATGGCCAATGTATGCTCTACTGTTTTTCCACCCTATTTGTAGCTTGTGGTCCCTCCAGTTCACAAGATGCTTACCAGTGGTGTTACAGGGTCTAGCCTTCCCTCCAGTGGAAACGGCTGACAAATCTCGTGGCAAAGGAAGCCGCAACATCACCAGTTGTGGGTTCCTATTGAATTGCCATTTAAATACCTTTTCAAAAACAGAAAGTTATGCCAGTACTTTTACCTGTACGTATCTCGGAAACTGGGTGTTCCCCCGCAACTGAATATAGTGCAGTTCAGCACTGGAGGGACCCCCCTGTTTTAACCCGGTCAAAATAAAATGATTTTGGGGTGGGGTTGAGGGGGGTAGTTATTGGGCGGAGATTGGTGCTTTAAGGATAATTATATTTATTTAAGGAAGTCAATTACTTTAAGTTGTTTACAAAATGTATTTGGGGTGGGTTTTAGTGTGCCTGTGTTTTTATATACCATACCCAGATCCTTTGAGCGATGTATATTTCACAACATATTTCAAATATCCTATAGCCCTGTATCTTCTCATCTATTCTTCTCTCCACACTCAGCCATTCTCTCATCTCCTGAGCTGACTTCCACGACACCCAAGTGCCACATTATTCCAAATTTACCCATTCCTATTCGCGACTACTTGCTTTGCAAAATCATCCTTCAGAAAAGCCAAAGGCTTTCCCTAATAAAATGACACGGATTACAGTTTAGTTAAGCAATTCGATCATAATCCCTACTTCTATTGTTCAAAGGGTATTCGTGCTTGGTAAGAATTGTATGTGTTTGATGGCTATTCTCTCAACTTGTGCAGAAGGTAATATCACTTTCCCGGCTCTGTATTTGTCAAGATGGGAAAGCGTGTCTGGGATTCCCTAATGTCTTGTGTAAGTCTTCTGCGTTTGTGTACAGGTTCTATGACAACATCATGTAGAGGCCCAGAAAAGGGGTTGAATGCCTGAGGATAAGCAAAACGTACCTAGAAAATATGCCTTTCAGCAATAGAAATCCATTACATTGTGTTAGTTGGCACATTATACATAGGTCAGGCACCTGTGGAATACACTATTCTCCAGATATCTTCGTAAAGGTCAAAATATCCTTTCCAGGTTAATAATAATAATAGCATGTTCTTGTATGGTGCTGCTAGTTTTACGTAGCATTTTGCAGGCACGAGTCCCTGCCCCGTGGAGCTTACAATCTATGTATTTGGTGCCTGAGGCACAGGGAGATAAAGTGACTTGCCCAAGGTCACAAGGAGCCAACACCGGGAATTGAACCAGGTTCCCCTGCTTCAAACTAAATGCCAGAATCAATGTCTTTACTCGGCTCCTCCTCTCAATCTCCATCTGAAACATTGTGTAAGGAAAGTGGTACAGTATAGGGAATTTGGTGATGAGACTTGTGTTATTCCAGAAAAAGCCGAAACCAGGGAGATTACTAATGCATCTGAATTCACTTCAGTCTTCCTGCATTATAACATTCCAGCACACATGAAATATAGCTGCTTGCGGACTCTTCAGAACAGGGGTGGGCAACTGATTGAGCCACCTGTGCTGAAGCAGGGATATCCTTAAAACCTGACCTGTTGGTGGCCCTTGAGGACCGGAGTTGGCCACCCCTTACTTTAGAAGAAAATACCTATTAACTACAGCTACTTATTCAGAGTAGAGTGATGAAAGGCATTGTGCTCCACATTCAGGACCTCTAACATCAGTTAGGCCGATAAGAAAACAATACCTTGACCTGGAGAGACAGCAAGGCCGCTGCCTCCTGCTTGTAATGTCCTTCCTTCAGATGGTCCAACAGTGGTAACCAATCCTTCAGGATCTGTTGGAAACAGGAATGTAATGCATGATATCTATGCAAGAGTTGTGTCCCATTCCCAAACACTATTCCTCAGAGTTTAGAGGGGAATAGAGTTTCTCTCCCTACGTTAGACCCTGTACTCTTGTCCTAATAAATTCACAGTACACTATGGCTACATGAAGCCATATTACACAAGGGACTTTCTTGTTGGTACATTGGTTCAAAGGGGCAATCTATCAAACAACTATTTTCGAGAAACATCATTGCTTTTTTGAGAGACCCTGGTAGGTTTTGCTAGCCTACTGAAGTCTTGATCTACGCCTCAGAAATAGGGGAGGGATGGGCTGGAGTGAGGCTCGCATTAGCCTGCAGCGCAGCCTCACCCGACAGCTGGACTGGATTCTGTTCTCCTTTGGACTGCTAAACACGTGGGATGGATTCCTGCAGATTAAGTGAAAGTCATTTTGTAGCATTATCGCATGGGCTGGCCGACCAGTGCATGCGTTTTGCATGGGATCCTCTATCTGGCATGCCTGCAAGCAGTAATGGCCTTCACTGTCAAGAGATTGCAGGGGTCCCGCTCTGCCAGCTCATTCTGTAGTAGGTAGGTTCAGAGAGCAATCCTGGTACGAATATGCCTTTAATCCAGGGGTGGCCAACTCCAGTCCTCAAGAGCTACCAAACAGGACAGGTTTTCAGGATATCCCTGCTTCAGCACAGGTCGCTCAGTTGAAGACTGCACCACCTCTGCTGAAGCTGGGTTATCCTGAAAACCTGACCTGTTGGTAGCTCTTGAAGACTGGACTTGGCCACCCTTGCAAATCTTTTAATAAGCACTTTTGATAAGATATATTTGTTCCACACCCACCCCTGGAATCTTCTCTAGCAGTGGTTCTAAACAGAACTTCTCCGCTTATGTCCTGAACGGCATTGCAGTTCGTGTAATTATTCACAGGTAGACAGTCTAAAAACCTACTATTACTGTGTCTGCTTTCTTAGTTGGTGCACCGAACTTTGCAGTATAATAATTGATTTCTTTAGTGCCTTCCATATCACAACTTGGGGCCAAACTGAACTAATGGTAGCGATTGATCTGTTTAATTGGTAAAAGGTGGTTTGTAACTTCCTTTTTTTCTTTTAGATAGAGAAGTAGAAGTTGACATTATTTGTGTTAATGTTTTTATTGTAAGCAAAGACGCCGCTTTCTTTTCTCTCTCTTTCTATAAGATAGTTTGGGGAATCTTGTCTCTACAGTCAAATTGACAATCACTATCTTTCTTAACTTAAGTTTTTATGATGTCAGCTGTAGCCAAACAGCTAAAAGTAGAGGTCAACGAGTCTCTGTAAGATAATGACTTTGACAAGACTCAGTGGGAGAAAAAAAAACATTTTTTTACAGGACACAAAAGAGTACTTTTCTTTAGGGGGGAATGGCTGTTTCTAAGGAAATTGGTTCTACTAATGTGTTTAAAAGTATTTTATTTCAAACTGCTCTGTTAACTACAATTTGGAAAAAACTTTATTTTAAAAAACGTACAATTTCCGGACCCCTGAAAAAAAGATAGGTGTTAATCTAATTCTTATCTTCAGATTTGTAGTGTAGTCTTTGGCTCACCTGTTTATGACAATAATGTCACCTTAACAACTGCAGTGCCAAATGTGCCTGTCTTTTACCCACCCAGGATACACAACGCGTTGGAGTTCTGCTGCAGTGATGTGCAGGCAGCCATCTCTTTTATACAATCCTGGCGGCAATTGTCTGCTGCTTAAGCATTACCGCCTCATATTAACATAGTGAGGATGTAGAGAATTAACTATGCGTCAACTTCCATTCACTTAAATAGTGCTTGGCGCTATAATTAATAGAGGAGTTATGATTTTAATCTTGCAATTAGTCTAATCTGGTGCTCGAGAGAGAGAGAGAAGAAATCAAAGTACTCTACCTATATTTTTGTTTAAAAATGTCTAACATACTTATTGAATTATTAGGCATCAAGATCCAATAGAGAAAATGGCAGCCATTATAATATGTAAAAAAACAGAAAGTGAATCCCTGCGCTTCTCCCATCGGGATACCAATAAATGGGGACATAAATACTCTTTGACAAAGGGCAGGGAGCCCGAAACACGTCAGAGTTACCTCTTACAGCGCATGTACACCGTGATGCCTCATCTTTAATAAACCTTGCATCTTTTAAATTGCTGATCCAGCCTCCGTCAGATTTTTGAGTTCCACTCCACAGCAGTGCACTGACTGCAAGCCCATTCTATGGGCACAGCACTAAATAAATATACAGAGTGCAAACTAAATCTGTAAGACAAAGGAGACTTTTGGTTACATCCTTTGATCAAATAATGCCAAGCCTGCTAACTAATGTCAAGGTAAGTCTCAATAGCAGGTCCCTATGCTAAATGCATACAAATGTTCTGTGAAATATACCCTGAATGGGGTTAATATACTAAGCAAAAAAAATACCGGGGAAAAATCAAGATAAATCAAATGACTGAAATGTTCTAACATTAAAATAAATAGAAGTTAATGCACAGACCAAAGTGTGTGTGTGTGTGTGTGTGTGTGTGTGTGTGTGTGTGTGTGTGTGTGTGTGTGTGTGTGTGTGTGTGTGTGTGTGTGTGTGTGTGTGTGTGTGTGTTTAAAAGAGCTCATTGCTCTTGGAAACAGTGATTATTGATATATGTTGAAAAGCTCTCGGAACAATTAGAAGAAAGCTTATTTTCCCGTAAGAATCAGATAACAGGTTAGAAATAGAGGTTTAATTGTTGTTAGAACTGTGGAGAACGTAATATGATCGGCTTTAAATCCATGCAGCCCCTCGGTAGGTGTGCGCCTGCAAACCTTTTACCAGAGCACTGCAGGAGAAGGTTATTAAGCAGCATTAAACATTGACTGGCACCAGCAGGAGGAGAGAGAAAAAAAATGAAGTCATTTACAAGGCCATCTCCGACCCAGAGTCCCACCCATCCAGCCATATAAATCCTGAGCACTTAGGATATGATGCAGGAGAAAGCTGCCATGTCTCCCAGGAGAGTTGGCAGAAAGACTGGGCATTTAGGTAATTAATAGACGTAAGACTGGGCAGAGCTGGGGTTGTAGTCGGACGACAGGGTGCGGTGCTGTGTGTGTGCGAGTGCTGCAGTATGAGATAGCTGTACCTGATAGCATTTCAGGGTTATCCGAACCACTTGGTTCAATAAAACAGAGGAAGCGCTTGCTTATTGTCTTCTACTAGGCAAGATAAGTATTTTCTTAGAAATGTTTGGGATAGTGTTGGCTCCGTCGTGCTGTTTTAGTTTAGCTTCTCCTAAAGCTTAATTGCAATCTTTTAACCCTACCCTTTCTGATGACTCCTGGAAGGATATGGAGAGGATATGTTTGTGGTTTGGTGTGCTGCCTTGTGTTTTACTTCAGGATGCCAGACTCCCCCTCGCCTTATATCAGCTAATGGATGTAATGTGAGTCTTTGCTGTTGATGGTTGGTGAGGCTCTATTAATGCAGTATTATCCTTTTTGGGTTCATAATCCTACAGGGCAGATTTCAGTGCAATATGATAAAGTCCCTGAGCTTGCTGAGTGATTGCAAAGAGCTCCTTCCTTTCAGCCAAGCTTTAAATGGGTCAGATTAAACAGGGGCACCAAAGCAATTAGTGTTTAACCACCTTTTCCCAGATGCTGGATTTCTAATGGAGTGCACAAAGTCTTTAGCGAAAGTTAACATGAGTCACTGGATGCAGAGGAAGGCCTGAGTTAGCTACCCAGCCAATTCCCAGCATCCCTTATTGCTACCCGCAACCTTTTGTAAGACAGTATTGTAAGAGACATGGCACACCATTTGGCTGACCAAGCTCTTTGGGTTTGCTCCATAAATATACAGTAATTACTGTGACCAAGTTGCTAGGTATGGAGTTCAAAAGCAGCATATCTAGTTAGGTTCAGATTTCCGGATCTTCAGCGTTGACTGCAGTGCCGCTCAACTTTCAGAGACAGGTAAGATATGAGCAATTCCACCACTGGCATCCAATTTCAAATGCTTGACTGCTAACTTGTGATGTGGCATAAAGATAGTGTGTGTGTGTGTGTGTGTGTGTGTGTGTGTGTGTGTGTGTGTGTGTGTGTGTGTGTGTGTGTGTGTGTGTGTGTGTGTGTGTGTGTGTGTGTGTGTGTGTGTGTGTGTATAATGGGTTTTATTTCCAAACATAACTATTTGGTTTGTCTCCGTTGTTGCTTGACAGACCTGGATTTGTATCCTGTAAAGAATGCTTTTTATTGTTGCCCCTTCGTTCACCCGTCCGCCTCTCCGGCTCGTGCTGGAGTGATCTGTCTGTTTACAGTAATCCTGCTTCCCTGGGATTATCTCTCCCTTTGCGGGGACAGCTAAGCGCTGCTCAATTTTCCAATAGCTTCCCTGATAATACGGCAAGAGGCTTTTAATCCATCATCATTACTGGCCCTTACGCACGCACACACGGTCTCTCTCTGAGGGCCCAGCGGCTGGTTTGATCTCCTTGTTGTTTTTGTACTTCAACATTCACTGTAATTCTGAGGCTTGAATGATGCAGAATCAGTATCAATAATTATTGCACTCGTATACTCAGAATTGATGACCTTTAAGAATTGAACAGGAAAGTTGTATTACACCTTCCATGTGATCCAACCTTCAGTTCCCTGCTATTCTCCCCACCCTTGCCCTCCCCACCTCCCCTCGCCCTCCCCATCCCCACACATTCTCACACAGCTACCTGCAGATTGTCACATTTTGAGATGTTTAGGGTTAACGCTGCAGAGGAAATAAACAGATGTTAGTAAAGGGCGGGTGGTGGGGATTTCTCCCGGCAGAGACGCTGAGAGGAGGAATTACACATTAAATGTCGCTGATCTGTCCCCTTTGGGGATATCACTGTGCAGGTCTTAAAGATCCCCCCTGCTCTGGTAGGCTTTTGTATGCTGGGGTTGGGTTTATGCCAGGGAAGCTGCTTGGAAAGGTCACCTTTGCACTGTTTACAGAGCATGCTCTTTGAGCCACTGAGGCTGCAGCTACTCCCTGCTTGCCTGCAAGCTGTAATCTGCTTATAGGTGCATTGTCATAGCAACAGGCCCAGAGTGGAGCAGGCTGGGCACACTGGGACCTTGTTTGTGCTACCTGAGGGGCGGGATGCTGCAAAGGAGGGGAAGGACGCAGGAGCTGGCTTTCTGAAGCCAGATTTCATTTCACTGGCAGCTGATCCTGTTCCCGAGACCGGAATGATCGGAATTCAGCACACTCTTTGATGTACAGGTTATGAGGGCATTTTTACTCCGAGACAATATGCCTGGACCCACTACTTGACATCCCTTTTGGCAGATTGTATTTTCTGGTGGGATGTGAGCCCCCACCCCCCCCCCCCCTGACCCGTGTGCAGCGGAGTGAAGTGTGGGGCATCCCGAAATGAGGCAGAGCTATGATTTGGGGGTGCACCGCAAGGTGGCTCTATAACTGCTTTATGTAAGTGGACTTCTTTTTATTTCTGCGGCAGAAGAATATATATATATATATATATATATATATATATATATAATATAGTAATTTCTGTATTGCCACGGAATAAATTGTTCAGAGAGAAATTAAGCTTGATTAGTCAGTTACACCAGGATGCGATGTTGGATTCTGCAGGTATGTACAGAATTGATGTCCTTGTACAATTCTGCCTGAAACTTTTACCTAGTAGAGTTCCATCGATGGCGCCATCGTGTGATGCGAAGTTTCACTTGACCGCTGAATAGGATCTTTGAGATTCTATGGCAGGAGTGGCCAACTCCAGTCCTCAAGGCCCACCAACCGGTCAGGTTTTCAGGTTATCCCTGCTTCAGCACAGGTGGCTCAATCAGTGCTGAAGCAGGGATGTCCTGAAACCCTGACCTGTTGGTGGCCCTTGAGCACTCGAGTTGGCCACCCCTGCTCTATGGTGATGACCTATTAGTGGTCTTCTTCATTGGATGTAAGGATATTTGTGGGAGAGAAACGGGCTTCAGTCCCCACACTGGTTGATGGGTTAGGTACACCTTGACTTTTGAAGGAGGATGTCAGAAACAGATGAAATGCTTACAAATGTAGTAGGAACTCCATGTCATTATTAGACTACTTAATCCTGCTACTGACGTCTGAGGAAACTGTTGAGTTTGAATCTGTGTAATTGTAACTTCTAGCAAATGTACATTTTGTGTGGCCTGGGGATTGTCGGCTTTAGTCAGCACTTTTCACTATACCGTCTTACCTTGGTGCAGGTCACGTGGATTACCTAAACTGAAAGAATCCCGTTCCCACGAGTCGTTGCTGAGCCCAGGCAGTGCCGTGGAGGCTCTGGATTTGGGGACCGAAGATAAGGTCCTTGTAAAACCACTTCACAGCAGCATCTTAGGACAGGAGTTTTGTTTTGAGGTACAGTAAAGATGATTGCGGTACCATTGTGCCATAGAATACAATGTAATGACGCCACCATAATCCTATGCAATTGGTTGTTTATTTTCTGTTCTTTGCTGTGTTCATTTCAGGTCACCTACTCCACTGGCAGTAAATGCTTCAGCTGCTCATCAGCAGCTGAGAGAGACAAGTGGATGGAAAACTTACGACGTACCGTTCAGCCAAACAAGGTAAGAGGGAGGAAAGTAATTGTGATAAATGCAGTGTTTCATTTCAGAGGGGTAAGGAACGTGTGTGTGTGTGTGTGTGTGTGTGTGTGTGTGTGTGTGTGTGTGTGTGTGTGTGTGTGTGTGTGTGTGTGTGTGTGTGTGTGTGTGTATATATGTATGTATATATACAGTGGTTGACAAATCACCAAAAAATCTACTCGCCACACAAAAAAATCTACTCGCCACCTAGTACCAAACGTGTGCTGCTTGGGCCAATATTTACTCGCCCGGGGGATAAATCCACTCGCCCGGGGCGAGCAAATGTATAGGTTTGTCGAACACTGTATATATATATATATATATATATATATATATATATATATATATATATATATATATATATATATATATATATATATATATATATATATCAAATATACTGTATGCTCATTTGCATGTCTTAGGCAGGTCTGCAACCCCGCCTTTCACCATTATCACCCAGCATACAACACTTCCACTGCAGCAAGGGATTCTGGGAAATGACATGCAAATGAGCACACAGTGCCACTTTTTGCTTCAAAAACCATTTTTAACATGGTTCCCTATAGGCTTCAGCTTGCTGCATGGTCACAGCTTTGAGCACAGCCAAGGTTAAGGTGCGTAGCCAGAAAATCCACCCACAGACAGCTGTTTCGACCTTAATGGGTCTCATCAGTGTGGGGTTGATTAACTGGCTATGCAAAGAAGCTAAAGGATGGGGTTACCATACTGAGTTAAGTTATGCTGAGTAAAAAAAGTGACAAAAACCCTCCACAGCAAAGCAAATATGCAAATGTAAATACAACTGTATGCTCATCTGCATATATATATATATACTGCACAAGTGACAGATACCGTATCTAGAGGACCAGAATCACGATTCTCTTCTAGGCATTAATTGTAGAATTAACATACGTAAACAAGTTTTCGGAGAATTTAGTTTTTTATACAGCATGTAATGGTGAGTAACTCGGCATATAGCCTGTGCGCTTCTTGCTGCAAATGGGTAGCAGAATTTAAGTATTTACTTTGAGTAGTTTCCAACCAGAAGACTTTTAGCAAGGATGGGGGATAGTGAAACCTTTTACAGGCATACCCCGCATTAACGTACGCAATGGGTCCAGAGCATGTATGTAAAGCGAAAATGTACTTAAAGCGAAGCACTACCTTTTCCCACTTATCGATGCATGTACTGTACTGCAATCGTCATATACGTGCATAACTGATGTAAATAACGCATGTGTAACAGGCTCTATAGTCTCCCCGCTTGCGCACAGCTTCGGTACAGGTAGGGAGCCGGTATTGCTGTTCAGGACGTGCTGACAGGCGCATGCGTGAGCTGCCGTTTGCCTATTGGGCGATATGTCCTTACTCGCGAGTGTACTTAAATTGAGTGTCCTTAAACCGGGGTATGCCTGTACATAATTGTGCTGTACTTGTGAATGAAGGTAGCCTATGATTTTTCACGCCCTAAAGCACTTTCTCTGTAATTTATCTCTTCCTCTAGGATAATTGTCGTCGAGCGGAGAATGTTCTGCGGTTGTGGATCATCGAGGCCAAAGACCTGGCCCCCAAGAAGAAATACTTTTGTGAGCTTTGTCTGGACGACACACTCTTTGCCCGCACCACCAGCAAGACCAAAGCTGACAATATCTTCTGGGGGGAGCACTTTGAGTTTTACGGCTTACCCCCCCTGCACAACATCACAGTGCACATCTACAAGGACGTGGATAAGAAAAAGAAAAAGGACAAGAACAACTACGTGGGGCTGGTGAACATCCCCATGGCTAGTGTGACCGGGAGGCAGTTTGTGGAGAAGTGGTACCCTATCAGCACACCCACCCCCAACAAAGGCAAGACTGGGGGGCCTTCCATCCGTATCAAGTCCCGTTACCAGACTATTACCATTCTACCGATGGAGCAGTACAAGGAGTTTGCCGAGTTTATTACCATTAATTACACTATGCTATGCTCTGTGCTGGAACCAGTCATCAGTGTTAGGAACAAGGAGGAGATGGCCTGTGCTCTGGTGCACATCCTACAGAGCACAGGCAGAGCCAAGGTAAGAGCATCCTATGGGCTTCATTCTTTTCCGATTTTAGAGATGATTTCCAAATAAGGACTTGACGAAAGAAGCATAGTCTGAGATATTTGTTTTTGAGCTTTCAGGCCTAAATTAGAAAAGCAAATATATTCGGCATGGCATTTTCCCATAGGGAAAACAGACTTTTTGTTTCTATCCCCCAAAAATCTATAGTATACAATCCTATATCTATAGGTAAGTTGAGATAAATCAAAAGATTTGCTCAAAGTTGACCACCAGAAACGTTAAAAAAAAAGGCTCGGCGCAAGTGGCACCTGCTTATAGGGGGGTTAGTATAGTGGGGAGGGGGGTGAGGACAGTATAGTGATTAGTTTCTAATGTAACAATATATTCTATAGATATCCTAGCTAATTAAAAGCGTCTGCGTGTGATATAATCACCAGGCAGCATCATCTGGACATAAGGGGGACTGCTGCACAGGAAAACTAGGAACCGCCCAGGTGAACAAACAACCACCAAAATGGTCCATGCAGGAGCAGTGGGAAGCCTATATCTCGCTCGCATACACCGGCAGCGGAATCCAAAGGTGCCGGATCACTGAGAGTTCTAACGGGCAATGAAGCACTCCCCTCTTCACTAAACTGCCGACAACAGGTAGACCTCTCTCGCGATCAGTCGTAGGTTCATCATTAGCCCCTGATAAAGTCACATGATAGTAATGAAACGCGTAGGCTTTTTTCAAGAGACACTGACGTCACTACGTTACCACATCTGATCGTGAGAGCAGTCTACCCATTGTCGGCGGAGGACTATCTTGGCGATTGGTGTCTCTGGACACGTCTCCGGTCATTTGTACATCTAGACGCTTGTCTGATTTTCCTGTGGTCCCCTAATGTCTGGATGATCCTGCCTGGTGATTATATCACACCCAAATGCTTTTAATTCTACGATATTTGTGAGTGCAATTTAGTACTCCTACTTCTTATATTAAATTGTCGCACTTTTATGCGCTATGGAGCATGCCCTTTTCTTATTTTTATATATTGACTAGCTGAGAGACCCGGCGTTGCCCGGGAGTCACACTGTCCCCCCCCCCCAACCCACACACACACTGTCCCCCCTCCCCCCCCCCACACACACACACACACACACACTGTCCCCCCACTCCCCCACACACACACTGCCCCCCCTCCCCCACACACACACTGCCCCCCCCTCCCCCACACACACACTGTCCCCCCCTCCCCCACATACACACTGTCCCCCCTCCCCCACACACACACTGCCCCCCCCACACACACACACTGTCCCTCCCTCCCCCCCCACACACACACTGTCCCCCCCTCCCCCACACACACACTGTCCCTCCCCCCACACACACACTGTCCCTCCCCCCCACACACACACGGTGTCCCACACACACTGTCCCCCCCTCTCCCCCCCACACACGCAAAGCCCCCTCACCTCTGCCAGGACTCACAGCACCGCTCCTCTCTCCCGCGCTCCTCCGATTGTCGCGCGCCTGGCCCTTCTCTGCTCTCCCTCCTCCCGTCCGGGGAGCGCTGCGCACGCGCCCCCTCTCTGCACCTGTGAGCGCGAGCCGCCGGGAAACGTGCAGCAGGGAAGGTGCAGGGCCTGTCCGTGTGACGGGGGAGAGTGACGGCCACCGGAAGGGAGGAAGGTGCGGGGCCTGTCCGGGGGGGGGGAAGGTGAGCTGCAGTCCGGGTGACGGGGGAGAGTGACGGCCACCGGGAGGGGGAAGGTGAGCTGCAAGGCGGCCTGAAGCAGTGGTGTGAGTGTGTGAGGCCAATGAGAGGTGTGCGGGGGCGGGCCAAGGGGGCCTGAAGCAGTGGTGTGAGTGTGTGAGGCCAATGAGAGGTGTGCGGGGGCGGGCGGGCCAAGGGACCAATGAGATTGCCGCTAGGGACAGGGAACACACCAGGGAAACATACATACATACAATGCTTTCAGAAATATATAGTAAGATATATGAATATGAGAAATCTTAACTTTGAATAGTTTTCTTCACTCTGTTAATTAGCTCCCCAGAAATGTTCATGTTCTTATACAGGGTTAACATGCACACTGCACATCCCCGTGCAGAGGAAATGCAGGTGTAATGAGAAAAAGAATATCCCACTTCCAGCTCCCAACCCTGTAAGGCTGTGGTAGTGGTAACGTAGGAACAACTTCAGAGCTTTAATGGAACTTAAATTGTATTAATAAGGAGGAGCTGTAGGAGAGTGGGCGTGTACAGAGGTTCTTAGCATCATTGCGGCAAAGTGTTCCATTTATTTATCAAATGTTTTACCAGGAAGTAATACATTGAGAGTTACCTCTCGTTTCCTGGGTACAGAGTTATTATTAACAATACATGGTTATATTAAACAAACAGAAGTTATACATTCAATTTACAGATATATCAGGACAGATAAAGATGATTATGAGTGTACAGGGCCAGCAGTAGTGTTACAAGCCCCCTCCTCTATTTTCCCCCCTCTTCCCATGTATTTCTCTCCCCTCTGTCTCACTCTTACCACCTCTCTTACTCACTCCCCCCTCTTACACCCCCTCTCTCTTCACTCTTCCCCCCACTACATAAATTACCCCACTCTCACTCAATAGTGTAACAGAGGAAGGACATACAGTCCACGGTCGGTGCAACAGGAACAGTTCACAGGTATAAACTATAACATCCAATAAATCCCATTGAGACTGAGCAATTGATCTTGATCCTGGGAGTATAATATTAATCCTTGTATTGCTGCTCAAACATGGTGAGCTGAGATAGTGACAATAAGTGTATTAATTAACCTATGGCTCATAAATAAGTGGCCGCCAACATAACGGACTTAAATCATAAAGTGGGATTTATAGAGTACTGGGGAGGCACAACCACCCAAAGGTATAGTGCCCCCTTTTTCCCAACCACACTCAGATAAGGCCACTAGAGCATATAGGTAACACAGTCAATCATTAGCAGGAAAACTCCACAGTAAACTCACTCTCACTCAATCCCGCTCCCTCAATCCCCCCTCCTCACACTCATTCTCGCCCCAGCCCCACACACACAATCCCCCCACTAAATACATACCAAAAAGCCCCACCCGTCCAAATAAAATAAAAAAAGAGAGTCTTACAGACTTTTGAATGTGTATGATCATACTTTGCAATAAACTTCTCATCATCAACGAACCCATGTTTGTGAGTTTGCAAACAACGACACAGACTTACCATGGGGATGGTCTCAGGCCTCTGCTGCCCCGGCTCTCCCCCACCTGCTGCTGTCCTCGCCCAACTTCTTTGCCCGGCTGCCTGTCCTCTTGTTGCCGTTTGGCCCCGGCTCTCCCCAGCTGCAGGTCTCCCTCACTGACAGTGTCCCACGCCTAGCCTCTGACGTTGGGGCACACCTTGTCTCACACAAATGCCGGTGTGTGCCTGAAGCTGGGCCCGGCTTGCGCCGGTGTCAGAGGCTCAGCATGGGACAGTGTCAGTGGGGGAGAGCCGGGCCCCGGTTGAAACGAGAGGACCGGCAGTCAGGCAAAGAGATTGGGCCCAGCCAAAGGTTGTGCCCAACTTCCAATGCTGGCCTGACCCCTTACAGCCACCGGGCCTCGGACACTTGTCCCAGCTCCCCCAACCCCCCCCTGTGGGCGACCCTGTGTACGTATGTAACAGTTACAGACCAGATTAAAATGTGAGACAGCTGAAGTCTTGAAATTACTTAAACTGGAGCGGCTTTAGAGTCTCCGGTTGGTTGTTCCAGTCATGAGGTGCATGGTAAGAGAAGGAGACTGTGAACTGTTGAACCTCGAGAGACTTTGGAGTCAGATCTCAGATGATAAGTGCTGCGTATGGTAGGGGTGAGGAGCTTGTTCAGATAGGCGGGTATCTTGCCCAGAAAGTATTTGAAGGCAAGACAGGAAAAATGTACTTTGAATCTGGACTCAAAGGATTTCCAATCTAGTTCTTGGAGCATTTCAAAGTGATATGTGTTGTAATTACATTGTAGGACAAAGCGGCATATTGAGTTGTAGAGGGTGTCCCATTTTCTAAGGTGAGTTAGGGGTGCTATACCATATATTATGTCCCCATAGTCTATAATTGACATTAGCATCTGTTGTGCAATGCAGTTTCTTACTAGCGGGCTTAGGGAGGATCTGTTCCTATAAAGTACATCCAGTTTGCTATAGGTTTTGGATGTCAAAGTATCAATATGTAACCCAGATGTTAAATGGGAGTCGAGCCATATGCCTAGATATTTAAAGCTGGTGACTTGCTAGAACGGTGTTAGAGATTGTTCTGGGGGTTTCTCCCAAAGGAAAACTGGAATATGATGTGATCATGGGGAAAGGGGGGAAGTTAAGGCACATTTTAATACAATGATGAATGAGGTGAAAGGGAATTTGTGGCTGTACCTCTGAAGTTGGTAGCTTTAGAGATTTAGCTTCAGTCCCAAATACCATCGTAACGGTTTTGTCTGAGTTTAAAAAGCGTTTGCTTTGGGAAATCCAGTATTCAAGTCTTGAAAAATCAGGTTTTTATTTATAGAATGTTTTACCAGGAAGTAATACATTAAGAGTTACCTCTCGTTTCAAGGCACAGAGTTATAATGACAGATACATGGTTACAAATACATGGTTACATTAAGTGGTCAGGGTTATACATTATATATAAAGACATTGCATGAACAGTTAAAGATTGAAGTACGTGTCCAAAGTCAGGGAGACTAGGCTGTGTGCATACTGTAGAAGATTGTATCATCCGCATACATGTGCATTGAACCTGTCTTACAAGCTGTTGATAGATCCTTAATGAAGACTGAAAAGAGTAGGTGGCCCCTGAACAGAACCTTGCTGGACCCCACAGGCGACATCCAAGGGGTTGCATTATATCCCGAGAGACACACATTGGGATCCAGTATGTCCCGGATTAGGTCAAAATCCCCCCATCACCAATAAATACAGAAAGACCTGTCTGTATAAATATTACCTTTTTTGTGTGTTTTAAAGAAGAAAAAATAATGCTTTGAGGTAGTGGAAATAGTACTGTGTTAATAAAATGCAGCCCTGGGGAGAATTTTAGTTTTGATGATAATATATCATATACTTGGTTCCACCTCAATAAGCAATAGAGATTTCAACCAGCTGTGTGTCCCACTACCTTTATTTGCTTCTGTCTCTGTAGCTACATGCAGGACTGCTTTAAAGTTTTATTAAAAAACAAGCCGATCTAATGATTTCCCAAGGCTGCTGGGACTGTGGCTGAAGCCTTGTAAAAATCTAATTTGAGCTAGGACAGACTTTATAGGCATCACAAGGGCATAGCGCGTTCACAGTATGGAGGCCAGCGGCGTTCTTTAGCTGCGTTTATAGGTGCATTCCCGATGGGAAACATCTAGTTGCAATAAACTGAGAACCCTCAGCCATATAACACACCCACTGCCATTTGTAGTGATTGCTCCATAGGTTTATAGATTTGAAAGTATAAGAGAGCGGCATTTGGCAGAGCAAAATAAATATCAAGGGCTATGCAATGCATAATGCTGTGGTTAAAGAGCGTCGGGGAGACACAAATCACAGTGTGCCACACGTTTAAGAGTCTTAGAAGTAAGGGTTTTTTTAAATAGGAGTTTCTCTGAAAGGAAAACTGGACGATATGATCATAAGGGAACAGGGGAAGTGAAGGCACATTTTTATACAATAAAGAAAGAGGTGAAAAGGAATGTGTTGGTGGTACAGGACAGGGTTAAGTTCTAAGCAAATCTTATACATTCTCACGCAATTATTATTTCTAATGCCGGCTCAAAATGTTAAATGTTGTTCTAAAAACCGTAGCAGAGTTTGGAAACCTGCAAATTTATAGTAACGATTTTGAATAAAATCCTAATTTTCTTCTGTAAAGTCGAAAATCGCCATCTTTGATTGGTGATGTCATTCTATGGAAGACTGGGAGTTTTTACTAATCAATTTGGATTCTGATTTCTTGTGGAACAGCACGAACCTGTCAGTATCCCGGCTTCCTCTTCACCTGATGTTTTACATGACATAAGTGAGAAAAAGACCGGTTTGTGATATTCCGGAAGAAGCAGAAGCCAGAGCATTTGGTAATTAACCCCAACGCGTTTGCAGCCCTCCCATGTCATAAATAACACCACAAATCCAAGATGGCTGCCAGAAGGCTACTGTTAGGAAAGCAAGGGTAAACACACAGATACCCAACAAGCTCTGAGAAATCTCACAGGTATCTGTGTGTTTATTAACTGTGTGCAGCTGGTCCTCAGCTGCTTTTGGGAGGGTAGTGGCCTCTCTCTTCTCCACCCCCCTCCCCCCCAAGGTTTAAGCTCGCCCCTCCCCACTTTCCGAGTTGGCAAGTCAGTTTCATTTTGCTGGGTTACGACAGATCCAATGTGATCATTCTTCCTGTAATTAGACAGGTTAATAAGAATTTGAACCCAGGGAGTGTTAGGACCTGCTACGGTTGTGCCTTGAAAGTGGCAGCAGGCTTAAGACGCTTTGGCCAAAGGGTTAAACTAAATGACCCCTTTTTTCAAGAGAATATATAGGTATTGCACTGTGTATTTTTGTCACATTGGAAGTAGCTTTTGGCATCTTTGTCTGTTTTTTGTTGTATACAGGAAAGCAAGGGTACCTGTACCTGACACATTTTATTGTGAATTTAATTCACATGTTAAATCTAAACTGTTAAAACGGAGGCAGTCTGCCTTTAACGAGAGAGTACATCTTCGCATAATTTATAACAAATGAACAAACCTAATTTTTACGGGTTGTCTATTTCATTGAAATTAAAATGAGAATTGGGGTGAGTAACACTTATTCATCCAGGACCAAAACCCAGATAAATAAGCATAATACAGAATGCTGTGAAGCTTCTCTAATCCTCCTTTGAAAAAGAAGTCGGGTTGATTTGTTTTAAAAAAAAAAAGGAGAGTATCCTATTATATTAAAGAGCGCAAGATGGCATCAGGCTTAGCTCACTTGACATCTTCCACTGATGTCCAGCCATAATTCTTTAAGAAGCCAATTACCTGATAACAAATTGAAAGTAAAAATATTATTACATTTCTCAGAGGTAATTAAAGCTGGAGGGAGGTTAAACGATCAACGGGCTATTTGAAAATCAGTTATTTCAAGCCCTTAGGATATAGATTTCTTACCCCTTCCCCCCCCCCCCCTCCCAGTCTCTCTCCCCCCCTCCCCCCCCCCCACCTCAATCAGGCTCCACCTTCTCAAACGTAAGTCGCCTTTCACATTTCGGGACAGAATATTCCAGCCCGATGTTTCCATAGTCACACTGCTATATTTGTTCCTGACACTGTGGCTGTCCCTAGTGTACCTACTGTAGGCTGCAGGAAAACACGCAGAGCATCATTGTTACAGATATCTTATTCAAAGAATATTTAAAGGTGCAAAATTACTCAGCCAGCCGTGTGTGTATATATGTATACAGGAGGGCCCAGGGTATACGGCGGGTTCTGTTCCAGGGGCCCGCCGTATAGTGAAAATCGCCGGAAAGTGAATCCGGCGATTTTCAGTTCTGCGCATGCGCAAACCGGCATTTTTGCCGTTCTGCGCATTCGCGACCTGGTTTGCGCGCGCAGCCGCCCATTCTGCGCATGCTCGCCGGGCGCAACCGCCTGTTCTACATTGTGCGATTAAGGATTCAACCTGGCGGCCCCCTTCTCGGTATCGGCGGATCGCCGACAAGCGGGGCCTGCTGTACATATAATGTTCAGTACATGTGTGTATATAGATAGACTAAATGAGCACTTCAGTATTAGGTGATACTTTTATTTGGACTAACAATTTAGTTAGTGTTCTACCGGGTCCTAAGTTTTCTGAAATGTATCATTTTGCACTGGTCGGGTACCCGGTTACACAGACAGCACTTACATCCAGGGTAAGACATGTGAATGTGCTCACAAGTGATATTTTCATTTGCTATATGCTTTACGATGGAGTTTTTTTGTTACTTTTTTCACCCACCATAACTTATCTGTGTGGTGGAAGCCTATCCAAGCTTCAAATTGCAAAGCCAGTGTAACCAACCTCCCACTGATGAGACCCAAAATGTTGAAACAGCTGTCTGTGGGTAGGTTTCCTGGCTCTGCATCTTAACCCATGCTGTGCTGAACAGCTGTCTAAAGCTGTGCTTATAGTGAGCACTGCTTTGCTTGCTAGCGACCGCGTGACACCACCATTGCTATAGCGAAAGTTGCACTTGAGTAGTGCGAGTTCACTGGCGGCAAGGGGTGGTGACGTCAGCAAGCGGGAAGGCACAAAAGGCAAGATGGAGATGTGATTGGCTTGCCGCCAGTCATGTGATGCGGCCGTCACTGTGTACCACAAAATCTTTTGCCTTCTGTGCTTTGGGTCTCCCGGTCGCAACGCAGCGCCATCGCGCCCACTATGGGAACGCGCGACGGGCTTCGGGTAATAGTGGCGGCGTGCTGTCGCCGCAACAATAAACGCAGCCTAATGCATCAGCTTATAAGGGTCCATGTCAAAATGGATTTGAACCAAAAGGTGACACTTTGTGTTCATTTGCGTGTCATTTCACAGAATCCCTTGCTGCAGTGTAAGCACTGTATGCTAGGAGTTAATGGTGAAAACTCTGGGGGAGGACACAAAGCGCAAGACTTCCTCTCCAAGGTGGAAAGATCACAAGGAATCTCAAATAGGCAGCATATGTAAAGAAAAAAAGAAAAAATATAGTGCAACACAGTTTAATTATAAAATATATTCGAGCAAGGAGGCTCCAACACACTCGCATGCTCCAGGACAAACAAAAGCAATTTAACCACTCTGGGTTCAGACGCTATGTGAGAGACTCCAGTCATCTGATACACGTTCTCCACTTCCGCATTCGATCGACGTCTGACGTCACGAACCGGCTCCCTCAGTCTCCAGCACTAAGGGGAGGATCATCTGGCTCCGTGAAGGTCAGCGCAGCGGAAGATATCCAAGCAGGAGAGCGTGATAGCAAAGCAGCTGGTGTCACAGCAGAGAGTCCGTAGAAGGCACTGACTGCTTAACAAGGTCTATGCGCATGTAGAAAACCCTACGCGTTTCATCCAAGGTATGGACTTCTTCAGGGTTGCAGGGATACATGGCAGTGACTCTATCTTAAATAGTCCCTAAAAGGGGAGGGGATCAATAACGTCACGGCACGAAACTGAGTCTAATAGGCTCAATGTATCACTACTAACAGCCCTACTTATATACTAGGCAACTCGGAACATTAAATAAGACAAATCGGAACATTATATAGAAATAACTATAAATATAAATGGGGTTTATCAAATACATAGTAAACATTATATAATAAAAATACATTAAACATAAGATTACACAATGAAAAATATATAATTATAGCATTTTTGAGCCCCATGATGGATCTAAATGGAAACAAGAAGAGAGATCAGTGCATATACATAAAAGGCATATATATATTGAAAAACCATATATATAGGAACCATATTTTGAAAACATATTACACATATATATAAAACATATATTAAAAAACAGACCTTCTTAAAAAGAGGAATATAGATTCTATGTGTAACTAAAAAATGCACTATGAATATTTGTTAAAAAGACACTATGAATATTAATTAAAAAAATTATTAATTTAAAAAGGAAGCTAAATCTATGTCAATATTCAAACCCAAAGGTTTAAGTGTACATAGTTTATGTATCCCAAAAGTCTCTTTTTGGGAGACTTCCTGGATACGATTGCCTCCCCTCCTATTTAAAGTAACCTGATCAATGCCTATATAACTCAGACCCTCCGGATTAGACTCATGGAACTGTTTAAAATGTAATGGAACACTGTGGTTCTCCAATCCATTTGCAATGTTCCTAATATGTTCCAGAATTCTAACCCGGAGAGGTCTGATAGTGCGGCCCACATATTGTAGACCGTACGGGCATTGTAACAGATTCAGACCTTCAAATACTTTCTAGAGGTTTAAAATTTGCACCCTCTATTAAGCCGAATGCTTTTAAACTTTTTATTGACGCTAATAAATACATGAGAAAATTGACTTTGAAAAGACATTTCTTAAAAAGGAATTTTGATTTACCAAAAATAGATACAATTAATGAACCCAAAACTATTTCTTTGGAATCTGATTTCTGTCACACTACATGAAAAATTAAATCAACCTTTTTCCCACGACATAAGGGTAATTTTGTAGACACTTTCTACAATCTTATCTCTAATGATTTTGAAAAGTTAGTCCTTAATTCTAAAAATAAAAGCAATGTTACTCAGAAAGAAATTGAGGCTTGAAATAAATTAGCCAATGATAAAAATTTAGTAATCAAGGCAGCCGATAAGGGGGTTGGCACGGTAGTTATGAGTAGGAGTTATTACCTAGAAGAATCTATGAGAATTCTTGGAGATCATAGTACTTATACTATCCTGACCACAGATCCCACTAAATCTTTTTCGGAAGAATTAGATATTTTTTTAACATAAAGGTAAAAATTCTTGTATATTAAGCGATAGTGAATTTAATTTTTTAAATAACAAATTTCCATAAATTCCAATTTTTTATTTCTTACCGAAAATGCACAAAGATAAAGACAGACCGCTAGGTCGTCCGATAATTTACGGAATTGACTCTTTAACCTCCAATTTGTCACAATATTTAGACACTTTTTTTTTTTAAAGAATTTGTGACCATATTACCATCTTTTTTGAGAGACTCTACGGAGGTAATTAATCATTTCGAAAATACAGAATGGAAAGATAGTTTCATATGGTGCACGGTAGACGTAACTTCGCTTTATACAGTTATCACCCCCAAGGCTGCAGTGCCATTAGAAGAACTTTAGAACAGTCAAACAAATTTGCACAAGATGAAACTGATTTTATTATAGAGGGCATAGAATTTATATTAAATCACAACTACTTTTCTTTTAATAATTATTTTTACTTACAAACCAGGGGTACAGCGATGGGCACCAGGTTCGCGCCAAATTACGCGAATTTATTTATGGGGGTTTGGGAGGAGGATTTTATCTTCTGTTCCAACCCTTTTGGTGCGTACCTGGTGTCCTGGAAACGCTATATTGACGATATCCTTATTGTATGGGATGGAACCATTGAATTACTTGAGGAATTTTTAATATATCTTAATAATAATAATTTAAACCTCAAATTCACCCATCATTATGATCGTACCAGCATCTCATATCTTGATCTAGTTTTATATGTGGAAGATAAGAGTTTTAACTAAAACCTTTTTTAAGTCTGTTGACTGCAATAATTTTATTAGTAAAAGCAGTTGTCACCATCCACAATGGACCTCAAATATTCCATCGGGGCAATTTAGAAGATTAAGAAAAAATTGCTCAGATATTGAGGTCTTTGATGAACAATCAGCCATCTATATACCCTTGGATTTGAGTGAAGCTAAAAATCAAGTACGGGAAATTGACAGAAATCTACTTTTAAAGTCAAACTCAAGTAAAATGATGAAACCGAATTTTATTCCTTTTATCACTCAATTTAATAGCGATCATTTTAAAATCAATAAAATTTTAAATAAGCACTGGCATATTTTAAAAAGTGATCAATATTTAAAAGACTTTTTACCAGACCGTGCGCAAGTTATTTATACCAAAGCACGCAATATTAAAGATAGACTTGCTCCTAGTTTTTTGAAACCAGTACCTACTAGTGATACGTGGTTGGGTCAAAAACCTAGGGGTTTTTTTTAAGTGTACTGGCTGCAAAGCCTGCAAATTTTGTATAACCAAAACAGATTGCTTCATGTCCCAAGTAACCAAAGAGGTATTCAAAATTAATAAATTTATAAATTGCAAAAGTACCTCTTGTTATTTATTTATTACAATGCCAGTGCGGCCCACATATTGTAGACCGCACGATCAGACCTCTCCGGGTTAGAATTCTGGAACATATTAGGAACATTGCAAATGGATTGGAGAACCACAGTGTTCCATTACATTTTAAACAGTTCCGTGAGTCTAATCCAGAGGGTCTGAGTTATATAGGCATTGATCAGGTTACTTTAAATTGGAGGGGAGGCAATCGTATCCAGGAAGTCTCACAAAAAGAGACTTTTTGGATACATAGACTATGTACACTTAAACCTTTGGGTTTGAATATTGACATAGATTTAGCTTCCTTTTCAAATTAATAATTTTTTTAATTAATATTTTAAATTAATATTCATAGTGTCTTTTTAACAAATATCCATAGTGCATTTTTTAGTTACACATAGAATCTATATTCCTCTTTTTAAGAAGGTCTGTTTTTTAATATATGTTTTATATATATGTGTAATATGTTTTCAACATATGGTTCCTATATAATATGGTTTTTCAATATATATATATGCCTTTTATGTATATGCACTGATCTCTCTTCTTGTTTCCATTTAGATCCATCATGGGGCTCAAAAATGCTATAATTATATATTTTTCATTGTGTAATCTTATGTTTAATGTATTTTTATTATATAATTTTTACTATGTATTTGATAAACCCCATTTATATTTATAGATATTTCTATATAATGTTCCGATTTGCCTAGTATATAAGTAGGGCTGTTAGTAGTGATACATTGAGCCTATTAGACTCAGTTTCCGTGCCGTGACGTTATTGATCCCCTCCCCTTTTAGGGACTATTTAAGTTAGAGTCACTGCCATGTATCCCTAAACCCCTGAAGAAGTCCATACCTTGGATGAAACGCGTAGGGTTTTCTACATGCGCATAGACCTTGTTAAGCAGTCAGTGCCTTCTACGGACTCTCTGCTGTGACACCAGCTGCTTTGCTATCACGCTCCCCTGCTTGGATATCTTCCGCTGCGCTGACCTTCACGGAGCCAGATGATCCTCCCCTTACTGCTGGAGACTGAGGGAGCCGGTTCGTGACGTCAGACGTTGATCGAATGCGGAAGTGGAGAACGTGTAACAGCTGACTGGAGTCTCCCACATAGCGTCTGAACCCAGAGTGGTTAAATTGCTTTTGTTTGTCCTGGAGCATGCGAGTGTGTTGGAGCCTCCTTGCTCGAATATATTTTATAATTAAACTGTGTTGCACTATATTTTTTCTTTTTTTCTTTACATATGCTGCCTATTTGAGATTCCTTGTGATCTTTCCACCTTGGAGAGGAAGTCTTGCGCTTTGTGTCTTCCCCCAGATGTTACGTTGAGTGATTGTGAAATCTCTCACACCAGCTGCATCTCCTCTTGGTGATATTTATTTGTTTTGTTTATTTATGTATTTTTAAGGTTTGCACTTACTTTCCTTGCACCGTTAATGGTGAAAAGCAGGGTTGCAGACCTGTCTTAGGCCTGGGACATACTAGGTTCAGCCGCGCTGAGCAGATGCACTAACCCCCTGCATCTGTCATCAGCGCGGCTATAGTATCCCCTTCCGCATGCGTGCGGATGCGTGCGGAGGCTCAGAAAATTTGCCGAGACAGGCAAGTTTAAAATTTGCCACGCGGAGGAGCGGTCACGTGACCGCTCACATCCTATGGGAGCAAGGGACTAGCCCCGCCTCCCACTCCGCCTCCTGACACGCCTCGCCTCCGCCCCCTGAGCGCGCTCACTGCCTCGCCTGCCAGGACAGAAAAAAGCACCATTCTGAGCAGGCGAGGCAGAGCAGGAGCGCGGCTCAGCGCGGCTGAACCTGCTATGTCCCAGGCCTTGGGCATGTGAATGTGCTCATAAGTGATATTTTCATTTTATATATATGTTAGCCACAGAACGGTATCGTCTATTCGTTTTTGATTATTAAGCTCGGCTAACACTGTACGTCTACATCTATATATATCACATCATGATCCGTCTCAGTGGCTCAGTGAGTAAAGACACTGACTGGCATTGAGAGTTTGAAGCAGGGGAGCCTGGTTTAATTCCCGGTGTCGGCTCCTTGTGACCTCGGGCAAGTCACCTTATCTCCCTGTGCCTCAGGCACCAAAAAAACATAGATTGTAAGCCCACGGGGCAGGGACCTGTGCCTTCAAAATGTCTCTGTAAAGCGCTACGTAAAACTAGCAGCGCTATACAAGAACATGCTATTATTATATTTATTTTTATATATATATATATATATATATATATATATAATAAAGGCAAGTGCATGCAATATAACCATTAAATAAAGGTATACATTACCCAAACCCATGGCTTGGAGTAAAAAAAAGAAGCAGCACATCACAGATGAGGGCAAATAAAGGTGTATTGAAACCAACAAATCCAACATTTCGATTTTCAATATAGAACCTTCATCACCAATTGCCACCCTGATGAAGGTTCTATATTGAGGACTGAAACGTTGGTTTCGATACACCTTTATTTGCCCTTACCTGTGTGTCTGTGTATGGCTGTTGCTTCTACTTTTCATCCTTCTCATATATGTTCATGTATTTTAAAGAAATGATGATCCGATCTACAAACTGTGTTATAATTCACCACGGATCTGTCCCCAGGTTGAAGCCCTGACCATAACAAAATCAAAATGTGTCCTATATCCCATTATTCTTGTGATTTTTAGACCGTGATTACATTTTCGAATCTGTTAACAGATCTTAAACAATTATTATATTAGTAAAGAACATACAGCCTCCTGGAAGCATTCATATGATTGAAAGTTAAATATATATTACTATTACATGCAACTGCAAGGAGCGCTAAGTTGCACAAAATACTAGCATGAATTTTGTGCATGTCTGAAACCGATCATATTCATGTTATTTAACACCTTGAGGAGGGGAATTTTATCCTTTTGAATCACAGATTTAAATATGATCTGTGTACTTTTTATGGCGAAGGGGGAACAGCTCCCACGGATTTTCATTTACAAGTTCCTTGTGTTGGTAGGCAAATGGCTGGGGGCTCACAAACGGGCCACGTGCCACCTCCGTGGTCCGCAACATTTTGGTAAAGTTGATGTTAGTCCGCACTTTTTAAAACATAACCTCAAAGATTTAAATATATGCACTAAAGCAGTACACGTGCAAATCAAATTGATTGGAATATCTATAATTTCTCCACTGAACTTGGTCATCTTGAATGTATGGTGGTAATGGCCCTGGAGATATTGAGATTATTTTGCGAGCTCTGATAACTTGGTCCCACCAGGTGTCATTAAAGGTGACTTTTGATTGTGTGCTACCTATCTGTGATGGGCCCTCACATTTGGTTCATGAAAAGGTATTACTGTCTGCAATGTCATTTGTGACACTGGAAAGTTTAAAGGGGATGCAGACCACTGATATTCCACCGTGTCCTGTTTCAAGAACAGCTCAGACCAGTTTTAATTAGCTGCGCATTCGAGCAAAACTATAGTTTGTGCTGTTAACAAAGTATTAGATGTCCAATATACTACTAAGGAATCTCAATAAATCGCAGCCTCTCTGCAACATTTCCAGTGTCATATCTGACATTTCAGGTCATAGTAATTATCAGATATGTACCTCATGCCTCCTAACAAGAAAGTGGGAATATCGCCTCCTTTTATATTTAATTCTGTAGGGATACGCAGGTTTGCAAATACATTTTTAAAGAAGGTAACATTTGCTGTCACTTGAACTATTTTGCTGATCTTCTCATTTCTTTGTTATCTCCTCTTATTGTCATGGCGATTATGAGAATGACGTGGCAGCCTTAACACATGCAAAATAAACTCTCTTGGAAATAATTTCCGGGCTCTGAATTGCAGAACCGGCGAGCTGTTCGAAAACCTTTCTTGCCAGTAATTTCTTATTGTTTTTCAATCGCATACATGCAGATTGCAGAAGGGTATTGCCATGAATACGACCAATATGAAGAAACAAACACAATGAATAGATGTAATTGCACATAGAAATGTAACAAAACAAAAAAAAATGTTCTGCAGCATCCAAAATTGAAGATTTAATTTGCTGTAATTTAGGCAATTTTGGGCAGAATATGCACATATCGAGAAATGCAGTGTAAGCCGTCTTTGCACATGGTTTGTGATTACAGGCAGTTGTTGTCGAAACTTATGAAATGTCACAAGCTAGTGACCCAACATCATGACTTCCGGAGGGATGCGGTCAAGTGCAAGAAAAACCCAAAATGTGTTGCAGATCACACTGGAAGCACAGGGGTTAAAAGTCCTAATCCCGCTTCTGTTTGTTAAAGGCCTTCACTTTCCCATGTCATTGTAATAATACTGCTGGACTTGCAAACCATGCGGGAGTTTTCTATTCCTGACTAGTAGGGATATTGTAGATAATTCACAATGGTTCAAACCTTTTCTAAGAAAATCCTTCATTCAACCCAAGTTATTGCGACTTCATTTAACCCCTTCAAAGCAAATATGTTGCCAGCAAAAGGATTAAGTACGGCTCTTACAGCCCAAATAAGATCCACTTGGACAACCGACAAAATAATTGTTTTTCATTTGCACAAACTGCTTTTACATAGCAGATAAGGTTAATAAAAGGCGTATGTCCATGAAGTTCAACCTAGGCTAATTTTGGACAACAGATAATTATCCTATATTTGTTTTTACAGTATATTGATCCAGAGGAAGGCAAACAAACCCCCCTCCCCCCACCCACCCCCAGTGAAACATCATCCAATAATATCTTGTAGGGGGGGGATAAATTCCTTCCGGACTCCAAATAATGGCAATCAGATTACACTCTGGATCAACATCCTTCCCATGTTTACTTATTTGGTATATCCTGTATACCTTTCTTTTCCAACAAGATGTCCAACCGTTTTTTTTGTCTATCTACTGTATCTGCCATCACAGTCTCCTGTGGGTAATGAATTCCACATTTTAACTGCCCTTACTGTAAATTACCCCTTTCCTTTTATGCTGGTGAAATCTCCTTTTCTCCAACCTTAAGGGATGACCCCGAGTCATTTTAGAAGTATAACAAGTGCATAACAAGGTACTGAAAATACAACGGTATTTCTACTTTAGACCTTAAAAAGAGTTTGCAATCACAAGAAAGGATAAGAGTCTTGGGCTCTGTCCATAGTGAAAACGAGTGCGAGCGCTACATTGCGACTTGCCTCACGCGAGAATTCCTCTCCGGCGATGTGTGGACTGTAGATTTTTGGAAAGCGAGCGAGGGGGGCGGGTGCGGTCATGATGTGGGGGGGCGGGTCAAGGAAGTGTCATGCATGAGAACATGCCTCTAGCAAATAATAAAATGCATGCTATGCAATAACAGAAGTATTCTGCAAACATATATTTACACTGTCATGCATGAAAACATGCCTTGTTAAAAAAATTTTATCAAATGTGATGCATTGAAATGAGCATTGTACACAACAATATAAATTAACAATTATAGACAAGTAATGGACAATATATCAGAAATTTCTCTCCATAAATTATCATTGATATTTCTGTCATGGTATGAATTAAAGGTTCACGTTTGTAAACCCCAGAAATCAAATTTTTACTAGTTGAGTTGTCCATGTTCTCACAGCAAGCCCAACTCCACTGACAAAAAGTCATTTGAACAGGATCCAGGCAGAATAGCTTACTAAATTTTCATTGGCTGTTAGCCGCTCACATGACCAGGCTGTCTCGCTGCAATAGAAGGGTGAAAATCATCAAGAAGCGCAAATCATGTGGAAAATAAAGAAAGACAACAAACTTATGGTGCAGTATTGTGTGAACTTTGTGTGATAAATGGCTGTGGTTAGGTGCTCAGAATACTCACAAACGTGAGAAGTACGCAGGCATATAAAGGTATCTTTAACCCATGGGATGAGGCCAATTAGTTGGATAGGAACCGCACTGCTAATCAGGTATACTGTAGCGCTCTGGTACACTTGCGTCCCCTTAGAAATAAAATGAACCGGACATAGTGCAGATGTACATAGAATATTTATAAAAACAAGCAAAATCCAATCAACTCACATGGTGATGGAAAGAAACAAGCGTGTAGATCACAAAGTGGATCTCTGCAAGACCGGGAGAGTGGTATCTCTGCTTTTCCTCTGTTCAGCTATGCGTGTCACGGATGCGTCTCACCGAGGACCGGAAGTGACGTCATCCGCTCTCAGAGGCTCCGGTTTCGTCTCAGGGCATCACTCTACGCGTTTCACCTTGTAGGTTTCTTCAGGAGTGATTTTCCATAGTGTATGAGCAACTTATATACTCTAATCTCTACTCTCATAGGTGGGGAGTGAATTGGATAATTGAACACATTTAATTGAGATGGCCAAAAGCTGCTGATATAGACAATTACTACATCGAGGTAAAAGCAATCAGTATATCTACATAGATGCAGGTGATACAGGTTAAAACATTTAATATATGAGTACTTAATTGAAAACATGTTTACACATAAGATAAAAAATGGCATTTAATAGCCATTGGTGGATAGCCTAAGCTATAGGCAAAATTAAATCTGTTGCATCTGACATATGCACAGACCCAAAAATCCTAAAAATCCAAAAACCTTAGGCTGTGCATATGTCAGATGCAACAGATTTAATTTTGCCTATAGCTTAGGCTATCCACCAATGGCTATTAAATGCCATTTTTTATCTTATGTGTAAACATGTTTTCAATTAAGTACTCATATATTAAATGTTTTAACCTGTATCACCTGCATCTATGTAGATATACTGATTGCTTTTACCTAGATGTAGTAATTGTCTATATCAGCAGCTTTTGGCCATCTCAATTAAATGTGTTCAATTATCCAATTCACTCCCCACCTATGAGAGTAGAGATTAGAGTATATAAGTTGCTCATACACTATGGAAAATCACTCCTGAAGAAACCTACAAGGTGAAACGCGTAGAGTGATGCCCTGAGACGAAACCGGAGCCTCTGAGAGCGGATGACGTCACTTCCGGTCCTCGGTGAGACGCATCCGTGACACGCATAGCTGAACAGAGGAAAAGCAGAGATACCACTCTCCCGGTCTTGCAGAGATCCACTTTGTGATCTACACGCTTGTTTCTTTCCATCACCATGTGAGTTGATTGGATTTTGCTTGTTTTTATAAATATTCTATGTACAGTCTGCACTATGTCCGGTTCATTTTATTTCTAAGGGGACGCAAGTGTACCAGAGCGCTACAGTATACCTGATTAGCAGTGCGGTTCCTATCCAACTGATTGGCCTCATCCCATGGGTTAAAGATACCTTTATATGCCTGCGTACTTCTCACGTTTGTGAGTATTCTGAGCACCTAACCACAGCCATTTATCACACAAAGTTCACACAATACTGCACCATAAGTTTGTTGTCTTTCTTTATTTTCCACATGATTTGCGCTTCTTGATGATTTTCACCCTTCACTTGCCTACGAGGATTGAAAGAGCAGTCCTGCATCAAGTCACAGCAGCATTGAATACACGTGGTTGTATAAGTATCACTGTTTATTTTCTTATCTATTTTAACACTGTGGGTTTATTTGATGTTGATTTAAACCATATACACTGAGCGCCACATTTTGATAAGTTTATACACAATTTGTCTCGCTGCAATAGCAAACAAGTTTGTCTCCTCTTCTTTTGGTACAGTATCCTTGTGCAAAATGTGCATAATCGCTCACTAGGGCTATGCGCTTTGAAATACACACGTTTGTTTGTAGAGCGAGCTATGTAGCTCGCTCCGTATCTTGCAATATGGACAAGGCCTTGGAAAAACATCAGTCGCTACAGGTAGCAAATACCATTAATCCTGATAAATTAGGTACAATAATTTGGTGATGGGATTGTACTTGGTATTTTGCATTTTCTTCAGCATCACACCACACACATCTTCAAAACCTCCAGAATTGTTCTGTTTCGCAGGAAAGTCAATGTAATAGCATTTTTTTTGTGGGTGTTTTTCTAAATACTAATTAATAAATGAAACCCATTTTAATGTATGAAATGGCTGTCACGAATGGTATAAAAATGCAAGTGGGTTGAAGCTTTTTTTTTTTTTAATACCATATCTGGAAAGTATAGTCTTTCAGTCATTGTCCAGATAATCGACCCTTGTTTTAAGAATGTTTTTTATATCTATATTGTTCCTTCACCGGGTTAATAATAGGTCCTCTGTTCCTCCAGCTGTTTTCATGTTGTTTCAAAGAAAGCTCACATTTTAACATATTGTCAGAAAAAGCAGGCGCATGTAGGCGTAATGAGCAGATTAGCCACTGTGGATTCCACCTTTTTAAAATCTATAAATAATATGTTTTTGCTACCAGAATGTGTTTTTCATGGTTGTGGTATGGCATGTTTGCCTACTGTACAACAAGAGCTGGGACTCTGACCACGATATAGTTCTGTCTCTCTTTATTAAGTGTTTGCTTGGCTTGATTTCACCCTCCCAGGACTTCCTAACAGATCTAGTCATGTCAGAGGTGGACCGCTGTGTGGACCATGATGTCCTCATCTTCAGGGAAAACACGCTGGCCACCAAAGCCATTGAGGAGTATCTGAAGTTGGTTGGGCAGAAGTACCTTCATGACGCACTTGGTAAGGAGGACACACTTTATCCCCATATGAGAATAGTTGTGTATGATGTGTAGTGTGTTATTAGTAGAATTCCTTTTATATCAAGGCTCCCTTACACAAAGGTATTGCATTTGACCTAATCTCTTTTGCAGGTTGTGATAGTATTGAATGGGTTGACATCAGCGTTCTTCATAGATGTGCTTTCGGCATGCGTTTGAGGCTTACCCAGGCTTCTGTAGCTATTTCAGATACTTAACATTTAAGAACCTCCCTGCTGTAACCTAAATATGTTACGTCACAATGTGCCATCCTAATTGTTGCTGTGCTCGTATCTCTTCTGTTGTTTCTGCTATTCTTTTCTTGTGCCATTTTTTCTTTCCCCATCCCATTTCTCTCATTGACTTTCCTGTCTCTAACCTTGACACAGGGGAGTTCATCAAGGCCCTTTATGAGTCAGATGAAAACTGTGAGGTGGATCCCAGTAAATGTTCATCTAATGAGCTCTCTGATCACCAGAGCAACCTGAAAATGTGCTGTGAGCTGGCCTTCTGCAAGATCATCAATTCCTACTGGTGAGTAGCCCTCTTACTCCTCAATATCGCACACACAGAAGGGGAGGCAAATCTCGAGCAGCATTCCGGAGAGACACTCTACAACACATCCATTAACTTGAGTGATTATTGCAGCTTTGTAAAGGAATTACGTTTTCGGTTCACAGTATCTCAAACATAGTCAGCTTTTTATAGTACCACATTTATATTGCAGGTCCTAACTTACTACATTTATCTACCCGTCTGGCAGTTTATTGCATCTGTATTAGAAGGAATGGCCACGTTGTGAAGGCTTGATCTTTGAGCTAAAAGAAACACTATAGAACATTTAATGCCCGTTCCCATATGATTGGTTCAAGTCCCTTTATGACCCTTTGCCTCTAGCACAAAGTAGATTAGGAACTCTTCAGGTCTGGGTTCTGGGTCCTATAAAGATGATGTTAAAAATGACATTTGTTGGTATATTAGCGTTTCTACCCCGGTGTGCCTCGTCACCGCCTATATTTCTGTGCTTTTGTAGTGTGTTTCCCAGGGAGCTGAAGGAAGTGTTTGCATCTTGGAAGCAGCAGTGCATAAACCGGGGCAAGCAGGATATCAGCGAGCGTCTGATCAGCGCCTCTCTCTTCCTCCGCTTCTTGTGTCCGTCCATCATGTCTCCAAGCCTCTTTGG
The DNA here is from genome assembly GCF_040206685.1 of Ascaphus truei. Taxonomy (NCBI): domain Eukaryota; kingdom Metazoa; phylum Chordata; class Amphibia; order Anura; family Ascaphidae; genus Ascaphus; species Ascaphus truei. Next base: position 37,071,456 of record NC_134492.1, on the reverse strand, counting down.
ACTCATGCAGGAATACCCTGATGACCGCACCTCCCGCACTCTGACGCTCATCGCCAAAGTTATCCAGAATCTCGCCAACTTCGCCAAGTAGGTGTTACTCGTGGTACTCATTGTACTCTGAATCTCTGCCTAGAATGTTACTTAACAGCCAGTAAAGACATACCCTCCGCAGTACCCATACATCATTTGAGTTTATTAGAAAGATTTACCTCTTGGCGTTGGACAGAGGAGCTTTCCTGTCATTTTACACACAATACATTGTGATCCTGATGCAAGGTGCGATTTTCCTCATCGGTTTAATCATTCAATGCTTGATAAATAATGGGGTGCCTTGAACATGCTGCTGAACAGCATTGTGTAGGCACCCTTCCGAATGTTTAAAGATTCATATCCCATAGGCACCCCCGTTCACCCCTCAATAATTACAGTAGCTGCCCTTCCCTCTACTCGCATCTCTTCTAAACGCCAATAAGAAAACTCTTGCTTGGGCGCAGAAATCTGCTATTGGTTACTGTCGCCCATTATCAGCATTACACAACTAGTGAGAGACTCGCGAGGATACTTTGTTTTTGGGACACCTAGTATTTTAATGAAGTAGAGATTGTACCAGTATAACATAGTGTTTTATAGCACGTTCATTTTAAAGATGATGATGATGATATAAAAAAAATTACCTAAAAATGACATAAAAAATATATTATCTGTGGTCAAAGTGTGATGGTACTGATTTATCAATTATTTTGAACGAAATAGGGTTTTTCTTTGCTAAGCCTTTCTTTGAGAGCAAAAGTACTGTATGTAAATGTAAAAATGAGCTTAATAACTTATTTAAATGGTGTGCATTTTTAGGGTATTTTTGGGTAATTTTTAGGGCACATGAGGCAGCGGTTCTGATGGAATACACAAGCATTAACGAAAACAAATGTGTAATCTCCCATCATATGGTGTTTGCTGCTCCTGGGCCCTTCCCTTGCACTCATGGTCTCCTTCTCTTCCTGCCCCCCCTCCCCCCCCCCCCCCACCCATCGTCGCAGGTTTGGCAATAAGGAGGAGTACATGGCCTTCATGAACGACTTCTTGGAGCATGAATGGGGTGGGATGAAGCGTTTCCTTCAGGAGATCTCCAACCCAGACACCATCTCGAACACGCCAGGGTTTGAAGGATACATAGACCTTGGGAGAGAGCTTTCTGTCCTGCACAGCCTCCTGTGGGAGGTGGTGTCCCAGCTGGATAAGGTAACACGCCAAGGAAGCTGGTGGTATTTGTTTGTCATTCTCCAAATGGCAGTATGCCTGGAAATACCCAAGACTGACAAAGTCCTGGGCTGTGAAGTATCGGACTTTTGCTACTTAAATTGTGCTATAAGCTGATCTCGCCACTGGGTTAATACTATCTAAATAAAACAAGTTAAAGCAGGACTTCTTGATCGGGACCACGTTTAAAAAATAAATAGAACATGCTGCAATACAGAGCAGTGCAGAGTATGATGCACAATTGCAACATACTAAAGATTCTCCACAAAACCAGCACCAAAAAACAATATTTGGTTATTATAGTTATTTCTTATTACCACCGGTCATAACACATTCGTTACTTTCAGGGGAGAAAGGGTATAAATTGTCACGTACATGAACTATTGCTTTGAGCAAAATCATTATTATCCCTCCTCTTTTTCCTTACAATTATAACTCGTTAGAAAGAGGCAGTCCAAGCGGGCGATTTTTGTAATTATTTTTTTTGTTCCACATTATTTTTTAACATATGATTGAGGCAGCGGGTCTCTGGAGCTGGACCCCATTAATTTCCGGGGACCCCCTGCTTCCAAAGACTCTTACCTCTGAAGGAGATGTCAGTAGCCACCCCGCTCGCCGGGTTCACGTAATGGCGGAGTTTCCAAGCTCCCGCTTCCTGCCGGCCAATAGGAAGCCGCGATGTCACTCGGTTCGGCTTCCTATCGGTACGCGTGAGGTGGGTGCTTTAAACTTTGCCGAGATACCGGCACCCCCTTTGGAGGTCTGTATCTCGGGAAGCAGGGGGTTCCCGGAGCTGAAATGAATGGGCTCCAGGTCCGGAGGACCCCCCCCCCCCCCCCCGCTTCAATCCTATGTTAAAAAATAATAATACAAAAAAAATGCAGAAATTGCTCCTTTAAGTTCATTTTTTTTAGCGCTTGACATGACTGTGCCTAGAACTTCATTTGATGATGCTAGCCTTCGTTTTAACCCATTAAGTAGATTCATTTAGACGGCATCTTCTTTAAGGTTGAATAAAAATACAGCCCTAGTGCTATATTTGGAATCATTGACGCATCTTACTGAATTGGCCAAATAGCTAACACAAGTTCGATGAGTATCATACAGTATTCACTGGTGCTGCTGAGATATTCAGGGTGTACAATGCACATACACTAACATGGTCCAAACATGCAAACTCAGACTAAGTATCATTAAGTACAACACGGGAAGTGTTAGGCCCTTTAGGGCTGAGAGGCCGCCTATACATGACTTTTCAACTCAAATACTAGCTTTCTAAACGGCACATTTTAAGTGGGTTTGACAAAGGAAATGTGCAGTTTTATATGATCTTTTCTGCTGTGTCGCACAATGTTTGAGATTTGGCAATTTCTGCTTAATAGTCAATAAGGCTCTCCGTAAGCTCCTCCTTATCCGCCTTCAGGCATTAACAGTAATACCGGATAATAGTCTTAAGTGTTTGTACTGACCAGTCGAGTATTTATTTTTATTCACCACCCACCCTGCCCAAGACTTCTAATATAGAAGCGTATTTACGCAGTTAAACAGTTTTCCTGGCTTAAAGCAGCAACACACCAGGCACTGCATCCATTTTTTTTGTTGTTTGTTCTTTTTTCCCCTCTTAATTCTAGGATTGAAGCAGGGGGTCCCCCAGAGCTGAACTGTGTTCATTTCCGTTCCGGGGACCCCCTGCTTCCGGAGATACTTACCTCCGTATGTGCTGTCGGTATCCCTGTTCAGTTTAAATATCGAAGTCCCGTGGGCCAATAAGAATCCGCGAGGGATGACATCATGGCTTCCTATTGGCTCGCGGGACATTTAAAGCCCCCATTTTGTTGGGTACACAGTTCCCTGGCTGCAGAGATGTCGGCACCCCCAACGGAGGGAAGTATCTCTGGAAGCAGGGGGTTACTGGAGCTGATGTTAACACAGTTCAGCTTCGGAGACCCCCTACTTCATTCCAAGAGCAACACAAAAAAGATGTAGTGCAAGATGTTTTGCTTCTTTAAATGCCATATTTATAATTTAATGTCAATATATTTATTTATAACTGCTTAATTGTATATATATATATATATATATATATATATATATATATATTCCTGTTTGCTGGTATGTTGGCAACATTAGTAGAATAGAGTAAGATCTGTGGAAAGTGGCTTGGATTTTTAATACACTGTTGGGCTGGAATTAGCTGGCAGGTACCTACTGGTGTCAACATGGTGTATAGCTATTAAACTCAGACTGAGCTCTATTTATAACCAGAATAGAACCATGATTGCAGCATGGCTCAGAATAATTGATGCCATATAGAATGTTCAAGCTGTATAAGTCAATGACGTGAAGACAGCACACAGGGTTCTTCTATCCTTCACTGCAAGGCAGTAAACCTGTAAGTAATGAAGAACAGTGACGGGTGGCAACCGAGACTGCTGATTGTAGAGCGAGCACAGTAACAGTAGTTGTTGTAAAGCACATTATTTATCGAACTAAAAAGTTCTAAGGAGCTTATTTATCAAAGTCTCCCGACTGCACTAGATTAAACTTGTTGGGGTTTGTTCTTCGGTAACTCTTGTGCAGTATTTTTTCACCAATTTTGGCCGCTTTTGCAGCCGGGAGACTTGAATAAATGACCCGCTAAATGTTCACTCCGAAAAACACAACTTTGCGGGCACTTTTATCTGCTGAAGTTCTTTTTCTTACCTTGTACTGGTAAGTTTATAGAATGACGCTGATTTTGCCTTCCTAGCCGTGGATGGGTTTATATATTTCTGTATCGAGTGTCTTGTCTTCTGGGTGATTGTATTGTCGCTATCTGTGTTGTGGTCACTGCCTTGGATCTCTCGTGTTTTAATGGGTGGTGTGTGCACTTCTGAGCCATCCTAATGGTTTTATGTCCACTTCTCAGTGTCCATCAGTGACTATATATAACACACCTGAGCGTATATAGTTTCTGTTACGTGTGCATAAATATTTATTTGGATGGAGACCACAGATGGAAAAGGGCTGATTCCATGGACTACTCCTCCCAGTAACCCTGATCATCTCTTTCCTTCCTCCCCTCTTTGTCTGGAATGTTAGCATGCTTCTCTTGTTAACCCAATTACCCATATGTCCTCCGTTCAGTGCAAACAGCACATTAGCCCCTTCCTTTGCATTTCCCACTAGTTTGTTTGCTTTGCATGACTGTTTTGAGTTGGAATGGCCATAGTTTTAGCTATGCTAAGCATGTTGAGTTTATTTATTTCTTCCTAGTTTTGACCAATCCTAATTTCTTCTCTATTTCCTTTTCTCCCTTCCCCCCCTCCCCCACCCCCCCCCCCCCTTCCTACCCCGATGCCTGGCTGCACCCTGTCTCCTCCATCCGTCGCATCGTGGTCGATAATGCGGCTCCACGCTCATGCCATGCGCTGACACACTTACGCGGAAAAAAAAAATCTGCCCTCCGAATCCCCTCCTGGCCTTCCCCGTCATGGCGGATGTTGCCATGCATATTGTCCAATCAGGGTGAAAATTCCTTCCTACAGGCGACCGTGGAGAAACTGGGACCCCTTCCTCGCATCCTCGCTGACATCACCAAGTCGTTGACCAACCCTACCCCAATCCAGCAGCAGCTAAGACGATTCAGTGAGCACAGCTCCACCCCCAATGTGAGTGGCAGCCTCTCATCTGGACTTCAGAAGATATTTGAGGATCCTGCCGACAGGTAAGGACTTGGACTCTTGAGTCCCTTTGCACATCTAATTCAAGGATTGTAAATGATCATTATGTTTGTTATTACATTTAAATGAAACAAAGATGTTTGGGGTCTTAAGAAGCGAATGTAAAATTTAACGCATGATAAAACGTCACGTTGGTCCATTTAAAAGACATAACTACCAGCAAGAGATTCTAGTCCTCTCCAGGATCAGTATGACGAGTGCTACTCTCGATTACTACAAGATTATTCTTTAAACATTTCCCTTCACTAATGGAGTACAGTATCTTAGTGATAATAACAGTGGTTTTCAAGTGGGTACAGTCAGTTCATATCAGTGTCAGCCATCTTTGTGATCTTGGACACATCACTGTATGCCCGTGTGCCTCCGGCACTTAAATTGGATTGTAAGCTCTTCGGGGCAGGGACTTGTGCTTGCAAAATTCTATGTAAAGCATTGTGTACAGCAGGGGAGCGCAAACTTTTAGAGCTGCGCCCCCCTGGCTCTCTCCCCCCGGCTGCCGCGTCGTCGTCCCCTCCCACCTACCTTCATCCGCGTCATATGACGTTGCGGGGTCATGTGACGTCACGGCGGCATTTGATGCTGTGTTGCCATGGCGACGCAACACAGCCGGCTGAATCCCGGTAAGTAAACAGTTGCAGGGGCCTCACGTGATCCCCCGGCATTTAATTTAAATGCTTGGGGGAAGAGTGCGGGGCCTCTGCAACTGCCCCCTTCCTGGGGGTCACGCCCCCACTTTGCGCACCGCTAGTGTACAGTGTCAGTGGAACATAACTTATAATATATTTTCATCATTCTGGAAACTGGCTTTCCAATCCTGTTGAATTTATTTCAAGGTTGTTTAGTTAGATGTCATTCCTTTTGGATGACTGATCAAATTGAGTCCATGTGAGTATTGCAGGCGCCTGTTACAATGAAGTCTACTTTTCTTTGATAGTGATCTGCTGAAGCTGAAGTCTCCGATCATTGAAAACACAGATAGCTACTTCAGGGGGAAAACTCTGCTGCTTGTCCAACAGGCATCCACCCAAAGTATGACCTACTCTGACAAAGATGAAAGAGAGAACGTCCTGCCCAATGGACGTAGTGTTTCCTTAATGGACCTACAAGACCCCATTGTGAATCACAGTGATCGCTCCTCTGTTGTGCAGGAGCCACCGCTACGTTTGACTGGCAGCCAGTTGTCTATCGCACATGTAGCCACCATCAAACAGCTACGGGAAAACCAGAGCGCACCACAGAGTGCTCCACAAGTCAGGAGACCCTTGCACCCAGCCTTAAGTCAGCAAAGCAGCTTGCTGCCCCTTTCCTTCCAAAATCCAGTATATCACCTGAACAATCCACCACCCACCATGCCCAAGGCTTCTG